>NC_088911.1:42705255-43330255 GCF_963576675.1 Euphorbia lathyris
TTTTTTGGCTAGTTAAATTTTGATTATCTAATTATTGTAATACAATATTATTGTGTTTATTATATAATTATCAAATTAAAACAAAGTAAAAAGTTGATATTAAAAAAATATATTTTCAAATTTATTTGAATAAGTCCTATTAATTTTGCATTATAAAAGGGTAAGAAATACCACTTTTATAGAGTTAAGGGGGTAAATAGGACATTCAATGAGTTTGAGGGGATAAAATGACCCATTTGGACAAGTTAAGGGAGGTGGGTGGGTGGGTGAGAAATACCTTTTTCATGGAATTAAGAGAGTAAATATAGGACATTCGATAAGTTGGAGGGGTAAAATGACCAATTTGGACAAGTTAAGGGGGCTGGAAGAGCACTGAGCCTACAAAAAAATAACAAAAAAAAGTACGAAACTACTTTAATTTGACGATAAACTTGTTTGTAAAGTCGATTTGAAGGCCAAATAACTATTAAATCAATTCATTCAAAATTTTCTATTAGATAGGGTTAAAATTCATCTTGCTTGGAAATGTTAGGGGATAAAATGTAAAAATAGTCTTATCATTAAAAGTCACGAGCAATTTTATCTCTAACATTGGCTAGTTAGGTCAATTTAAAAAATAATTCATCAAACTGTCTATTAATCTTGTCATATACACTTTACATGTGCGTCATTTCATCACTCATTAATAACAGATCACAAACATATGAATAATTGCAGATTTTTTTAAATTATACCGTATTTTGTACGAGCTCGATA
The DNA here is from genome assembly GCF_963576675.1 of Euphorbia lathyris. Lineage (NCBI taxonomy): Eukaryota > Viridiplantae > Streptophyta > Magnoliopsida > Malpighiales > Euphorbiaceae > Euphorbia > Euphorbia lathyris. The sequence continues at coordinate 42,706,012 of NC_088911.1, forward strand.
AAAAATCTAAATATTTCCTCGAATTTAAAAATATTAATCTCCAATTCTATTATTAAATAAAAAAATGCGAAATTTGCTTTTTAGAACTAACTGACATCAAACCGTTGTAGAATAAGGAACAAAATATTTGTGTTTTATTACAATGATGTATGAAATTGACCAAACTTGCTAATGTTAAAAGTAAAATTGCTCTTGGCTGTCAACGTTAGGGCTAAAATTGCACCATTTTAAATATTAGGAGTAAAATTGCTCCTAACTGTCAATGTTAGAGGTATTTTTGTACCTTATCCCAAATGTCAGGGTTAAATTTTTATCATCTCGTGCGTTAGAGTCAAATCTGCACTTTTCAGAAAATGGTAGGATCAAATTTGGCATTTATCCCTAATTTAATTGAGTATCTAATGAGATCCTTAATTAACATTGAATTTTCCATTTCAAATCTACCATCCTCGTGGGAACTATACTTTACTTTCACTTTATAACATGGTAAATGTGCATTTGCCTTTACAAGCATGTATACATAAAATACGCATCAGTCAATAAGTCGAAAGATCTATTGTTTTGTAGATCCAATTGGGCTCTGACGGAAGGGTTCGAGGCTATTTATATTCAAAAACTCCACAATATATCAATTGGTGCGGAGAGCATGCAGTTGAGGTTCAATCATGGATACATCGGCTCTAAAGACAAACGCGATAAAGAGATATATGAGAAAAAAACAAGGGAAAACTGTAGATTAAAGGAGTAATTGAAGATGTTATGGGTTAGGAGGACTCAGATGCTTCAACTTGGGATGGCATTAGTAAATATACAGAGCAATTCCTGAGAAGAATGCAAACAGATATGAGATTATATGATGCCAACACATTCTTTGTGGTCACGATTGTATTAAGGTCAAAATCAGGGGAGTAACAGATCCCCTATTAGGATTTATCCCTGTTGGTCTAATTAGGAAAACCTTGACAAGTTCTGACACGTTTGGTGTTAATCTTGCCCTACGAATTTTCTTCCCTGAAATAAGGGAATGTATGGATGAAGGCTCAAGAGCAAGGATTGTGGGTGACCAAGCAGAAGAGATGATGAATCATGCTTTCATTTTAAGGGGATAAATAATTAATGCACTTGCAACAACATCGTTCATAATCGCTTTTTATATTCCTCTCAATTTGTGCGTGCTAAATAAATTTTCTAACTTTTTGCTCCCCCACGAAACATATAATTAGTTTGCCGTTTTTTTTGTTTTCAAACAACCATGACAATCATATATAACTAGTGTCATCTGATTATTAAGTACATTTTCAATTAAAGTCACGTTTTTTGGGGATGACATACGTGTGTCATTGTAACGCCACATGTGATTGAGATTGTTTGTATTTAAGCGTTCAGATGACATGAAAAAGTGGTGACCCAAGCAAGGAAACTATCGAGGGGAGTCATAATGGATGATTATAGGGCCAAAACCGGTATTCCAACAACACATGAGGATGGAAATAGAAATTCAAGTGAGAAATCAACGTCAAATGCCTCCGCAAATGAATCCATATATGTGTTATCCTTATGGAAGCTTCCTATTGACACTAGCCTGAAGTTCCATTTTCTTTTTTTTTTTTGTTGACAAGGATGTAAGTACATAGGCAAACGGGGCGCAATAGAAATATAATTTTTTTACCTATTTTCTTTAGCCAAAGATCTGTTAATCGTTATTTCATATCAAAGAGGGATCAAAAGCATGTACCTTTGTGATGATCTATCTACTGTTGCTAGAGATGTGCCCACACGGAAATCAACCGTCTTTCCAAGAACACAAAACAAACAAGAATAAACCGATTAGTAATCAACCGTTGAATAACAATCAAAGAAGATTGTCTCTAAAGGAATCAACACGAGATCAAAGAGGGAGAAAACGAGAATGATAATTAGGCCATGTTCTTTTTGACTGAAATTAAATTAAATTAAATTAACTTAACTTAACTGAACTGAATGCTACTGAACTGAACTGAACTTAACTTAACTTAACTTAACTACACCAAATAATTAATTGAACTTAACTTAACTGAACTGAACTGAACTGAACTGAATGCTGCTGAACTTAACTTACTTATGCTGAAATTAAGTCAAAAAGAACAGGGCCTAGTCGAGTGGAGTCGGGAAGAATTTCTTCTCTTTGAATAGGCCTTGTCTGAATTACCCTATACTAGGGGTATATATATTTTATTTTCTATTTCCAACCCTATTAGGATTAGATTAAATCACTTAATTAGATTCATATTCTAAATAGGATTACTAATTAGATAAATATGATCCTTCAAAAAAAAAAAGTAGGATAAATAATCATAATATTTATATCTATATTACATTTTTTTATAAATATTATCTCTAATCAAATTAGATTATTTATTTTAAGTTAGGATAATATTAATTAGAGATAGAACCACATTAAACATCTAATTAAATTTTATCCTATAATTGATTTAACTATAATTATAATCTAATTACAATGATCTAAACAAATCAATTATCCCTATAATCAGTCTTGATCACATGCACCTTAATGAGCAAGTGAATTTGCTCATTCACCGTTAGATATAGACTTATTAAATTTAAACCTCATGATGCTTTGAATCTCCATCTTAGGATTCTAATAAGTCTAGATCTAACGGTGAATGAGCAAATTCTACATGCTCATTAAGGTGCATGTGAAAATTCATGTCCCTATAATATACATATTTTGACCCACTCATACTCCACCCTATATTTGCCATTTTGTCCTCCGGTTCCAAGTCTCATGTGTGACCTAATAGGTTCTTATCACTGCTAGCCGTATACAGTCATTGAATTAATTTCCCCAAATTATATTCAATCGATTGTATAACGGAATGAGTGCGCGGACTATGAATAGCAGAACCGTAAACATTTCACCAGAGTAATAAAAATACAGGTTGCGATTCCATCGTTTACCTTTCTGTATTAGTTCTAGCATAATTCGATCTTTCATCAGCTATATCCTTAAACAAATCTGTAACTATGGATTATATCAAGTTACATATAATGAGATGTTTGTTTTACTTGTTTGGCTAGAATTAACTATGAATAGATAAGTTAAGTGAAATCTCCATTTCAACTCTTAACCCTACCACCTTGCAAGGATTTCAAGTTAATTTTTCACAAGTGGCCCATGGATATATCTCCCATTTATCAGGAGTGACGAATGCTCAATCTAATATTAACTATCCTGCAATTGCTTTATGTGATACCCAATGCTTGACGCACACACCCCATGATCATTCCTGTTAATGGATCGTGTTTGCATATAGTCAAAGTATCACATCCCATAATCAAGAATCACTAATTAATATTTATTTGAGTCTGAGGATTACTTATATCTACTAATACCATTTGAGACAAACAGGTGACATAGGATAAATCCATCCATCCTGTTGTCTCAAGTCGGGTCCTCAATCCTAATGAACTCCTTCACCGAATCAATGTAACTGTCCAAATATCTCCAAATCTGAAGCTTATGAGATGAGCTCTCTGTTTACAACAGAAGACATTATTACATGCAAGTCTCAACAACATTATGTTAACCCCGTAAACATATTGCTTGACTTGGAGTGGTTCACTAGTACAAAAATGCTTATTTGTATCGCACTTTTTCAGGTTGTTGTGTCGCACTTTTGTGCGACACAACAGGGGTGCGACACAAGAACTTTGTATCGCTCTTGAGAGCGACACAATCTACTCATCCGTTGTGTCGTTTGTTACACACGCGCGACACAACATATGATACTTCTTGTGACGCACTCCAAGAGTGCGTGACACAAGCTTCCCGGTTAATCTGGTACACTTTGTATCGCTCTTTCACCACGCGCGACACAAAATATTAATTTTTTTTTTAAATTTTACAAAATTTTCCATCATCCAGAATAAAATTTTATAATAAAAAATTTACTTGATTCTACATAAATAGAAATTAAAAATTTAAATAGAATTAAATATAGAAAAAAAAGAAATATTTAATAAGTAAAATAATAAGAATAAAAAAATAAGAATATCATAGAACATACAAAATGAGCAACTGAAACACCCAATAAACTTTGTTACAACAAAATGGTATATATAATAATCAATTTCAAACACAAACTGTAAACTTTCATTTAAAAGACAAATTAAGGCCGTTACACTCCATTATTCAAAGAAAGCATAAAAATAAACAAATCAAAACATAAAATTCATTTAATTAAATTCGCACATCAGGTATTAGCCAAGATATAATATAAGCTTCAATGGCCTTAAAAACTTCCATAGCCTTATCAGCAGCAGCCATAATAATGTCTTCATCAACCTCCGAATTTTCCTTTACGAAATACAAGCTTTTGCACTTAACACTGGTTTCTCCATCCAAACTCACCATTTCGAATTCATGAGTAACCTTATCAAGTGTTTCCATCCATGGCTCTCCTCCTATCACACTGTAACTGTGCTTCAAATTCTCTATGTCCGTTGATTCTATTTTCTTCTTGATATACTTGAACTCTGCTCCTGCATTTTCAATTTTTGACATGACAACACGATTTATAAACATATTCCTCTATTGACAGAAATGAAAATAAGAAATTACCTTCAGCAGCAAAGGAAGTTTTCTTGATGGTTCAAGGGCCTCCATTTCCTTCGAGAACTTCAATGGTGATTTGGCGAATAATTTTAGGGATAAAGTTATCTGATTCGAGGACAAAAATCTTGAACATGGTGGCTACGGGGACTGAAGTTATAATATCTCTATGAATTTTTAAAACACCAGCCATGCTTCTGATTAATGGGGTTTGGAAAATGATATTAAGGATTGAAAAAATGACTTGTTTATGTCTAACTGGTTTACGTGTTTAGCACAAAGCTCAGAAATGCTAGAGTTATGTCCCTGAAATTGCAAAAAGTTAAATCAACGAAAACAGCAGATTCTTTAACATGAAAGTAGTCAGAATGTTATATCTCATAGGGCATTCAATGTAAGTTTTAAAGCTTAATTAGGATATTTGCATTAAATAAGGCAGCGTCATGTTTTTTAGGAGCGATGGATTCTTTACGGCGTATTCTTCCCACTCTTCTTGATCAATCCTCCCATCACCCTTTATATCCGCCTCGCTAAATGTCTGAATAATAGACATGAACATCAAAATCAGAAATCAAAGTGAGAACCGAACCCTCAAGAAGAGTGTACATCACATTGCATAATGCATACCTTGTCTACGATTGTTTCAATAACATCAGCAGATAAAACTAGATCAGATTCCTTCAATAAAGCCACTACCATCTCCTTCAACTGCAAATGATAGCACAATTGCCGGTTTTGGCCACCCTCCAACCTTCACCCTTATAATGTTTGAAATTACACAATATGGTAAAACTTGGACTTCATATATATTATGCATGTGTTCTCCTCCCATAAGCATATATGTATATTTTGAAGTAGGAGACAATATAATTTTAACTCTGCCTTAGTAATTTGAGATGCACGTGAAATACTAGTATATTGATTAAAAGCTAGATTTGTATTTTATGCACAACTAAGACAAAAATACTGTTAGGACCAACACAACTAGACGTGTTTGTGTGTAAATATGAGAGAGGAGAGTGTTAGAAATAGAGACAAGAAATAACTAACAACAAACAAAACCTGGAATTGAGCATATGTATGGGCAAGATGAAGAGAAGAAAAGGGTTGACATCAAACCACTTAAAGACCATATGGCCTAGATCCTACTCTCTTTCCAACCCTTAAATACCCAATCTTCTTTATCTGACAGATATCTATCCTCTCTCATATTTAATTCAGTTATCTTACCAATTTATATCCCTTACAACTCAACTCAACTCAATCCTCTTCATTTTCAAATTATACTCCATTAATGGCCAAACAACTAAAACAACTTCTATAAGAGAAGCAAGAACCTTTCGTATTAGAGCTTTACCTCTTGGAAAAAGGGTATTTGAGAAGACTTTTAACTCAATTGATCTTAAGAGAACCCAAAAGGATATTCCCAAATGTTCCAATCTACTAAGAGCTGTGTATAATCAGCTTATTTCCTTAAACGACAAACTCAAGGTCAAGACCTCAAATTCTAGAGATGTTGCAAAGACACCAGACTTAGGTAGGCTTTCTTCTGAAGAAAGCTCCACTTCACAGCAGAGAAAGATGACAATCAGAGTGACAGAGGTTTTAATCTTCCCCTCTTTAGAATTAATTTTATTTCCTTATAAGGGTATGGACCAATTTTTATTTTGGTAGAACAACACAATTCTCAGAAAAAATACAACAAAAGTGGACTATGAGAAACACAATATTAAAGCTCTACAGAGTTATATGACCTCATAAGGTCGTAGTTCCTTATATGATGATTAAATTAACACGGGAGTCATACCTCTGCGAAAAGCAGGAATCCAATTTGAAGAGATGGCATCTCTACATGCCCGCATTGCAGCTACTGTAATATATTGGCTGGGGCACACAATTTCACACACACACACAATCAATGGATGAATAAAACCTCAAACAATTCGACTAATTAATCAAACAAGGATGGATAAAAGAGAGTTAGGGCAATGAATAGCATACATACCCATGTTGATCATAACCCACACCCATTTCCACAAAGAGGAGGTTAATAGGAGCGCTTGAACCGACAGTTTGATCGAGTGCACACAGTCCCACTTTGTTGGGCTTCCATAGGTATCAGTACGCGATGTGAAAATTGAAGGTTGGGGAGAATGTGAGAGAAATAGATTGGTTGAATTTTATGGGTAAAACTTAAGAGCGGGGAAATTCAGAAACCGATACTCTCGGCGAAGGAAGACGTCAGTGACAATTTTAGGATTGAGGAGGAAGCAGAAGCAGTATGAGGCATTGAAGTTGTCCGATCGGAGGCTTTAAGGTGGCACAAGCCTTGCCACGGAGGAAGAAATCTCAGGCGGCCGGCTGTATAGGGAAGAAAGGAGGCGACGGCAGTGATGGGGAAGAAGAAACAGAGAAGTTATTTTTTGGGTCTGATTTTTAGGGTTCAAGAACCTAGATAAATCTCCAATTATTTATCCTTTTTCATAGTTTACAATTTTTTAATTTCAAATCATTTTAATAAATGGTATAAATCTGTAATAATGGGTTAATCTATCAATATTTTTTCTAAAATTTATTTTTTATATTTAAAAAATTATGATTAATATTAATATTATACCTATTATTAATTAATAGTTTTATACTAATTAATAGTTATAACATTATTTTTAATATATTATTATAATTAATTAAATTATTTTTTATTTTTAATTAATTTTTATGGGATAAATTTTTAAGTTTATATGTATGTACATGCTATTTGATTTTCATCTTTTTTTTTTAATTTCTTTGTATTTTAAGAAATGTGAAGAAAAAATAATTATATTCAAATAGTAGTTCGTATTAGTTGTGTCGCACTTTTAAAAAGGAGCGACACAAAGATAAGGCTCTTCTTGTGTCGCTTTTATAAAAGCGTGTCACAAAGATAACACACTTCTTGTGTCGCTTTGGTAAAGACGCGTCACAAGCTTGCTTGTGTGTCACACTCTAAAACAGGCGATACAAGAAGTAACTCGTTTGTGACGCACGCTCTTAAAGCATGATACAAGTGATAACATAGAATACTTAGTTGTGTCGCGTTTATAGAACGCGCGACACTAGTTACTCTGTTGTGTCGCTTTATCTTCAAGCGCGACACAAGAGGTGCGACACAAGTGAGCATTTCTGTACTAGTGGTTTTAAGTTTATTAGTTTATCATAAAGTTTAGTCTCACTTCATGCTTGTATGAATACTTTATAATCACTTTAAATAAACTTTGAGATTTCCTTTTATTTAACTTAATTAGTTCTTAATAAAAGATGAATGTCTTTATATAGTTTAAACATACTATAACTTATTAAAATAAATGATTAAAGGAACACTTCACTTACAAGTATTTATATCCTAAACACAATTGTCTATAGGACATAAAACCCAAACATTCTCCCACTTAGACTAAAGTCAATTGTTTCTGAAACTAATTCCAAAAGAATTCAAATGACGATCATGAACTCTTTGGGTCAAGGGCTTTGTAGGGCTTTCTCAATGGATCTGCAACGTTGTCCTCAGTGGGCAACTCTTTCTATTCTCACATCTCCTCTGGCTACAATCTCCATGACAAGGTGGTATCGCTTAAGGTAATGCTTGGATGCATTATGAGATCGTGGTTTCTTTGCTTGTGTAATGGCTCCATTGTTATCACAGTACAAAGTAATGGGATTCACAATGTCAGGCACCACTCCTAGTTCAGTTACGAACTGTCATTAATTCTTCTAATGATTGTGTGAGGGGGGAGGGGAACTAGTATAACACTTCTAACAGAGAGGTTTGCAATTGGTTCCCCTGCAAAGGAATTGATGGCCACTTCCAAGCTCATGGATTTCACCTGCGAGGAAATTCAGTGGAAGTGGGCCAAGTAGGCTCTCAAAAGGTTCCGTGGAGCGCTAATGGACATTATTAAGATATGAGATGATTCTTACGACCTTTACCTCCCTAATAAACCTTGCTATAAACATGTCCTTACGGAGGTCGAAAGAGTCAATAGATTTTGGCTTTAGCCCTCTGTACCGTTCTTGAGCCACTATGACTAAAGTTGTGGGAAAAAAAATTACACATGAGATGGTCCTGCTTGGAGTAAAGATTGATCATGCTCATGAAAGTAGCGCAATACTCGTTGGGATCCTCACTTCTTATGTATATGGGAAAATTAGGTGTCTTCCAATTCAACGGGAAACTAGATTCGATGGTTCACTGGACTAAAGGTGTCTTTCTAGAAGTGACTTTTCCTCTGACGACTCCAGCCTTTTTTGTCGAGGAACCTTTGAAAATTTTCTTCCATTGGTTTGCTTTTTCCGGATGATGGTATCTCCATACTTTCAGGCGCTCGTGCAGCGATTGCATTAGTGTGCCCATCTAAGGACTGAGCCCCCATGTCGTGCCTGTTGCTTTCTTGAGTCGTTCGACTAGGTTCCTCGGGCTATTTTTCCTACTCACGAGCTCTTAGTTCGCATGAATACCCATAGCTTGCAATTATCTTCGTGGATCACTTTTTGAGCTTGAATCATTTGCCTCCGAGTCTCGCCATATTGGAGGGTAAATTTCATCTATGGTGTACAACCTTTACCCTAAATCACACTTTGGTGTACAAACTTCAATTTGTCACACTAATATATACGTACTTAGGGGTGACCTCCCACTGTGGTGTACAGCAGGTAAAAATGACCGGTCAACGCCCAGTCAACGCGCCACCTCGGCTTTGACCGGTCAAAAAGTCAAAATTTGACCTTTCAAATATATAATTACTAAAATATCCTCCTTTTTCTCTTTTGACATTATCCTTCATCTTCTTCCCCTATTTCTTTCTCTCCCTATATCATCTCCCTCTTTAAATTTCTTTCTCACTCTGACTCACCCCTCTCACTCTAACCCTCTCTAAAGTGATTTGATTCTCATTTGTAGGAGGATGAATACCTATAAATACAACTAACAAATTGAATTAATCAAAATCCACAAAGATCGAAACAACTCCAGACAACAAAGCAACTTGTACAAATTCATCACCCAACAAACACTGCAATCCAAATTCGTTCATTTCTTGATTTTCTGCATCATAAGGACTTAATTCCTCAAGTAAATCGGAGTTTTGGAGCGTGGCGGTTGAAATTCCATCGGCTTCGTATCAATATCAGAAGTTACAAACTTGGCTCTATGACTTTTCCGACACCACCACCGATAGGAACAATTCTAGAAGGGGTATGAAATAAATCAAAAAATGGATTTTTGTTCAAGAAAGATCCACCTCGACTTCGCTTGAACGATTTTCCATGTAGAACAAGACTTACTGATGTCGTAGGTACTGGGCATAAAATCTTGGGAGACATCGTGCCGACGTTTGTCTATCTACACCAAAAAAAATAAGAATTTAGGAATCTAGTAAGTAAGGAGATCATTCTTAACCTTGGTTGGTTCTGGAGAGGTGACAGTAGTGTTGTGTGCCGGAAGAGAAAGAAAGAGAGGAGAGAGAGAGTGTAAGAAAGAGAAAGGAAAAGGGAGAAAAAGAAAATTAATAAAGAAAAAGGTATTCCTTATAAGTTACAAGGGTATATAAGTAATTCATGAATATTTTTTTACTTTTTGACCGGTCAAAGCTGAGGTGGCACGTTGACTGAGCGTTGACCGGTCATTTTTACCTGCTGTACACCATAGTGAGAGGTCACCCCTAAGTACGTATATATTAGTGTGACAAATTGAAGTTTGTACACCATAGATGAAATTTACCCCCATATTGGACTTGTGTGCATTGTAAGCTTTGGAGAGTTTCCATTAGCTTTTCAGTAGGTGTTCTGGCCCCATCTTCCGAGTTTGTCTCTACGAAAACACTATGCTTTAGGTTTTTGTTGATGGTGGATTGCTCCACCGTTTTGTCCTTAAGCTGATCGGAGCTAGCTACGATTTTCCTGGTCAGTCTCGGCCCTATAGGAGGAGTCCTTACCATTTTTCCTATTCTTTTGCTAGAATGGAATGATCAGTGATATTCGGTTCATGCTCACTACACCAAATAACGTGATATCGAGATAATCGGGTTGGATGTCACCGAACTCATTGACTTGTGCTGGGAATGGTCTCATATGTAAACTCCGATGATCGAGTTACATGACAAATGTAAAAGAGATCATAGAAGAGAGAGTACTTATAATTTCATTTTTGCATATAAACTTGTTAACTTGTTTAATCCATAATCCATCCAATCCAATTCTTAACAATTTTTTTTATGACAATTCCTTTACTTAAATTTACACGTGTTTTATGTAGAATTTATAATTAATAATAATCCAATCCATTATTCAATGGCTTGACAAAAGCTGTTACTACCCGTTTTGTAATAAGTTTAGGGATGATCATATAGATTAGGGATGAAAGATTAATTAGTATTGATAACAACCAGAAAAAGGAAAGCCTTATATATACTGAGGGTCAAAATTAAATCCCCTTTTTCCGCACGCATTTTTATTTTTCTTTTTCAAAAAAACCAACGTGCACCCCTTCATGTCCATCTTTCTCCTCCCCCCCTCTGCTCTTTCTCATTTACGCCTATTTGGGTTTCCATGGAGCTTCATTGCCACAATTTATTGTTTTAGTATGTACATTTCTTCACATTTTTCTCTGTTTTTTTGTAAATTTCTCACATTTTTCAACTTTTCCAAAATGATAATCATTGAATCAATCTTCTAAATGCACACCAAATTAACATTTTTCTCATTAATGCAGCAGCTTGCTTTGATAGATTTCAGTTTCTCCTTATGGCAAAAGTGTAACGTTGTAAAACCAAGCCTTTTCAAATACTTTCTGCAATCTGCAATCCAGGTTTGAAATTTTGCTTCTTAAATTATGCACACATTTTCTGCAATATGTAGTGTGACTTTCATATTTAACATTTTCCCCAGGAGTAATGATTATGAACAATCTTGGGAAATTGCAAATTCACCATGTTTTCATAGCTTGAAGCTAACGTTCCCTTCCTAGTTCTCGTCATGAATTCGATGCCGGATCAAATTTTAAATGCAAGAATTAACAGCTTCAAATTTTCTGGTAGTTCAGATGTTTTTGAACCTACTATGACTCCTGATGATGATAATGAGGGTATGCAAGAAATAAATCAACTCTTTTTATATCTTTTTATCAGTAATTTGAACTTCATCATTCTTGTTTATCCTTCTTCAGCAAAGCAGATAATGGTATTGATAGAGTGGATGAAAGGTATCTTGCCTAATTTGAATTTGCCTTTAAAAGCTTCATCGGAAGAGCTAAGAGCCTGCTTGATTGATGGCACTGTTCTTATCCAAATTCTAAACAGGCTTAGACCCGGTTCAACGATTGAGGTTGGTTGTTGAAAATGTGTATCTTATTCCTATGTGTTTGCTGTGCAATTGGTTAGTTTATGTGATAGTCATCAATTTTGTGTTTCAGGGAAGTGGCTCAGATAATTCTCCATCATCATGTTCAAAAAATGTTCAAAAGTTTCTTGCCACGATGGACGAATTGGGGATCCCTCAATTCGAGATAGCAGACCTAGAGAAGGTATCTGATATACTAATGAGTAATGAGATATTCTAGCTTTATGTTTGATTGGATAGAAAGAAAGTTGTTTAGATATACTTTTCATATTCAGGGATCTATGAAAACTGTTATGGATTGCCTTTTACGACTTAAATCAAAATTTACATCTGTTGAAGACAAAACTGGTGCCGTTAGTCCAACTCCTAGAGGAACAACTCCACGTGAAGTTACATCTCCACAGTCTGGGGATGACAGGCAGAAAGCTTCCCCGGAATCAAAATTCCAACGAGTGAATTCTCGCAATCATTTTATGCAAGGTATGAATGTCCAGCAGTTTTATGTTTATTGACTAATTTTTGAAGTCCTATAAGTTTGAGATGTGAATGGCTTCATCTTTAATCCTCAATAGATACACCGACTGCCTTGATGCATCATGTTGGACATAAGTTCCATGAAGTGTTTCAATTGAAACAAGGGCGCTATGCGGATCTTTCTGCTGCTAAGATTTCAGAGATGATGAAATCCAACAGCTTGGATGTATGTTCTCATCCATTATATTCATTTTTCTTTTGTCTTCTACTAGTTTTTCTATAATAATGTTTTAAATCCTCGTGCGCAGAATGCCCCGACTCAGTCACTTTTGAGTGTTGTGAATGGAATTTTGGATGAAAGCATTGAAAGAAAGAATGCAGAAATACCTCATGTATGTCACAACACAACATTTAGTTGTAACATAAGCTTATTTCAGTTCCATTTATAATTGTTTTCCAAGTATGCTCTTATGTTTCTTGTATTGCGCAGCGTGTAGCTTGCCTCTTGAGAAAAGTAGTCCAGGAGATTGAACGGCGTATATCAACTCAAGCAGAACATTTAAGAACTGTAATGAAAAGTTATTTTAGACATAATGGTTTTTCTTGGCTTCTCTATACTGATTTCTTTATCTTTCAATACCTCCAGCAAAACAACCTTTTCAAGTCTCGTGAGGAGAAGTACCAGTCAAGAATCAGAGTACTCGAAACCCTTGCTTCAGGGACAGGCGAAGAACCTGAGGTATGAAATGACACTCTTGCAGTTATAGTGTTTTCCTTGCAATGTGTTCCTGAAAGTTGGTCCTTAGGTTACTGCATAAAATTCTTGTTAATTAGAGTGTCTCCTCCTAAACTATCTATGCAGACCCCCAAGTCCACAACCCCCAAGTCTACAATGGATGGAATGAAGAAAGTTGAGGAGGAATATATGATAAAATTGATGAAAGAGAAAGAACAAGCAAATTTTGAACTTTCAACATTGAAGCGAGATCTTGACATAGCCAAAAAGGAATACGAACTTGAGAAGTCTAAAAGAGACGAAGAAAGGAAACTTGGTAGTGAAGATGTGATCAAACTGATAAAAGAGAAAGAGCAGACTGATATTGAACTTTCAACACTGAAACAACAGTTTGAACTTGAGAAGTCTAAAACGGATGCAGAAAAGACACTCGGTAGTGGAGATGTGATAAAAAAACTGATGAAAGAGAAGGAGCAAACTGATATTGAACTTTCAACATTGAAGCAACAGTTTGAACTTGAGAAGTCTAAAAAGGATGCAGAAAAGACAGTTGGTAGTGAAGATGTGTTAAAGCTGATGAAAGAGAAGGAGCAAACGGATATTGAACTTTCAACACTGAAGCAACAGCTTGAACTTGAGATGTCTAAAAGGGACGCAGAAAAGACACTTGATAGTGAAGAAGTGATAAAACTGATGAAAGAGAAGGAGCAAACTGATATCGAACTTTCAACACTAAAGCGACAATTCGAAATAGCCAGAAAGGAATATGAAGTTGAGAAGTCTAATTGGGATGAGGAAAAGAAATTTGGGAGTGAAGATGTAACAAAACTGATGAAAGAGAAGGAACAAGCTGATATTGAAATTTCGAGATTGAAGCGCGACTTTGATATAGCCATAAAGGAATATGAACTTGAGAAGTCTAAGAGGGATGAAGAAAGGAAGCTTGGGAGTGAAGATGTGACAAAATTGATGAAAGAGAAGGAGCAAATTGATATTGAACTTTCAACAGTGAAGCAAGAATTAGAAATTGCTAATAGAACACATGACTATGAGAAATCCCAAAAAGATGAAGAAGGGAGACTTTTGGAAGAACAGATAATCAAATTGAAGAAAGATAAAGAGCAAATAGATGTTGCACTAGCAGCATTGAAGAAAGAATTGGAAACAGTGCTAGAGACACATGAACTGCATTGCTTGAAAATGGAAAGAGCAGCTAAAAATGTTCAAGACGACCTCGAAAAGAGGATAAAAGATCTTGAGCATACCTTGGAAGATTCAAGGAACAAGGTGAAAGCGCTTGAGGCATATACTGAGTCGAAAAATAAAATGTGGAACAAGAAAGAAGTCATTTTCAATAGTTTGGTGGAGTTTCAATCTGGGAAATTGGAGGTATTCTCTGTCCTCGTTTTTGTCAGCAATCCAGGTTATTAATACTTAACATTATTAAATTTTTTGAATTTTTGACAATGTTTAGGAATTGAAGTTCTCTTCATCCAGCATCAAGAGTGAAATAATGAGAACACAGAAGAGCTATTCAGAGGATTTTGCTTGCTTAGGTTGGTTGGCTATTTGACAATTATATCTATTCTTATACAAGCAATCATGGTGACACTTGATGCTAAGTTTTGATTTATCAGGATCGAAGTTCAAAACATTAATACAAGCAAGTGAGAACTACCATTTAGTTCTTGCTGAAAACCGGAAGATGTTTAACGAGCTGCAGGATTTAAAAGGTGCCACTATAATAGTCTTTGATCTAAAAGTTGTGAATTTGTAAGATCCTCAAGCTAACTTCCAATTTTTTTTTGAATTTGTGATACAGGAAATATTAGAGTGTATTGCCGAATAAGGCCATTGATCGGTGGGCAGCCTGGAAAACCGACGACAATAGATCATATTGGCGAAAATGGGGAATTAGTTGTTGCAAATCCCACAAAACCAGGGAAGGATGGCCAACGTTTATTTAGGTTTAATAAGCTCTATGGTCCAAATTCGACTCAAGGTTATTGTTACTACAATATATCAACATTACTTATTCCCTACTTCGGTTATTCTCTTTATATGAAGATCCATTGCCATATCTAACCATATTTTCAAAAAAATGCTGGCAGGGGAGGTATTTTCAGACACTCAACCCTTGATACGATGCGTTCTTGATGGATATAATGTATGCATATTTGCTTATGGACAGACTGGTTCAGGGAAAACGTACACAATGGTATGAGTTGTGTTTATATCTGCTGTATATGACATCATGTGTCGATGCTGATTCGATTTGATGTTCTGTGCCAGACTGGTCCTAATGGAGCAACTGAAGAAGACTGGGGGGTTAACTATCGAGCTCTCAACGATCTTTTCCTCATCTCTCAGAATAGAAACAGCTCTTTTGCATACAATGTTGGGGTACAAATGTTTGAGATATACAACGAGTCATTGCGTGATTTGCTATCGAATGATGGTTCTCCGAAAAAATATCCTTTTAGTTAGATTGTTTATCAGCTCTTAATTAAATGGCTTTTCAACTCTTGCTTGCATATACTTCTTGATGATGTATTTCTTGTTCTGATATGTTTGATCAAAGAGTACAATCCTGTTGAAACTTTTGCTTCCCTTGATTTGCACACACTCGGGATTAAGACAACTCCTCAAGCAAATGGGTTAGCCGTACCTGATGCTAGCATGCACCATGTCACGTCGACTGCTGATGTTATAGAATTGATGGAAATTGGACTAGGTAACAGAGCTGTCAGTGCTACTGCCTTGAACGAAAGAAGCAGCCGCTCTCATAGGTTCTTACACTTAGTTGCATTATACATCTTCATAAGAACAACATGTTATAGAGGTTTTCATTTAGATTTCTGTATGCAGTGTTGTCAGTATTCATGTTCAAGGAAAGGACTTGCACACTGGTACTACTTTGCAGGGAAATCTTCATTTGGTAGATCTAGCAGGAAGTGAACGGGTGGATCGCTCAGAGGTAACAGGAGATAGGCTAAGAGAAGCACAGCATATAAATAAATCTTTATCTGCCCTTGGAGATGTCATTTTTTCTCTTGCACAAAAGAGTTCTCATGTCCCCTATCGAAACAGCAAACTTACTCAACTCCTTCAAGCCTCCCTAGGTATCTTTTAACATCCTTATTCTGTCGGAAAACGGAAAAATTTCTTCCTAACTTGCGGTAATTATAAATCAATTGCATCCTTACTTTGTTGTTTTTCGTGTTATAGGAGGTCAAGCAAAGACACTTATGTTTGTGCAACTCAATCCTGATACAAACTCGTATTTCGAAACAATGAGCACATTGAAGTTTGCCGAGAGGGTATCTGGAGTTGAGCTCGGTGCAGCAAAGAGCAGTAAGGAAGGCAGAGATATTAGAGAACTAATGGAGCAGGCATGTTTTAGCATCTACAACCGAGTTGGGCATGTTTACATGATTTCTGATGAACTTCAATCTGCAGGTGGCAACTCTTAAAGACACCATTGCGAAGAAAGATGGAGAAATTGAGAGGCTGCAATTAGTTAAAGATATAAAAAGTGCAAATCCTGGAAACGGTGAAAAGGAAGGAAAAGGCTTATCAAAGCCTGCATATTCTCCGGCGAGCAAAAGTTCTGATGGTTCCCAGAGGTTCATGAAATCACCTTCTGATCTCGGAAGGAGTTCAGAATACAGCGAACTTCATATGGAAGGTGATTCCCTGCAATCCATGGAATACTTAAAAACAACAGCATATAATTCTTACGCAATCAAAATCTTCTGTAGGACGCTTAAAATGGCAGGTTTCAGCAGAAGATGTTGAGATTTTAGGAGAGGGAGATGGAGACCATGATGATAGATTAAGTGATCATATGTCCGATGGTGGTTTTTCCACAGGAGCAGATCCTGATGTCTCAATTGATGACAGTACAAAACCGCCCGATAAACCCGAAAAGTGAGAATTTCAGAGATCTCATATGCCACATGCTTATAACCTGGTTTCACTCCTACTTATTCTTGACAACGAAACAAATGAATGCTAAATAAGTCTATTTTACGCAGGAATAAAGTGGCATCTAGGATTCGAAGCCTACAAAGATTAACACAACCTCCAGCAACAGTATCAAGAAACTTGTCAAGAGTACCATCAAGTATAACTAGTCTTTCTGGATCAATTGTTTCAATTTTCGTTGAATATAATGATGAGACCTGTTTTACTTAATCCTTAACATTCTCCACCACTTTGGATTGATTTCAGGTGTAAAGAAAACCAGTAGCACCTCCACCGCGGCGAAGTCTACTGGTCGATCATGGCAGTAAATCAGAAACCACAAAAGCATATTTTTACCCTCTACTTTTTTGTTCTTGATTTTGATTTTTTTGTTGTTGATAGTATCATAGAGTTTCATTATGTATATAGATGCAATGAGGCTTGTTTCCCAAAATAGATAGAGTTGTATTAGCTCTGAATCAGGCTGTAAATTATTTGTTAAACATGTATGTATGTATATACACATAAACGCAACCGCAACCGCAACCGCAACCGCGACGAGGCTGGGTTTTTTTGGCGGAAATGTTGTACAAGCAAAAGGAGTGAAAGAGGCAGAGATTGGTTACATTGTGCAAGGTGAGTACAATTTGTGCAATAATTGTAGATTGTGTAGGCAGAAAGATAAGGATATATTATGGGTCAGCACAGTAGCAGAAGAAGCCTGTGAGAGTTCAGATTTGCCATAAAAAGATATGTTCATGTATGTAGCAGATAGACATATTTAGAATCCTATACTATAGTTTTACCAATTTTTATCTTATGGATAATATTTGTGTATACTTTATTTATGAATTTTGGTGTTGTAAATTGTAATATATATAAATGGTAAATATTTTTACCTCATTTTGTAGAGCTGAAGAATGGGGACCAGACAGTCTAGAAACATGTAAATATTTGTAATTTTTTTTTCATGTCATCATTGATGAAAACATTTGTTTTTTTCTTACAATATAGTTCCATAAAAACAACTAATTCTTACATAAATGTAGATAAAAACACTACTGTTGTTTGATACCATATATAGGTAATGTTGACATGAAGCATGAATATCCAAATACTATTAAATCTAGGTTCATTAAAATCCTAATTTGGAAAATTAAAGTATTTTAAGATTTAGATTTAATGAATCTAGATCAATGACTAAATACATTTGATCATTCAGGATTATGCACGGAACAAGATGACTGAGTGGGTTGTTAGAAAAGTCTGGATTTTTTTTTTTATTGAAGTTCCGTCAAAATTAGTGTAAAGAACCAAATTTCTTGGTAATATTAAGTGTGTAACAAATAAATTGCTAATTATGAGTATAGGGGTGCAGATAAAACTTTGTCAATCTATTAATAAAAGAATTGATTAGTTTATTAATGAGGCTATTAAATAGGTTAATTATATATCAATTAACTAGGAAGTAAGGTTTGGCTCGAGTGATAGACCTAAGACTAGGATCTTGCTTGAAAATATTACGTTAAATTTGTACGTTTTATACGTTAAGATTCGATTTACACTTTCGTTAAAACAGTAGGGTTCAATTTGACATTTATCCCTTTTATATAACAAAATGTATGATTATTTTAAAATTGAGTCGTATATATTCCTAAAATGATTTATTAATCATTTAATCAGTGTTCAGCCAAGTCTTAATCTGGTAGATCGAATTAGGGTTTTGTAGCGTCTAAACTCAACTTTTGAAGATGAGGCCCATTAACTTCATCTCCCACCTTCACTTTCTCAATTTCTGTCGGCAAAAACTAGATCCTATAGTTCCAGTAGAAATTTGTTAATCGAGGTAATTCGAGAAGATGCCATGGGAACTTCTAGAGTGCCAAAGCTCTCAGGGATGCAGAAGCAAGTTCTGGGTCTGTACCGGTCATTTCTCCGAGCTGCCCGTATGAAACCACCCGAGGATCGACGCCAGATTGAATTATTTGTTTCCGCGGAATTCAGGCGTAACTCAAAGGAAGTAGATCGGAAAAATTTCATCTACATCGAGTACCTACTTCGTCGGGGTAAGAAACAACTTGATCTGCTTAAGAGTTCTGCTACTGTTGGATTGTCCTCTTTTAATCTCAATTTGCCTCCGCCTCAAAATCATAGTGACAACAAACCTTGATATTCAATTTCAATTTCATACTCATAATCCTATTTCTTCCATTGCTGAATGATCGAATGCTT
This sequence comes from Euphorbia lathyris, assembly GCF_963576675.1. Lineage (NCBI taxonomy): Eukaryota > Viridiplantae > Streptophyta > Magnoliopsida > Malpighiales > Euphorbiaceae > Euphorbia > Euphorbia lathyris. The sequence continues at coordinate 42,725,403 of NC_088911.1, forward strand.
GCCGTTATTATTACTCTTTAAAAATGGTATTTTCTGTAAATTGATTCTATCACTTCAATTTGAAGAAGCATAAGAGGCATTAATCTATTCACTTCATCCTTGTCATTCCTATATGAAACATATGCTCGATTAATGCAATTAGTTCAAATATTTAGATGGATGATTTGAACTTTAAACTCAGTACTTAATCTCGACTTGAAATGCGTGGAATGACATTTTGAACTACAATCTGGATTAGTTTATTCAATTTCTTTATATTGAAGTTTTTATCTGTGCCCCTTTTTTGTCATCTTAGTGTGCAGCACAAATTATAGAACCTTGTCATACTGCACATGATGTGGGATATTTTAACCATTGTTTAAGATAGCTAGTCAGGCAGCTATATTGGATCGGGATAGGGGCTTGAGCACCCATTAGTTATCGGAGGAAAACTTCATTAGAAGATTTGATTTTTTAGGATAAAGATCCAAAAAATTTCAACTAAGCATCCTTGTCAGTTAATTTTGGATCAGTCCGTCACTGATGGGAGTGCTATCTATGCCTACATATTTGCAGTAAGAGGGAGCAAAATCAAAGAGCAGCCTACTGGAGAGGTTGGAAGTCTTGATTTTAAATACAGAATGTAGAAATGAGGAGATGTCTGATTTAAACATTTTTGCATATTATGATCGAGTTTCTGCTAGTTAGTTAGATATACTGTGGAGGGGATATTTCAGATATATAATTAGATTTGGCATCAATGAATTCATACTTGAGAGACAAGGGTAGTTTATTAACTTAAAAGAGCAAAATGTTGGCAGTCTATTAACTTATAGAACAAAAATGTTGGATTGATGAATTCATCAGTTGAGACTTGGGAGACAAGGGTAGTTTATTAACTTAATTTTTCGCTTCTTTGATATTAATGTTGGTCCCCTTGTAGGGTTGCAAGTATAGTTCCAAGGGGGGTTAGGAACTATTTAAACTTTTTCGCAATTAGGGCAGACTTCTTTTTCTAAGGAAAAAGGTTTTAACAGCGGCGCTGAGTAAACAGCAAGATACTGGCTTAGTCAACTGGTGACTAGGTCAGTTTCTTAGCTTGAGTCAGGAGATAGCACTTAGAGTCTATTCCTGAGCTTAGACGTTCAGCGCGCACAACTCAACTTGACCTTCTTTACTTGGTCAGTTTTTGGTTATTTTAAGCAAGCAATATATATAAGGAGTTAAGGTAAGAAATACTTCACTCAGCAGATTTATCCAGGTTCGGCTTCTTCTAAGCTTACGTCCTGTCCCCGGAACACGTTCCGAGATTTCAAATCCTCTACTGAGCTTTTTAAAGGTAGAGCCTCAAACCTTTTACAATATCAGCAACTGAGTATGACAAGAGTACCTTCCTCTATACATCTACTCAATCCTAATCTCTCGCTGAGTACTTAAAACCGAGTACTCAGCCTCTCATTTCTATCTCTAGAAATGATAAGTGTTTTGTCCTATATAAAGATTTGGTAAGACACTTTAGACGATTGAAACAATCACTCTAGACTTTTACACAGATATAAGAATTGTAGTGTAAGATTTTGCTTTGCTTCTTGCTTGCAGAACTTGTGTAGAAATTTGGTCAGCGTAACTGCTTGATCAAGTTCTGTGTTGAGTGAAGCTTCTGATGGCACTATTTATAGAGACGTCTGGGCATCGGTCATTTCGAATTTCGAAATAACCGTTGGAGGGAAACGGCTACATGTCGTTGTCATCCTGACTTGCTCAGAGCTCTCGGCCAATCAGAATTGTGTATCTTCTGTCCTCGGTCAGCTCAACAGACTGTCTCTCCTTTTATGGTAAAGTCAACTGGACAGCATACTGTGTCGTCTGAACTTTGCCCAAAAGGGAAATACTTTGTCTGGAAGTTTTGCTTTGCCAGCTGCTGTTTTGTACGCTTTGTCGAGACTGCTCAGCAGCTTCATCTTGAAGTTGTTCCCGAAGGTCTTCTAGATCCTTCCGTTTGCTGAGTTGCGTTTTGTTCAAAACGGCAACGTCTTGACATACGCGGACCGAGTTGTACTGAGTTGTTTGACTTGGGCCTTGGCTTCCGTATTGGGCTTGGGCCTTTTAATCCTTATGTCTTATAACAGTTTTAACTCAACATTGAACAAACACATTAGTAGAAAAAATCAAAACATTTAAACTTAGTGTGTTTAGAATATGTATTTTAAATTATACTTAAACAATTTTGTCAAATCAAAATTATGTGGAAAGGTGTTTCAACAAACTCCCCCATTTTGATGTTGGCAAAACTATTCAGCGAGGAACTCAGTATGAGCCCCCCCATGATAGTTGACCTAGTATAATTTAGTAAACTCCCCCGTAAGGGTTGAGCTACTGACTTAGTTTTACGCAAAACATTTAAGGGTTTAAATGAGTAAGTCTAAGGTCAGTTTTTCAGATATAGGTCAGCTATATCAACATATTCTATTTACTCAGTATTAAGCGGAAGGTTTAGTCATATAGAGCGCGCTGAGTAATTTGTTGTTCAATGAGTTCTTATCAGAATGTTTTATAAACACATAGGTCAATGTCAAACATGTTATCAGCATATCATTTAGTCAATAAATGTTACAAGTATTAAACATAGCTGATTTAATTTAAGATACATAATGACTCGGTATTTAATAACATATATCATAACTCAGGATTTGAATAAGAGATGCAAATATGATATATAGATAGAAGTCAGTAATTACACAGCAACATATATATAGATAAAGCACAAATAGATTACAACTGTCTTAACCTATACTGAGCTAGTCTATCTATTTCTTTTTCTTGTGTTGCGATGACTGACTTCGCTCATGCTGAGCTCTTGCTGCATGTTCTTTCTCCCCCGTTTTGTCAACTTCAGGGAGCCTGAAAGCATCAGTTAATACAGCGCGAGTCAGTTCTTGGGATAGCTCCTTAAACGTCTTAGCGCTTTCATTTACGCCATCAAAAATGGCAACTCCATCAGCTGAGACCTCTTCGGGTACTTTGAGATCAGCAGCACTGAGCATATTGACGTTGAATGCTTGAGCTTTGCCTTGCCCGATAAGTGCTTCAGTAAGGCCAGCAAAGATGTGGTGGAAGGTTTTTAAGAGAGCTGTGTCGTAATACTGACGTTGGATGTTGTTATGACGAATGTGATTGAAAGTCTGTCGTGCGAGAGTCATCATCTCGTTCTGCTTCATTGCGTCAGTATCCATCTCTTGCTTATTCAGATTAAGCAACCTTATAGCCTCACCAATTTGCTCTACTGAGCACTGACTGTATGACACCATTTGCTCGTTGGTCTTAAGTTGTTCAGTATGAAGCTGAGCAAAGAGCATTTTGAGTTCAGATGAAGGGGCATAGTCAGTGTTCACAGCTGACAATTTCTGGACTTGTTGATGGAGAGAGTTCAGATGTTGCACGGTTGTCAGCTGGATCTCAGCCAGCTTGGCAATGGAATCCTGCTTAGCTTGCTGGGCTTGGAAGGATAAGACGACATTCAGCAGATCCTTGAGTCCCTTAACTTCGTTGAGAAGCTGAGTGACCTGGGAAAGCTGGGTGGTCTCAAGAAGTGAAGATCCAGCAGCAGGAGGAGTGGAGTATTGAAGGTCTTTGATTAAAGTTTGCACTGAGTCAATGATCTTTTTGCCGGACTCAGTGGCATTCAGATAGCTTTGGGATCCTTCAGGTATATCAGTGTGATCGGTAGGAGGAGTGAAAGGAGTGAGAGGAGTAACCTGGTCAGTGACTGGAATAGTATGCTCAATCTGCACTTGAGTTGTAGGAACAGTGGATTGATCGGCAGAGAGTTGAGTTTGAGAAGTTGCAATGCGAATACTGTCTGTGCTGACGGCAGAGGTGTGTGGAGTCAGCACCATGCTTGAGGAAATAGCATGAACAGTAGACGACTCAACCTGACTGGTTGATGTTGCAGAAGCATTGGGGTCGGCATGTTCCTGTTGAGAAGAAACAGAGGCTTGTTTTTCTAATGCCGCCGATGTAGTGGAAGTGGATTGGCGTTTGAAAAACTTGAGTTGGACGGTAGAAGGGTCCTTAGTTGTCTTGGAGACGACAAAGTCAGGAAGAGTTGGTAGTTGCACAGGAGGTTCACTGATTAGCTTCTCACTGGCCTTGACCAACTTTCGCCTTCTACGAGGTGGAGTGACAGTATGATCAGGTTCTCCTGAATGAGAAGGGGAAGATTCTTGTTGCTCAGTATGAGGCTGGTCAGCTTGCTCTTCAACTTGATCAACAGTGTGTTGGTCAAGTACTTGCTCAACACCAGCAGCTAACCCAGTATCAGCATCCTCAGCCTCAATCTCACTGGCTGTTTCCTTAGAGTCCTCAGCGTCATCCTGACCGCTGGCTTCTTTCTCTTCTTCTTCGGTACTGTCACCGTCAAGTTCTTCCTCAACTTGAGAGATGAAGTGATCATCTAGTTGAACCTCATGTTCATCATGCTCAGCTTCCGTTCCTTGACACTGAGTGAAGTGAGAGTCACCCGGTACAATGAAATCAGTAGGAATGGCATTCAGTGGAGCCAGTGTTGAAGACTTCTGCTTCTTTTGAGGTTGCTCAGTAGCTTCCTCAGTTCCAGGCTCACCTTGCCTGCTTCTTTTCTCAGCTGACTTCTGCCTCTTTGCTGGAGACTCAACATGTTTAGAAGGAGTCTGAGCAGATTTCCTCTTGCGAGAAGCTGGGGCCTTAGTCCTTCTTCCTTTCTTAGGCTCAGCAGTGTCCTCAGCTTGGCCAGCAGCAGCAGCAACTTTGCCTTTCTTCAAGGGCTGTCCAAACTTCAGTGCCCTCAGCGAGGCAGCTGTTATCTCAGATCCTCGATTTTTCTCCTCACCTTTAAGATCAACCTTATGGTCAATGAGGATTCTGGTGATGAGTGATCCAAGCCGCATCGTGCCAGTGCTTCGAAGGAACCCAGCAACGAGAAGGACCGGCATGTTGATGGGGGTGTATGTCAGCATGTGCCATATAAAGCACTGCTCGAAATTGGTTGCTGATGTAGTGCAGTTGATCTTCGGGTAGATGAAGTAAGTCAGCAAGTAGTGAGCCATCTTCTGATGCTGACCCATTGATGAAGCTGACACTTCTCCTGAGTGACCCTCAGGTTTGCAGAAGTTGTGTACATAGTCAGTTTTATCCTGATCTCCCGATCTTCTCAGCCTTGCTCCCTCAGTCTTTAGCTTGAGAAGATTTCCTATGTAGAGAGGGTTGACGAAGATGGTTTTGCCTTTCACCTCAGTGCACAGGTAGTCAGGGTTGTCACTAGCAACCTTGAGGTTGTGGTAAAACTCCCTCACTAGGTCAGGATAGGTTTCATCCCTAACCGAAAACAGCTCCGTCCAGCCGTTTTGTGAAATCCATTCGTAGAAAGGTTTTTCGTTTTGGACAAAATGTTCTGAGACCCATCTGGAGGGCTCAACTTTCCATTCTCGTACGTTCTCAAAAACTTTGGTGTAGGTTCGAATTTTCACAGTCTTTCCTTGACCAGAGGTTTGGCCAGTTTTTCCCTTGCTCGGCGTAGGAGGATTTCCAGTGGGTTCATCGGAGTTGGAATTTTGGTGGCCGGCACCGGAGGTATTGTAAGAAATCTTAGTCATTTTCGAGGATGGGGAAGGTTTAAAAAGATCTTGAGAGAGAAAGTTTCTTTGCCTTAGAATTTGATTAAGCGTAAAGAATAAACGATAGGAAATTACCCATTATTTATAGATGGAATGAGCGGTGTGGATTTAATCAAATCCATGTGTCAGTTTAGCCTTGGGATTGTGTACCGACAAAGATCCTCACATTTATGACACATACGGCGAATACGTCATCCTAGGGCTATACGCGTGCTATTGCATTTATGCTAACGGATCTAACACCCAGCGTTTAGAATGTCAAGCGTTTGATATTCTGAGTGGTCAGTATTGCATTTACGGATGATTTTAAAGTTTAAGTTTAAACTAATTAACTCAGTGTGCAAGTTTACTCAGTATTTGATGTTCAGTTAGTTTCGATGAGATACTCAGCAAACAATCAATCATTCAGCATAGTAATTCACTCAGCATTCATATTCATTTAGCACAGGAATTTACTGAAGAGGATTAAACATACAAATTGCTTCTCTCAGTATGCTGAACTGCTCACGGGCCAGTGGCTTCGTGAAGATATCCGCAATCTGTTCGTCCGTTGGGACAAAGGTCAGCTTGATCTCACCTTTGAGTACATGGTCTCTAATGAAGTGATGTCTGATGCTGACATGCTTCATTCTGCTGTGTTGAATTGGGTTCTTTGAAAGATCAATTGCACTTTTATTGTCACACTTGACTTCAATTGTCTTCGTTTGAACACCATAGTCTTCAAGCTGTTGCTTAATCCATAGGACTTGAGCAACACAATGACCAGCATCAATGTACTCAGCTTCAGTGGTAGACAAGGCGACTGACGCCTGCTTTTTGCTGAACCAGGATACAAGACAGCTTCCTAAGAAGTGACATCCTCTAGAGGTGCTTTTACGTTCTAGCTTATCCCGTCCATAGTCAGCATCAGTGTATCCGATGAGTGTAAAATCATGTGTATTTGGATACCATAGACCTGCGTTTACTGAGCTTTGCAAATATCTAAGGATTCTTTTTACAACAATGTAATGAGATTCCTTAGGGTTAGATTGATATCTAGCACAGTAGCATACTGAAAACTGAATGTCCGGTCTACTGGCTGTTAAGTAAAGTAGAGAGCCTATCATACCTCGATATAATTTGCTGTCTACTGACTTACCATTCTCGTCAGCGCAGAGGATAGTGTCAGTGCCCATAGGAGTGGATATTGGCTTGCAATTTTCCAAGTCATATTTCTTTAATATCTCCTTGGCATATTTGGCTTGACTGATGAAGATGCCATTCTTTCCTTGTTTAATTTGAAGACCGAGGAAGAAGTTGAGTTCTCCCATCATGGACATTTCAAACTCAGTCTGCATTTGTTTGCTAAACTCCTTGCACATAGATTCGATAGTTGCACCAAATATTATATCATCAACATAAATTTGGGCCAACAGGGTATCTTTACCCTTTCTCTTAATGAATAAGGTTGTATCAGCTTTGCCCCTGACGTAATTTCTAGTCAGCAGGAAACTGGTCAGCCTCTCATACCAAGCACGTGGTGCTTGCTTGAGGCCGTACAGAGCCTTTTTGAGTTTGTAAACATGGTTTGGGAACTTAGGGTCCTCAAAACCTGGAGGTTGATTTACATAAACCTCCTCGTTTATAACTCCATTAAGAAATGCACTTTTGACATCCATTTGGAATAATTTAAAGTTCATGTAAGATGCATATGCACATAGAATTCTAATTGCCTCTAGCCTTGCCACTGGGGCAAAGGTCTCACCGTAGTCAATACCTTCTTGCTGACTGTAGCCCTGAGCTACAAGCCTTGCTTTGTTCCTAACTACGTTTCCTTGTTCATCCATCTTGTTCCTGAAGACCCATCTTGTTTCGATGGTCTTTTGACTCTTTGGATGAGGTACTAGCTCCCATACATCGTTTCTTCTGAATTGATCGAGCTCCTTTTGCATTGCGTTCATCCAGAATTCATCGTACTTAGCTTCAGCGAAATTCTTCGGTTCTTGTACTGAGACGAAGGCAACATTGCTGAGGTACTTCCTGAGTTGATTCCTCGTCATCAGGGTATTCCCAGCAGAATCAAGGATCGCACTCTCTGAGTGCCCTCTTGGGATCCTTATCTCTTTAGGTAGATTTATGTCTTGTGCTGTTTCTGTTTCAACAATCTCTGCAGAAGTAGATGGGTCAGTAAAAGTAATCTTAGGTTCACTCTTACTCTTGGTCAGCCTTTTTGTGAATGACTCAGTAGCTGGTTCTTGGTCAGCGGTGGTTACTGAGTGTGGATCATTTTCAGTCAGCGGCTGGTATCTACCTGGAGGGTCAGTTTCGTCGAACTCTACATGTACTGACTCTTCTAAAACTTGAGTTCGCTTATTAAAAACTCTGTATGCTTTGCTGTTTGTTGAGTAGCCCAAAAAGATAGCCTCATCAGCTTTTGAATCAAACTTTGCTAAGCTATCTTTGGTATTTAAAATAAAACATCTACAGCCAAAGGCACGAAAGTATCCAATATTGCGCTTTCGTCCTTTCCAAAGTTCATAGGGGTTTTCTTTAATATAGGTCTTACTAGAGCCCTATTAAGAATATAGCATGCTGTGTTAACAGCCTCTCCCCAAAAATACTTTGGAAGCCTATGCTCATCCAGCATTGTCCTGGCTATTTCAACCAGAGTTCTGTTCTTCCTTTCTACAACTCCATTTTGCTGAGGTGTTCTAGGAGCAGAAAAATTGTGGTCAATGCCGCTGGCTTCACAGAATTCAACAAACTTTTGGTTTTTGAATTCTCCACCGTTATCACTACGGATGTGAGCTAATTTTAGGTCTTTTTCATTTTCAATTTTTCTAATTAAATTTGAAAATGTCTCAAAGGTCTCATCCTTGATGGTCAGTAAGATAACCCACGTATACCGAGAGAAGTCATCTACAATGACCAAGGAAAATCTTCTTCCACCCAGACTCAGCGGCTGGACTGGACCGAAGAGATCCAAGTATAGTAACTCTAACGGACGTTTAGTTGAGACGATATTTTTGCTATGAAAAGATTGTTTGGTTTGTTTTCCAGCTTGGCAAGCGTGGCATAATTGATCTTTTTTGAAATTTAAGTTCAGACAGTCCCTCAACCAATTGCTTTCTTGCTAGTTTGGCCAGGAGGTCCATGCTTACATGACCAAGTCTCCTGTGCCATAGCCAGAAATTTTCTTCCTTTGATACTAAGCACACAGTTTTTGAAAACTTTTTCTCTAAGTCTAGCATAAAGACATTATCTATCCGAGGGGCAGTTAAAATTAACTCATTTGTTTTACCCTCGTATATTTTACATCCAGTAGCATCAAATATAACTTTTCTCCCATTGTCACATAGCTGAGCTACGCTGAGTAAGTTATATTTGAGTCCGCTGACTAGGGAGACAGATTCAATAGTAGGATTACCTCCGATGGTTCCTGACCCTACTATCTCACCCTTCTTGTTGTCTCCAAAACTTACGCTCCCTCCTCGTTTACGCTCAAACGTGATGAACTGAGTTTCATCACCCGTCATATGCCTTGAGCATGCGCTGTCAATATACCACATCTTTGACTTCTCGGCACATCTCAGGCTTACCTGGATTGTAACTAGTTACTTTTAGGTACCCAATTCTTTTTGGGTCATTGCTTGTTAGGTGCAACAGGTAAAACATCATATTTTATTTTATGGCGACATACATGGACAGTATGGCCATTCTTTCCACAGAAGTCACAACTGACCTTCTGTTTAGGATGTTTCACTGACTTGTCAGCACCCCAGTGCTGAGCGTGCCAGCACACCTTAGTGGTGTGTCCTAACTTCCCACAAAAGTCACATTGAACTTTTCGCTGGGGATTCCATCTCTGCTTAGTACCTTGGTACTGAGTTCTCAGAGGACTGTTTCTTTTATTTGGAACCTTTAGTTGGTTCTGGATAGTTGTGACGTCCTTACTCAGTTTCTTTGAAACTGACTGGACTTCAGAGACAGACTCATGTATGATCTTCATGTTATCATGCAGAGTTGTATTGTCCTGAAGGAGGAATCTGAGGTCACTCAGTTTGACCTCTTCCACTTCGTCACAGCGCCTGCTGAGTGCTCTAACTTTTTTATTACACTTCTTGACAAGTGTATAGAGATCACTCAGGGCATTAACCATATCGTTTCTGAGCTGGGGAAGAGAAATTACCTCATTTGATTGCTCCTCATCATCTGATAGGTCAGCATGCTCAGAGACGCATGGCTCAGCAAGTTCGTCAGCCATGAAGCATATCTTCGCTGACTCGGTGGCCTCAGTTTCTGTAGATGAAGATTCATCACTGTCGCTCCAAGTACCCACCATTGCCTTCTTCCCACTTTTCTTGTCTTTCCTCAGCGTGGGGCAGTTTGACTTAATATGACCAGTTTGATGGCACTCAAAACATGTAATGGGCTTTGAGCTGTCCTTTTTGTATTTGCTGTCACTTGAGTCAGCTTTATACTTATCAAACTTTCTGTAAGGCTTTTTAGAGTATTTGTCACTCTTCCTGAATAGCCTTTTCATCTTCCTTGTGAACATAGCCATCTCCTCATCGTCAGTTGAACTCCCGTCAGTGGAGTCAGCTTTCATGACAAGGGATTTCTGCTTCTTGTCTTCAGATTTTTCCTTCACCTCAAAGTTTTTCATGGATATCTCATGGGTCAGCAATGAACCGATGAGTTCGTCATATTTGTAGGTGGTTAAATCCTGAGCTTCCTCAACTGCTGTCTTCTTTGCTTGCCAATCTTTAGGAAGACTCCTGAGTATCTTTTTGACTTGTTCTTCCTTAGTGAAGATTTTCCCAAGTCTCTTGAGCTCATTAATGATGTTGGTAAACCTTGCATTCATGTCTGAAATGCCCTCATCATTGTTCATCTCGAACAGCTCGTACAGTCTCATCTGCTGATTCACCTTGGACTCCTTTACTTTATTAGTTCCCTCGTAGGTGACTTCCAGCTTTTTCCAGATCTCTTGCGCCGACTCACAACCTGAGATTTTATTATATTCTGCAGCATCGAGCGCACAGTGAAGCATATTGATAGCCGAAGCGTGATTTTGAAGCTTCTTAAGATCATCCTCTGTTCATTTGGCCTCAGCTTTTACAACTGTTTGGCCAGCCACAACCTCAACAGGTACAAAAGGGCCTTGGACTATAGATAGCCAGACACTCATGTTTGTAGCCTGAATGAAGTTTTTCATCCTATTCTTCCAGAAGGTATAGTTTGACCCGAAGAATATGGGAGGCCTAGTAATGGACAACCCCTCAGGCAGTATTTGAGTTGTTTGGTTTTCAGGAAGAAACCGAGTGCTGTTTTCGCCCATGGTAGGGATCAGCTCAAGGTTGTTAGACCTTTTTAGAGTGAGCTTTTAAGCTCTGATACCACTTGTTGGTCCCTTGTAGGGTTGCAAGTATAGTTCAAAGGGGGGGTTAGGAACTATTTAAACTTTTTCGCAATTAGGGCAGACTTCTTTTTCTAAGGAAAAAGGTTTTAACATCGGCGCTGAGTAAACAACAAGATACTGGCTTAGTCAACTGGTGACTAGGTCAGTTTCTTAGCTTGAGTCAGGAGATAGCACTTAGAGTCTATTCCTGAGCTTAGACGTTCAGCGTGCACAACTCAACTTGACCTTCTTTACTTGGTCAGTTTTTGGTTATTTTAAGCAAGCAATATATATAAGGAGTTAAGGTAAGAAATACTTCACTCAGCAGATTTATCCAGGTTCGGCTTCTTCTAAGCCTACGCCTGTCCCCGGAACACGTTCCGAGATTTCAAATCCTCTACTGAGCTCTTTAAAGGTAGAGTCTCAAACCTTTTACAATATCAGCAACTGAGTATGACAAAAGTACCTTCCTCTATACCTCTACTCAATCCTAATCTCTCGCTGAGTACTTAAAACCGAGTACTCAGCCTCTCCTTTCTATCTCTAGAAATGATAAGTGTTTTGTCCTATACAAAGATTTGCTAAGACACTTTAGACGATTGAAACAATCACTCTAGACTTTTACACAGATATAAGAATTGTAGTGTAAGATTTTGCTTTGCTTCTTGCTTGCAGAACTTGTGTAGAAATTTGGTCAGCGTAACTGCTTGATCAAGTTCTGTGTTGAGTGAAGCTTCTGATGGCACTATTTATAGAGACGTCTAGGCATCGGTCATTTCAAATTTCGAAATAACCGTTGGAGGGAAACGGCTACATGTCGTTGTCATCCTGACTTGCTCAGAGCTCTCGGCCAATCAGAATTGTGTATCTTCTGTCCTCGGTCAGCTCAGCAGACTGTCTCTCCTTTTATGGTAAAGTCAACTGGACAGCATACTGTGTCGTCTGAACTTTGCCCATTTGTTTGGAAGTTTTGCTTTGCCAGCTGCTGTTTTGTACGCTTTGTCGAGACTACTCAGCAGCTTCATCTTGAAGTTGTTCCCGAAGGTCTTCTAGATCCTTCCGTTTGCTGAGTTGCGTTTTGTTCAAAACGGCAACGTCTTGACATACGCGGACCGAGTTGTACTGAGTTGTTTGACTTGGGCCTTAGCTTCCGTATTGGGCTTGGGCCTTTTAATCCTTATGTCTTATAACAGTTTTAACTCAACACTGAACAAACACATTAGTAGAATAAATCAAAGCATTTAAACTTAGTGTGTTTAGAATATGTATTTTAAATTATACTTAAACAATTTTGTCAAATCAAAATTACGTGGAAAGGTGTTTCAACAATTAATACATAGTATCGAAGGGGTGTACAATTGGTTATAACTTATAAGTATGAAACTGAAGCAGGTGGTGGTTTTAGATCTTAATCAACATGCGTTCAGGAATTATTACGACTTTGTTCTTGATGATTATAATAGGTTGATTTCATTCGTTTAATAATGTTAGTATCATTTTTGCTAGTCGTTCTGCGAATAATGTTGCCCATGAACTTGCAAGGGCATCCTATTCTATGTCAGGACTGATGGAGTGACATACTAGTCATCCAGATTTCATTGTTGAAGCTAGGGCTGTAATCGAACCGAACCAAGCTTTGACCTGCTCAAACCCGCCTCGCTATAAAATTAACGAGCTCGAGCCGAGCTTTGGCTTGCTCAACGAGCTCGAGTCGAGCTTGTTTCGAGTCCAAAATCCTCTTCGTACTTGCTTCATTAAGAAAATTATCAAACCATGAATTGTTTGTGAGTAAATCGTTAATTATATTTGTGAAGTTTGCTTGCCAATAACTCTTTAACTGTGTACATAAACAAGATCACAAGCAAAGTTCGTGAATAAATAAACAAGATGTTTACAAATAGTTCGTCTATTACTCATTTATGTTTGTGAGCGAACTCATCTAATAGCAAATGAAATAATATTAAGTTTAGATATTTGTGAACCAACACAATACTGTATAGTTTTCTACAAAACTAAAATTTGTTCATAAATGTTCTAATCGAGTCTGCTCGCGAGCTTTTGACCCGAGCTTTGGGCTGTTCAAGCTCGGTTCGTTTACGAACCGAACCAGTAAATCGTGCTCACGAGCGGCTCGTTTACAAATCGAGTTGAGTCGAGCTGAGCTTTTATCGAGCCGACCACGTACATTCTGATTCTATTTAATCCATGGTATTTTTTTTCAAAAAATATATTTTCTTTGCACATTACATCATAATTGGAACCAAATTGTTTATTAGGGTAAAAATATATCGTATTTAACTTGAAAAAACTATTTGATTAAAGATATTTATTCTACTATAGGATACATGTCTTAGTTATCAAATTGATGCGTAAAAAAAAGATGACGATTATCATTCGAAGTAAATAGACACTTAAGAAAAATATATAATTGTTGCATTATAACTATAAGTAGACAATTCCTATAAGTGTTTGTTTTTCTATATATTTCATATTCTGTATTTGTACTAACTTACATTATTGATGGTTTTATTACAATAAAAAAAAGTTCGACAATTTGCTCGACGGTTAATTGTAAATTGCACAGACACTTCTACTGTAATTTACTCTTCCGAAACATAACGAGGATATCTTCTAGTAGTTTTTAAACTCAAAATTATCCTTGTTTTAATTTATGTGGCTGTTCAATGTAGAAATCAAATGGAGTATATATGTTTTTGTTTGTATAAAGCAACATATATGGGGAGCCTAACAAGTTAAATGAATAAGAAATAGTCGGTCCACCTAAATAATTGACCCACAAAGTATTTTGGAGCTCAACATTAAGTGTGGTTTATAACCCTTTCCTTTCCTTATCTTGATATGTCACTCTGTGGCTTCAATTTTCTCAGAATTCAAATTCATAAATATGGACTTACCAATCACATTATTGATTCATTAGAATACTTTATTTTCACATTTCAAGTTATGTAGTTGCAGTGTGATTAGCAAATCTAAAATTTACCTTTTTATCTACTAGTCCAGAAGCCATTTGTTTCCGAAACTTTTGAAACATGTTTTTAGCAGAAAAATCAACTAACATTTACTACCTATCAACAAGAATAAACCACTAACAATAAATAGAAACATGTGAACCAAACATACTGTTGATTTTTTTAAACATTTCTATTTCATAAATGGAAGAAGACCAAGAATGTTCTGTTAAAATGACTGGGGATAGGATATTCTTATAATATTGGGATAAGTTAATATTTTTTTTTTGGAAGAAGTATAAATTTATCCCTAACATCTGAAATGGTAAAAAATTAATATTTAGTGTTTTCAAACAATATCAATTTTACCTTTATTCGATAAAAAAAATAAACAGATTGATTTATCATTATTTCATACAAATTAATAATAAAAAAATTTATCTAAAAAATTTATTGCATTAATAACAAAGTATAATGAGTTGCCAAAATTCACAAAATCGTTTCACTTTATTGGCAGGGCCGGCCCTGGGCCTAAATTTTTTTTAGTGTTATAGTTATATATGAAAGTTAATTTTTTTTTTGAAACAGAATTGTATTAATGAGCCTCAATCGGGCAAGAAGTTAAAATTACATTGTTTGCAAAACTCGGTATGCTATTGTAAACATAAGGACAAGTCCCTAAGCGGGAGTGACGAGCGAAGGTGTGAGCAAACTCGTTGGCTTGTCTCGGGATGAACTTGACTGAGTAGCAGTCATATTGGGCAAGGATGGAACGACATTTCTTTATAATATCACTAAAATCTGTTCTGTCTTCTGTTCCGTAATTGATACTGTCGGCTACTGTTTTTGCATCGGTTCTGAATGAGACTCTGTTGCTTCCTCTATTTATCATCCATTCCATTGCTTTTAGAAGTGCCAGGCCTTCGCTTTCCGCTACTGTAACTGTGCCATGGATGATTTCAGTTCTTCCAGCAATGAAGCCCCCATTATGATTCCGCAAAGTCGCAGCTGTACCAGTAGAGCCTTCCGTCGAGAAAATAGCTACATCGGTATCGCAGGCCAAATAGTCGTGTAGAGGCGGATGCCATTGATGACACATGTGACTCGTGTTTGAGCTTATTGCGTTTGCTGTTTTCTTGAGTAACTACGCCTGTTTCCAGTCGAACAGAACCGTTCGAGCTCTGAAGACGATATCCGTCGTTGTGGTGGAGAGGTTAGTCCAGAGTTTGTCGTTTCTGGACTTCCACAGGCTCCAGCATAGGACATTAATAAGGTCCGCCTGAGATTTCTCGGTACCTATTAGCATATTCAAAAAACGCAAACCAGCATCAGTTTGTGCATTTGCTGTACTCTGCAAAATTTGTTCAAGACTACATTCCTTCCATACATTCAGCGCATGCAGACATGAATTAAAAATGTGGTGCAGTTGTTCATTGTCGACGCCACAATGGACGCAAACATTCAGTAAATCCATTCCTTTTCGAGCTAGGTTTTCTCTCGTAAGGAGTAAATTACGAATCAAGCTCCACATAAAGTACCGAACTTTCCATGGAACTCGCAGCTGCCAGATTGTGTTCCAATCTCCCGGTAGGAACTGATTCGACGAGGTCTCTAACGAAGCAGCCAGCCGGTAAGCCGACTTAACTGAATAAATTCCTGTCTTTTCTGGATGCCATAGGAGTTTGTCTATCCCAGCAAATGTAGGAATCCCAATCCTTCCAATAGCCGTGATATCTCGAGGTGTAAAAAGTTCTTCTAGTAGCTCAAAATCTCATTCGACTGAGTTTGGGATAAATAAATCATAGACTTTCAAATCTTCGAGTTCAGGGATCCTAGGGGTGGATAGCCGTAGGTTGTTATCTTCATGAAGCCATGGATCATTCCATGCATTGATGGATTTACCATCTCCAATCTTCCATCAGATGCCATTCTGCAACACTAATTGGGAACACCATATACTCCTCCATATGTAACTAGGTGAATGGCCCAGTCGGGCATTCAAGAAATCCCTTTTAAGGTAGTATTTAACTTTGAAGATCCTACTAGCAAGAGAGTTGGGCTCCGAGAGGAGTCTCCAACCTTATTTTCCCAATATGGCAAGGTTGAAAGCCGTGAAGTTCCGAAAGTTGAGGCCACCAAAACGGGTGGGGATGCATAGCCTATCCCATGATAACCAATTTAGGCTTCGTGTACCGGGGCCTTTACTACTTCACCAAAAGGAATTTAGCATTCTCTGTAGTTCATGAGTGGTAGAAACAGGTAATAGGAATAGACTCATGAAATGTATAGGGATAGCCTGACCTGCTGAGCGTACTAGTGAAGCTCTTCCTGCTTTAGATAAAGTTCTACCTCTCCATTTGTGTAGTTTTTGCCACAGACAATCTTTGAACTGAGAGAAAATCGTCTTCTTTTTTCTGCCTATTAGAGAGGGTAACCCCAAATATTTACCCGTGGTTATGGAGTTTGACACTCCCAGAATGCTTGATATTGCAGTTGACAATTCCGGAGCTACATTGTTACTACATAGAAGACCAGATTTGTCAAAATTGATAGCCTGACCCAAAGCTTTTTCATAAGTGAGGAGGAGCTGCTTTAGTGTACGACTTTCTTTAATATCAGCCCTGAAGAACAGAAATGCGTCATCAGAAAATAAGAGGTGCATGATAGAGGGTGCCCCTCTACCCAATCTGAAACTGTGTACCAGGCCCCGTCTCTCTGCATCAAAAAGTATAGCTGATAAGCCCTCCACACAGAGTAAGAAAAGGTACGGTGATAGGGGGTCTCCCTGTCGGATACCCCTTTCTGGTTTAATTGGACCCACTAGTTGGTCATTAACTTTGATCATGTACTGAACTGAGGTAACACATTGCATGATAAGATTAACCCATCCGTCAACAAATCCCATTTTAACCATAATAGCTTATAGATAGTTCCAATCCACCCTGTCGTAAGCCTTGCTAATATCAATCTTAAGAGCCACATCTCCCTGCTTCCTATTGACATTCCTCTTCATACTGTGAATGACTTCGAATGCAATCAGAACATTGTCATGGATCGACCTCCCTTTGATGAATGCTGATTGGTTTTCTGAGATTAGATTTGGCAGGATAGTTGTCAGCAGATTCGCCAAGACTTTGGAAACAATTTTAAATACCACATTACAAAGTGCAATTGGTCTAAGATCCTTCACGGAGCTCGGTTCAGGACATTTTGGGATTAGAGTGAGGATCGTGTTGTTGAGGTTGGTGGGGAAATAACCTTGAGATAGCCATATGTTGCCAGCCTGGTAAATGTCGTCACCGATTAGATTCCAGAATTTTTGGAAAAAACCGGGGTTGAAGCCATCTGGACTAGGCGCCTTATCAGGATGCATGCTGAATAAGGCTGATTTGAATTCGTCCTTACTGAATGGAGTCAGGAGCTGATCGTTATCCCCAGCGGATACCGACTGAGGAAGGAGATTTGTAACTGCAGACCAGTTACTGCTACTGGCGGAAAATACGGATTGAAAGTAATCCAATGCCACTCGATTTAAACCGTGTGCATCCTCGACCCAATTTCTTTCACTATCTTTGAGTCTGTCAATTTTATTCTGCTTTCTTCTTTCGTTGGCGAAGTTATGAAAGAACCGAGAGTTTGTATCACCTTCCTGCAACCAGGTTACCTTAGCTCTCTATCGTCAATGATCCTCCTCCTGTACTAGAAGATTGACCAGTTCTGATCTAGCTGACTCATATTGGATCGCTGCACCAGCGGACTGATCAGTTCGAAGTTGTTCTAGGCATCGTTCAATGTGTGCACGGGATATTTTGAAGTTCTGGTTCTTTGATTTACCCCAAAACTGAAGTTGGATGGCTGTGTAGTTCATTTATCCGTCAGTTGCGAAGTAACTATTGAAACACCTTTCCACATGATTTTGATTTGACAAAATCATTTAAGTTAATCCATGATTAAGGGACAATTAAATTTAAGTGCTTTGATTAAATTGTACTAATGTGTTTGTTCAATGTTGAGTATAAATATAAATACAAATAGAAATAAAAAGTAAGACAGGAAGAAGTTAGCATAAGATCACAACACAAGCTGAGTAGAGTGGAACTCAGCGTAAGAGAAGTTAAGTCATCTTCAGAACAGAAGCTTAAAGATCAAGTCAATCAATGAAGCTGAGTGGAACGGAACTCAGTATAAAAAGAAGAAAAGACTTCTTAAGAACTATGTCTTGCAGAACGAAGCTGACCATGGAAGCTGAGTACAAGAGAACTCAGTATCTGAATTGGCAACAATCAAAAGACAATGAATAGCAAAGTCATGCCGAGTGATCTTCAGGACAGCACCAATGATCCGTTAGCTAAAAGACAAGTCCGACAACTGTCTGAACCAATAATAGGAACCTAGAAATTACGCACAGAAATGATTTCGAGACGCATGAGTCAAACGTCCGTTAGCTAAAAGACGAAACATGTACAAGAAGACAAAACTGCAAGAAAAGGACAAGCCTGGCACCTGAGGAAATCAGACGACAGGATTGGCCTGCAAGCCTGAAGCTGACTAGAGCCTTGTCTCCCAAAAGAGCCATTTTGGATTCAACGGACAAATCAAATTCAAATGATTTGATCCTCTGATTGCAACTATAAAGGGACAAGCATACCTCTTGGATTATAGTCGATTTACAGAAAATACAAGAGAGAAAAATACAAGCAAAAAGCACATCAAAACAAAAAGAAATCTTACACCAACTTTCTATTCTTGTGTAAAAGCTAGAGTGATTTTTGTAATCATCTAAAGTGTTCTTCATTCGAAAAGAACAATTTGTATCAATTGTAAATTGAGAGTGTTGTGCTGAGTGTTTGGTTGTAAATACTCAGTGGTAGAGAAACCTAAGTGTTCGGTTATAGCACTTAGTAGGATTTGATTAGACGAATAGAGGAAGGTACTCTTGCATATTCAACTGCCTTGTAAACGGTTTGTGCTCTACCTTTAAAGAGCTCAGTATTGGATTTCAAAAGCCCTGAGGGACTCTGGGGACTGGACGTAGGCGGAGAGGCCGAACCAGGATAAGTCGTGCTGAGTAATCTCTAACTCTCTCAATATATATATATACATATCTGTATGTGTTGCTTGTTATATTTACTCAGCATATAAATTGTCTAAATTGATATTGAGTAAATAAGAGTGCTGAGTTGGAAGCTGACCACAAAAGTGTCAATTCCCAACTCATTTGTAAAATAGTTCTAGTCAATATCTGACTAAAGCTATCTTACGTTACAATCGGCCGTGCTGACCAAAGCTGAGTTGACAAACTTAAGAAAATAATTTAAGTCAGCTTAATTAAATTTCGAAAAAGTTATATTAGTTCCTAACCCCCCCTGGGAACTAATCACACGGGACCAACACGTGGTATCAGAGCTAATTAGCTCACTATTCAAAGATTTAACAATCTTGAGCTGATCCCGATAAATGGCTGAGAACAACACTCGTTTCCTTCCCGGGAACCAAACAACACAGATACTCCTGGAGGGACTATCAATTAGCCGGCCTCCCCTATTCTTTGGATCCAATTATACATTCTGGAAGAATAGGATGAAGAACTTTATTCAAGCCACAAACATGAGTGCCTGGCTTGCAATAGTTCAAGGCCCATATGTGCCATATAAAACTGTTGACAATGAGAAAGTTGTTAAGAGTGAAACTGAGTGGTCAGAAGATGACCTTAAAAAATTACAAAACAATGCTTCAGCTATCAATATGCTTCACTGTGCGTTAGATGCTGCAGAATACAATAAGATTTCAGGTTGCGAGTCAGCACAGGAGATTTGGAAAAAGCTTGAAGTAACCTACGAAGGTACAAGCAAGGTCAAGGAGTCAAAGGTGAACTAACATATGAGATTATACGAGCTGTTTGAGATGAACGACGATGAGGACATCTCCGGAATGAACGCTAGATTCACCAATATCATAAATGAGCTAAAGAGGCTCGGCAAGAACTTCACTGAAGAAGAGCATGTGAAGAAAATCCTGAGAAGCTTACCAAAGAGTTGGCAAGCTAAGAAAACTGCCGTGGAGGAAGCTCAAGACTTGACCACATACAAATATGACGAGCTGATCGGATCTCTGCTGACTCATGAGATCTCTATGAAAAAATTTGAAGCAAAAGAAAAGTCAGAAGACAAGAAACAAAAATCACTTGTCATGAAAGTTGACTCAACCGAAGCTGACTTATCGGACGATGAGGAAATGGCCATGTTCACAAGGAAGATGAAGAAGCTATTCAGAAAGAATGAAAAGAATAGCAAGAGGCCATTCAGAAGAGGCGACAGGTACAAAGCTGAGTCCAGTGACAAATACAAAAAGGACAGCTCCAAATCTGTCACATGCTTTGAGTGCCATCAAACTGGGCACATTAAGTCAAGCTGCCCTAATCTAAAGAAAGATAAGAAGGGAAGCAAAAAGGCAATGGTGGCCACATGGAGTGATAGTGACGACTCAACATCATCAGAAGCTGAAGCCACCGAGTCAGCAAACATATGCTTCATGGCCGATGACGCTGCCGACCACACTCAATCTGAGCATGCTGACCTCTCTGAAGAATCTGAGCAGGAGGAATACTCAAATGAGGTAACATCCTTACATTTGCTTAGAAAAGAAATGATTAACGCTCTGGGTGATTTATATGCACTAACTAAAAGGTGTAACAAGAAAATAAAGGCACTCAGCAGGCGGTGTGACGAGATTGAAGAGGTCAAACTTAGTGACCTCCGATATCTTCTCAAAGACAACTCAACTTTGCATAATAATATGGAAATTATGCATAAGTTTGTCTCAGAGGTCCAATCAGATTCAAAGAAACTGAGAAAGGATGTCACAAACCTTCAGAACCAAATAAAAGGTTCAAACAAATCCCATGCTGAGTACTCAGGTACTGGTCAGCATAAACAGTTCACTCAGTATGAATGTTGTGGGAAAAGGGGACACACAACAGATGAGTGTTGGTACAATAAGCGGATTGTCCAATGTGACTTCTGCGGAAAGAAAGGACATACCACTAAGGTATGTTGGCATACTCAGCACAATGGTGCTGACCAAAAACAAAGTCACCCCAAGAGGGTAACATTCTGTGACTTTTGTGGTAAAGCTGGCCACACAATAAAAGTATGCCATCACAAGTTAAAACATGACTTTGCACCTGTTTATGCTAACAAACGAGGACCCAAAAAGAATTGGGTACCTAAAGATGAATGATTCAAAATGCAGGTGAGCTTGAGGTGCGTGGAGAAGTCAAAACTGTGGTATATTGATAGCGCATGCTCGAGGCATGTGACTGGTGATGAAACTCAGTTCATCACACTTGAGCTTAAACGAGGTGGAAACGTAAGCTTTGGAGACAATAAGAAGGGTAAGATAATAGGATCAGGTACTATCGGAGGTAACCCCACCATTGAGTCAGTCTCCTTAGTTAAGGGTCTCAAATATAACCTATTGAGCGTAGCTCAGCTTTGTGATAGCGGAAGACATGTTATATTTGATGTTACTCAGTGTCGGATACTCGAGGGAAAAACAAACAATTTGATTTTAACTGCCCCTCATGTTGACAATGTATATATGTTGAGTTTAGAAAAACAGTTTTCCAAAAATATATGCTTAATGTCTAAATAGGATAACTCCTGGCTATGGCATAGGAGACTTGGTCATGTAAGCATGGACCTCCTAGCCAAATTGGCTAGAAAGCAACTAGTTGAGGGATTGCCCAAATTGAAATTTGAAAAAGATCAATTATGTAATGCTTGTCAGCAAGGTAAACAAACGAAAAAGTCTTTTCAAAGTAAAAACATTGTCTCAACCAAGAGACCATTGGAATTACTACATTTGGACCTTTTCGGACCTGTCCAACCACTCAGCTTGGGCGGTAAGAAATTCTCCTTAGTCATTGTAGATGATTTCTCTCGGTACACTTGGATCATCTTGCTGAGTAGCAAGGATGAAACATTTGAGATGTTCACAACATTGATTAAAAAGCTTGAAAATGACAAAGACCTAAAAGTAGCTCATATTAGAAGCGACAATGGTGGAGAATTAAAAAACCAACAGTTTGACAAATTCTGCGAAACCAGTGGTATTGACCACAATTTCTCTGCTCCTAGAACTCCTCAACAAAATGGGGTTGTTGAAAGGAAGAACAGAACAATTGTCGAAATTGCTAGGACAATGCTGAGTGAAAATAGGCTTCCAAAGTATTTCTGGGGTGAAGCTGTCCACACAGCATGCTACATACTCAATAGGGCTTTAGTTAGACCTATCCTTAAGAAAACCCCATACGAACTTTGGAAAGGATGAAAGCCCAACATTGGCTACTTTCGTGCCTTTGGGTGTAAATGTTTTATACTCAATACAAAAGATAACCTTGCAAAATTTGATGCTAAAGCTGACGAAGCGATCTTTAAAGGGTACTCAACTAACAGTAAAGCATATAGAGTATATAATAAACGAACTCAAGTTGTTGAAGAGTCTGTCCATATAGAGTTCGATGAAACTAACCCTGCAGTAAAGACAACTCAGTCCACCGAAGATGAACCAAGCTCAGCTTCCGCTGACCAAACAGGAGTTACTGAGTCATCAGTACAAGGGCTGACCAAAGGTAAACACGAACCCGAAATTACCTTTGCTGACCAATCTATTCCTGCAGATGTTGTAGAAACACCTATTCAAGACAACTCAAAATTACCTAAAGAAATAAAAATCCCAAGAGGACATTCGGAGAAGTCCATTCTTGATGCCGCTGACAACAAGCTGATGACAAGAGATCAGCTTAGAAAGTATCTCGGAAATGTTGCATTCATCTCAGTAAATGAGCCAAAGAACTTCGCCGATGCTGAGCACGATGAATATTGGATCAATGCTATGCAACAAGAGCTTAATCAATTCACAAGAAATGAGGTATGGGATTTAGTACCAAAACCTAGGAATCAAAAGACCATAGGAACTAAGTGGGTCTTTAGAAATAAACTAGATGAGCAAGGCAATGTAGTCAGAAATAAAGCCCGACTTGTAGCCCAAGGCTATAGTCAGCAAGAGGGCATTGACTACGGTGAAACCTTTGCACCCGTTGCTAGATTAGAGGCTATATGAATATTGTGTGCACATGCTAGCTATATGAATTTTAAATTATATCAAATGGATGTTAAAAGTGCTTTTCTTAATGGCTTTATAAACGAAGAGGTATATGTTAGTCAGCCTCCAGGGTTTGAAGATCCAAAATTTCCAAACCACGTTTATAAACTCAAGAAGGCCCTGTATGGCCTAAAACAAGCTCCAAGAGCTTGGTATGAGAGGTTGACCAACTTCCTGCTGATCAGGAATTATGTCAGAGGCAAAGCTGACACAACCTTGTTCATTAAGAAAAAGGGTAAACATACCCTGCTGGCACAAATTTACGTAGACGATATAATCTTTGGTGCTACTGACGAATCCTTGTGCAAAGAGTTTAGTAAACAGATGCAAACTGAGTTCGAGATGTCCATGATGGGTGAACTCAACTTCTTCCTTGGACTTCAAATCAAGCAAGATAAGAACGGCATCTTCATTAGTCAGTCCAAATACGCCAAAGAAATGCTAAAGAAATTTAATATGGAAGATTGTAAACCCATATCAACCCCAATGGGTACTTACACTGTCCTATGCAAAGATGAGAAAGGAAATCTGTAGATAGCAAGCTATATCGAGGTATGATTGGCTCTCTACTTTACCTTACCACTAGTAGACCTGATATTCAGTACTCAGTATGTTATTGTGCAAGATATCAAGCTGACCCCAGGGAATCTCACCTTATAGCTGTAAAAAGAATCTTTAGATATTTGCAAAGCTCAGTTAATGCAGGTTTATGGTATCCAACCTCAAATGACTTCACACTCATTGGATACACTGATGCTGACTATGGACGAGATAAGCTTGAACGAAAGAGTACTTCGGGAGGATGTCACTTTCTTGGAAGCTGTGTGGTATCTTGGTTCAGCAAGAAGCAGTCATCAGTTGCCCTGTCTACAACTGAAGCTGAGTACGTAGCTGTTGGAAGCTGTGTTGCACAATTCCTATGGATTAAGCAACACCTTGAGGATTATGGAGTCAAAACGGAAACAATTGAAGTCAAACGCGACAACAAAAGTGCCATTGACCTGTCTAAAAATCCAATCCAACACAGCAGGATGAAGCATGTCAGCATAAGGCATCACTTCATTAGGGATCATGTACTCAAGGGTGAGATCAAGCTGACCTACGTTCCAACAGATGAACAGCTTGCGGATATATTCACCAAGCCTTTGGCTCATGAACAATTCAACATACTAAGGGAAGCTATCGGTATGTCTAATCCTCTTCAATAATACTATGTGCCTAATTGAATGATGGGTGATTACCATGCTGAGTGACTTGTGCTAATTTAGTAACTTCTACATGCTGAGCTTAATATGCGTTATAGAAAATCACCCTATGCTGAGTAAGACATACATGCTGAGTGATTATTTAAGGCTGAGTTGCTAAAGTAGTATGAAAACCCTCTATGTAAAACTGTGCACTCAGTACCACAAAACGTTCTGTATTCTAACAAACTGAGTAAAATTCACTTGCCCAATTAATGCTAGCACATGTGCCATAAATAGCCACCTAGGGTAACATAATCGCAATAATGTAAACGCGCCGAACATGTCATAAATGCCAGGATCTTTGTCGATTGATCATCTCGAGGTAAAACAGCTAGATTCAAACATTCAGGATCATTCGAACTTCTATAAATAGTGGAAGATTTCCCACTTAACTCTCTTTACACTCGAAATCCCTGGCAAATTGATTTTTCGTCTCTCTCGCTTTCTAAATCTCAAAACCTCTTTAAAATCTCTGAGAAAACCATGTCGGACTCTCAGAACATCTCTGGCGGTGATTACAACAGAAATCACTCCGATGAAAACCCTGAATCTCCCCCTCAGCAGGAGTATAGCGAAACTCCCACCAAAGGACAAGGTCAGCATGACCAAACTCCAAGTAAGAGCCCCCAAGCTGACCTCGCAACCTCTTCGAAAAAGAAGAAGAAGAAGAAGAAGGACAAACAGCCCAAGGAAAAGTTTTTCCTCAAAGTCTACAAAAGCGTTAAGAACCATGAGGTACTTCGCTGTCGGTGGTTTTCTCCGAGCTTCGTAACGACTGAGCAACCGTTCTGTGAGTGGATCTCGAAGAATGAATGGGCTGGACTCTTCTCTCTTCCTGGTAAAGCCTACCCTAGGTTAGTAAGGGAATTCTATTCCAACCTCTGTGTTGACGAAGAAGATGCTGACCATCTTGTAACCCATGTCAAAGGGCAAAAGATAACAATTACCCCATCCTATTTAGCAACCCTACTAAACCTGCCAGCCAAAGGGAAAGAATTCAGGACTACCAAAGAGAAACTTGACCATGTCGTGACGTTCTGCAAGCCATAAGATCACAAAAGGGAGATAGATAGTACATGCATGGGTCAGAATCAAAAGATGGCTCACTACCTGCTGACCAACTTTATATTCCCTAAGATCAACTCAACATCATCAGCCTCAAACTTCGAGCAATGCTTCATTTGGCACATGCTGACCTATCAACCACTCAACATGCCGGTATTTCTTATTGGAGCACTTCAACGAAGTACTGGGAAACTCAGGTTGGGGTCCCTCATTACCAAAATCCTTGAAGATCATCAAATAGACCTGATTAATGAGACTGAGTCCTACGGAACTGAAATCACAGCAGCTCTACTGTTCGGATTAGTATACGACCAACCCCTCAAGTCTAAGAAGGGAAAAGAGGTGATCGAGGGAAATGAGGAAGAAGCTGATGTTGCACAGAAGGTGCAAACCAAGAAAGAGAAGAAGAGGAAGGCTATCCAAACTTCTTCCAAAGATGTTAATGCTGCCCCTAGAAAAATCCGAGTTGTCTCAAAGGGGAAGAAAATTGATGCTGGACAAACTCAGGACACACCTAAGTCAGCAGAGAAAAGAAACAGGCAAGTTGAGCCTGAAGAAGAGAGTGAGGAAACTCCAGAGCAACCACTGCAGAAAAGGCAGAAGAAGAAGAAGTCTTCTGGTATAAGTGCAATTGATGCTGTTCCTCTTGGTTTTGCTGTTTCTGATGATTCCCATTTCATGAAAAGCCAAGAGATTGACCTTGAGAAAATCCCTGCTGACCAAGAAGCAGAAGAACTAAGAAACAATGAAGGTCAGCATGATGATGTTGAGCCAGGTCATGAAGATAATGCTGAGCAAGAACAGTTTGATGCTGAGGAGACAGCAAATGTTGAGCAAACTGAGACAACAAATGTTGAGCAACATGAGGTAGTCAATACTGAGTTGGTTGAAGAACAAGCTGAGCCCACAGCAAAGGAATATGCTGACCTAGGGGTACATTCACTTTCTAACTCTTTTGATTCTATTCAAGCTGACCCCTCTCCTCCAAAGGCTAAGAAATTAAGGAGACTCAAGAAAAAGGCTCACAAATCGCCAGTTATCGATCTGTTGGGAGACTCTCCTCTGCGGGATCCCATTACTGACCTATCGGATATGCAGTTCCAATTCTTCTTCAACCCTACTGAGCCTTCTCCAACGAAACTTCAGAAAAATCAAACCTCTGTTACTCATCCTGAGGAACAATCCAAGTCTCCGGAAAATCCAATCCCTGCCGAGCAAGAGCTCGAAGTCCAAGCTGCTCCAAGTGAAAAGCATGCTAAGGAAAATCCTGCTCAGCCTGAGTTAACTCCTCCTGCATCAACTCAAACCAACACTGAGCAGGTCAATATCTCTGCCGATCCATCTCCTTCCCATCCAATATCGCAGAATGTTGAGCAGTCAGTTCTTCATGCTAATCAAAGTCCAGTTGTTAACCAAGCTGGCCCCTCTGCTTCCACTAGGATTCCGGCAACTGAGTCAATTCCTGAAACAATATATGCCTATCTTCATACTACTGAGTCCGGACGTCGCATTATTGACTCCGCTCAAACTATTCTTCAGGATTTGAATACTTCTCATGCCGATGCTGCTGGGTCTGCTAATATTGAGTCACCCCAAATCTCATCTATCACTCAGCTCCTCAATGAGATCAAGGGTCTCAAAGATCTGGTAAGTGTAATGGCAACGGTCCAAACACAGCAACCCAAGCAAGAATCCATCGTCAAGCTGGCCGAACTGCAGTTAATGATGGTGAATCACTTGAATTCCCTTCAAGGCCAAATTAATGCTCTTTCTGCAGTCAACACGGGCTATGCTACCTCTGCTGAGTTGAATCAACATTTTACCAAGTTGAACTCTGAGCTGACCGGCACTCGTGAGCTAATCTCCTCAACTTCTCAATGTTCGGTCGAACAAATTAGCGAAGCTGTCCGTCTACTCAACTTGAGTAAAGAGGAAATGGAAACTGATCAACTAAAGACCAACGAACTGTTGCAATACTCTCGGGCCACTTACAAACATGTGCGTCACACAAATGCTCAACGTCAGTTTTATGATTCGGGTCTGCTTAAAATGTACTATCAAGCCTATGCCCAGCTGACTAACACAATTACATGGCTTGGAAAATCCCAGGAGTATATACTCAGTATGTTCAGTGCCTCCATCCGAATTCCCCGTGAGACATTGGACGATGGCATTCCAGTTTTTGATGGGTTAAGGGAAAGCACGAAAAGGCTCAAGGCTTATTCAGTGAGATTAACTCGTGCTGTTCTCAATGACACATTCGTTCCTCCTCCGCCCGATGGTGGCAAAACGGGGGAGAAAGAACAAGCTGATAGAACTCAGCATGCAGAAGAAGCGTCTGGAAGTCAGCAGCAACAAAAAGGAAAAGGCAAAGTGAATCCTGCCCAAGTCCAAGTCAATAGGAAGAAATAGTCTGGCTAGATTTGTTAGGATTTATTCTTGACTTGTATCTTTTGCACATGTTGTTTTGCTGACTAATCTATAGAACTTATGCATCTCTTATTTCAAATTGATTAATCTTATGCGATGCTAACTTCCGTATTATGCTTTATGCTGATCTATCTTAATTGAACAAACAAAAGAAAAAGGAATAAACTCAGTACACATCAGACTTGATATATTTGCTCTGAAAAAGTTTTCCCATAACTCGCAAAAACTCGGGATTTAATCCCATAGAGATACTAAATCTTTCGCCTTATCAAACTAACCATGTATCAAAACTGAGTTAAAACACATTGACCTCTTCTGAAAAGCTGACCTAGGCTCATCTGAATTAGATCTTGGAAGGTCTAGAATTGAACTAAGTCAGTATAAGCATGCCTTAATTTTACTCAATTAAATCTTAGAAGGTTTAGAGTTAAGTTAAGTCAATAGATGCAATAAAAAGAATTTCAATCATGGGGAATCTCAATGCTGAGTTCCATCAATTAAATATTTTGCCAACATCAAAATGTGGGAGTTTGTTGAAACACCTTTCCACATGATTTTGATTTGACAAAATCATTTAAGTTAATCCATGATTAAGGGACAATTAAATTTAAGTGCTTCGATTTAATTGTACTAATGTGTTTGTTCAATGTTGAGTATAAATATAAATACAAATAGAAATAAAAAGTAAGACATGAAGAGGTCAGCATAAGATTGTTGGTCCCTAGTAATTAGTTCCAAGGGGGGGGGGGTTAGGAACTAATATAACTTTTTCGCGTTTTAATTAAGCTGACTGGAAGTTATTTTGAGAGTTTGTTAACTCAGCTTTTGGTCAGCTTGGTGAGATATGTTTTAAGACAGCTTTAGTCAGATGTTGACTAAAGGTATCTTCTTGTAAGTTAGGAATTAACACTCTTGGAGGTCAGCTTCTAACTTAGCACCACTTATTTACTCAAGGTCAGCTTTGGCAATTTATATGCTGAGTAAATAAAGCAAACAACACATACAATATGAGAGAGAGTTTAGAGATTACTCAGTATCACTTATCCTGATTCGGCCTCTCTGCCTACGTCCAGTCCCACTACACCATAGATGGTCTTTTGCAACCTAAAATACATGTGTTGCTTTTAATGTGTTGCATTTTGTATGTTTTTTTTTGGATCTTTTGCAACATGGTTTCTAGAATGTTGCAAAAGACATGTCAAACTCACATAACTTTGAAATTTTAGAACACTAATTATAAAGTGTTGCAAGAGATGTGTCAAAATTGAAACACTTTTTATGTAAATAATATTTCTTAATTCTATTAGATGCAAAACGACGTCGTTTTGTATATTTCCACTACAAGAAAAGGAGTATTAATAAAAAAATTTAATGAGAATAAAAAATATTCTCATTAAAATCATAATTTCAATAACTTTAATGAGAATAAAAACATATATTATATTATTAATAATAAAATAACTTATTTATTAAATTTTATTCTCATTAATATCAAATTTTTTAGATTTTATTGGGTTAAGGTGCAAAAATACCCCTAACATTTTAGGCTAGGAGCAATTTTACCATTAACGTCTAAAATGATGCAATTTTACCCCTAACGTTAGAAGTCAAGTGCAATTTTTAGAACAATTATATAATAGTAATTTTTGGAAACTATTATATAATATTAAATATTAATTTTTTTTATTAATATATAAACTTGTAAAAGAATTTTTTTAATTTTTATACAAAAATTTTCTTTTTACTTTTATATGGTGCTTTACACAATTTAATTTGAATTTATTTACCAAAATATTTTCATTACAAACATAATCTCAACAATTTTAACGAGGATGATTTATATATTTTAATATTAAAAACAAAGTAATTAATTTATTAAATTTTATATTATTTTATTCTCATTAATAACTTATTTTTAAGAGTTTATTAAATTTTATTTTCTATTATTTTCATTATTTTTTTACTATAATATTCATGTCTTACTATTTTCTCAAAATAATTAGCTAAAAAGTTTTGAGATTGCCTCCAACTCTTCCCTTCCTAAATATTTGAGTTACCGCTACTTACAAAATTTAAACTAAATTTACCCCCAAAAGTTGAATTACGGCAAACTCTACCCAAATTTGCCCCAAATTTCATTTTCCATTTCCCCAATTTCATTCCTAACCCTTATTCTCGCTTCTCGCGACTCTGCGATTTTCACACAGTCTCCGCACCTCAATCCATGGCTTCACCCTCAAACCACCTAAATTTCATAGACCTAAATCACTGTCTGTAAGCGACCTAAACTTCTTCCCCCGTATAACGCCGTATTCTTCTTCTTCTTCCTCCTATTTATCTCTCTCTGAACTCCCAATAATCAATTTTCATTACTCCGTCTTCTTTAGCTCCACAGGAAGAACGAAAAATTAGGGGATTTTGTTCGAATTCGGAGATTTTTGGGGATTTTGATTGTTGTTTTACATTTGGGGATTTTTGAGGAATGGTGGTGAAGATGATGTGATGGCGGTCGTGGCCGCTATCAGGTCCTCGGAAGTATGAGGTGAAATTGGTTATTCGGAGGATGGAAGGGTGGGATCTGGTGAAGGAATCTGGAGAAGAAAAGGAAATAGGGTCTGGTAGTAGATTAACGGTTGAGATTCGTTGGAAAGGACCAAAGTTTTCGTTGAGTTCATTTAGACGGACGGTGAAGAGGAATTTCACCAAAGAAGTTGAGGTTTCCGGTGAGGAAAACGACGCCGTTGAATGGGATGAGGAATTTCAGAATCTCTGCATTTTATCTCCTTAGAAAGAGAATGTGTTTCATCCTTGGGAGATCGCTTTTATCGTCTTCAATGTATGTTTCTCAATTTTTCCCCTAATTTCAGTTTTTGTTTACCGATTGAAAAGTTTAATTAGTTAGATAATGTTTTCCGAAGTTAATTTTTTTTTGAAATCTTTCTGATTTTGATCGGATCATCCATTGTTTGTTGGAGCTGTTGAAGTTGATGATTTGATTTCATTTTTTTCTCTGTTTGTTGATTAGAGTTTCTTATCTGATCTCTAGAAATGATCTCTTGATTGCATAATTATAGTGTTTTTTAATGTAATTGGATGATTTTGTTGTTTAATTCAGGGATCGAATAGAGGGCCGATGAACAAGGTTCCTACCATTGGAACTGCGTTTCTGAATCTTGCTGAATATGCTTCCACTGCTGAACCAAAAGAGTTGGAGCTACGTCTCCCTCTTTCGCTTCATTCGGGTTCTCTCGAGCCTCAAGTCTTCCGCTGTGTATGTTTTCGGATTCCCTGTATTTTTCATGTTTGTTTATCCGTATTGTCATTCATATACTCATCTTTCTCTACATTTTGGTTATTGCTTGTCTTTTCTTTCTTCTACTCTTTTCCAACCCTTATTTTCCTATATCCCTCTCTCAATTCTTTTTTTGATGTTGGTGGACCAGAGAGGAGAGGCAAGATGAACTGCTTTCCTTGTATGTTTGAGCAGAAACTTAGCAAAAAGTCTTTGAAGAAAAGCCTTAAGGACTATGAATATGGAATTTCTTATTGAGGTTTTGATGTTAAGTCTTCTTCAGGGTAACAGGGAATTTCTTGTTGAGGTTTTGATGTTAAGTCTTCTTCACCATTCTAATCTTGTCAATCTAGCTAGATATTATGCTGAAGGTGATCAAAGAATTTTAGTCTATGAATATATGCCTAATGGCTCTCTTGAAGATCACCTTCTTGGTATGTACAATCTAATTTAAATTTTCCATTTTCATTTCTTCGTTCTTAATGATATAGATTGCAAAATACATTGGAATTTTGTGTTCTTTTCTTTTTTGTTTTTAGATTTGCCACCAGAGGAAAAGGGCTTGGATTGGAAAACAATGATGAAAATAGATGAAGGTGCAGCAAGAGGGCTTGAATACTTGCACGAAACAGCTACTCCTCCTGTGATATATCGAGATTTCAAAGCATCAAACGTGTTATTGGATGAGAATTTCAATCCAAAACTATCAGATTTTGGGCTAGCGAAACTCC
Source organism: Euphorbia lathyris (assembly GCF_963576675.1). Lineage (NCBI taxonomy): Eukaryota > Viridiplantae > Streptophyta > Magnoliopsida > Malpighiales > Euphorbiaceae > Euphorbia > Euphorbia lathyris. Next base: position 42,757,312 of record NC_088911.1, read on the forward strand.
GTCCAACGGGGGATAAGACTCATGTTTCCACCAGGGTGATGGGGCCTTATGGGTATTGTGCTCCTGAATATGCTTTGACAGGCCAATTGACTGCTAAATCTGATGTCTACAGCTTTGGAGTTGTGTTATTGGAGCTTATTACTGGAAGAAGAGTTATTGATAATAGAAGAGCCGCAGAAGAACAGAATCTAGTCGTTTGGGTATGTAATGAACATTCAGAATATCCTCTATTCTTAGAACCTTAATTATCGGCTTAAACTTTTGGATTCGTAATGCAGGCAACTCCGTTGTTTAAAGATAGAAGGAAGTTATAAATTGGACTGCTAAAAATAAAGCTGTGTTGTAGCAAAGTCGGACCTGATTTTTCGTTGTTCTGTTGTCATTTCTAGGTGGGTCGCTTACATTGTCTATATCCTTGGTGGCAAGATGCAACTGTTAATTTTATGCTTGGTGGTGGTTACAGCATTAGCAATCTGATAGATAAGGTACTGTCACAATTTTATTTTTTCTTGATATTTTTTCCATGTCCTTCAAACTGCACAAGTTAAAAAAACAACTCTTGAACTATATTGCATGAAGTCCATATTATTGATTTATGAATATGTCTGGCGAAATCTCATGCAAGTTGCCTATGAGTTTTTTCATTTGGAAAGCTTATCCTAATTTTGTCTTTATGTTGTTCATGAGAACGGATAATTGTGTGGTATAATTTTAGTGCAGTTTCTTGTCTAAGTGAAATTTAAAGTTCAATCAGATTGGCTTCAATCACTGCTACAAATATGCACTTGAGGTATATCATCTTCTGCTCTTTCGTGTGCAAGCACCATCTTCTCATTTTTAGCTTGTGTGAATAATCATAGTTTAAATGGTGAATTTTATTGTCATTTCATAATTTTTTCCTGGTAGTCGATAAGGAATCATTCTTCTTGTCTCTCAATCCCTAATTCACCTACTTCGGCACCTCTCAGTTCCTAATTAACTAGGGCGAGCTCGTCTGAACGTCGAGGTAGGGCTCTGTTCTGCATTATCTCATGTCACCTCTCATATGTTTGCATGTTCTGCATTGTTTTTCACTCTAAGGGTCTTGGTGAAAATGGTGGCGAGTCTTGTAGTTTTCAAAGTTCTCCAAAGTAAGTCTCTATGTCCCTCTACATAATGAAAATGACATTTATCCTTCAGCCATGGCTGCTTATTGCTCCCTTGTAGAGTTTTCATTCTTCTTGTAGTGTCATATTCTGAAACTTTTTTCATTACTGAACAGTTTTCCAGAGCAAATGTTCAGGCTAGAAAGAAGCTTGCTAGTTCTTTTGGAGCACTGTTGGGAGGCAGAACGTTTGAGAGTGTCGTCAAGGTATTACTCTACGCATATGGGAGTTCTGTTGCTTGTGCTACTTGGCCATATATGGACATACATATTAGATAATATGTTAAGGGCTTGGTAGATGATGACAAATTAATAACAAACTTGTTCTTGGGGACAATAGCAAGGCAATATGTGCCACTTGATTGTGACTTGTTAAATTATTCATGTAACTCATTTTTTTTATAGTCCACAATTGAAGAGATTGAAGGAACAGTCAACTGGAAAAGTTTCTGATGCCTATGTAGGGAATTAACAAAGATAAAAAAACCAATTGCAAGGAGAAATGGAGGAGAAAGTTATCCAACTTGAAGAAGTAATGGAGGAGAAAATGAAACAAGTGGATCAAAAAGTGAGGAAGAGCTTGACATTAATCATAAACAAATTGGTAGAAGTTAATCCCAATCTCAACATTGATATTGAGGATATATATGGTGGCATTTCAAATGAAAATGAGAATGCTGCTGTCTTTTCTAAGGAATTTGAAGGATAGGTCACATTATTATGACTTTATTATACTTTTTTATTATGTGTTTTGGATCATTTGAGAATTTTAAATTTCATTGTTAAAATATTGGCCTATTATGGATTTGTAATTGCAATTAAGGGTTTTTTATGATATTATTTAAATTCAAAAATTTCTTTTAATTTTTTTAGTGTTGCACAAGTTAAAGATTATGTTGCATATATTACAGTGTTCCATTAAAAATCGTTAAAATTTCAAACAAAAAGCGATGCTATGAACATAATATAAAAAATTTACTAAAACAATGTTTAATTAAAAGGTGTTAAAATAAAGAGTTGCTAAAAAAAAGTGTTACATTAAAAAATGTTGCAAATTGTATATGAAAGAGTTGCTTGAAACAAAAAAATGTTAAATTAATAAGTGTTGCAATTCTATATAAAAAGAGTTGCAACTAAAAAACAATGGTGCATAAAAACTTGTTGCAAGAAAATTCAAAAGTCTTGCTTATAATTTTATTCGATAATAGTGTTACATGTTCTACGATATAGGCAACGCTTTCATTTAAGTTGCTATTGGATAGGAAAGTGTTGCAACTGATACGAATAGCAACAATTGTATCTATGTTGCTAAAAATGTGAAAAAATGTTGCTTAAGACATCTTTAGCAACGTGCGAAAAAGCAACTCTCTTTTCTGACAAAAACTGTTGCCAAAACTTCTTTAGCAACACAATAACGACTTTAGCCAACACTTACTTGGTGTTGCAACAGACCATCTATGGTGTAGTGTCCCTAGAGTCCTCCGGGCTTTTTGAATCCAATACTGAGCTCTTTAACGGTAGAGCACAAACCAATTACAAGGCAGTTGAATATGCAAGAGTACCTTCCTCTATTCGTCTACTCAACTCCTACTAAGTGCTACAACCCAGCACCTAGATTTCTCTATCACTGAATGCTTACAACCAAGTCACTCAGCTTAACACTCTCAATATTCCTATTGATCACGAACTTGTTCTTTTTAAACTAAAGAACACTTTAGACGATTACGCAATAATCAATCTAGCATTTACACAGAGAATAGAAAAAATTGGTGTAAGATCTTTTTGTATTTGAGTGCTTTCAAGATTTTCTCTCTTTGTATTTTTCTCTTGATGCTTCAGTGATGATCCAAGGTTCTTCATTGTCCTTTTATAGAAGGAAATTGCAGATTTGGATCGTTTGAATTGTTGTTACCGTTAACACCAAAACGGCTCTTTTGGGGAACAATTTCTGGTCAGCTTCAGACTGTTCCGCCATTCCCTTTCTCTGTTTTCTTCAAGCGTCAGGTTTGTCTTCTTGCATCTGGCTTGTCTTTTTGTTCCAGTTGTCTTTTACCAATAATCCAATGACCCATGTCTCTTGTAATTAGTCTTTTGTGTGTCTTCGAGGTTCCAATTATTGGTGCAGAAGATTGGCAGACTTTGTCCTTTAGTGAACGGATCCTTCATGCTGTCCTGACTGTGACTCAGCTTCATTCGGTATCCTCGAATGTTCAACTTCTATACTGAGTTGCTTCGTGGTTAGCCCCGTTCTGTTTATACGCTGCTGAAGAAGTCTTTTGTTTTAGTCAGCTTCGTACTAAAACTTCTGATACGTAGTTCTACTCCATTCGGCTTCCATTCTATCATGCTGAGTTCCGTTCTACTCAGCTTTGCTTATGCTGACTTCTGTCCTGTCTTACTTTATATATATATTCTTGCACTCAATATTGAACAAACAAATTAGTACAATTAAATCAAAGCATTTAAATTTAATTGCCTCTTAATCATGGATGATTTTGTCAAATCAAAATCTTGTGGAAAAGGTGTTTCAACAAACTCCGCCATTTTGATGTTGGCAAAATACATAATTATGAAACTCAGTTATAAGTTACCCCATGATTGACATTTTTGAAATAACTCCCCCGTAAGGGTTGCACATATTGTCTTAAACTTTCCAAGGTTTTTTACGACATTTGTGTATGCTGACTTAGATTTACTGTTGGATTTTTCAGGATCTGATCTTTTTGAATTTTAAGTCAGCTTTCAAAAATATTAGAAGTATGTTGTTACTCAGTTTATTACCTAAGTGTTTTAGAGTTAATGTATACTGAGTAATTTTTTTACTTCTTAATTTGTTTGTGTTGGAAATAGGGCTAAGGTATAGCAGCGGAAATATAAAAATTTTAGCCTACTTCCTTTTAACCATAGGGATAAGAAGAAATACCTTTCGATGATCAATCTACCGTTGCAAACGAAGTGCCCACAACTTCAAATGAGAGGTAAACTGTTTACCAATCTGCCCCTATTCGAAACAGACATTCCAGACCTCCGAACGACAATCCCTTCGGTGGAAACGTGGAAGAATATGTCTAGAAGCTACTGTCCAAAAATCGTGACGATCCGACGGTTCAATATCCGGAAATCCTCGAAATAGTGAACTGACCTGATGTAGGCGAAGAAAAACGAATTTCTCCCTTTTGATTGTTTTTCTTCTTTCGTGAACACGGTGAGGTTAAATTAGAATCAACCCTTATGAGATGTAACCAAAATAGATTACCTCTAATTAACCAACACAAGATCAAGGAGAAAGAGGGATGAATTAGATTAATCAATCGATGGAATGCCGAATGAATTCTTGTCCACGAACTTGGGGATGGGAATTCTTTTCTCTCTCTAACTAAGCAATTTCGAAAATCACTTTAGGGGAGGGTAGAGGCTTAGGTCGAAATTCACATGTAGGAGGGGTATATATATTTGCTTGTATCTAAACCCTAGTTAGATAGGAATAGGTTACTTAATAGGAATCCAATTCGGAATAGGATTTCTAATTATTATCTTACTATATATCTAATATAATTAGGATAATAATAAATAACCTAGTTAGATAATAATAGGAGTATATTAATCTAATTAAAACTCCTAACTTGATTATCTCTTAATTAATTTAATTTCACAATCCTAATCAAATTAGGATGAATGGAATAAATTAATTCCTTACTCAAATACATATAAATTTCGGCCCCTCCATGTAATTGGGCCTTACTGGGCTTAATTTTGGGCTTCCATCTATTAATCATATCCATCTCTCCTTTTTGGTTCCAAAGTCTTATGTGTGATCCATTAGGTCCTTACTACTTCTGGCCGTATGCAACTATTAAATTAATTTCTTCAAGAATTATATTTAATCCTTGCATAACGGAATGATGAACAGAGTATGTTATCAGCATGTCCGTAATCATTCCCCCAGAGTCCGTTAAGAAGACAGGTTGATTCTGCTGTTAACCCTTCCGTATTAGTTACAGTATAATTCGATCCTTTATCAACTACATCCTTGAACTGAATCTTATGACTATGGATGATGTCAAGTCACATATAGCGAGACGTTCGTTTTACTTGTACATGCCGAGTCAACTCAAATAGATAGGTTAAGTGAAATCTGTATTTCTACTCTTAAGCTATCACCTTGCAAGGATTTAGAGTCGAGTCTTCCACAAGCGATCCTTGGACGTATCTCCCATTCGTCGGGAGTGATAAATGCTCAATCCAATGTATAACTACCCTGACATTACCTCCTGTGACACCCAACCTTTGCAGTTCACACCCCAGAGTCATCTCTGTTAAGGATCGTGGGACCACGCGATCAAAGTCTCACATTCAGTAATTCAGGATGACCAATTAACATTCCTTTGAGTCTGAGGATTATTTATACCTATTAATACCAATGAGATGAACAAGTGACAAGGACGAATCTACCCATCCTGTTATCTCAAATCGGATCCCCAATCCTAATGAACGACGTTTCATCGGATCTATGTAACTGTCCAGATATCTATATATATGAAGCTTGTGAGATCAGCTTTCTGTCGGACAGAAGACATTGTTACATACAAGTCTCAACAATGATATATCAATCCTAAACATATCACTTGACTTGGGGTGGTTTTAAGTTTATTAGTTTATTATAAAGTTTTGTCTCACTTCATGCTTGTATGAACACTTTATAATCACTTTAAACAAACTTACGGATTTCCTTTTATTAGACTTTATTTCGTGCTTTAAAAGGGATTGCCTTTATATAGTTATAAAACATATATCTTATTAAAACAAATGATATAAAGAACAATTCATTTACAATAAGTTTGTATCCTGCAACAATTGTCTATAGGACACTAAACCCCAACATACTCCCACTTGGACTAAAGCCAATTGTTTCTAAAACTTATCCCAGTAGAAGTTAAATGACGATCATGTACTTTCTGGGCTAATGGCTTTGTCAACGGATCTGCAACGTTTTCCTCGGTAGGTACTCTTTCTATTCTCACATCTCCTCTAACCACAATCTCTCTAATGATGTGGTATCGCTTTAGGTAGTGCTTGGATGCATTATGAGACCGTGGTTCCTTTGCTTGCGCAATGGCTCCATTGTTATCACAGTATAGAGTAATGGGATTGACAATGTCAGGCACCACTCCTAGTTATGTAATGAACTTTCTAATCCAAACTGCTTCCTTTGCTGCTTCCGCAGCAGCGATGTACTCTGACTCGGTCGTAGAGAAAGCTACGCTTCCCTGCTTGGAACTTTTCCAACTGACCGCGCCCCCATTCAAGATAAACAGGTATCCTGATTGGGATTTAAAATCATTCTCATCTGTGAAATGACTAGCGTCTGAAAATCCTTCAATTTTCAGATCTCCTTCTCCGTACACTAGGAACATATCTTTAGTCCTTCTGAAGTACTTAAGAATGTTCTTGACAGCAATCCAATGCTCGTCTCCCGAATTCCCTTGGTAGCGACTCGTTACAGATAACGCGAACGCTACGTCAGGTCTAGTGCATAGCATAGCATACATAATCGAACTGATTGCGCTGGCGTACGGGACAACAGCCATGCGTCGTTTGTCATCATCAGTTTTAGGACATTGATGATTGTTTAACTTTACTCCATGTACCATGGGTAAGTTACCTCGTTTCGATTCAAGCATGCTAAACCGATTTAGCACCTTTTCAATGTATGTAGCCTGTGAAAGACCAAGCAGTCTACGCGATCTATCTCTATAGATCTTTATACCAAGTATATAGGCTGCTTCACCAAGGTCTTTCATTGAGAAGTTACCGGATAACCATACTTTCACCGATTGTAATAGAGCAATGTCATTTCCCATTAACAGTATATCGTCCACATATAGTATGAGAAATGCTATAGAGCTCCCACTTGCTTTCTTGTAAATGCAAGCTTCTTCGCAATTTTGTTCGAAACCAAATTGTTTTATGGTTTCGTCAAAACGCTTATTCCAGCTTCTAGATGCTTGCTTGAGTCCATAAATGGATCTCTGAAGTTTGCAAACTTTATTTGCATCCTTTTGATATGAAACCTTCAGGTTGCATCATGTATACATCCTCAAGCAGGTTTCTGTTTAGGAAAGTTGTTTTCACATCCATTTGCCAAATCTCATAATCAAAATGAGCGGCAATTGCAAGCATGATTCTGATTGATTTGGACATAGCAATGGGAGAGAAGGTTTCGTCATAATCAACGCCTTGTTTTTGACGATATCCTTTCGCTACCAACCTAGCCTTGTAGGTGCTAACCTTTCCATCCATGTCAGTCTTCTTTTGAAGATCCACCTGCACCCAATGGGTTTTATCCCCTCGGGTGGATTAACCAAAGTCCACACTTGGTTAGTATACATGGAATCCATTTCAGAATCCATGGCCTCAAGCCATGCTTTAGAATCTGGACTAGTAAGAGCCTCTTCGTAGTTTTCGGGTTCGTCGTCTAACACGGGAACCTCATCATCATCTCCCACTAGAAAACCATATCTAACTGGGAGTTCACGAACTCTTCGTGATCTACGAATAGGTGCCACTAGAGTCCCATCTAATGGGACTTCTTTGGGTACCTCAACCGCTTCTGTTGTTTCATCCGGTGTCTCTTCCCCTTGAACTTCGTCGAGTTCAATCACGCTTCCCTTTTGCGTTTCTTCGAGAAACTCTTTCTCTAAGAAGGTTGCGTATCTGGATACTATTACTTTCTGATCATCTAGATGATAGAAGTAATACCCTATGGTCTCTTTGGGATATCCAATGAAGAAACATTTATCAGATTTAGAATCCAATTTGTCGGACGCAATGCGATTTGACATATGCTGAACAACCCCATACTCTCATAAATGAGAATACGGGTTTCCTACCAACGAACAATTCATATGGTGTGGAACTGGCGGATTTAGTTGGTACTCGATTTAGGGTGAAGAGGGCAGTTTCTAAGGCATAGCCCCAGAACGTCTTTGGAAGTAAGGCCATGCTCATCATGGACCGTACTATATCTAATAGGGTACGGTTTCTCCTCTCGGATACACCATTGTGTTGTGGTGTATAGGGAGGTGTCCATTGTGAGCATATCCCACATTCAGTTAGATAATTCAGAAAATCATCAGAAAGATATTCGCCACCTCGATCAGATCGAAGTGTCTTTATTTTCTTTCCTAATTGATTTTCCACTTCATTCTTGAAGCATTTGAACTTGTCAAAAGCTTCTGATTTGTGCCTCATCAAGTAGATATAACCATAGCGAGTATGGTCATCTATGAAGCTAATGAAGTATCTGAATCCTCCTCTTGCTTGGACTGACATAGGGCCACATACATCTGAATGAATGAGTCCTAGAGTGTCTGATACACGCTCACCTTTATTGCTAAAGGGTGTCTTTGTCATTTTACCTTTTAAACATGATTCGCATGTTTCCAATGATTCAGAATTGATTGGATCTATAAGCCCATCTGAATGTAGCTTTAGCATGCGTCTCTCGTTTATATGACAATGCCACAAGTAAGTTGAATTATCTAGCTTATGTCTTTTGGTATCAATTGCGAAAACAGAAATCTAACACATAAATCCCATTTTGTGATATTCCTGAAAAATAGAAAATCCCATCTCTATAAAAATCGCAATGTTTGTTCTTTATCGAAATATAGAACATACCAGATGTTTGGAGTATCGGCTTTTCCCTTCTGGAGGGTAGCTCGATACAAAGAACAATTTCTCTTCCAATGCCCCATGTCACCACAATAGTGGTACTTTCTTTTAGGCTTCTTCACTTCCTTTCCCTTAACTTTAGTGGGCATGGCTTTCTTACCTTTCTTGGGATGTTTAGGATCGGGAGAATTGCCTTTCCACTTCTTTGATCCCTATATGACAATAGCCGGTATTGCCTTGCCTTTCTGAATATTGGGCTCAACTGACTTGAGCATATTTGCAAGCTCTTCAAGAGAGGTTTGCAAGTCATTCATCTGATAGTTCATGATGAACTATGAATAACTCTTTGGGAGGGATTGAAGAATTAAGTCTACACTTAGTTCGTTATCCATCGCGAATCCAATACTAGAAAGTTTGGTAATATAGCCAATCATCTTGACATAATGTGTCATGATTGATGTGCCCTCTTGCATCCTGCAACGATATAACCATTTGGATATCTCGTAGCGTTTGCACCTGGTTTGTTTCCCAAACAATTCCTTTAGGCGCATGATGATGGAACATGCATAGTTGCCTTTGTAATTCCGATGTCATCGATGCAAGTATGATGCATCCGGCATGATCATCATCAGCCTTGTGCTTCTTGTAAGCATCGATTTCCTCGATTTGGAGCATCATTATTAGGGATAGGGGGTATCGATGTATCAAATACATACCCTATTTTATCGAACTTCAAAACAATTTTGAGGTTGCGATACCAGTCGGTGAAGTTTGAACTATTCAACTTGTTATCGGTAAATGTGTTTTGCAGATTGGTGTTAGTCATGATTTTAAGAGTGTTTCATTAAACTGAGAGTGAGAAAGAGTAAACGTATGTTATTCATTTGCTTTAAAGTATAACAATCTAAAATTATAGGCCTTTTAATTTATTTCAGATTGCTCCCACTATTTTGCCAAATTAATAACCCTCCATATTAATTCGAAGAATTTCACAAATCCTTTAGTGAGCTAGGATCCTAACTCCTGAGATTTCGCCTTAACTTTAGCCAACAAACTAGTCTCATTCGTTAGGTAGATTCATTCAATCAATCACATCTCGAATGCGATTCCTAGGTAGTGGGTTACTAACCACATTAGTAACTAATATGTCATTCATATTAATCCCAACCATTTTGCCCATTAGTGTATGACAACATGAGTTTGCCCATCCAATTATCATACTCTAATTTAAGTATTACCCCATATTCATGAAAGAATGATTTTCGATAATCCAGGTGTTACCATAAGACCCCGAGCTTGACTTTGGCCAACAACCCAAAGGCCTCCAGTACTGCCGGTTGAATTATAATATTAGGGAGGGGCAACCGATTTTAATAACTTATTTATTTACTTAACTCTTTAATGAGGGATTTTTATTTAAGTCTCATAATCTAACTTAGTCTTGATTTGCTTTAGCATACATCAGACACACATTCACACATACATTGGCGTTATGGACATATCATCTAAATTATTCCGTCGAGCCAGAGACGGAATAAAAGGGCAAACCTAAGGAAATACTAACTATTATATATTTCTCTTTAGGTCCTCCGTCTTCTCCATGGCGCCTTGAAATTACATATTAATTTCTATACTACTAAAAGAAAACTTCAATTGAATTGAAGGGAATCAGGTGAGAGGCTAAATTACAATAGATAGTAGAAAGGCAGGACGCGCAGGCCCTATTTCAAAAATACCAAAAGACTAAAAGAGGGTCCAAATATGTCCATAACTCCAAACATGCAAAGACTCAATTAAATAAGTTTAATTGGTTGATTACATAACTGTCTTATGTAATATTTAGGTTAATCACATTAACTTATCAAATTAACTTTCATCCAATTTTACTTCTAATCGTTTTATATCTTTATATTAATTCTTAGATTAATATAACCATACAAAACGTTGATTATGCATGTCCCAATTATTTTGATTTCAATTCATTTAACGCTTTGATTTACAACTTGGTAAAAACAAACTTTTAAACGAATTTTCATTCGATAATCAAAACAGAAAACTATTAATTTCCGAAACATGTATATATATTTTATATTCAAAACTAATTTTAAACACATATATATCAGATTTTCAAAACAGTTGAAAAGCGATTTTCAGAAATAGGAAAAACTACAATAGATTTCCGTTTTATCTTTAGAATCAATAAAACTAATTTTATTAATCTAACCATAAAACTAATAGATTTTGTTATAATGATTATCAACCGAAATAATTAGGAACATAAGCATAATCAGTTTTAATTAACAATTAATCAAAACTTTATTTATCTTTAGAATTAATCAATCAATACTATTTGTCAATTAATCCTAACCATAAATATTTATTCAATCCTATTGAAAACTTCTATATTTTCATATATGAAATAACGGATTTAACGATGGCTCTGATACCACTGTTGGAAATAGGGCTAAGGTATAACAGCGGAAATATAAAAATTTTAGCCTACTTCCTTTTAACCATAGGATCCGTTAATCGTTATTTCATATAAATAGGGATAAGAAGAAATACCTTTCGATGATCAATCTACCGTTGCAAACGAAGTGCCCACAACTTCAAAGGAGAGGTAATCTGTTTACCAATCTGCCCCTATTCGAAACAGACCTTCCAGACCTCCGAATGACAATCTCTTCATTGGAAACGTGGAAGAATATGTCTAGAAGCTACTGTCCAAAAATCGCGATGATCCGACGGTTCAATCTCCGGAAATCCTCGAAATAGTGAACTGACCTGATGTAGGCGAAGAAAAACGAATTTCTCCCTTTTGATTGTTTTTCTTCTTTCGTGAACACGGTGAGGTTAAATTAGAATCAACCCTTATGAGATGTAACCAAAATAGATTACCTCTAATTAACCAACACAAGATCAAGGAGAAAGAGGGATGAATTAGATTAATCAATCGATGGAATGCCGAATGAATTCTTGTCCACGAACTTGGGGATGGGAATTCTTTTCTCTCTCTAACTAAGCAATTTCGAAAATCACTTTAGGGGAGGGTAGAGGCTTAGGTCGAAATTCACATGTAGGAGGGGTATATATATTTGCTTGTATCTAAACCCTAGTTAGATAGGAATAGGTTACTTAATAGGAATCCAATTCGGAATAGGATTTCTAATTATTATCTTACTATATATCTAATATAATTAGGATAATAATAAATAACCTAGTTAGATAATAATAGGAGTATATTAATCTAATTAAAACTCCTAACTTGATTATCTCTTAATTAATTTAATTTCACAATCCTAATCAAATTAGGATGAATGGAATAAATTAATTCCTTACTCAAATACATATAAATTTCGGCCCCTCCATGTAATTGGGCCTTACTGGGCTTAATTTTGGGCTTCCATCTATTAATCATATCCATCTCTCCTTTTTGGTTCCAAGTCTTATGTGTGATCCATTAGGTCCTTACTACTTCTGGCCGTATGCAACTATTAAATTAATTTCTTCAAGAATTATATTTAATCCTTGCATAACGTAATGATGAACAGAGCATGTTATCGGCATGTCCGTAATCATTCCCCCAGAGTCCGTTAAGAAGACAGGTTGATTCTGCTGTTAACCCTTCCGTATTAGTTACAGTATAATTCGATCCTTTATCAACTACATCCTTGAACTGAATCTTATGACTATGGATGATGTCAAGTCACATATAGCGAGACGTTCGTTTTACTTGTACATGCCGAGTCAACTCAAATAGATAGGTTAAGTGAAATCTGTATTTCTACTCTTAAGCTATCACCTTGCAAGGATTTAGAGTCGAGTCTTCCACAAGCGATCCTTGGACGTATCTCCCATTCGTCGGGAGTGATAAATGCTCAATCCAATGTATAACTACCCTGACATTACCTCTTGTGACACCCAACCTTTGCAGTTCACACCCCAGAGTCATCTCTGTTAAGGATCGTGGGACCACGCGATCAAAGTCTCACATTCAGTAATTCAAGATGACCAATTAACATTCCTTTGAGTCTGAGGATTATTTATACCTATTAATACCAATGAGATGAACAGGTGACAAGGACGAATCTACCCATCCTGTTATCTCAAATCGGATCCCCAATCCTAATGAATGACGTTTCATCGGATCTATGTAACTGTCCAGATATCTATATATATGAAGCTTGTGAGATCAGCTTTCTGTCGGACAGAAGACATTGTTACATACAAGTCTCAACAGTGATATATCAATCCTAAACATATCACTTGACTTGGGGTGGTTTTAAGTTTATTAGTTTATTATAAAGTTTTGTCTCACTTCATGCTTGTATGAACACTTTATAATCACTTTAAACAAACTTACGGATTTCCTTTTATTAGACTTTATTTAGTGCTTTAAAAGGGATTGCCTTTATATAGTTATAAAACATATATCTTATTAAAACAAATGATATAAAGAACAATTCATTTACAATAAGTTTGTATCCTGCAACAATTGTCTATAGGACACTAAACCCCAACAGTTTGTTCAAATTTTATCGACCGGTTTGAGGAAATTGTACTTGACATAGATTTAAGCAAAAAGATAAAGCCAACCAGGACATATAAATGTTTCTATGCAAGTTCTAAACAACCATCATTTACTAGACTAGACTACATCTAGTTCTACTTCTTCTTCCTCCGAGCTTGGTGGTCAGCATGAGCAATTCCTTTGCCTTTCTCTTTACTTCCAGAAACATTACCAGCAGGCTGAGTTCCTCCTTGACTAGTCTCCCTCGTTTTGCCATCATCAGGTTTGTAGAGGAAGGTTTCATTTCGTGCGGCATTGGAAAGGTAATGGGAGTAGCGCTAAAGCCGCTTAGTGCTTTCACCCAAACCATCAATAATAGGAACACTGTCATCCTGGACATGCCGAGGAACCCGGAGGGAGCTGCTGATCATGCTAAGTAGGCATTCATGGGATTTGCTCAGCCGGGTGAGCGATGCGGTGATCTGACCAAACGATTGATGGTACATTTTGAGCAAGGCAGAATCATAGAACATCCGCTGGGCGTTGTTGATGCGCATGGATTTCATAATGGCCTGGGAAAAGCTCAGGAGTTCACTGTTGGAAACTGGATCAACATCCATCTGTGCCTTGTTGATGTTGAGTATGCTTATAGCTTCACTCAGCTGGTCTATTGTACACTGAGAAGAGGAGGATACTAGGTCACGCGTACTGGTCAGCTCAGCATGAAGCTTGGTAAAGCATTGTTGAAGTTCGGCAGATGTGGCAAACTCAGCATTGCCGGGTGCACTCAACTTGGTCAGTTCTTCAGTTAACTTGGTAAAATGTCCTTGAAGTTCAGTAGAAGTGGCATACCCTGGATTAACTGTCGTCAGCTGGTGAAGTTTGCCTTCAAGCGAATTCATATGGTTTGCCATTGAGAGCACCAATTCGGTCAGTTTTGCGATTTGATCTTGATTGGGTTGTCGGGTTTGAACCGTAGTTATGATACTGACCAGATCCTTCAATCCTCGGAGTTCATTGAGAAGCTGAGTGATACCTGACAATTGTGAGGACTCAGCTTGAGTAGATTGATTAGCATTAGCTTGAGGAAGGTTCAAATCTTGAAGCAAGGACTGAGCAGAAGCAATGATACGGCGTCCTGACTCAGTAGCATTCAAGTACGTGAATTGAGCAGCATGAGACTCAGTAGCTGGTATTGAGCTTGATGGTGGTGGAGGAGTTGGCTCTCTGCCAGATTGAGTACCTTGATTGGTACCTGGACTTTGATTGATTTCATGAGCTGAGTCATCAACCTGCTGAGTTGGAGGTGGAGTTTGATTAGGCATGTTGACCTGCTCAACTTGAATGGGTGAAGTTGAGGCAGGATTTGATCCATCGTGATCAGCCTGGATTGGATTGTCAGGGGTTTTGGCTTGTTCCTCATCCTGAGTAACAGAGGCTTGCTTTTGTACAGTATCTGCTGGAGGTGACTCAGTCTCAGCATCATTCGAGAAGTACTGGAACTAGATTTTGGAGAGGCCAGTCTCAAGCTCATCAATAGGAAAGTCGTCCATAAGATCAATTTGCTTTTGCGCCTTCTTTTTAAGTCTTTGTCGTGTCGGAGCTTTTAGGGATGAAGGGTCAGCTGGAATACCTTCACTGGACTCAGTAGCAACTGTCTCCTCTTCTACATATGGATTTTCAAGTTGCTCAACATGATCCTCAACAGCAACATTTTCATCTCCTTCAACTCTCTGATCAGCCTCATCCTGAGGTTGCTCAACATTAGTCTGCTCAGTTTGTTGCTCTGTTTCTTTCTCAGTTTCCTTTTCTAGGTCAGTTCCATGACCTTGGGAGGATACAACCCAATCTATTGGATCAGCTTCAACTGGTTTTAAGGAATTAATCTTCTTCTTTTTCATCAAAGGGGATTCTGGAGTTTCCTCTTCCTCATCTTCAGGCCCTTCTGGCCTCTTTCTCTTTTCTGCTGACTCAGCTTTTTCCTTAGCTTTGTCAGCTTTAGCTCTTTCTTGAGATATGAGTCTTACCTTCTTTGGGACAGCATGAATATCTTTAGAGCAAGTTTCAAGAGCCTTCCTATTCTTCTTCTTCTGCTCAGGCTGAGCTGTCTTAGGAGACTCAACATGAGCCTCCACTTATTTTTCAGGTTAATGTTCAAGCTCAACTTCTAGTTGCTCAGCTTCTTCATCTTCTTCACCATCTCTAACATCTTCATACCCCTTCAAAGGTTGATTGTACAACAATCCATCCAGCAGAACTACAGTGATTTCACTCCCCAAGCTACTTGTTTCATTTATCGTCTCGATCTGCTTGTCTTCGAGAATTTTTATGATTAGAGACCCCAAGCGGAGTTTCTTACCACCTCGTTGAAGAGCTCCAACTAGGAAGACGGGGAGATTGAGCGGAGTGTAGGTCAGCATGTGCCATATAAAGCACTGCTCAAAGTTAGAGGCGGATGAAGCTGAGCTGAGTTTGGGGAAGATAAAGTTGGTCAGCATGTAGTGGACCATCTTTTGTTCTTTCCCCATACAGGTGTTGGGTATTTCACCTTTATGGTCCTTGGGTTTACAGAACCCCTTGATCTTCTCAACCTTATCTTTTGGTACGTTCTCCTTTGTTGTCCTAAACTCTATTCCTTCGTCTGGTAAATCTAGTAAAATGGCTAGATAGGCAGGAGTTATGGTGATTTTCTGACCTTTGACCGTGGTTTCCAAATAATCAGAATCATCTTCATCAACATATAGATTTGAGTAGAATTCCCGTACTAACCTAGGGTAGGTTGTTCCCGAGAGAGAGAAGAGACCAGCCCACTTGTTCTTCTCGATCCAGTCACAAAATGGTTTCTCAGAGGTGACGAATCCTGGAGAGAACCATCTGCATTTCAGAACCTCCAGATTGTTGACCTTTTTGTGTACTTTGATCATTTTCCTTTCTATTTGTGTCGAAGGACCCATGGGGTCAGTCTGAGTGGGTTTGCCAGAGGTTTGGCCAAGTTGAGTAGTGAGGTTAGGGATTTTGTCTTTGCCGGAAGCCATTGTTGAAGGTTTTAAGGTTTTAGGGAGAGAAGAGTTTGATTTCAGAAAATCGTAGGCGTAAAGAGTAATGAGTGGGGATCCTTCCACTTTTTATATAGATTTATGGCGGCCCTATTCATTTAACTAGCCGTTTTGCCTAGGGACGTCCAACCGACAAAGATACTGTCATTTATGACATCTTCGGCGCATGGGTTTTGCCATTAATGTGCATCTTTCCAAGGTGCCAGAAGTTACACGTGTAGGCATTTAGTTTACGCGAGTGGGTTTCTACGGGATTTCGCTAGATTTCGAAACATTCACGATGTTGAGTGCCTGGCTTTCATGAATTTCCTATCTCTAAATAACTCAACATACGTCAATCACTCAGCATGTTCATCAACTCAGCATAGGGTGATTACTCAATATGTTTATCTACTCAGCATAGGATATTTACTCAACATTTGTATCTACTCAGTATAACCACTCAATGTTTATGTCAATTTAGCATGAGGTTATTTTTCTATTTTTAAGCTTAATAAAGAGTAGATATTTATTGTTAATTTACTCAGCATGGCATTTGCACAATCATTCAAATTTCCACTCAATATAGCAATCACTCAACATTCAATTATACAGATTTATTTAGAGTGGATTTGACATACCAATGGCTTCCCTTAGTATATTGAATTGTTCTCGTGCCAAGGGCTTAGTGAAGATATCTGCAAGCTGATCATTTGTTGGCACATAGGTCAGCTTGATCTCATTTTTTAGTATATGGTCTCTGATGAAGTGATGCCTTATGCTAACATGCTTCATCCTGCTGTGTTGGACTGGATTCTTAGATAGATCAATGGCACTTTTGTTGTCACATTTGATCTCTATTGTCTTTGTTTTGACTCCATAATCCTCAAGCTGTTGCTTTATCCATAGGACTTGTGCAACACAGCTTCCAGCAGCCACGTACTCAGCTTCGGTTGTAGACAGAGCTACGGATGATTGCTTCTTGCTGAACCAAGATACTAGACAGCTTCCGAGGAAATGACATCCTCCCGAATTACTCTTTCGTTCTAGCTTATCTCGTCCATAGTCAGCATCAGTATATCTAATGAGTGTGAAGTCATTTGAAGTTGGATACCATAGACCTGCATCAACTGAGCTTTGCAAGTATCTAAAAATTCTTTTTACAGCAGTTAGATGAGATTCCCCGGGGTCAGCTTGATATCTAGCACAATAGCATACTGAGTACTGAATATCTGGTCTACTAGCTGTGAGATAGAGTAAAGAACCTATCATACATCGATAGAGTTTGCTATCAACTGACTTACTCTTCTCATCCTTGCATAGGACAGTATCAGTACCCATGGGGGTTGATATTGGTTTGCAATCTACCATGCTGAATTTCCTTAACATTTCCTTGGTGTACTTAGACTGACTTATAAAGATGCCATTCTTACCTTGCTTGATTTGAAGTCCAAGGAAGAAGTTGAGTTCACCCATCATCGACATTTCAAACTCAGTTTGCATCTGTAGGCTAAATTCTTTGCACAAAGACTCATCAGTAGCACCAAATATTATATCATCTACGTATATCTGTGCAAGCATTGAGACAAAGGCAACATTGCTAAGGTATTTTCTGAGCTGATCTCTGGTCATCAACTTATTGTTGGCAGCATCAAGAATGGCATGTTCTGTATGCCCTCTTGGGATCTTTATTTCCTTGGGCAATGTTGAGTCATTTGGAAGAGGTGTTTCTACAATCTCTACAGGAATAGATTGGTCAGCAAATGATATTTCCATTTCTTGCTTACCTTGGGTCAGCTTCTGTATAGATGACACAGAGGCTTCTAGTTGATCAGCAGAAGCTGAGCTTGGTTCATCTTCTTCAAGCTGAGCTGACTTACCTGTGGGGCCAGTTTCATCGAATTCAACATGTACAGACTCTTCTACAATTTGAGTTCTTTTATTAAATACTCTATATGCTTTACTGTTTGTTGAGTACCCCAAAAAGATCGCTTCGTCAGCTTTAGCATCAAATTTAGCAAGGGTGTCTTTTGTATTTAATATAAAGCATTTACACCCAAAGGCACGAAAGTATCCAATGTTGGGCTTTCATCCTTTTCAAAGCTCATATGGGGTTTTCTTAAGTATAGGTCTCACTAGAGCCCTATTCAGTATGTAACATGCCGTGTGAACAGCTTCACCCCAGAAGTACTTTGGAAGCCTATTTTCACTCAGCATTGTCCTAGCTATTTCGACAATAGTTCTATTTTTCCTTTCAACAACCCCATTTTGTTGAGGTGTTCTAGGAGCGGAGAAATTGTGGTCAATACCACTGGTTTCACAGAATTCATCAAACTGTTGGTTTTTGAATTCTCCACCATTGTCGCTTCTAATGTGAGCTACTCTTAGGTCTTTGTCATTTTCAAGCTTTTTAATCAGTGTGGTAAACATCTCAAAAGTTTCATCCTTGCTACTCAGCAAGATGATCCAAGTGTACCCAGAGAAATCATCTACAATAACCAAGGAAAATTTCTTACCTCCCAAGCTGAGTGGCTGGATAGGTCCGAAAAGATCCAAGTGTAGTAATTCCAATGGTCTTTTGGTTGAGACAATGTTTTTGCTATGAAATGACTTTTTAGTTTGTTTGCCTTGCTGACAAGCTTTACACAGTTGATCTTTTTCAAACTTTAATTTGGGTAATCCCTCAACTAATTGCTTTCTAGCTAATTTGGCAAGAAGGTCCATGCTGACATGCCCAAGTCTTCTATGCCATAGCCAGGAGTTGTCCTCTTTAGACACTAAGCATATGTTTTTAGAAAACTGTTTTTCTAAGTTCAACATTATACATTTTCTACACGAGGGGCAGTCAAGATCAATTCATTTGTATTTCCCTCGAGTATTTGACACTTAGTATCATCAAATACAACCTTTCTGCCGCTCTTGCAAAGCTGAGCTACACTCAGCAGATTGTATTTGAGACCTTTAACTAGGGAGACAGACTCAATGGTTGGGTTACCTCCGATAGTACCTGAGCCGACTATCTTACCCTTCTTGTTGTCTCCAAAGCTTACGCTTCCACCTCGTTTAAGCTCTAGTGTGATGAACTGAGTTTCATCACCTGTCATGTGTCTTGAACATGCGCTGTCTATATACCAAAGCTTTGATTTCTCCACGCATGTCAAGCTGACCTGCCTTTTAAACTATTCGTTTTTAGGTACCCAATTCTTTTTGGGTCCTTTCTTGTTAGTGTAAACAGGTGCAAAGTCATATTTTAACTTGTGACGACATACATTTGTAGTATGGCCACTTTTACCACAAAAGCCACACGTAGTTGCCCTTTTAGGGTGATATTGAGTGTGGTCAGCATTGTTGTGCTGAGCATGCCAGCATACCTTGGTAGTATGACCTTTCTTACCACAGAAGTCACATTGGACAGTCTGTTTGTTATGCCAACACACAGCTTTTGTGTGTCCTTTCTTCCCACAACAGCTACATTGGGTACACTGTTTATGCTGACCAGTACCTGAGTACTCAGTATGGGGTTTATTCTTAGTTGAACCTTTTATTTGGTTCTGTAAAGTTGTGACATCCTTTCTAAGTTTCTTTGACTCAGTTTGAACCTCCGTGACAAACTCATGTATGATTTGCATGTTGGTATGTAAGTCAGAGTTGTCCTGGAGGAGATATCGGAGGTCACTCAGCTTGACGGATCAATTAGCTTCAAAAGATAACGGAATTATTAGATGCATGCCAATTTGGCCGTATTTGCCTAAATTGATAACAAAATGAGCCTAAACAGCGAAAAGTAAATAAAACATTTCCAATTTCTAACTAACTCACACAAAAGCATTTAAATGCGAGAATTGCTCGCTTATTAACCAAATAACACTAAAACCCGTCCTAAAACCGTACCCAAAGATAGGGGTTTTTGACCCCTATCAAACCTCCTCGCACTTAAAACTTTACTTGTCCCCAAGTAAACTAAAAACTAAACCCGTAATCACAAACAAGCTAGAAGACCTCCCGGTTTAACTAGGTGTTTGACATAATTTCGAGCATCTGTAATCACATGCATTCGGAAATACAAAGTAGAGACACGATATCCAAAAGCCACATTTCAATTATCATAGGTCATATGTTTTAAGCAAAAGGACACATGTTCAATTAAACGAGCTTGAGGGGATCGCCAAGTAAAACACCTCACCATAGGTAGTTCACTCATTTCACATAGTTTTGGTGGCTAAAGTGTTTACTCTCGATTTATGTTCTTGCTTAGGATTACGTCGATTTTGCACGTTCATCCGAGTTCCTCTACTATGCTATATGACTCCGATGATATAAAAAACAGCCTCGAATTGGGGTTGTGATGTGGTTTCTGCGAAACCTCACTAAGGGATAAGTGTACCCCATCGTTATCAAGTAATAAATTTCTGGTTTAAGTCCAGGTTATCGTCCACAGGATTTATTTCTGCAAGTACCGAACTACTCGATCTCGGATGTTATCTAGGCTTAGGGGGTTTTAGTTTGTTTGTTTTAATTAATCTACTCCTAGGTTGAATTATGCTAATCCTAGCTAAGTTATCTAATTCTAACTAAGTTATTCTACGCCTAACTAAGTTACTCTACCCCTAATTGATCTTTAATTAATGAAACTATTCGAAGGAACATGGTATGAACGATAATAATAAAGATAGATTATCAAGTCTATTGAATAAAAACCTAATCTGAGTCACTTGTATTCAAGGCGATTAACCCTACTTACCCTCCTGAGGTTCCTAGCGCGTGATTCCCTAAGGCCGAAACTAGGTCTAAGGCTCAGTAAATTGGCGCTTAATCAACTAAGAGGTCGTCAATCTCCTAGGCTCTGACTAGGTCAGATTCAGCTCGCAATATGTGCCTACTAGATTTTGGGGCTTTTGAATGAGTTAAACCAATTGAATAAAGCGTAAGACAGAGATTAGACAAATAATCATAGAACAAAACAAGAGCCAAATTATTATTAAAGGCGAAGATAATTGTCACAAGATACAATAAGTCAAGTTCGGCAACTGTATCAAAGAGTACAAACATGGAAAGATAAAAAGAGATACAAAAATCCCTTTCATGGAACATGTTTACTCTGCAGCCGGCGACTTGATCTTAAGGACGGACCTTGATAATTCCTCGAGAAAAAGCTTTGAAGGAGCTTCAATGGTGGTTGAGGAAGATGGAGAAGATGGAGAGGAATTACAAGGGGAAAGCTAAAATAATTTACAAAAACGAAAGATATCTAATTACAATGGAAAAATCCTATTTATAGACGCGTCTCGGGCCTCGTTTTGACCTATTTTCGTGTCCTAGTTGGTGTAGGAAGACGTGGGGCCGAACGTGGCTTCGTGGGGGCGGAATTGGTCTTTTTGACCAATTCCCGCAGGGCTGCTCGCGCCGAGCAGCCCCCTGCTCGCCGAGCAGGCGCCTGGTGGCCTGCTCGACGAGCAGGCTCCTGCTCGCCGAGCAGGCCTCCAGGGGCTTGCTCGGCGAGCAGAAATGGCCCGTGGGGCCCTGCTCGCCGAGCATTTTCGCCCGAAGCGTGCTCGATTCAAGCTTGATGAATTCTATGCCATTTTTCGTCCGAACTTACACCTGCACACGCATAAAAACTCCAGAAAACATTAGTCCAAAAGCCAAATTGATCCGTCAATTGCTTATTTTGAGCAAACGCTTCGTTTGGTGCGACTTTTGATGGACCAATTAGCTTCAAAAGATAACGGAATTCTAATATGCATGCTATTTTGGCTGTATTTGCCTCAATTGATCACAAAACGAGCCTAAACGATGAAAAGTAAATAGAACGTTTCCAATTCCTAACTAACTCACACAAAAGCATTTAAATGCGAGAATTGCTCGCTTATTAACCAAATAACTCTAAAACCCGTCCTAAAACCGTACCCAAAGATAAGGGTTTTTGACCCCTATCAGGTTGTAATGTGGTTAGAGGGTTAAAGGTACAACAAGGGTTAATAGCTCTAGCGCTAAAGAAAAAAACAAAGTTTAAATGGCTTTAGCAAATATGAAGTGATTGAGCTTTTTATTCATCCATTATTCTCTTTTTGGGATGTTTTCTTGAGACGTTTTGATTTAAAGAACTGGGGGATGAAGTTCTCCCCTTTTAGTTCGTCTCTTTTCTTTTCTTTTCTTTTTTTCTGTTTTTCTCTTTTTTTTTTTGGATAGTGATGCTCATTCACTTCTTAGCCTTTTGGCTTGCTACTATAATGCCATAAACAAAGAAAAAGCGCTAGAAGAAAACAAAGGCTCAATTTGAGCTTTGCAAAAACTTTGGGTTAAGTAGCAAACCAAGTGGTGGTTTGCAAAAATAGGTTAGAATGAAAGAAAAATCTATAAACTACAAAAATATAGGCTCAAAGGGGCTTCCTAGAGTGGATGAAAAAGAGAAAATAAGGTAAAGAAAAAGGGTTAATTCTAATGAGGCTGATTTCATCGTTTATCATCTCAAATCATTGCATGTAGGTTCAACACAGTATTAGGTGCAAAATCTGTAATCTTCCACAAGTCAAAGCATTCACACAAAAATGTCAAGAAAAAGAGCTTTTTGATGTTCGCTCTTAGGCTCAAATTCAACTCACAATTCTTTGGGTTTCAATTTTGTGTTTACTAGTTCTCCCCAAACTCAAGTTTAACATCACATGCCTTCAATTCTTAAGTTATCTACCTAAGTAATGATTTTGACATTTCTTCAAAAGTAGGGTCTAAATGCAAACTTTAGCTCATGCTTTCATAGATACAAGGATTGTGTCCTACACCTAAACTAGTTGTCATGCAATCTTAGATTCGGTTCTCAGCCCTCAAAGACAAATAACGAAGTTTAGATTCGAAGGAGGTTCACGGTTTTAGGTCCTAAACATGCAAAACATAAATAAAACCCGAAAAAAACGCAAAACTAAACTAGACACGACGCAACAAAAATTTAAAAATTATACAGTTTTTGTAAGTTTGTCTACCCCTCCTCCTCACACTAAAGATATGCAATAAGTTCCACCATTGCATCACAAATCATAAAGAATAAGTGCAAAAAGTTAGGGTGGAGAAGACAACTTACTGATCGGCCGGGGGGTATGGCCAAGGCATGTTGTAGCGTTCGCAGTAGTCTGCCGCTACGTATTCAAGACCTGAAAGCCTT
This sequence comes from Euphorbia lathyris, assembly GCF_963576675.1. Taxonomy (NCBI): domain Eukaryota; kingdom Viridiplantae; phylum Streptophyta; class Magnoliopsida; order Malpighiales; family Euphorbiaceae; genus Euphorbia; species Euphorbia lathyris. Next base: position 42,780,831 of record NC_088911.1, read on the forward strand.
CGGTCCATATTCTGCTCAAAGTTCGTGAACCGTTGGTCCATCTGTTGAACAGTGTTAAAGGTCCGTAGGTTAAGATCTCGCATTTCTGCCATCATCGTGTTGATGGCTTGGAACTGGGCCTCCGTCCCCGGCGCTTGGTGTTCCGTTTGGTCATCTGCTGCTGCAGCTTCTCCTTCCTCAGGTTCGTCGTGCTCTTCCTCTCTTTGTCGTAGTGGGTTCCTTGCCCGTTTTCTTGTCCTCCCACTTAAGCTTGCTCCTCCAGATGGGTTCCTGTTCATAACTGAATGGAAAGTAGACTTTCCTAGAAATGCAGAGTTAAGCAAGGTGGGGTGGAAACCATCTTCCTGAATGTCCAAATCCTTGAATTGGCTATCAAGGAAGTTGGTAACCAAATGACCAAGGCCAACGGACCCGCGTTTTTTACTTGTTTGGCTTGAAAAGCCTTCAAAGATGGCTTTGATATTATCAGCGGGTTTATGGTTGGCCACACACCACAGTATGAGCAATTATGTCTTTGAGACCTTATTGCTCTCATTTTTCCCTAACAAGTTGTGAGCCACAAACTTGTGGACAAGGTTTAACACTGGGTCTCGAAGGTGGATTGGGCTAGCAGTGCGGGAGTCAAATTCTGATAAGCCTGTTAATTGCTCCCAAGCTTTATCTTTTGTCATGGGTTCCTCAAAACCTGAGACTGCCTCTGGATGGTTATAGACTCCCATCAAGGCTGCTAACGTGACGTCATTGAGACGATAGGGTACACCGTTTAGTCTGAAAGAATGCTTACCACACCCCAAGGGCAGCTCTTTTCTCAAAGTGGTCAGAAATTCTACAGTGAGGTCGTAATACACTAGGGTCCTTTTCGTAGCCAGTCTATGCCAACCGTGGAATTTTAGGACTTCATTGAAGTCCTTTTCTAGACCTATAGATGCCAGATATTTCTGATCAACAATGATTCGAGTGGCAAGGTCTTGCCTAGAAAACCACTGATATAACAATCCCTCTCGCTCATCTACCAATCCGAAAGGTGAGTTATACTTAGCTTGCAGGGTATCGCTGAATTCGACGTCAGAGTCGGCTTCATTGTCAACCGCGATCTTGCCCTTGCCTTTCCTTCCCATCGTACCTGAGAGATAGACCAAACGGACTAGTTAGAATCTTTTCATAAACATAAACATAAACCTCCAAATCACCACTAAAGAGATAAAACCATAGTTTAGAAACTTAGGGACCAAAATCATAAGCTTTCAGTCCCTAAGTAATTTCACCCGTAATTCTTAAATTCGTGCAAAATTAGAGGTGCCCAATGACTAAAATGTGTTAAGAATGTGATATAGAACTCTATTGGTAAGTTGTCAATTATAAACTAAATAGTTGAACTTTGAGCTAAAATGGAGATTTTTCCCAAATTGAGCAATTTCTCCAAATTTTCACAAATTAAGAACAAAAATCATACCCAAATCACATATTGATCATAATGTAACTATAAATTGCAAGAATATCAAGAATTAAAAGCAAGTAAAAGGTTATTTTAAGAAAAAAGATAAAAAAACCCAAAACTTAGGTTTTGTCCCAAATCCTAAACATTAACACCCTAAACTAAAATCTAAACCTAGAAACATGTTAGAAATCAAAAATAGGTAAGAATACATACCTTAGTTGTTGAATTTGGGTTAGTATGGAGGATTTGGGGTTTAGGTTTTGTGAAAAGGAAAAAGAGAAGAAAAGAAAGAAGGAAAGGAAGAAGAAGATAAGGAAGGGGATGATGAGTCATCCCCTATCTTTATCTTTTTATTCCTTATTTTACATCTTACATTTTTTTTAGAGAGAGTATGGGGTGCAAAGCTTGACAATATATATAAAATATGAAATCAAAGATTAACAATCAAACTTAATCAAAACAAAAAGAATGGAAAAAAAATTGCAGAAACAATTGTTCAAGCTTGAAATTAAACCGAGGAGAACTCGATTTCTCCCCCTTACTCAATCCTTTCTCAGGATCTTTGGATTCTTCTCCGTTGTGCTTGGGAGAGAACCCTGTGGCCTTTATTGCCTGTCCCTATTGATCTGAGCTACCTGATTGCTCAAATCCTTGCAGAAAGCTTCATTGTTGGCAAGCCTAGCCGAGATCTCCTTCAAAAGTGTAACCACCTCATCAGATTCCTTAGGAGGTTGAATTGGCCCTTGATTCTGCTGTTGATATGGGGGCATGCTAAGCCCCTGATCTCTATGCTCCTGAACAAAACCGCTAGGGGGTCAAAGCACATTCTGATTTGAATTCCCGTAAGATAGGTTCGGGTGCTGAGGCCTCCTATAGTTGTTGTTGTTGTTGTAGGAGTTGTGGTTGTTGGGGTTGTAGTTGTTATAGTTCTGGTTGTACCTCGGCTGTCCCCCAACATAATTGACCATCTGTAACATCCCTAAACCCTAACATATACATCTTCCCACATTCATATATGTTTTCATGATTGAATACATACCTTTTAGATTCATCTCATTGTCCTTAGAAGTTTTGTATTCATAATGCGATTACCGTGCGATTAGGAGGCGATTAGTGTGTCGTTAAGATGTAACGATTGGTTAATTACGTTAGGACTTAAATGAATGAATGCACATGTCCTTAATTGATTAAATTAGACTTATGGAGGTCTGGAAATGAAGTTTAGTAGGTAAGCACCTCACAAAGCATGATGTCACCCAAGGTAAGACAAACTACACCTCTTCATCTTTAAAAGGATGTACAAGACTTTATCCTTATTATTTTCAGCCATATTTTCGAAGAGAGCTTCAGCAAACCTTCCTTGTTCATACCCTAACATCCTCCAAAGAAAACTCTTCCAATTTCTTCCATTTTCAAGCCAAACAAGTCAAGTTAGAAAGCATACTAGGTGATAGACACAACTTGAAGGTTAGTATGTTGTTTTAGCTTGTTTTCTATGAGTTTGAGATTATGAAATACCTAGGTATGATGATAGGAGTTGTTGTGGATGAGTTATTATTGAGTTTGTTGAGTTTTGGTGTTGTTTGAAGTGGTTATAGGCTGTCCAAATGAAAGATATGTATCAAGTGTCCTAAACAGAAATCTAGGGTACTGCTTTCCGTCATTTTGGAGCATGTTTTTCATATTGATATTGTTCGAATTTGAAGATACATAAAGAATAAACTATGTTCCTATATGTGTTATGAAACCCTCTGTAAAATATGGGACTTTAATTCCATATATAGAGAAAGAAAACCTAGATGGATCATGACTGCCTCGAAATTGAATGTCATGTGAGGCAGCCATGTTGATGTAGCATTTTGAGGATCTTAGATTCCGAATTGGAGAAAGTTTCTTTATACAAAAGTGTTCCTAACTACTTGAAGTATATGTCTGTAAAAGTATTTGGCAATCCATTGTGCTTAGTGTGATCTAGGTTGATTGCATTATGGTAGATGCAAAGCTGGGTAGTCTGTTTCTTGGCTGGAAACAGGACAGAATCATTTTGCATGCCATATATTGTGCAGAAGTGATATTAATGTGAATTTTGGATATGTTCTACCCATATATGTCTAGTTTCAGTAGGTTCAAGAATCAGGGAATTTGGATTCATATAGAGAAAGTTATGACAGAATGTGTGCAAGTAGGTCATGTGATGATCTAAGACAAAAGGATTAGATTGCATGAACTTTGTGGCATTAGTGTCTTGTAAATCATATAGCATTCATTAGTTTATATGTTCATTAAGTTTATGTTAAGGCTAATTGTATAAATGTTATGTGACATTAGGAGGGCAAGGTGCAATTGAACGCACACCCGATCGTGTTGAATAGATCGAACCAAGTGCGACGGTAAGCATATTGCTTATATATGTGTATGAATGTATTGTGCCTTGTGACTTGCTGAGTGTGAGATGTGGTTGAATCTGATGTGAATGATGTGGATAATGTTTGAGTGTTTGTGATACGTCATGATTGATGAGAAAGTGATATGATTGAGTATGTTGCAGTGTTATGAGTAAAAACGGCATGTTGAGCCTTGTGCACATACTGGAACTGAATAATGGTTGGATTATAAATGAATATGAGCTTGCTTAGATGGATATGTGAAATGGTCTAAGTTGAGAGTGCTATCCGAATATTGTGAGCCGGAAGCACATGTGTTGAGATATATGAGTATGTGAGTTGAGTTTAACTCCTCCGTAGCGCAGATGATTATATTCCGAATTTAGTGAGCCGGAATACAGATTGGGCCCAATGACCATTTTATATATATTGTCTAAGTATAGCAAGGCCTTTCTAAAATAAGTATTACTATAATAAGTGAAACAAGTGAATAAATTCTAACTTGGTATTGATGATATATTTTGATCTGTGTTCTTTACATTACTTTTGTATATACATATATGCGTAATATGTTTATTGAGTAGGCAGCTCACCCCTTGCCAACATATTTTACAGGTTAGGTGGAGTTCTTCTTGTTTAAGGTCGCACCGGCAGTGTCAGTCCATTCTCATCTAGGCGTTTTGGAGTATTGTGATGTACTTTTGTTTTGTAAATCCTCTATGTAGGATAATGACTTAAACGTGTATTGTAAATTGTAAATGCTTTCTCTTATGTATAATATGTAAAGTTTATATGAGATTGAAGTTTATATGATTGAGAATTGAAAGCATGTCTATAACTGATATTGTGTGAGATATTATGTGATCCTAGTGAGGGGGGTTACACCATCTCCACCCCGTCTCCATGGTGGTCGCCGCCACAGTGCACACAGGTGGAAGGTTGGCTGAATTTAGCCAATAGGACGTCCATCTTCCTACTTATATCCGCAACACTCAGATTTTGTTCTTGTTCTTCCAAAGCAAATACCCGCTGCCTTGTGGGGCCAGCGAGCTTCTGTTCTTGCCACTGCACACTTTTCCTAGCCAGCTCATTAATCATGTCATACGCCTCTGTTGCTGTCTTTCTGAACAAATCTCCACCCGCTGCGGAGTCTACAATAGCCCTGTTGGTGGGTGTCAATCCGTGGTAGAAGACGCTCACCAATTGATGCTTGGGTATGTCATGATGAGGGCACATGCGCAGCATCTTTCTGAATCGGGTCCAAGATGTATGGAGCGCCTCGTGCTCAGGTTGGTGAAAGGAGGTGATCTCTCCCCTGAGCATCGCTGTCTTCGAGGGAGGAAAGTAGTAGGACAAGAATTCCTTCTCCAATCCTGCCCAAGTCGTGATTGATCCGGGCTCCAGTGTTCTCAGCCATTCCAGAGCTTGCCCAGTTAGAGAAAATGGGAACAGCTTCAGCCTAGCAGCATCTTGAGGAACCCCATTTGTCCTTGCAGTGTCTGCGCACATCAGGAAGCGATCCAGATGATCATTCGGGCTCTCGTGTGCTTCCCCTCCAAACAGTCCGGTCTGTTGAATCAAGTGAATTATACCAGACTTGATTTCGTATGTATTGGCCGGAATATTCGGAGCGGCAATGCCGGACAAATGCTGGTGTCGGTGTGGTGCCAGGATCTCACTCATCAGACGAGTGTCAGTTTCTAGCCCGGTGTTCTCAGTGTTCCGCTCATTGTTCCGTTCATTGTCAGTCATCTTGATAGGCTCGATGATCTCGTCTTGCTTCAGCTTTCCGATCTGTTTGCTCCTATGAAGAGTACGTTCAAGTTCAGGGTTAAGAGGGACACACGGTATTCTTGCTGATCTTGTAGGCATACGCTGAGAAGGAATAAATACACGAAATAAATGAGAGCGGAAAGAAAATTATACACATCATACAAGGTTACATGGTTTTGTACAAGTATTGGTTTATATTGACAAATATAGATTGACGTACATGGTACAAACTAGTGAAGATAAACAAGTATGTGTCAGAATATAAACAAATATAGATATAAGTGTTAGGCATGAAATTGACTAAGTTAAACAGATAATTTATAAGGGAATTCATGTATTTTTTATATCATTTTGTAAGGAATAAGGGCTAATTAATGTTCTTGTGCAGATAAGCAAAGAATGTTGGGGTTTAGTGTCCTATAGTCAATTGTTGCGGGATACAAACTTATTATAAATGAATTGTTCTTTATATCATTTGTTTTAATGAGATATATGTTTTATAACTATATAAAGGCAATCCCTTTTAAGCACTAAATAAAGTCTAATAAAAGGAAATCCGTAAGTTTGTTTAAAGTGATTATAAAGTGTTCATACAAGTATGAAGTGAGACAAAACTTTATAATAAACTAATAAACTTAAAACCACCCCAAGTCAAGTGATATGTTTAGGATTGATATATCACAGTTGAGACTTGTATGTAACAATGTCTTCTGTCCGACAGAAAGCTGATCTCACAAGCTTCATATATATAGATATCTGGACAGTTACATAGATCCGGTGAAACGTTGTTCATTAGGATTGGGGATCCGACTTGAGATAACAGGATGGGTAGATTCATCCTTGTCAACTGTTCATCTCATTGGTATTACTAGGTATAACTAATCCTCAGACTCAAAAGAATGTTAATTGGTCATCCTGAATTACTGAATGTGAGACTTTGATCCTGCGGTCCCACGATCCTTAACAGAGATGACTCTGGGGTGTGAACTGCAAAGGTTGGGTGTCACAGGAAGTAATGTCAGGGTAGTTATACATTGGATTGAGCATTTATCACTCCCGATTAATGGGAGATACATCCAAGGATCGCTTGTGGAAGACTCGACTCTAAACCCTTGCAAGGTGATAGCTTAAGAGTAGAAATACAGATTTCACTTAACCTATCTTTTTGAGTTGACTCGGCCAAGAACAAGTAAAACGAACGTCTCGCTATATGTGACTTGACATTACCCATAGTCATAAGATTCAGTTCAAGGATGTAGTTGATAAAGGATCGTATTATACCGTAACTAATACGGAAGGGTTAACGACAAAATCAACCTGTCTTCTTAACGGACTCTGGGAGAATGATTACAGACTTGCCTATAACATACTCAGTACATCATTCCGTTATGCAAGGATTAAATATAATTCTTGAAGAAATTAATTTAATAGTTGCATACGGCCAGAAGTAGTAAGGACCTAATGGATCACACATAAGACTTGGAACCAAAAGAGAGATGGATATGATTAATAGATGGAAGCCCAATTGAGCCCAGTAAGGCCCAATTACATGGAGGGGGCCGAAATTTATATATAGAAATAAGGAATTAATTTTATTCCATTAATCCTAATTTGATTAGCATTGTGAATTAAATTAATTAAGAGATAATTAAATTAGGAGTTTTAATTAGATTAATATACTCCTATTATTATCCAATTAGGTTATTTATTATTATCCTAAATATATTAGATATATAGTGAGATAATAATTAGGAGTCCTTTTCCGAATTGGATTCCTATTAAGTAACCTATTCCTATCTAACTAGGGTTTAGATTCAAGCAACTATATATACCCCCTCCCCATGTGAATTTCGACTAAGCCTCTAACCTCCCCCTATAGTGATTTTCGAAATTGCTCATTAGAGAGAGAAAAAGAATTCCCATCCCCTAGTTCGTGGACAAGAATTCATACGGCATTCCATCGATTGATTAATCTTATTCATCCCTCTTTCTCCTTGATCTTGTGTTGGTTAATTAGAGGCAATCTAATTTGGTTGCATCTCATAAGGGTTGATTTTATCTTAACCTCACCGTATTCTACTTTGCGGTTGGAACCTCGGAGAAGAATTGTGGGCGCTTCTTTAACAACGGTAGATTGTTCATCGAAAGGTATTCCTTCTTATCCCACTTTATATGAAATAACGATTAACGGATCCTATGGTTAAAAGGAAATAGGCTAATTTTTTTATATTTCCACTGCTATACCTTAGCCCTAATTTCCTTCAGTGGTATCAGAGCCATCGTTCGTTATTTCATATATGAAAATATAGAAGTTTTCAATAGGATTGAATAAATATTTATGGTTAGGATTAATTGACAAATAGTTTTGATTAATTAATTCTAAAGATAAATAAAGTTTTTATTAATTGTTAATTAAAACTGATTATGCTTATGTTCTTAATTATTTCGGTTGATAATCATTATAACAAAATCTATTAATTTTATAGTTAGGTTGATAAAATTAGTTTTATTAATTCTAAATGATAAAACGGAAATCTATTGTAGTTTTTCCTATTTCTGAAAATCGTTTTAAAATTGTTTTAGAACTGATATATATATATTTAATAAAAAAAAACGACAACAGCCCGAGTCGCGCCTCACGGCGCGACTGGCCGCTGTCGCGCGGCAGCAGCCGCGTGCCCTAAGGGCTGCTGCCAATCGGCAGCAGCCCGCTCTCGGGCCCGGCCCGATACCCACTTGATTTTAAATGGTTTAAAATCATTTTGTATTAAATGTATATATGTTTCAGAAATTAATAGTTTTCTGTTTTGATTATCGAATGAAAAATTCGTTTAAATGTTTGTTTTTACCAATATGTAAATCAAAGTGTTAAATGAATTGAAATCAAAATAATTGGGACGTGCATAATCAACGTTTTATATGGTTATATTAATCTAAGGATTAATATAAAGATAGAAAACGATTAGAAGTAAAATTGGATGAAAGTTAATTTGACGAGTTAATGTGATTAACCTAAATATTACATAAGCCGGTTATGTAATCAACCAATTAAATTTATTTAATTGAGTCTATGCATGTTTGGAGTTATGGACATATTTGGACCCTCTTTTAGTCTTTTGGTATTTTTGAAATAGGGCCTGCGCGTCCTGCCTTTCTACTATCTATTGTAATTTCTCCTCTCATCTGATTCCCTTCAATTCAATTGAAGTTTTCTTATAGTAGTATAGAAATTAATATGTAATTTCAAGGCGCCATGGAGAAGACGGATGACCTAAAGAGAAATATGTAATAGTTAGTATTTCCTTAGGTTTGGCCTTTTATTCCGTCTCTGGCTCGACGGAATAATTTAGATGATATGTCCATAACGCCAATGTATGTGAATGTATGTATGTCTGATGTATGCTAAAGCAAATCAAGACTAAGTTAGATTATGAGACTTAAATAAAATCCCTCGTTAAAAAGTTAAGTAAATAAGCAAGTTATTAAAATCGGTTGCCCCTCCCTAATATTATAATTCAGCCGGCAGTACTGGGGGCCTTTGGGTTGTTGAGCAAACTCAAGCTCGGGGTCTTATGGTAACACCTGAATTATCGAAAGTTATTCTTTCATGAATATGGGGTAATACTTAAATTAGATTATGATAATTGGATGAGCAAACTCATGTTGTCATAAACTAATGGGCAATATGGTTGGGATTAATATGAGTAACATATTAGTTACTAATGTGGTTAGTAACCCAATAACCTAGGAGTCACATTCAAGATGTGATTGATTACATGAATCTACCTAACAAATGGGACTAGCTTGTTGAGCAAACTCAAGGCGAAATCTCAGGAGTTAGGATCCTAGCTCACTAAAGGATTTATGAAATTCTTCGAATTAATATGGAGGGTTATTAATTTGGCAAAATAGTGGGAGCAATCTGAAATAAATTAAAAGGCCTATAATTTTAGATTGTTATACTTTAAAACAAATGAATGACATACGTTTACTCTTTCTCACTCTCAGGTTTTGTTTAAACACACACTCTTAAAATCATGACTAACACCGATCTGCGTTACATTCTTACTGATAACAAATTGAATGGTTCAAACTTCACCGACTGGTTTCGTAACCTCAAAATTGTTTTGAAGTTCGAAAGGAAAGGGTATGTACTTGATACACCGATACCCCCTTACCCAATGGATGATGCTCCCTACCAAGAGGTTTATGCTTACTTGAAGCATAAAGCTGATGATGATCAAGTAGGGGACATCATACTTGCATCATTGACACCGGAAGTTAAAAGGCAACTGCATTCAGATATGGATGCCTCTTCCATGGTCAAGCACCTTAAAGAGCTATTTGTGATAGAAACTCAGTGCGAGCGCTTCGAAATAACCAAAGAGTTATATAAAAGCAAGATGCAGGAGGGCACATCTGTGATGGTACATTGTGCCAAGATGATCAGCCTCATAACCAAGTTTTCTAGTATTGGAGATGCGATGGACCATGAACTAAGTGAAAACTTACTTCTACAGTCCCTCCCTGAGAGCTACTCACAGTTCGTCATGGACTATCAGATGAGTGGCTTGCAAACCTCTCTTGTAGAGCTTGCACATATGCTCGAGTCAGTCGAGCCCATTATAAAAGAAAACGAGGAAATGTTGGCCCTTGCTATTGAAGGATCGAGAAAAAGGAAAGGGGTCGCTCCCGATCCAAACCATCCTGATAAATGCAATGGGGCTGTGCTCACCGAAACGAAGGGAAAAGAACCAAAGAAGCCCAAAGGAAAGTGTCACTATTATGGTGATTTCGGGCATTAGAGGAGGAACTGTCTGGAGTACCTAACCTTCCACAAGAAGGCAAATAACGGTGCTTCAGCGTCTGGTATGTTCTATATTGAAATAAATACGGTTTCATTGTCTGAATCTTGGGTACTTGATACCGGATGTGGATCTCATATTTGTACAAATATGCAGGAGCTAAAACAGACTAAGGAACTAAAGAAAGGAAGCATAAACTTGCGAGTGGGAAATGAAGCAAGAGTTGCCGCCCTCGCAATTGGAGATTATGTTTTACTTTTGCCCTCTGGGCTTGTAATAGAATTAAGGAATTGTTTATACGTTCCTGAGATGTCTCGTAACATTATTTCTATTAGCTGTCTCGTTGACGATGGTTTTCATATTTCAATAAAGAACAATAGTTGCAATTTTTATAAAGATTCGAACTTTTATTTTTCAGGAATATCACAAAATGGGATTTATGTGATAAAACTCCTGTTTTTGCAATTGATACCAAAAGACATAAGCTAGATAATTCAACTTACTTGTGGCATTTTCGTTTAGGCCATATAAACAAGAGACGCATGCTAAAGCTACATTCAGATGGGCTTATAGATCCAATCGATTCTGAATCATTGGAAACATGCGAATCATGTTTAAAAGGTAAAATGACAAAGACACCCTTTAGCAATAAAGGTGAGCGTGTATCAGACACTCTAGGACTCATTCATTCAGATGTATGTGGTCCTATGTCAGTCCAAGCAAGAGGAGGATTCAGATACTTCATTAGCTTCATAGATGACCATACTCGCTATGGTTATATCTACTTGATGAGGCACAAATCAGAAGCCTTTGACAAGTTCAAATGCTTCAAGAATGAAGTGGAAAATCAATTAGGAAAGAAAATAAAAACACTTCGATCTGATCGAGGTGGCGAATATCTTTCTGATGATTTTCTGAATTATCTAACTAAATGCGGGATATGCTCACAATGGACACCTCCCTATACACCACAACACAATGGTGTATCCGAGAGGAGAAACCGTACCCTATTAGATATGGTACAATCTATGATGAGCATGGCCTTACTTCCAAAGACGTTCTGGGGCTATGCCTTAGAAACTGCCCTCTTCACCCTGAACCGAGTACCAACTAAATCCGCTGTTTCCACACCATATGAATTGTTCGTTGGTAAGAAACCCGTGTTCTCCTTCATGAGAATATGGGGTTGTTCAGCATATGTTAAACGCGTTGCGTCCGACAAATTAGATTCTAAATCTGATAAATGTTTCTTCATTGGATATCCCAAGGAAACCATAGGGTACTACTACTATCATCCAGATGATCAGAAAGTAATAGTATCCAAACATGCAACCTTCTTAGAGAAAGAGTTTCTCGAAGAAACACAAAAGGGAAGCGTGATTGAACTCGACGAAGTTCAAGAGGAAGAAACACCGACTGAAACAACAGAAGCGGTTGAGGTACCCGAAGAAGTCCCATTAGATGAGACTCCAGTGGCACCTATTCGTAGATCACGAAGAGTTCGTGAACTCCCAGTTAGATATGGTTTTCTAGTGGGAGATGATGACGAGGTTCCCGTGTTAGACGACGAACCCGAAAACTACAAAGAGGCTCTTACTAGTCCAGATTCTAAAGCATGGCTTGAGGCCATGGATTCTGAAATGGATTCCATGTATACTAACCAAGTTTGGACTTTGGTTGATCCACCCGAAGGGATAAAACCCATTGGGTGCAGGTGGATCTTCAAAAGGAAGACTGACATGGATGGAAAGGTTAGCACCTATAAGGCTGGGTTGGTAGCGAATGGATATCGTCAGAAACAAGGTGTTGATTATGACAAAACCTTCTCTCCTGTTGCTATGTCCAAATCAATCAAAATCATGCTTGCAATTGCCGCTCATTTTGATTATGAGATTTGGCAAATGGATGTGAAACAGTTTTCCTAAATGGAAATCTGCTTGAAGATGTATACATGATGCAGCCTGAAGGTTTCATATCAAAGGATGCAAATAAAGTTTGCAAACTTCAGAGATCCATTTATGGACTCAAGCAAGCATCTAGAAGCTGGAACAAGCGTTTTGACGAAACCATAAAACAATTTGGTTTCGAACAAAATTGCGAAGAAGCTTGCATTTACAAGAAAGCAAGTGGGAGCTCTATAGCATTTCTCATACTATATGTGGACGATATACTGTTAATGGGAAATGACATTGCTCTATTACAATCGGTGAAAGTATGGTTATCCGGTAACTTCTCAATGAAAGACCTTGGTGAAGCAGCCTATATACTTGGTATAAAGATCTACAGGGATAGATCGCGTAGACTGCTTGGTCTTTCACAGGCTACATACATTGAAAAGGTGCTAAATCGGTTTAGCATGCTTGAATCGAAACGAGGTAACTTACCCATGGTACATGGAGTAAAGTTAAACAATCATCAATGTCCTAAAACTGATGATGACAAACGATGCATGGCTGTAGTCCCGTACGCCAGCACGATCGGTTCGATTATGTATGCTATGCTATGCACTAGACCTGACGTAGCGTTCGCGTTATCTGTAACGAGTCGTTACCAAGGGAATCCGGGAGACGAGCATTGGATTGCCGTCAAGAACATTCTTAAGTACTTGAGAAGGACTAAAGATATGTTCCTAGTGTACGGAGAAGGAGATCTGAAAATACAAGGATTTTCAGACGCTAGTCATCTCACAGATGAGAATGATTTTAAATCCCAATCAGGATACTTGTTTATCCTAAATGGGGGCGCGGTCAGTTGGAAAAGTTCCAAGCAGGGAAGCGTAGCTTTCTCTACGACTGAGTCAGAGTACATCGCTGCTGCGGAAGCAGCAAAGGAAGCAGTTTGGATTAGAAAGTTCATTACAGAACTAGGAGTGGTGCCTGACATTGTCAATCCCATTACTCTGTACTGTGATAACAATGGAGCCATTGCGCAAGCAAAGGAACCACAGTCTCATAATGTATCCAAGCACTACCTAAAGCGATACCACATCATTAGAGAGATTGTGGCTAGAGGAGATGTGAGAATAGAAAGAGTACCTACAGAGGACAACGTTGCAGATCCATTGACAAAGTCTTTAACCCAGAAATTACATGATCGTCATTTAACTTCTACTGGGATAAGTTTTAGAAACAATTGGCTTTAGTCCAAGTGGGAGTATGTTGGGGTTTAGTGTCCTATAGTCAATTGTTGCAGGATACAAACTTATTATAAATGAATTGTTCTTTATATCATTTGTTTTAATGAGATATATGTTTTATAACTATATAAAGGCAATCCGCTAGGGGGTCAAAGCACATTCTGATTTGAATTCCCGTAAGATAGGTTCGGGTGCTGAGGCCTCCTATAGTTGTTGTTGTTGTTGTTGTAGGAGTTGTGGTTGTTGGGGTTGTAGTTGTTATAGTTCTGGTTGTACCTCGGCTGTCCCCCAACATAATTGACCATCTCCACCCCGTCTCCAGCGAAAGGGCTACCTGCCTGACATTCCTTTCCATGGTGGTCGCCGCCACAGTGCACACAGGTGGAAGGTTGGCTGAATTTAGCCAACAGGACGTCCATCTTCCTACTTATATCCGCAACACTCAAATTTTGTTCTTGTTCTTCCACAGAAAATACCCGCTGCCTTGTGGGGCCAGCGAGCTTTTGTTCTTGCCATTGCACACTTTTCCTAGCCAGCTCATTAATCATGTCATACGCCTATGTTGCTGTCTTTCTGAACAAATCTCCACCCGCTGCGGAGTCTACAATAGCCCTGTTGGTGGGTGTCAATCCGTGGTAGAAGACGCTCACCAATTGATGCTTAGGTATGTCATGATGAGGGCACATGCGCAGCATCTTTCTGAATCGGGTCCAAGATGTATGGAGCGCCTCGTGCTCAGGTTGGTGAAAGGAGGTGATCTCTCCCCTGAGCATCGCTGTCTTCGAGGGAGGAAAGTAGTAGGACACGAATTCCTTCTCCAATCCTGCCCAAGTCGTGATTGATCCGGGCTCCAGTGTTCTCAGCCATTCCAGAGCTTGCCCAGTTAGAGAAAATGGGAACAGCTTCAGCCTAGCAGCATCTTGAGGAACCCCATTTGTCCTTGCAGTGTCTGCGCACATCAGGAAGCGATCCAGATGATCATTCGGGCTCTCGTGTGCTTCCCCTCCAAACAGTCCGGTCTGTTGAATCAAGTGAATTATACCAGACTTGATTTCGTATGTATTGGCCGGAATATTCGGAGCGGCAATGCCGGACAAATGCTGGTGTCGGTGTGGTGCCAGGATCTCACTCATCAGACGAGTGTCAGTTTCTAGCCCGGTGTTCTCAGTGTTCCGCTCATTGTTCCGTTCATTGTCAGTCATCTTGATAGGCTCGATGATCTCGTCTTGCTTCAGCTTTCCGATCTGTTTGCTCCTATGAAGAGTACGTTCAAGTTCAGGGTTAAGAGGGACACACGGTATTCTTGCTGATCTTGTAGGCATACGCTGAGAAGGAATAAATACACGAAATAAATGAGAGCGGAAAGAAAATTATACACATCATACAAGGTTACATGGTTTTGTACAAGTATTGGTTTATATTGACAAATATAGATTGACGTACATGGTACAAACTAGTGAAGATAAACAAGTATGTGTCAGAATATAAACAAATATAGATATAAGTGTTAGGCATGAAATTGACTAAGTTAAACAGATAATTTATAAGGGAATTCATGTATTTTTTATATCATTTTGTAAGGAATAAGGGCTAATTAATGTTCTTGTGCAGATAAGCAAAGAATGTTGGGGTTTAGTGTCCTATAGTCAATTGTTGCGGGATACAAACTTATTATAAATGAATTGTTCTTTATATCATTTGTTTTAATGAGATATATGTTTTATAACTATATAAAGGCAATCCCTTTTAAGCACTAAATAAAGTCTAATAAAAGGAAATCCGTAAGTTTGTTTAAAGTGATTATAAAGTGTTCATACAAGTATGAAGTGAGACAAAACTTTATAATAAACTAATAAACTTAAAACCACCCCAAGTCAAGTGATATGTTTAGGATTGATATATCACAGTTGAGACTTGTATGTAACAATGTCTTCTGTCCGACAGAAAGCTGATCTCACAAGCTTCATATATATAGATATCTGGACAGTTACATAGATCCGGTGAAACGTTGTTCATTAGGATTGGGGATCCGACTTGAGATAACAGGATGGGTAGATTCATCCTTGTCAACTGTTCATCTCATTGGTATTACTAGGTATAACTAATCCTCAGACTCAAAAGAATGTTAATTGGTCATCCTGAATTACTGAATGTGAGACTTTGATCCTGCGGTCCCACGATCCTTAACAGAGATGACTCTGGGGTGTGAACTGCAAAGGTTGGGTGTCACAGGAAGTAATGTCAGGGTAGTTATACATTGGATTGAGCATTTATCACTCCCGATTAATGGGAGATACATCCAAGGATCGCTTGTGGAAGACTCGACTCTAAACCCTTGCAAGGTGATAGCTTAAGAGTAGAAATATAGATTTCAATTAACCTATCTTTTTGAGTTGACTCGGCCAAGAACAAGTAAAACGAATGTCTCGCTATATGTGACTTGACATTACCCATAGTCATAAGATTCAGTTCAAGGATGTAGTTGATAAAGGATCGTATTATACCGTAACTAATACGGAAGGGTTAACGACAAAATCAACCTGTCTTCTTAACGGACTCTGGGGGAATGATTACAGACTTGCCTATAACATACTCAGTACATCATTCTGTTATGCAAGGATTAAATATAATTCTTGAAGAAATTAATTTAATAGTTGCATACGGCCAGAAGTAGTAAGGACCTAATGGATCACACATAAGACTTGGAACCAAAAGAGAGATGGATATGATTAATAGATGGAAGCCCAATTGAGCCCAGTAAGGCTCAATTACATGGAGGGGGCCGAAATTTATATATAGAAATAAGGAATTAATTTTATTCCATTAATCCTAATTTGATTAGCATTGTGAATTAAATTAATTAAGAGATAATTAAATTAGGAGTTTTAATTAGAATAATATACTCCTATTATTATCCAATTAGGTTATTTATTATTATCCTAAATATATTAGATATATAGTGAGATAATAATTAGGAGTACTTTTCCGAATTGGATTCCTATTAAGTAACCTATTCCTATCTAACTAGGGTTTAGATTCAAGCAACTATATATACCCCATCCCCATGTGAATTTCGACTAAGCCTCTAACCTCCCCCTATAGTGATTTTTGAAATTACTCATTAGAGAGAGAAAAAGAATTCCCATCCCCTAGTTCGTGGACAAGAATTCATACGGCATTCCATCGATTGATTAATCTTATTCATCCCTCTTTCTCCTTGATCTTGTGTTGGTTAATTAGAGGCAATCTAATTTGGTTGCATCTCATAAGGGTTGATTTTATCTTAACCTCACCGTATTCTACTTTGCGGTTGGAACCTCGGAGAAGAATTATGGGCGCTTCTTTAACAACGGTAGATTGTTCATCGAAAGGTATTCCTTCTTATCCCTCTTTATATGAAATAATGATTAACGGATCCTATGGTTAAAAGGAAATAGGCTAAAATTTTTATATTTCCGCTGCTATACGTTAGCCCTAATTTCCTTCAAAGAAAAATGCTAAACTCGCTGGAAACAGCTTGTTTCGCTAATGCCAATGAGGAGTGGAGCCTTACTTGTGTTCAACGGTTAAACGCCGGATTATCCAATGATGGACAGCGACAGATCGTTGGTGGCAGTGAAAGGAAAGCGGCAGGAAAAGCAGGTGAAAGTGTGTGGCGATGGGATTGCCCAAAGAAGCATGATGATTTGAAGTCTCACCCCCTTGAGTGTTCAAGGGTTAATCTAAAAGTTAATCATTTTCTAGTTTATTTTAATTGTAGTAAGTAGTTGACTTTGTTTGTAAAAGGATACGAAAGTTGTACCAATTTTGGATAGTCTCAGTCTTTTCCCTTTAAATAGGAAAAGCAGAGAAGGTTTTAGGATCGGATATTTTTCTTAGTTTTAGTTTTTCTTAACAAGTAGAATAGAAGGAGAAGAGAGCTCTCATGGAGTCTCAAGCTGTAACAAGAATCTTCTTCTGCTCACTGCTCGATATGAGTGAGTAGACATTTTGAACAGGCACGGCATGACCGGCCCGGTGATGTAAGTTTTACAACGTTTTTATGAATATTTAGTATTTTGCCAATGTTGTGATCAATGAGGATTTAACTTTCTTGCATAAGCATGTATGTATGTGTTAGATGAATGTTAGGACACTGCTTTCATCTCCACCGATATCTCTATTGATCTCCCAACTTCGAAGCTGACAAGTTAGAAGGTTGTGTCGAGGGTTTTCTCATCTAGAAATGCAGTTTTGTTCTTAATGCTAGAAAGAACGTATCTTTAGGACGCTAAAGATGTTAGTAAATCTTAGGAGTTTGAGAACACACGACAGTTGACTCAAACTCATTTAAAAACTGATACGTTGGCTTCGTTGGCATTATCTTTTATTCATCGAATGTTGTAAGATGTAGCACGCCGTGTTCGGTCATGTAAAGCCTGTTCTCTTCCCTTAATCTTTGAAAAGTAATCTTATTTCCTTGATTGAGTATTCTTCCTGAGTCATTAAACAACCAATATCAAACAAACAACCATAAAGGAAGACACTTTTATGACACACACTGTTTAGCAACGATTTCCCATATTTATTTGTATCACAATCCCTGTGGAGACGATACTCACTTATCACTTTATTACTTGTATCTAGTGCACTTGCTATAGTCTGTTTACAAGACAACAAGTTTTTGGCGCCGTTGCCGGGGATTGAGAGCAACAAATTTATAGCTGAAATTTCTGTAAAACAGGGTGTTTTTAATCTGTGTGTTAAGGCGTGCAGGAACAAACAGGTCATTTTTCCATTTATGCGTAGAGCTGAACCTCCTATTTTTCCTATCGATCTCGAATTAGAGAGAACGTGTAGACGAAACAGAGTGGGAGCTCGACGTGCTAGATAAAGAGAAAGGCAAAGAGAGAGAAGAATGGCTGGAAGGGAAGGACCAGAACAACAAGTTCCACCAAACCAAGAAGAGGAAGGAGAAAATAATAACCCTCCTGTTATGAGAATTAGAGACTACTCTAGGCCAACTACCGAGGGACACTCATCGTGTATCGTATTGCCCAACGAGGGAAACAACATGTTCGAAGTAAAAGGGTCGATGATACAAATGATCCAAGCCTCGATGCAATTTAATGGGTTTCAATCTGAAGATCCTAATGGGCATCTTCAAGAATTCATTACCTTGTGCAACACATTCAGGTCGAACAGAGGTGTCTCTGATGATGTGATCAGATTAAAGTTGTTCCCTTTTTCACTAAGGGATAAAGCAAAAACATGGCTGCGGAATTTACAGCCTGGAACGATCACGAGTTGGGAAGAAATGGCACGAGCTTTTCTAATGAAGTATTTTCCGCCTCGACAAGCCATTAAGCTACAAAATGAAGTGTCACGCTTCATACAGGACGAAGATGAGTCGTTGGCAGAAGCATGGGAAAGATACAAGGAGCTGCTCAGAAGGGTGTCAAATCATGGTATCCCCATGTGGATGCAAATGCAAAATTTATACAATGGCGCGACCAACGTCTACAAAATCCATATCGAATCTATCGCGAATGGTAACCCGGAAGATCTAGAGCCACAAGCCTTATATGACCTAATAGAGAAAGTGGTCAGCACGAGTTACAACTGGCATTCGTCACGAAGTGAAGGAAAAAGGACAGGAAACGAGGATGTCGTTTCAAAACTAACAAGCCAAGTAGAACAGCTTACCCGGCAGCTGGGAAAGATAAATGTCTCGTCCATTCACAATGAACCGCCATTTAGTGAACCACCATTCAATGAAAGTTGTGGTTTTTGCGGAGGAGCTCATTTCAATATCAACTGTCCTGGAGTTAAGTAAGGAAAAGGCACACGGGCTGAATGCGACTACGCAGGGTACAATCAGAGGAATCAGCCCAACCGTTATTCTAACACTTACAACTCGGAAACGAGGAACCATCCAAATTTTGGATGGACAGGCCAACTGGACCAGCAAGGACAGTATCAAGATCTGCCGAGGTATCAACAACAGCAAGGAGGACATTACCAAAGACAACATCAGCAGCATTATAAGCAACCTGTGCCACAAAAGGAAGAAGTCGAACCAGATATGAAAACAATGATGATGCAGTTCATGAAACAGACGCAGGCATCGATCAAGAATCTGGAAACACAAGTCCACCAGATCGCCGCATCCACATCAAAAGGAAAAGGAATAATGCCGAGCAATACTGAGCCAAATCCTAAAGGCGACGTCATGGCAATCACCTTGAGGTCTGGTAAGGAAACTCAACCAGTTGTTTTATCTAACAAAGATGCTGAGCGTGCAGAAACATCCAAAGAGGCTGAAGGGGAACTGGAACAAGCTGTTCCTGGTAATGAAGAAACGAGGAAGTATAACCAAGCAAGTAAGCCAAATCAAGAGGAGGAAAGGGCTTGTAAACCACCACAGCCGTATGTCCCACTGGTGCCATATCCAACACGGCTGATCAACAAGAAGTTGGAGGAGCAGAATTCTAAAGTGTTGGACACTTTGAGGAAATTGCACATCAACATACCTTTTGTGGAAGCACTGGCACAGATGCCGACATATGCAAAATTCCTCAAAGATATCTTGTCGAACAAGAAGAAACTGGAGAACATTTCCATGATACAACTCAACAGAGACTGTTCGTCCATACTCCAAAACAAGCAGCAGCTTCCAAAGAAGCTAAAAGATCCAGGGAGTTTTTTGATTCCTTGTTCAATTGGGAAGCTGACTATTGAAAATGCACTTTGCGACCTAGGAGCTAGCATAAACCTAATGCCATATTCTGTATATGCATAACACGGGTTAGGAGAACCACAACCCACTCGTATGTCTATTCAATTAGCTGATCGTTCTGTATGCTATCCTAGGGGAGTAGTAGAAGACGTGTTAGTCCAAGTAGGAAAATTCATTTTGCCCGTTGATTTCATTATAATGGACATTGATGAAGATTTGCATGTCCCTATTATCCTAGGAAGACCATTTCTAGCAACAGGAAAAGCATTGATAGATGTAGGAGAGGGAAAGTTATTCTTAAGGATAAATGGTGAGGAAGTGATATTTAAAATGAATGAAGCAATAAGGCGCGCGAATAATAATGATGACACTTGCTGTTTCTTAGATGATTTTCAGAGTCTTACTACTTTGCAGGAACAGGACACATTAGAAACTTTATTGGGGAGAGAGGTGAACATATGCGAAGGAACAGGTTGTTCCATTGAAAGCAACTTTCCGACACCTCCGTTAGATCCTGCTGTTCCAACTCATCAAGAACCACCAGAGGTACCCACTGTGCCTGTGTCTAAGCCAGAATTGAAGCCGTTGCCTGAACATCTCGAGTATGCTTTCCTGGAACCACCCAGCGGAAGTCCTGTCATCATATCATCAAAATTAACTCCTGACCAAAAGGCGCAACTAATGGCGGTCTTGCGAAGAAACAAGGCTGCAATAGCATGGAAAATTGATGACATAAAAGGAATTAGCCCGGCAGTCTGTGTTCATAGAATCTTGATGGAAAAGGACCACCGACCAACTGTTCAGCCGCAACGTAGGCTAAATCCCCACATGAAGGAGGTTGTGAGAAAGGAGGTGATCAAACTTCTCGATGCTGGCATTATCTACCCAATATATGATAGTGTGTGGACAAGCCCTGTCCACATTGTGCCAAAGAAAGGCGGAACAACCGTAGTCCTAAATGAAAAGGATGAGCTAGTACCCACAAGAACAATAACAGGGTGGAGAGTTTGCATCGACTACAGAAAGCTTAATGAAGCCACAAGGAAGGACCATTTCCCCTTACCCTTCATTGACCAGATGTTAAAACGACTAGCGGGCTATGCATTCTATTGTTTTCTTGATGGGTATTCAGGATACAACCAAATCGCAATTCATTGCGATGACCAAGAGAAAACCACGTTCACATGTCCATATGGGACTTATGCTTACAGAAGGATGCCTTTCGGACTGTGCAACGCTCCTGCCACTTTTCAGAGATGTATGATGTCAATTTTTCATGACATGGTGGAGCAGACTGTGGAAATTTTTATGGATGACTTCTCGGTCTATGGAAGTTCATTCGATAGCTGTCTAATCAACCTTGAAGTGGTGCTCGCGCGGTGCAAGGAGACTAATTTAGTCTTGAACTGGGAAAAGTGCCACTTCATGGTCAATGGAGGAATTGTCCTAGGGCATAAAATTTCCGAGAAAAGGATGGAAGTGGACAAGGCAAAAGTGGAAGTAATCAAGAAGCTGGCTGTGCCTGCGAACGCCAAAGATGTGAGAAGTTTTTTGGGGCACGCAGGGTTTTATCGCCGGTTTATAAAAGATTTTTCAAAGATAGCACTCCCATTGTCAGCCCTACTCCATAAGGAAGCCGAGTTCTCTTTCAATGCAGACTGTTTGAAGGCCTTTGAGCTCTTAAAGACTAAGCTGATCAACTCACCTATACTAGCAGGACCAGATTGGGAGCAACCTTTTGAAATAATGTGTGACGCAAGCGACAGTTGTGTAGGAGCTGTTCTTGGACAGAGGATTGAGAAGAGGTTTCGACCTATTTACTATGCCAGCAAAACATTGAACGTGGCCCAGCAAAACTATACAACTACCGAGAAGGAACTTCTAGCGGTTGTGTATGCTTTCGACAAGTTCAGGCCCTACTTGGTTTTATCCAGGGTGTTTGTTCACACAGATCACGCAGCGTTGCGATACTTGTTCGTGAAACAAGATGCTAAGCCAAGGTTGATCCGATGGTTGCTATTACTTCAGGAGTTTGATTTGGAAATTAAGGATAAAAAGGGAACGGAGAATGTTGCTGCAGATCATTTGTCAAGGATAGATCACAAAGGCAGGGTTGAACAAATAGAAATCGTGGAAAGATTTCCTGACGAGCATCTGTATGCGGCACAGTCTGCGCCCTGGTTCGCCGATATAACAAATTACCTTGCAACTTCGCTCAAACCACACAACCTATCCACAAATCAAAAAAGGAAGTTTTTCTCCGAAATCAAATATTATTTTTGGGATGACCCTTACCTTTTCAGGTTGTGCGCGGACCAAATCATTCGAAGATGCATATCGCAAGAAGAGGGACAGGATGTTCTCAGCCACTGTCATAACCGCGAAGCAGGAGGACACCATAGTGCAAGCCGTACCGCGGCAAAGGTTCTCCAATCAGGTTTTTTCTGGCCCACTCTTTTTAAGGATGCTAATGCATTCGTTGGAACTTGCAATGAGTGCCAACGAACGGGAAACATTTCAGCTCGAAATGCTATGCCCCTAAACAACATAGTTGTGTGCGAAATTTTTGACATCTGGGGCATAGATTTTATGGGACCATTCCCAACTTCCCAAGGGAATAAATACATCCTAGTGGCTATGGATTATGTGAGCAAATGGGTCGAAGCAATAGCAAGTCCCACCAATGACGCCCGTGTGGTAGTTAAATTTCTGAAAAGACTGTTCGCCAGATTCGGGGTCCCGCGAGCGATCATCAGTGATCAACGGACCCACTTCTGTAATGCGAAATTTGAAAAATTAATGGGAAAACTTGGAGTCTCACACAGGGTTGCCACACCATACCATCCACAAACCAGTGGACAGGTGGAGATCCCCAATAGAGAAATAAAAAGAATCTTAGAGAAAACCGTTGGCAACTCTCGAAAAGATTGGGCAAACAAGCTCGATGATGCTCTATGGGCATATCGTACCGCTTATAAAACACCGATTGGAATGTCTCCTTTTCGGTTGTTATACGGGAAATCTTGTCACTTGCCGGTGGAAATGGAACACCGCGCATTTTGGGCGTTAACATTTTTAAATTTTGAGACACAGGCTGTTGGTGAACAGAGAAGTTTACAGCTGAGCGAAATGGAGGAATTCAGGCTGTTCTCATACGAAAATGCGGTGAATTACAAAGCCAGGACCAAACAGTGGAACGACAAAAAGCTCATGAACAAGGTGTTCCATGAAGGACAAAACGTCCTTCTTTTCAATTCACGATTGAGGCTTTTTCCAGGAAAGCTCAAGTCAAGATGGTCAGGACCATTCATTGTGAACCGTGTATTTGCACATGGAGCTGTTGAAATTTTCAAATATGGGGGTGATCCTTTTAAGGTGAACGGACAAAGATTAAAACCATATTTAGAGAACGATCACACAAGGAAGATCGACACTGTTCATTTCCAGGATCCCTCAGGACAGTAAAAGCAAGAGAACAGGGTGTCCGCTACAAACACCAATTGTAGCACAAGTAACTTTGCATTTTATTGATTTTTATCTTTACTTTTTATTTTTATTTTGTTTCTCTTGTGTAAAGTGTGTGTGAAGTTGACTTCATCTTGAGTAATTTCTGCCCAGGCACAATTGTAAAACCTAAAAATCCTTCCAAAGGTGAGGTAGTACAATTGTACCTGTGTTGTAGGGAAAGGGAAAATCGTAGAAATTTGGGCGATAGGAATTTGTTATTAAAGCTAGGAAAAGTGGAACGTCCACTCCTATGCCAAATAGGCAATCATACCGCCTGTTTTTCTCCTCGATAAGATTGAACGGTTGGGGGGATATAAATGCTAAAATAAAATCTTGACCGTTCATCTACCCTCATTCTGATTCGAAAATACGCGCCTTTCTGCCGATTTGTCCAGGTGGCCGACTTTGATTCGGCCTCAAACTGACAGATTGGCGAGAAGACGACTCGTTTCCCCTACTTAAAGATGATTTATCTCAGTTCAGTCCGTCTATCACCATATTTCTTTCTTTTCTTTGAGATTTATTTTCACAAAGGCAGTTCATGATCTCTGCCCTATACCACTGGAAAACCCTACTTAAACTTGAAAGCGAAATAAGAACCCGAGGATCGAGCAAAAACGTGAAAATTGAGGGTTCTTCCAAGAAAGAAAAAGCAAAGGCAAAAATGGTAGAACCGTGCACTGTGGCGTTTGTCCCAGATGAGAAGCTGGTCAAGAAACTCTCCCATTTCAAAGACGCCTCTGTTCAGGCGTACTATGATGAGCTTGCGAAACTTCAGTTCGGACCCATCCGAACAGTTTGCTGGGAATCCCTAAAAAGGCTAAAGCTCGAGGATCGTGTACGCACCCTCATGAAGTCTGGTCATTTTGAATGTTTCTTTGAAATGACGGAACCGGCCTATCGGGAACTAACACTCGAGTTCTTGGCAACCTTTAAGCACAACGCTGAGATAACCGAACCTGACGAAGAGGGAAAATTTAGCTTCAGGCTCATGGGTCACTCCCAAAGGCCTTCGCTTAACTTGTTCAACCAGATGCTTGGTGCTGCCGATGATGACGATCTAGAATCCGAGAGCTATAAAGAGGCATTCACCACAACGCCTGATGTTTTCGACCCTGTGGCCTTCTGGGAATCACTTTCAGGACAGAAATATTATGACGGCAGTTCGACCAAGGCGTCCAATATCGATGATTACGCTGTTCGGTATTTGCACAAGTTGATCTCTGGTACAATCTTCACCCGGGCAAACCAAGCCACCATGCCACATGCAGATCTCACCGCGTTGTGGAGTATGGCAGTTGGACTGAGAATGAATTTGGGATTCTGGTTTGGAGAGTACATCAGCGCTTTTTCCAAGAAAAACTCGTCAGTCATCTGTTGTGGAAGCATTGTCACCAGAATTGCGGAGTCAATCGGGGTTTTTAAACCTGAAGACCACTCTCGTCTCACGATTGTGAATCACCCTGACCCAATTGATCTTAAGAGCCTCCAAAAGATGTTATTCGGAAAAATTGTGAACGGGAAGTGGGTCTGGATGTCTGATTTTGTTACATCTCGGCAGACTGAGAGCCGGAAAAGGAAAAGCGAGCCTACCCTATCAGTGTCGTCAGATTCCGAGCAAGTCGAGAAGCCGAAAGACTTGGACTTTTATAAGAAATGTGCAAAGATGACCCGCGAGGATGTGATGGATCAATTCAATGCCCTGTTTGCCTAGAATCAGGCAAACCGCGAAATGATATTCGCCATGGAGCAAAAGTACGCATCGCAATAGGGCGAGATCGATATGCTCAAAAGCCTTTGTATTGAGGAGCATGCCAAAGAAAGTCCCTCTGGTTTCTCTGTGAAAAGTCCGGTAAGACAAGTGCCCGAAACACCTGCCAGTGCCAATGTTAAGGCTAATGCTGCCGCCTCCTCGAAGGAGGAGGGTATTCCTGCACCTGTGGATAGAGAGGTTAACTCCTCTCTTTCCCATCACACCCGATCTAACCAAATATTCGATGTCCTAGCATCTGGTAACCTCTAACACCCTTACTCTATCATGTTTTGGTCCGCCTATCTTGTACAATCTGCTGCCGTGATTATTAACATTGAGGACAATGTTTTGTTTTTTTTTGGGGGTGGGGATTGTGTTGTGTGCATCACAATTTATCCGAAAATAACATGATAAATGCTGTAAATCGGTTGGTTTAATTTAGTGATTTGATGTAGAACAAATATCCCTTGAGAATCCTTGTTCATATCCTTGGTAATTATTGTCTGCTTCTATTGTTTTCTTTCTGTTTATGTTTGTTCCATCTAGAGAATTGCTTGGTGTTATTTAGGAATCATAGAGCAGACTGTGCATGCTATTTGGTGTTAGGTTGTGTTAATTGCTTGTTTGTACTTCGTGTTCTCTAATTCAGGAAGTTCCAAAAATTTTGAAATCTTTAATTCCTCTGTCAAAATTAGTAATCATGGCCTTACTGCAATTTTCCCCGAAAATAGTGAGAATTTGAGCCTTATAATGCATCCATGGTATGTATTGTTTTTTGAGTGGGCCAGCACTCACTATCTTTAGGGAGAATTTGCCTTGGTGCCCTGATGAAACGGTGATTGATTCTGAATTTCATAGGAGGAAAAAGGCATTTAGTTATTCCCTCCGCTACACAAAAGGCACATGTGCTATGCACCCCAATTATTAGGATAACCAAGTCGAGCCATAACCTGCTCTTTCTGAATAACCACAAATAATAGCCATCTCCCTTCACTTAACTCTAAAATACCTTGAGTTCTGTCTTATGCCTCGAATTGCCAATTGTTTAAAATAAAAATCATGTGCTTAAGTTATGCGAATATAAGCAATTGAGCAAATATCGCTTAAGGAAAAGATTGAATGAACTAGGGAATATAATGTGGGGAGGAAGGAACCTTTATTAATAGTCAGAAGAGTACTGGGTTATGAGGGAATAGTTTGTGTAGATAAAGTATGTGTAAACAGCAATCATTATAGGCTGCGAATGTTAAATAAAGTGCAAAAAGACAGAATTCATACACTGAAATAGCTTTTCACTGTCAAACCAGAGCCCAAGCCTAACATTACAACCTTTATAAAGTCCTTTGGACTATGTCAGGAGGAACTTTGACCCATAGACTCGGGACCAATAGGCAAACTCGCACCCTAAGGGTGTGGTGTCTGAGCTGAGGAGTGAAATCGCATTTGTTTTCCTATGGCAAAAAGATGCCATGCGAGAGTGAGTGAATTATTCCATTCCTTAGTGAGGCATGTCTGGCTGTTGGTAACTCTTTGTGAAAGAGGAAGTCTAAATTTTAAGATTTGAGGAATTTCTTGAGCAAAAAGGACACAACTTTTAAAACAAGCTTTTACTCTTCGATGAAACCTTAGCATGCATCTGTTCATCTCCTAATAGTGCCAAGCGTTCTATGTTTCTTTACTCGTCGTTCTCATTCATTAAACTAATTTCATTCCTAACCCTTTTTCTGATCTCTTCTTACAATTTGTTGCTTGAGGACAAGCAAAGGTTCAATTTGGGGGTATTTGTTAGGCATGAAATTGACTAAGTTAAACAGATAATTTATAAGGGAATTCGGGTATTTTTTATATCATTTTGTAAGGAATAAGGGCTAATTAATGTCCTTGTGCAGATAAGCAAAGAAAAATGCTAAACTCGCTGGAAACAGCTTGTTTCGCTAATGCCAATGAGGAGTGGAGCCTTACTTGTGTCCAGCGGTTAAACGCCGGATTATCCAATGACGGACAGCGACAGATCGTTGGTGGCAGTGAAAGGAAAGCGGCAGGAAAAGAAGGTGAAAATGTGTGGCGATGGGATTGCCCAAAGAAGCATGATGATTTGAAGTCTCACCCCCTTGAGTGTTCAAGGGTTAATCTAAAAGTTAATCATTTTCTAGTTTATTTTAATTGTAGTAAGTAGTTGACTTTGTTTGTAAAAGGATACGAAAGTTGTACCAATTTTGGATAGTCTCAGTCTTTTCCCTTTAAATAGGAAAAGCAGAGAAGGTTTTGGGATCGGATATTTTTCTTAGTTTTAGTTTTTCTTAACAAGTAGAATAGAAGGAGAAGAGAGCTCTCATGGAGTCTCAAGCTGTAACAAGAATCTTCTTCTGCTCACTGCTCGATATGAGTGAGTAGACATTTTGAACAGGCACGGCATGACCGGCCCGGTGATGTAAGTTTTACAACGTTTTTATGAATATTTAGTATTTTGCCAATGTTGTGATCAATGAGGATTTAACTTTCTTGCATAAGCATGTATGTATGTGTTAGATGAATGTTAGGACACTGCTTTCATCTCCACCGATATCTCTATTGATCTCCCAACTTCGAAGCTGACAAGTTAGAAGGTTGTGTCGAGGGTTTTCTCATCTAGAAATGCAGTTTTGTTCTTAATGCTAGAAAGAACGTATCTTTAGGACGCTAAAGATGTTAGTAAATCTTAGGAGTTTGAGAACACACGACAGTTGACTCAAACTCATTTAAAAACTGATACGTTGGCTTCGTTGGCATTATCTTTTATTCATCGAATGTTGTAAGATGTAGCACACCGTGTTCGGTCATGTAAAGCCTGTTCTCTTCCCTTAATCTTTGAAAAGTAATCTTATTTCCTTGATTGAGTATTCTGCCTGAGTCATTAAACAACCAATATCAAACAAACAACCATAAAGGAAGACACTTTTATGACACACACTGTTTAGCAACGATTTCCCATATTTATTTGTATCACAATCCCTGTGGAGACGATACTCACTTATCACTTTATTACTTGTATCTAGTGCACTTGCTAGAGTCTGTTTACAAGACAACAATAAGAGTATACAAGTACAAAACGGTATAAACAAGCACCGATAGACAAGTATAGATGAAGTTGACAAGTATAAAAACACGTTCGTATAAACGAATATAAACAAGCGTAAATATAAACAAGTATGATTATTATACACAAGTATATATAAACAAGTATAAACAATAAGTATAAACAAGTATCATGATTATAAACAAGTATATATACAAACAATGATATGAACAAGTATAAGTATAAACAAATATAGTTATTATTGACAAGTATAAATACAAGTATAAGCTATAGGCAAGTATGAACGATATAAACAAAGATATTCACAATGAAATGCCTAAACTAACAAATCGACCTTTGGTTCGATATTGCAGAAGAAATAAATCCCCGGCAACGGCGCCAAAAACTTGATTATTGGCGGTTGTCGGGTATTTATAGAATTAATCTACTTTCCCCGGCAACGGCGCCAAAAACTTGATGCGCCTTCGGTGAAGAAGACTCACTAAGAGATAAGTGTACCCCGTCGTTATCAAGTAATAAATCTGGAAAGTCCAGGTATCGAATCCACAGGACTTATTTACCACAAGTATCGAATTACTAAGTCTCAGGTGTTATCTAGGCTTTGTGGGGTTTGAATTGGTTTTGATTAAGTTAATCTACTCCTAGGTTGAATTACACTACTCCTAGCTAAGTTATCTAGTTCTAACTAAGTTATTCTACGCCTAATTAAGTTAAACTACTCCTAATTAAGTTAAACTACTCCTAATTGATCTTTCACTAATGCAATTACCCGAAGGAACATGGTATGAATGATAATAATGAAGTTAGGTTATTAGGTCTATTGATTAAAAACCTAATCTAAGTCACTTGTATTCAAGGCGATTAACACTACTTACCCTCCTGAAGTTCCTAGTGCGTGATTCCCTTGTAAGGCCGGAACTAGGTCTAAGGCTCAGCAATTTGGGCTTAATCAACTAAGAGGTCGTCAATCTCCTAGGCTCTGACTAGGTCAGATTCAGCTCACAATATGTGCCTACTCGATTTTGGGGCTTTTGAATGAGTTAAACCAATTGAATAAAGCGTAAGACAAAGATTAAACAAACAATCATAGAACAGAACAAGAGCTAAAATATTATTATAGATGAAGAACAATGTCACAGGATACAATTAGCCTAGGATTCATAGACTGTATCAAAGAGTAAAAACAAGGAAAAGTAAAAGGAGATACGAAAATCCCTTTCAAGGAACCTGTCTACTCTGCAATCGGCTTCCTAGGTCTTAAGGACGGACCTTGAATATTCCTCGAGAACAGCTTTGAAGGAGCTTCAATGGAGGTTGATGAAGATGGAGGAGATGGAGAGGAAGTTCAAGGGGAAAGCTAAAGTAATTTACAAATAATGAAAGATGCCTAATTTACATTGGAAAAATCCTATTTATAGACGCGGTTCGGGCCCTCTACTTGACCTAATTCGTGTCCTTATGCGTGTAGGAAGTCGTGGGGTCCATCGTGGCATCGTGGGGGCGGAATTGGTCTTTTTGACCAATTCCCACAGGTCTGCTCGGTGAGCAGGCACTGCTCGCCGTGAGCAGGCAATGCCTGCTCGGCGAGCAGGCCTCTAGGGGCCTGCTCGGCGAGCTGGCCTGCGAAGGCCAGTTCGTCGAGCAGTCTAGCCCGATGCGCTCCTGCGCGGTCGTTGAAATTCCAATTACGTGTCTTTTCGCCCGAACTTATCCCTGCGCATGCACAAAAACTCCAAACAACATTAGTCCAAAGGCTAAATTGACCCGCCAATCGCTTATTTGAGCAAACGCTTCGTTTGGTGCGACTTTTGACGGATCAATTAGCTTCAAAAGATAACGGAATTATTAGATGCATGCCAATTTGGCCGTATTTGCCTAAATTGATCACAAAATGAGCCTAAACAGCGAAAAGTAAATAAAACATTTCCAATTTCTAACTAACTCACACAAAAGCATTTAAATGCGAGAATTGCTCGCTTATTAACCAAATAACACTAAAACCCGTCCTAAAACCGTACCCAAGGATAGGGTTTTTGACCCCTATCAAAAGTCATATTTTAACTTGTGACGACATACATTTGTAGTATGGCCACTTTTATCACAAAAGCCACACGTAGTTGCCCTTTTAGGGTGATATTGAGTGTGGTCAGCATTGTTGTGCTGAGCATGCCAGCATACCTTGGTAGTATGACCTTTCTTACCACAGAAGTCACATTGGACAGTCTGTTTGTTATGCCAGCACACAGCTTTTGTGTGTCCTTTCTTCCCACAACAGCTACATTGGGTACACTGTTTATGCTGACCAGTACCTGAGTACTCAGTATGGGGTTTATTCTTAGTTGAACCTTTTATTTGGTTCTGTAAAGTTGTGACATCCTTTCTAAGTTTCTTTGACTCAGTTTGAACCTCCGTGACAAACTCATGTATGATTTGCATGTTGGTATGTAAGTCAGAGTTGTCCTGGAGGAGATATCGGAGGTCACTCAGCTTGACCTCTTCAATCTCGTCACACCGCCTGCTGAGTGCTTTAATCTTTTTGTTACACTTCTTAGTTAGTGTATATAAGTCACTCAGGGCATTTACCATTTCGTTTCTAAGCAAAAGTAAGGATGTTACATCATTGTTGTTTTCCTCCTGCTCGGAATCTTCAGAGAGGTCAACTTGCTCAGATTGGGATTGGTCAGCTCCATCATCTGCCATGAAACATATGTTGGCTGTTTCATTTTGCTCAGCTTCAGATGATGTTGACACATCACTGTCACTCCATGTGGCTACCATAGCCTTCTTGCTTCCCTTCTTCTCCTTTTTGAGGTTGGGACAGCTTGACTTGATGTGCCCAGTTTGATGACACTCAAAACATGTGACAGACTTCGAGCTGTCCTTCTTGTACTTGTCACTTGACTCGGCTTTATACTTGTCATTTCTTCTAAATGACCTTTTTCCGTTTCTATCATTTCTCCTGAACAGCTTCTTCATCTTTCTGGTGAACATGGCCATTTCCTCATCATCAGTTGACTCAGCTTCAGTCGAGTCAGCTTTCATGACAAGTGACTTTTGCTTCTTATCTTCTGATTTTTCTTTCTCTTTAGCTTCAAAGTTTTTCATAGAGATTTCATGGGTCAGCAGGGATCCGATCAGCTCATCATATTTATAGGTAGTCAAGTCTTGAGCTTCTTCTACAGCTGTTTTCTTTGCTTGCCAACTCTTAGGCAGACTTCTCAGAATTTTCTTCACCTGTTCCTCTTCAGTGAAGTTCTTTCCAAGTCTTTTTAGCTCGTTTATAATATTTGTGAACCTTGCATTCATTTCTGAGATGTCTTCATTCTCATTCATCTCAAACAGCTCGTAGAGTCTCATATGTTGATTGACTTTAGACTCCTTAACTTTGCTTGTGCCTTCATAGGTTACTTCAAGCTTCTTCCAAATCTCTTGTGCTGACTCGCAACCTGAAATCTTATTGTATTCTGCAGCATCTAACGCACAGTGAAGCATGTTTATAGCCGAAGCATTATTTTGTAATTTTCTGAGGTCATCCTCTGTCCACTCAGCCTCACTTTTAACAATTTTCTCATTGTTAACAGTTTTGTATGGCACATGTGGACCTTGAACAATTGCAAGCCATGCACTCATGTTTATGGCTTGAATAAAGTTTTTCATCCTATTCTTCCAGAATGTATAATTTGACCCAAAGAATAGGGGAGGTCTAGTGATTGATAGTCCCTCAGGGAGTATCTGTGTTGTTTGGTTTCCTGGAAGGAACCGAGTGCTATTCTCACCCACTTTTAGGAATCAGCTCAAGATTGTTAAATCTTTGAGTAGTGAGCTTAGGCTCTCATACCACTTGTTGGTCCCTAGTAATTAGTTCCAAGGGGGGGTTAGGAACTAATATAACTTTTTCGCGTTTTAATTAAGCTGATTGGAAGTTATTTTGAGAGTTTGTTAACTCAACTTTTGGTCAGCTTGGTGAGATATGTTTTAAGACAGCTTTAGTCAGATGTTGACTAAAGGTATCTTCTTGTAAGTTAGGAATTGACACTCTTAGAGGTCAGCTTCTAACTCAGCACCACTTATTTACTCAAGGTCAGCTTTGGCAATTTATATGCTGAGTAAATAAAGCAAACAACACATACAATATGAGAGAGAGTTTAGAGATTACTCAGTATCACTTATCCTGGTTCGGCCTCTCTGCCTACGTCTAGTCCCCAGAGTCCTCCGGGCTTTTTGAATCCAATACTGAGCTCTTTAACGGTAGAGCACAAACCAATTACAAGGCAGTTGAATATGCAAGAGTACCTTCCTCTATTCGTCTACTCAACTCCTACTAAGTGCTACAACCCAGCACCTATATTTCTCTATCACTGAATGCTTACAACCAAGTCACTCAACTTAACACTCTCAATATTCCTATTGATCACGAACTTGTTCTTTTTAAACTAAAGAACACTTTAGACGATTACACAACAATCAATCTAGCATTTACACAGAGAATAGAAAAAATTGGTGTAAGATCTTTTTGTATTTGAGTGCTTTCAAGATTTTCTCTCTTTGTATTTTTCTCTTGATGCTTCAGTGATGATCCAAGGTTCTTCATTGTCCTTTTATAGAAGGAAATTGCAGATTTGGATCGTTTGAATTGTTGTTACCGTTAACACCAAAACGGCTCTTTTGGGGAACAATTTCTGGTCAGCTTCAGACTGTTCCGCCATTCCCTTTCTCTGTTTTCTTCAGGCGTCAGGTTTGTCTTCTTGCGTCTGGCTTGTCTTTTTGTGCCAGTTGTCTTTTACCAATAATCCAATGACCCATGTCTCTTAGAATTAGTCTTTTGTGTGTCTTCGAGGTTCCAATTATTGGTGCAAAAGATTGGCATACTTTGTCCTTTAGTGAACGGATCCTTCATGTTGTCCTGACTATGACTCAGCTTCATTCGTTATCCTCGAATGTTCAACTTCTATACTGAGTTGCTTCGTGGTTAGCTCCGTTCTGTTTATACGCTGCTGAAGAAGTCTTTTGTTTTAGTCAGCTTCGTACTAAAACTTCTGATACGGAGTTCTACTCCATTCGGCTTCCATTCTGTCATGCTGAGTTCCGTTCCACTCAGCTTTGCTTATGCTGACTTCTGTCCTGTCTTACTTTATATATATATTCTTGCACTCAATATTGAACAAACACATTAGTACAATTAAATCAAAGCATTTAAATTTAATTGCCTCTTAATCATGGATGATTTTGTCAAATCAAAATCTTGTGGAAAAGGTGTTTCAACAAACTCCCCCATTTTGATGTTGGCAAAATACATAATTATGGAACTCAGTTATAAGTTACCCCATGATTGACATTTTTGAAATAACTCCCCCGTAAGGGTTGCACATATTGTCTTAAACTTTCCAAGGTTTTTCACGACATTTGTGTATGCTGACTTAGATTTACTGTTGGATTTTTCAGGATCTGATCTTTTTGAATTTTAAGTCAGCTTTCAAAAATATTAGAAGTATGTTGTTACTCAGTTTATTACCTAAGTGTTTTAGAGTTAATGTATACTGAGTAATTTTTTTACTTCTTAATTTGTTTGTTCAAATTTTATCGACCGGTTTGAGGAAATTGTACTTGACATAGATTTAAGCAAAAAGATAAAGCCAACCAGGTATAAATGTTTCTATGCAAGTTCTAAACAACCATCATTTACTAGACTAGACTACATCTAGTTCTACTTCTTCTTCCTCTGAGCTTGGTGGTCAGCATGAGCAATTCCTTTGCCTTTCTCTTTACTTCCAGAAACATTACCACCAGGCTGAGTTCCTCCTTGACTAGTCTCCCCCGTTTTGCCATCATCGGGTTTGTAGAGGAAGGTTTCATTTCGTGCGGCATTGGAAAGGTAATGGGAGTAGCGTTGAAGCCGCTTAGTGCTTTCACCCAAACCATCAATAACAGGAACACTGTCATCCTGGACATATCGAGGAACCCGGAGGGAGCGGCTGATCATGTTAAGTAGGCATTCATGGGATTTTCTCAGCTAGGTGAGCGATGCGGTGATCTGACCAAATGATTGATGGTACATTTTGAGCAAGGCAGAATCATAGAACATCCGCTGGGCGTTGTTGATGCGCATGGCTCTCATAATGGCCTGGGAAAAGCTCAGGAGTTCACTGTTGGAAACTGGATCAACATCCATCTGTGCCTTGTTGATGTTGAGTATTCTTACAGCTTCACTCAGCTGGTCTATTATACACTGAGAAGAGGAGGATACTAGGTCACGCATACTGGTCAGCTCAGCATGAAGCTTGGTAAAGCATTGTTGAAGTTCGGCAGAGGTGGCAAACTCAGCATTGCCGGGTGCACTCGACTTAGTCAGTTCTTCAGTTAACTTGGTAAAATGTCCTTGAAGTTCAGTAGAAGTGGCATACCCTGGATTGACTGTCGTCAGCTAGTGAAGTTTGCCTTCAAGCGAATTCATATGGTTTGCCATTGAGAGCACCAATTCGGTCAGTTTTGCGATTTGATCTTGATTGGGTTGCCGGGTTTGAACCATAGTTATGATACTGACCAGATCCTTCAATTCTCGGAGTTCATTGAGAAGCTGAGTGATACCTGACAATTGTGAGGACTCAGCTTGAGTAGATTGATTAGCATTAACTTGAGGAAGGTTTAAATCTTGAAGCAAGGACTGAGCAGAAGCAATGATACAGCGTCCTGACTCAGTAGCATTCAAGTACGTGAATTGAGCAGCATGAGACTCAGTAGCTGGTATTGAGCTTGATGGTGGTGGAGGAGTTGGCTCTCTGCCAGATTGAGTACCTTGATTGGTACCTGGACTTTGATTGATTTCATGAGCTGAGTCATCAACCTGCTGAGTTGGAGGTGGAGTTTGATTAGGCATGTTGACCTGCTCAACTTGAATGGGTGAAGTTGAGGCAGGATTTGATCCATCGTGATCAGCCTGGATTGGATTGTCAGGGGTTTTGGCTTGTTCCTCATCCTGAGTAACAGAGGCTTGCTTTTGTACAGTATCTGCTGGAGGTGACTCAGTCTCAGCATCATTCGAGAAGTACTGGAACTGGATTTTGGAGAGGTCAGTCTCAAGCTCATCAATAGGAAAGTCGTCCATAAGATCAATTTGCTTTTGTGCCTTCTTTTTAAGTCTTTGTCGTGTCGGAGCTTTTGGGGATGAAGGGTCAGCTGGAATACCTTCACTAGACTCAGTAGCAACTGTCTCCTCTTCTACATATGGATTTTCAAGTTGCTCAACATGATCTTCAATAGCAACATTTTCATCTCCTTCAACTCTCTGTTCAGCCTCATCCTGAGGTTGCTCAACATTAGTCTGCTCAGTTTGTTGCTCAGTTTCTTTCTCAGTTTCCTTTTCTAGGTCAGTTCCATGACCTTGGGAGGATACAACCCAATCTATCGGATCAGCTTCAACTGGTTTTAAGGAATTAATCTTCTTCTTTTTCATCAAAGGGGATTCTGGAGTTTCCTCTTCCTCATCTTCAGGCCCTTCTGGCCTCTTTCTCTTTTCTGCTGACTCAGCTTTTTCCTTAGCTTTGTCAGCTTTAGCTCTTTCTTGAGATATGAGTTTTACCTTCTTTGGGACAACATGAATACATTTAGAGCAAGTTTCAAGAGCCTTCCTCTTCTTCTTCTTCTGCTCAGGCTGAGCTATCTTAGGAGACACAGCATGAGCCTCCACTTCTTTTTCAGGTTCATGTTCAAGCTCAACTTCTAGTTGCTCAGCTTCTTCATCTTCTTCACCATCTCTAACATCTTCATACCCCTTCAAAGGTTGATTATACAACAATCCATCCAGCAGAACTGCAGTGATTTCACTCCCCAAGCTACTTGTTTCATTTATCGTCTCGATCTGCTTGTCTTCGAGAATTTTTGTGATTAGAGACCCCAAGCGGAGTTTCTTACCACCTCGTTGAAGAGCTCCAACTAGGAAGACGGGGAGATTGAGCGGAGTGTAGGTCAGCATGTTCCATATGAAGCACTGCTCAAAGTTAGAGGCGGATGAAGCTGAGCTGAGTTTGGGGAAGATAAAGTTGGTCAGCATGTAGTGGACCATCTTTTGTTCTTTCCCCATACAGGTGCTGGGTATTTCACCTTTATGGTCCTTGGGTTTACAGAACCCCTTGATCTTCTCAACCTTATCTTTTGGTACTTTCTCCTTTGTTGTCCTAAACTCTATAACTTCGTCTGGTCAATCTAGTAAAATGGCTAGATAGGCAGGAGTTATGGTGATTTTCTGACCTTTGACCGTGGTTTCAAAATAATCAGAATCATCTTCATCAACATATAGATTTGAGTAGAATTCCCGTACTAACCTAGGGTAGGTTGTTCCCGAGAGAGAGAAGAGACCAGCCCACTTGTTCTTCTCGATCCAGTCACAAAATGGTTTCTCAGAGGTGACGAATCCTGGAGAGAACCATCTGCATTTCAGAACCTCCAGATTGTTGACCTTTTTGTGTACTTTGATCATTTTCCTTTCTATTTGTGTCGAAGGACCCATGGGGTCAGTCTGAGTGGGTTTGCCAGAGGTTTGGCCAAGTTGAGTAGTGAGGTTAGGGATTTTGTCTTTGCCGGAAGCCATTGTTGAAGGTTTTGAGGTTTTAGGGAGAGAAGAGTTTGATTTCAGAAAATTGTAGGCGTAAAGAGTAATGAGTGGGGATCCTTCCACTTTTTATATAGATTTATGGCGGCCCTATTCATTTAACTAGCCGTTTTGCCTAGGGACGTCCAACCGACAAAGATACTGTCATTTATGACATCTTCGGCGCATGGGTTTTGCCATTAATGTGCGTCTTTCCAAGGTGCTAGAAGTTACACGTGTAGGCATTTATTTTACGCGAGTGGGTTTCTACGGGATTTCGCTAGAATTCGAAACATTCACGATGTTGAGTGCCTGGCTTTCATGAATTTCCTATCTCTAAATAACTCAACATACGTCAATCACTCAGCATGTTCATCAACTCAGCATAGGGTGATTACTCAATATGTTTATCTACTCAGCATAGGATATTTACTCAACATTTGTATCTACTCAGTATAACCACTCAATGTTTATGTCAATTTAGCATGAGGTTATTTTTCTATTTTTAAGCTTAATAAAGAGTAGATATTTATTGTTAATTTACTCAGCATGGCATTTGCACAATCATTCAAATTTCCACTCAATATAGCAATCACTCAACATTCAATTATACAGATTTATTTAGAGTGGATTTGATATACCAATGGCTTCCCTTAGTATATTGAATTGTTCTCGTGCCAAGGGCTTAGTGAAGATATCTGCAAGCTGATCATTTGTTGGCACATAGGTCAGCTTGATCTCATTTTTTAGTACATGGTCTCTGATGAAGTGATGCCTTATGCTAACATGCTTCATCCTGCTGTGTTGGACTGGATTCTTAGATAGATCAATGGCACTTTTGTTGTCACATTTGATCTCTATTGTGTTTGTTTTGACTCTATAATCCACAAGCTGTTGCTTTATCCATAGGACTTGTGCAACACAGCTTCCAGCAGCCACGTACTCAGCTTCGGTTGTAGACAGAGCTACGGATGATTGCTTCTTGCTGAACCAAGATACTAGACAGCTTCCGAGGAAATGACATCCTCCCGAAGTACTCTTTCGTTCTAGCTTATCTCGTCCATAGTCAGCATCAGTATATCCAATGAGTGTGAAGTCATTTGAAGTTGGATACCATAGACCTGCATCAACTGAGCTTTGCAAGTATCTAAAAATTCTTTTTACAGCAGTTAGATGAGATTCCCTGGGGTCAGCTTGATATCTAGCACAATAGCATACTGAGTACTAAATATCTGGTCTACTAGCTGTGAGATAGAGTAAAGAACCTATCATACCTCGATAGAGTTTGCTATCAACTGACTTACTCTTCTCATCCTTGCATAGGACAGTATCAGTACCCATGGGGGTTGATATTGGTTTGCAATCTACCATGCTGAATTTCCTTAACATTTCCTTGGTGTACTTAGACTGACTTATAAAGATGTCATTCTTACCTTGCTTGATTTGAAGTCCAAGGAAGAAGTTGAGTTCACCCATCATCGACATTTCAAACTCAGTTTGCATCTGTAGGGTAAATTCTTTGCACAAAGACTCGTCAGTAGCACTAAATATTATATCATCTACGTATATCTGTGCAAGTAGGGTATGTTTACCCTTTTTCTTAATAAACAAGGTTGTGTCAGCTTTTCCTCTGACATAGTTCCCGGTCAGCAGGAAATTGGTCAACCTCTCATACCAAGCTCTTGGAGCTTGTTTCAGGCCATACAAGGCCTTTTTGAGTTTATAAACGTGGTTTGGAAACTTTGAATCTTCAAACCCAGGAGGTTGATTAACATATACCTCTTCGTTTATAAAGCCATTTAGAAACGCACTTTTTACATCCATTTGGTATAGTTTAAAATTCATGAAACTAGCATAGGCACACAATATACGTATAGCTTCTAGCCTAGCAACAGGTGCAAATGTTTCTCCATAGTCTATACCTTCTTGCTGACTATAGCCTTGGGCTACAAGTCGAGCTTTGTTTCTAATCACATTTCCATGCTCATCTAGTTTATTTCTAAAGACCCACTTGGTTCCTATGGGCCTTTGATTCCTAGGTCTAGGTACTAGATCCCATACCTCATTTCTGGTGAATTGGTCAAGTTCTTCTTGCATGGCATTTATCCAATATTCATCTTGCTCAGCATCAGCAAAATTCTTTGGCTCAAGCATTGAGACAAAGGCAACATTGCTAAGGTATTTTCTGAGCTGATCTCTGGTCATCAACTTGTTGTTGGCAGTATCAAGAATGGCCTGTTCTGTATGCCTTCTTGGGATCTTTATTTCCTTGGGCAATGTTGAGTCATTTGGAAGAGGTGTTTCTACAATCTCTACAGGAATAGATTGGTCAGCAAATGATATTTCCATTTCTTGCTTACCTTGGGTCAGCTTCTGTATAGATGACACATAGGCTTCTGGTTGATCAGTGGAAGCTGAGCTTGGTTCATCTTCTTCAAGCTGAGCTGACTTACCTGTGGGGTCAGTTTCATCGAACTCAACATGTACAGACTCTTCTACAATTTGAGTTCTTTTATTAAATACTCTATATGCTTTACTGTTTGTTGAGTACCCCAAAAAGATCGCTTCGTCAGCTTTAGCATCAAATTTAGCAAGGTTGTCTTTTGTATTTAATATAAAGCATTTACACCCAAAGGCACGAAAGTATCCAATGTTGGGCTTTCGTCCTTTCCAAAGCTCATATGGGGTTTTCTTAAGTATAGGTCTCACTAGAGCCCTATTCAGTATGTAACATGCCGTGTGAACAGCTTCACCCCAGAAGTACTTTGGAAGCCTATTTTCACTCAGCATTGTCCTAGCTATTTCGACAATAGTTCTATTTTTCCTTTCAACAACCCCATTTTGTTGAGGTGTTCTAGGAGCGGAGAAATTGTGGTCAATACCACTGGTTTCACAGAATTCATCAAACTGTTGGTTTTTGAATTCTCCACCATTGTCGCTTCTAATGTGAGCTACTCTTAGGTCTTTGTCATTTTCAAGCTTTTTAATCAGTGTGGTAAACATCTCAAA
Source organism: Euphorbia lathyris (assembly GCF_963576675.1). Classification (NCBI taxonomy): domain Eukaryota; kingdom Viridiplantae; phylum Streptophyta; class Magnoliopsida; order Malpighiales; family Euphorbiaceae; genus Euphorbia; species Euphorbia lathyris. Next base: position 42,821,014 of record NC_088911.1, read on the forward strand.
AGTTTCATCCTTGCTACTCAGCAAGATGATCCAAGTGTACCCAGAGAAATCATCTACAATAACCAAGGAAAATTTCTTACCTCCCAAGCTGAGTGGCTGGATAGGTCCGAAAAGATCCAAGTGTAGTAATTCCAATGGTCTTTTGGTTGAGACAATGTTTTTGCTATGAAATGACTTTTTAGTTTGTTTGCCTTGCTGACAAGCTTTACACAGTTGATCTTTTTCAAACTTTAATTTGGGTAATCCCTCAACTAATTGCTTTCTAGCTAATTTGGCAAGAAGGTCCATGCTGACATGCCCAAGTCTTCTATGCCATAGCCAGGAGTTGTCCTCTTTAGACACTAAGCATATGTTTTTAGAAAACTGTTTTTCTAAGTTCAACATGTATACATTTTCTACACGAGGGGCAGTCAAGATCAATTCATTTGTATTTCCCTCGAGTATTTGACACTTAGTATCATCAAATACAACCTTTCTGCCGCTCTTGCAAAGCTGAGCTACACTCAGCAGATTGTATTTGAGACCTTTAACTAGGGAGACAGACTCAATGGTTGGGTTACCTCCGATAGTACCTGAGCCGACTATCTTACCCTTCTTGTTGTCTCCAAAGCTTACGCTTCCACCTCGTTTAAGCTCTAGTGTGATGAACTGAGTTTCATCACCTGTCATGTGTCTTGAACATGCGCTGTCTATATACCAAAGCTTTGATTTCTCCACGCATGTCAAGCTGACCTGCCTATTAAACTATTCGTTTTTAGGTACCCAATTCTTTTTGGGTCCTTTCTTGTTAGTGTAAACAGGTGCAAAGTCATATTTTAACTTGTGACGACATACATTTGTAGTATGGCCACTTTTACCACAAAAGCCACACGTAGTTGCCCTTTTAGGGTGATATTGAGTGTGGTCAGCATTGTTGTGCTGAGCATGCCAGCATACCTTGGTAGTATGACCTTTCTTACCACAGAAGTCACATTGGACAGTCTGTTTGTTATGCCAACACACAGCTTTTGTGTGTCCTTTCTTCCCACAACAGCTACATTGGGTACACTGTTTATGCTGACCAGTACCTGAGTACTCAGTATGGGGTTTATTCTTAGTTGAACCTTTTATTTGGTTCTGTAAAGTTGTGACATCCTTTCTAAGTTTCTTTGACTCAGTTTGAACCTCCGTGACAAACTCATGTATGATTTGCATGTTGGTATGTAAGTCAGAGTTGTCCTGGAGGAGATATCGGAGGTCACTCAGCTTGACCTCTTCAATCTCATCACACCGCCTGCTGAGTGCTTTAATCTTTTTGTTACACTTCTTAGTTAGTGTATATAAGTCACTCAGGGCATTTACCATTTCGTTTCTAAGCAAAAGTAAGGATGTTACCTCATTGTTGTTTTCCTCCTGCTCGGAATCTTCAGAGAGGTCAGCTTGCTCAGATTGGGATTGGTCAGCTCCATCATCTGCCATGAAACATATGTTGGCTGTTTCATTTTGCTCAGCTTCAGATGATGTTGACACATCACTGTCACTCCATGTGGCTACCATAGCCTTCTTGCTTCCCTTCTTCTCCTTTTTGAGGTTGGGACAGCTTGACTTGATGTGCCCAGTTTGATGACACTCAAAACATGTGACAGACTTCGAGCTGTCCTTCTTGTACTTGTCACTTGACTCGGCTTTATACTTGTCATTTCTTCTAAATGACCTTTTTCCGTTTCTATCATTTCTCCTGAACAACTTCTTCATCTTTCTGGTGAACATGGCCATTTCCTCATCATCAGTTGACTCAGCTTCAGTCGAGTCAGCTTTCATGACAAGTGACTTTTGCTTCTTATCTTCTGATTTTTCTTTCTCTTTAGCTTCAAAGTTTTTCATAGAGATTTCATGGGTCAGCAGGGATCCGATCAGCTCATCATATTTATAGGTAGTCAAGTCTTGAGCTTCTTCTACAGCTGTTTTCTTTGCTTGCCAACTCTTAGGCAGACTTCTCAGAATTTTCTTCACCTGTTCCTCTTCAGTGAAGTTCTTTTCAAGTCTTTTTAGCTCGTTTATAATATTTGTGAACCTTGCATTCATTTCTGAGATGTCTTCATTCTCATTCATCTCAAACAGCTCGTAGAGTCTCATATGTTGATTGACTTTAGACTCCTTAACTTTGCTTGTGCCTTCATAGGTTACTTCAAGCTTCTTCCAAATCTCATGTGCTGACTCACAACCTGAAATCTTATTGTATTCTGCAGCATCTAACGCACAGTGAAGCATGTTTATAGCCGAAGCATTATTTTGTAATTTTCTGAGGTCATCCTATGTCCACTCAGCCTCACTTTTAACAATTTTCTCATTGTTAAAAGTTTTGTATGGCACATGTGGACCTTGAACAATTGCAAGCCATGCACTCATGTTTGTGGCTTGAATAAAGTTTTTCATCCTATTCTTCCAGAATGTATAATTTGACCCAAAGAATAGGGGAGGTCTAGTGATTGATAGTCCCTCAGGGAGTATCTGTGTTGTTTGGTTTCCTGGAAGGAACCGAGTGCTATTCTCACCCATTTTTAGGGATCAGCTCAAGATTGTTAAATCTTTGAGTAGTGAGCTTAGGCTCTGATACCACTTGTTGGTCCCTAGTAATTAGTTCCAAGGGGGGGGGGGGTTAGGAACTAATATAACTTTTTCGCGTTTTAATTAAGCTGATTGGAAGTTATTTTGAGAGTTTGTTAACTCAGCTTTTGGTCAGCTTGGTGAGATATGTTTTAAGACAGCTTTAGTCAGATGTTGACTAAAGGTATCTTCTTGTAAGTTAGGAATTGACACTCTTGGAGGTCAGCTTCTAACTCAGCACCACTTATTTACTCAAGGTCAGCTTTGACAATTTATATGCTGAGTAAATAAAGCAAACAACACATACAATATGAGAGAGAGTTTAGAGATTACTCAGTATCACTTATCCTGGTTCGGCCTCTCTGCCTACGTCCAGTCCCCAGAGACCTCCGGGCTTTTTGAATCCAATACTGAGCTCTTTAACGGTAGAGCACAAACCAATTACAAGGCAGTTGAATATGCAAGAGTACCTTCCTCTATTCGTCTACTCAACTCCTACTAAGTGCTACAACCCAGCACCTAGATTTCTCTATCACTGAATGCTTACAACCAAGTCACTCAGCTTAACACTCTCAATATTCCTATTGATCACGAACTTGTTCTTTTTAAACTAAAGAACACTTTAGACGATTACGCAATAATCAATCTAGCATTTACACAGAGAATAGAAAAAATTGGTGTAAGATCTTTTTGTATTTGAGTGCTTTCAAGATTTTCTCTCTTTGTATTTTTCTCTTGATGCTTCAGTGATGATCCAAGGTTCTTCATTGTCCTTTTATAGAAGGAAATTGCAGATTTGGATCGTTTGAATTGTTGTTACCGTTAACACCAAAACGGCTCTTTTGGGGAACAATTTCTGGTCAGCTTCAGACTGTTCTGCCATTCCCTTTTTCTGTTTTCTTCAGGCGTCAGGTTTGTCTTTTTGTGCCAGTTGTCTTTTACCAATAATCCAATGACCCATGTCTCTTGGAATTGGTCTTTTGTGTGTCTTCGAGGTTCCAATTATTGGTGCAAAAGATTGGCAGACTTTGTCCTTTAGTGAACGGATCCTTCATGTTGTTCTGACTGTGACTCAGCTTCATTCGTTATCCTCGAATGTTCAACTTCTATACTGAGTTGCTTCGTGGTTAGCTCCGTTCTGTTTATACGCTGCTGAAGAAGTCTTTTGTTTTAGTCAGCTTCGTACTAAAACTTCTGATACGGAGTTCTACTCCATTCGGCTTCCATTCTGTCATGCTGAGTTCCGTTCCACTCAGCTTTGCTTATGCTGACTTCTGTCCTGTCTTACTTTATATATATATATTCTTGCACTCAATATTGAACAAACACATTAGTACAATTAAATCTAAGCATTTAAATTTAATTGCCTCTTAATCATGGATGATTTTGTCAAATCAAAATCTTATGGAAAATGTGTTTCAACAAAGATCACAACACAAGCTGAGTAGAGTGGAATTCAACGTAAGAGAAGTTAAGTCATCTTCAGAATAGAAGCTTAAAGATCAAGTCAATCAATGAAGCTGAGTGGAACAGAACTCAGTATCAAAAGAAGAAAAGACTTCTTAAGAACTATGTCTTGCAGAACGAAGCTGACCATGGAAGCTGAGTACAAGAGAACTCAGTATCTGAATTGGCAACAATCAAAAGACAACGAATAACAAAGTCATGCTGAGTGATCTTCAGGACATCACTAATGATCCGTTAGCTAAAAGATAAGTCCGACAACTGTCCGAACCAATAATAGAAACCTCAGAATTACGCACAGAATTGATTTCGAGATGCGTGGGTCAAACGTCCGTTAGCTAAAAGATGAAACCTGTACAAGAAGACAAAACTGCAAGAAAAGGACAAGCCTGTCACCTGAGGAAATCAGACGACAGGATTGGCCTGCAAGCCTGAAGCTGACCAGAGCCTTGTCTCCCAAAAGAGCCGTTTTGGATTCAACGGGCAAATCAAATTCAAATGATTTGATCCTCAGATTGCAACTATAAAGGGACAAGCATACCTCTTGGATTATAGTCGATTTACAGAAAATACAAAAGAGAAAAATACAAGCAAAAAGCACATCAAAACAAAAAGAAATCTTACACCAACTTTCTATTCTTGTGTAAAAGCTAGAGTGATTTTTGTAATCATCTAAAGTGTTCTTCATTCGAAAAGAACAATTTGTATCAATTGTAAATTGAGAGTGTTGTGTTGAGTGTTTGGTTGTAAATACTCAGTGGTAGAGAAACCTAAGTGTTCGGTTATAGCACTTAGTAGGAGTTGAGTAGATGAATAGAGGAAGGTACTCTTGCATATTCAACTGTCTTGTAAATGTTTTGTGCTCTACCTTTAAAGAGCTCAGTATTGGATTTCAAAAGCCCGAAGGGACTCTGGGGACTGGACGTAGGCGGAGAGGCCGAACCAGGATAAGTCGTTCTGAGTAATCTCTAACTCTCTCAATATATATATCTGTATGTGTTGCTTGTTATATTTACTCAGCATATAAATTGTCTAAATTGATATTGAGTAAATAAGAGTGCTGAGTTGGAAGCTGACCACAAAAGTGTCAATTCCCAACTCATTTGTAAAATAGTTCTAGTCAATATATGACTAAAGCTATCGTACGTTACAATCGGCCGTGCTGACCGCTGAGTTAACAAACTTAAGAAAATAATTTAAGTCAGCTTAATTAAATTCCAAAAAAGTTATATTAGTTCCTAACCCCCCCCCCCCCCCCTTGGAACTAATCACACGGGACCAACAGTAACAACATTACCCCACGCTCGAGTTACAACCTCTTTAATATCTTCTTCCCATAGCCATTTATTTTCAAACCGAAATGGTCGTGGAATGAATGCTTCAACAATGCAGTATGTTTAGAGTAAAAGAGGAGAATGATCAGATGTTGGCACCACTGTGTTGCGCAGAGTATAAGCCGGGAATAAGAAAAACCACTCTGCAGTCCCAAAAGCTCTATCCAGCCTCTCTTGAACCTCGTTCGACTTCCTGCGGTGTCTAATCCATGTGAATGGATAACCCGTCAGTTGAATTTCTGTTAAGTTACAATCTGTTATTGTCTCCCGGAATCCCGGAAGACACCATTCAGGGTGATCCAACAAGCCTTTCTTATCTGAGTTGCTTAGGAGATCATTGAAGTCTCCTACTACTTCCCAAGGTAGAGCCGACTGGCCTGCCAGTCATTTTAGAATAGCCCAAGATTCCTTCCTTCTGTGTCGTTCTGGGCAACCATAAAAACATGTAAGCCTCCAATTTCCCAAATCATTATCAAGAATTTCCAAATCAATGTGATGAGTAGAATAAGACAGTAGATTGCAAAGTTGGGGAATTTTCCAAAACACACAAATACCCCCGCTACGACCAATACAATCAACCGAGTAACAGCAAGAGAAACCAATTTTATTACGAATGAATTCAATATGGGAATTACAAACTAAAGTTTCAAAAAGGAAAATTGCATGAGGGTTTAATTCTTTCTGAAAATCCATTCATAAAAAAAAAATTAAAAGACATGTCAAATCTTAACATTTTAATTAGTAAATTTTATATTAAAATAGCCCTTATTGCTTATTTTGTCTAAAACCCCTAAATTGCCAGGACCGGTCCTGTTTATCGGTAAACTTATTTGGAAAATATAATGTTACGCACAAGTAACGGTCAAGTCTGTTTAATTTTTTTTTATCCGGCCGAGATAAAATTGGTCCTATTAAAAAATGTTATAAGTTAAATTTTATCATTTTCTACTATTTAAAATAAATATGCATTTCTAAAAAAAAAATCTATAAGAGTAAATTTTGACCTTATTACTACTGTAATGTTATATAATTGCTACGGGAGCCCCCCAATAATCAGATGATGACAATTCCGGCCCATGACCTGCAATTATGTTATCTATTCACCAACTTCTTATTTCAAATAAAAATCTAAGATTTGAATTTCTTTTAAAATAATGAACACCCTATTCTTTCCAATCATCAAGGAAATGATATACATATACTTAAGGAAAAAAGGAATAATTGAGTAATAAAACAATATAAATTCCTTAACATTCTACATACTAATTAACTATATATCAGATTATAATTTCTGTAATAATAATAAAAAAAGAAATACAAGTATGAAAGGAAAAGAATGGAGGTGGTCCTATCCAAAGAAATGAAGGGCCAAAAATCACCTCGTTGAGTATTAAAAAGATGAGATAAGGTTATGGACAATGATCCACGTGTCGTGCTAAGAGAGGTCCCAAACGATAAGGCTAACATACAATATCAACCTTTCATTTAGGGGTAAAGGAAAAAAAAGAAGCGTTGGATTGTAAAAACGACAAGGGAGGAGGGAAAACGACAGGGATTTAATGGGTTAATAAAAGGGGGGAGGAGGTAGAGCAATAGGCCTCAACACAAAGCACATTTAGTAAGTACTACTACTAGTAACAAGAAAAATGGCTTCCTCTATGCTCTCAACTGCTACTGTTGCTAGCATCAACAGGGCTAGCCCTGCTCAAGCCACCATGGTTGCACCCTTCACCGGTCTCAAGTCCTCCTCCGCCTTCCCTTCCACCCGCAAATCCCCCTCCGACATCACCTCCGTCTCCAACAACGGTGGCCGTGTCCAATGCATGCAGGTAATATATAATTGCTTTGTAATTGTTTTGTAATTGACGGATTTACAGTGGAGGCAATGGGGCACTTGCCCAATGAATTTTAGAAAATTCTGGATCAGTATACATGTTTATTTGATATATATGTAAAATGTATTGAATTAACAAAGAGAGGAATGAAAATGTTTATAGGTGTGGCCAACACAAAACATGAAGAAGTTCGAGACACTCTCATACCTTCCACCATTGAGCCGTGAGTCATTGATGAAGGAAGTTCAATACCTTCTCCGCAAGGGTTGGATTCCCTGCTTGGAGTTCGAAGTTGACGTAAGCATAATTACATTCTTAATTAAGTAGTATATGCTATTTATGGATATGAATTTGAAGATATTTATGAATATGGTTGCAGCACCCATTCGTGTACCGTGAGAACAACAAATCCCCAGGATACTATGACGGACACTACTGGACCATGTGGAAGCTACCCATGTTCGGTTGCAGCGACCCCGCACAGGTGTTGAACGAGCTTGATGAGTGCGTTAAGGAATACCCAGCTGCTCACGTTAGGATCATTGGATTCGACAACATGCGTCAAGTGCAATGCATCAGTTTCATCGCCTACACTCCTCCTTCATCCTAAATTTAATTCCTTTTACTTTTTTTATATATAAATCCTGGGAATTTGTTGACATTATCCATGTGGATTATGTTCGTTTAGGATGTTTTTGAATTCTTTTCCCTTTTATTTCAATGGCTTTGTGTTCCTTTTTCTTAATTTATTTCCTGTCGGAATGAAATGGAGAAAGGTTTTATGAGATACTTGTCTGTACATTGTCTTCGCAATGTCATATATAATAATTTCCTACTCTTTGTTCTATTTTAACAAACCAGAAAATATAAATATCTAAACATTTCAACAAAATGTATAATTGGATTAAATATAAGAAATGATGATAGGGTAGAAAAACCATGGTATATATCATTATCTGCTCACCTAATCTATAGAAGAAATTAAATTATAAATGCATATAGATATTTTTAGAAAAATGAATGGCTATATTTCAATTCTTATCTATATATATCTCTAACTTTATATTTATTTACGTGGTTGTCACTCCTTCACATATAATTTGATAGTCCTTTCCTTCTCACTCTCCTATCTAAATCATATTATTAGTGGTCCATTTGTAATTTCAACTGAGCTTCAATTATTTTTCTTATTTTATTAAATCATAATGTATTTTAAATATTATGGTGAAGCTCTTAACCCGTTGATTGAGAGTTTGTTTACCTATAATTATAGAGGTTCGAATCACATGGGATGGAGTATGTTGAAAGTTTTCTTGTTTTTAATGTAATTTTTCTTTGTTTAATGTAAATGCATTGTAACAATTTTTTGAAGTAATACATGTGTTGCTGATGTCTCTAATTGTTGGCTTTACCAAATAGAACTCGTCTGAACTCCAGCTAATCCGAAGTTGGAAGCAAGTTTCCTACTAGATGGTTCAATTAGTTACCAAACTACTAGATGGTTCAATAGCTAGAGATGAAAATGGTGTTAAAAGTATTGTTTTGCAATGGTGGATGTAGGAGAGATGTGAAATTGTTTTTTGAAATTTAGTTATGATTTATACATGTTTCTTTAAATTTGTAGGTTTATTTATTTATTAGTTTTGTTGATTTGTTTATTCTAGTAATGTGCTCCATAGCAACATGCACATACATAATTTAATTTGTATAATCTGGTGATACAAGGAAATACATATTTTTGATACGAAGGGCCCATTGGATATGAAGAAAGGCCCAAATGTGACATTAAGAAGCCCAGTCAGGTGGCTTAAGGAATTTATTATTAGACTTTTTACATGAATATCATAAGTGACTACTAAATCATTGGCTGAAAATACTTACAATTTATTGGGCTTTATTATTCCCCCTGAAAATACTCTCACCTTCAGAAAATGCTTACAATTTATGTTTATGTGTTTAGTTATCTCATGATAATACATGAGGGTTTTGAGCCATATTCTTTTAAAAGAAGGCAGGCTGCAGGGAGGAAAAAATATTTTGAGCTATATTTAAAGCTGATATATGTTTCAAAATAATAAGGACTAGCATACGATAATCCCGGTGGAGTAATCACGTATTTTTATATTTTTGTATTTTTTTTACGTTTTTCCCATTTTTCGTGTCATGTTTTTTGTATTTTTATATTTTTCGCATTTTTTTTACGTTTTTCCCATTTTTCAGGAATAAATTATGAATTTGTCAAAAATTTATAGGATTTGAGAAATTAGCTTGAGAGTAATTTTGGAAATAAATGATGATATTGATTAGGAATAGCTATTCCTAGATTGAAAAACACAAAAACGGTACAAAACACAAAAAATGTAAAAAACACAAAAAAAAAAATTGTGAAAACGCCAAAAACACAAAAATTTGAAAAAAAATGCATTTCTCACATTTTCGTGTTTTTTTTAGTTTTTTTTACGTTTTCGTATTTTTAATATTTTTTTTTGTGTTTTTAATATTTTTTTGTTTTTCGTATTTTTTACCATTTTTTATATTTGCTCTAAACTAATATATATTTGAACAATTTATTCTCATAGTTAAATTTTTTAAATAACTCAGAAATTACACTTGAGAATAGATGGCTTTCGACTTGCAAAACTAGTTATTCCAACTATTAAAATATTTATTCTTAAGGAATAGTTATACTATTCTCTCATATTCTATTTCTTAGGAATAACTATTCTATTCTATTCCATTCCGTGAACCAAACGGCACATATGTGTCATTGATAGGTGGCCAAAGTTACATATTTTGACTTAATTTTAGCATGCTTTTAATTTGCTTTTAATTTGTTTTGTAATTTTGACCATTTTAGGTTTTAATTTGGTAAAAATGAGCTGGATTTAGGGATGCAAACAGGGCAGGGGAATGCAATTTGTTTTATATTTATTTTCAATGTTTTTAATTGATTTAAATTAGTTGAAACTATATATCTAATATGTTTTTATTATTCATTCAAATTCATTATTTTGGTGTATTTTATATACTGGATTGCTAAATACCGTCCCCTAATTATTATCACCGTCCCCTTTTGGATTTTTTTTTGCTCTTCTCATAATTTCAATAAAAAACTGAAAACTCTCTCTAATTTCTTCCAAAATCACAAACCTGAACAATAATCATGGCTGACAGACACGACAAAGGAAAAGGAACTAATGATCCCTCCAGTAAGTTTTTTTTTTTTTGCTTAATTTGAATAAAAAACATGAGTTCCGTCTCCGGATTCGAAGACGAAACTCGTTGAAGATGGCCTGGACGGGTGAAACACCCGCCCCCCTTTAGGGGAGTCCGAAATTGGAAAAAAAACTATACCGAGTTACCGAAGCGTCCGATGGTTGTTTTGACGTTAAATTTGTATTTATCTATCAATGTAAGTATTGAAATATTGTAAAGTAAATAAGAACGTAACTCAATTAGACAAATTACTAATCGGATTGGAGTAGATAATAACAGAAATGCTTAGGGTATAGAGACGAATTTCAATTAACGTAAATAAGAAATAATGTTATTCAATTTGTTTATCATATTTCAGACTTCTAGGGTTGGAGGTAGTTCCGGACAGCGTCATACTACCAGACGTGCTATCACTACCTCTGCTCGTCGGAGGCTGGACCAGGAGAGACTGATGGCGGACACCCAAAGGGCGCACGTGGGACAGTGCCAGCACGTTACGGGTAGTTCATCCACCTGCCCTAAAGGCAAGCAGGATTTCTCCCGGCCAGTGAAACTTCAATGAAAAAAAAACGAATTTTTCAAAAAATCCATTAATTTCAGTAGTTCTCGGGTCGATATGTTACCTCGTGTTCGAAATTGTCCTTTACCAGAGTTCTTAGGTCCATTATTTTAGAAATTGGTTGCTAGTCTAGATTTGGTGCAGTAGTCAAACATATGAGCAAACTTTGTTTTATCATTTTTCTTAAAATTAATTTTTGGTATTTATTTTTCTACCTTTCACAAAATATTTATATTATTTTCATACATTGCTCTGTCCTCTATTTAATTGAGATACTGTTGCTTCGTCTTTCTGAGTCCTTTGGAATTGTACAGTAAAAAACAACTTTTTTCTGCTACCATCTACTTACTTCCTTGTCCTACTCATCTGTTGTAGCAGAGTGACTCAGTTTTATGCTAATATAGAATTTGCACTTTTAGTTTAAAACTGTACAAGTTTTCACTTACATGAAAATTTTCAGTGGCGGTAAGGTTTCTACATGGAATTGAAGAGTTTAACATGGTTGCCCTTAAACACCGATCGGACCATGAATCAAATACAATACAATTCTTTGTCCTTGTCCTTGTTTTGACTATAATAACTTGAGGGTGTATTGTGTGATATTGATAAAATTAAGGATCACTTAGTTCGTCGCAGGTTTAAAAATAACTAAGGGAAAATTACAAAACTAGATCAAATGGAGACTCATTTACATATTTAACCCATTTACTCAACCTATTACATATCTAGACTGATTTTGTATGACTTTCCCATAATACCCCTAACCTTCCCACTTCCCACAACGCGAACGGCCGCTCCCCCCTTCTCCTTGGTTATGCAAAAAGTTGGCTCCTCCATTAATGATTTGAAGATTTTTGATTTTCCTATCTTCCTTTAAATTGCACGAAATCTGCACCATTTCGCCAAATCACAATGAATTTCTCTTTTTTCTCTCTTCATCTCTTGATTCTGCAACTTCCTAATCCTAAAAAACAAAGCAATGGTTCTTCATCTTCCTGTTCCTGCTCGTTACTTGGTTTCTTTCTTCTTGTTATCATCAAAGAAATGGTTATTCTACGTTATTTCCATCGTTTTTCCCAGTTTATCATATTGTTATCGTCGCTTTTAAGGGTGAAAGGCGCGAAAAATGTAAGCATCTGTTGTTTTTTCTGCGTTTTTTCATGAATACACTTCGCGTAGTCGATGATTTCGCGAAGATTTGCGAAGAGAAAGAGCCTGAAACGTGACGATCTACTTCGTGAATCGACGATTTCGCGAATATCTGCGAAGAGAAAGAGCTTGAAACGTGTGGATCTACTTCGCGAATCCATTAGTTCGTGAAGTCTGCGAGTAGAAAAGCTCATGATTTGACTCGCAGACTTCGCGAAAGCATCGATATGCGGCGTAGATCGTCACATTTCAGACCTCACATACCTCGTGAAAACATTGATTAGCGAAGTAAAATCTACTCTTTCCTTGCACATTTACATTCGCATGCTTCACTAATCCTCATTTCGCGAAGCCAAAATCGTCTTTTTCCCTGCCTAACACGATTAATTTTTTCTGAAAGTGGTTGATTACATAAGATCCCTTTCTAGAAGGCGGTGTATTAGGCTACAGGGGAGATAACTTTCCTTCCTGTAAAGGGAGAAATTTCCCTCAAGATTGGCACATTCACTCCTAAAATGGTTGGTTAGGAGAGATTGTCACACATCCATCCCAAAAGGTATGGACTTCCATTTCTCATCCCAAAAGGTCTGGACTCATCCGCTTCAAAATTGGTACCAGATTAGTTAGGTTCACTTTGAAGTGATTTGTTAGGAGTTTATTGTGGCAGTCTTGTTGTAAATTTTGATAATGTTATGATTTTAATGTTAGAATCCGTTGTTGTTCGCCATTTTTTGTTATATACCACTGCGAATTAGCTTCAAAACACATCTAGGCTTTGCATATGCGAATTAAATTCATCAAGTAAACCAAACTTTAGTTTCGCAGGCTTCGCATATGCTAATGAAATTCATCAAGTAAACCAAACATTAGCTTCGCAGGCTTCACATATGCTAATTAAATTCATCAAGTAAACCCAAACATTAGCTTCGCAGGCTTCGCATAATATGGAATCTGTGAAGTCAGACGGGAGGGGGCGAGACGCGCGTAAATATTGAGGGTATTATGGGAAAGTCACACAAAATCAGTCTAGATATATAGTAGGTTGAGTAAATGAGTTAAATATGTAAATGAGCCTCCTATTTCACCCATTTTTATAATTAACCCAAATAACTATACAAGATGGACATGATATGATTAGATATTTGATAATGGAAAACTCCGCTAAGTCTATGAATTAGTTGGGTTATAATCGTTGCGATGAGGATATCAGTGTTCGTATTGATATTGAATATGAAAATAAAGTGGGGAGGGATAAGATTGACAAGATGATACATGAGGTAAAAGACCATTCTACAAAGCATTCCCATATGTATGATAGTTGTACAACGTACACTAATCTTTCTATCAATCTTTGTCATTAGTTCACCTTCCTTGGTGACAAGATTACGATAAAGGATTTTATTTCACTGAAGCAGTGGTGGATCCAGGATTTGAGGGAGAGTGGAGGGAGGCAAACAGATTTGAGGGAGAGGGGGTCAGGAGTAATTTTACCCCTAACGTCTAAAATGGTGCAATTTTACCCCTAATGTTTGTAGCCAAGAGAAATTTTACCCCAACGTTGATAAATTGGATCAATAATTTCAGACACTATTATAAAATACAGTCACTTTTTTTCTTTATTTTGCACCAATTGCATATCAATTTGTTCTAAAAAAAAGGATATAATGTTTTTTGTAATTTAATAATAAAATTGGAGATTAATATTTATAAATTCGGTGAATTTTTTGAATTTTTTTTGTCTAATTCGTATAAAAGACAGTATATTTTTAATATTTTTTTCTTATTTTTTTTACATCCCAACATATGTTTGTGATTTGTTACTGATAAAATAACGCATGTGTTGTAGATGACAAGATTCATGACCGAGAAGACAGTTTGATGAATTATTTCTCAAATTGACCCAATTTATCAGGGGTAAAACTGTTATTGGCTTCCAACATTAGGGATAAAATTGTACCATTTTAGACATTAGGGGTAAAATTGCTCCTAACCTAAAACGTTAAGTATTTTTGCATATTAACCCTTTTTTTTTTTGATAGGGGGGAATGTCCCCTTTGGCCCCTGCACTGAAGTGAAAGAGTAATATAGGTATAATTAGTCTTATGATGTTGAGAATTCATTTTTAAATCACATCTCTCCTGGGTTTTGCTATTCGTCGCCCCTATTTTCCTTACCGTCGCCTCCTGTTTGACATTTTTGCCCTTGTCATTTTTCATTCAAAAAAATGAAATTCTCTCAACCCCGAAGAACAAAACGAAGAAAAATCATGCCTCCAAAACAATGAAAAATACTTGAACATCTAAGTTTCGTATTAACCAATAATCTGAAATTTAACGAATTTAACTTGAAACGAACTTTTTTTTTTTGTTGAATTTACTCTAAACGGGTAGCTCATACGGTCCGGTCCATGGACCGACCGTATGAACTACCAGTTTTGCCTAGGCAAAATCGGGTAGCCTACCCATTTTTACCTAAGCAAAACGGGTAGCCTACCCGTTTTCCTTTAGAAAAACGGATTTATTTATTTTTTTTAATTATAATAAATATTAAAAATTAATTGGACGCCTCAATACGTATTTTTTATTTCCAATTTATCTATACGTTTTTCTATCCAATCAATACATAATTTATCAATAATTGAATTTACGTTCTAAAAGATAAATAAATATAAATTAACAAATAAAAATTAATTGCACGCGTTATTACGTATTTTTTTTATTTCCAATCAATAATTTATATAAACGTTTTTTCTATCCAGTCAATACATAATTTACGTATAATTAAATTTACGTTCTAAAAGGTAAATAAATATAATTTACCAAATAAAAATTAATTGGACACTTCAATACCTTATTTTTTATTTCCAATCAATAATTTATCTATACGTTTTTTCTATCAAATCAATACATAATTTATCTATAATTAATATTTAATATTTATTATAATTAAAAAAAATCTGTTTTTCTAAAGGAAAACGGATAGCCTACCAGTTTTGCCTAGGCAAAACTGGTAGTTCATACGGTCGGTCCATGGACCGGATCGTATGGGCTACCCGTTTAGAGTAAATTCAATGAAAAAAAAAGTTCGTTTCAAGTTAAATTCGTTAAATTTCAGATTATTAGTTAATACGAAACTTAGATGTTCAAGTATTTTTCATTATTTTGGAGGCATGATTTTTCTTCGTTTTGTTCTTCGGGGTTGAGAGAATTTCATTTTTTTGAATGAAAAATGAAAAGGGCAAAAATGTCAAACAGGAGGCGACGGTAAGGAAAATAGAGGCGATGAATAGCAATCCACTTTTTAATGTACGATCTAATTTTTTGGGGGGTTTTAAATAATTGGTCTTGAAAATAATTCAACTCAATAAACTTTAACCCTTGTTTGAGAAGAGGTTGGATGAGGTCAATGAAAGTAATGGAATGTAAAATATTTGATTAACCTGGTTGGAGAGTTTTTTTTAGAGAATAAATGAAGATTAATGAGAATTAACATTTTACTCTCATTACCTCTAAACTTTAACCTCCAAGTTGAGGGTTAATGGGAGCAATGAATTTTTTTTTTTTTTTTTTGCCTAATGCTTCTCCAGTTCCTTTAACTTGTCCAAATTGGTCATTTTACCCCTCAAACTCATCGAATATCCTATTTACCCCATTAACTCCATAAAATGGTATTTCTCACCCCCTTAACTTGTCCAAATTTGTTATTTTACCCCTTTCCAACTCATCGAATGTCCTATTTACCCTTTTAACTCTATAAAAATGGTATTTTTCACCCCTTATGATCATATTTACCCTCTTAACTCCATAAAAATTATAATTTTTACCCATTTATAGTGAAAAATTAATAGGACTTATTCAAATGAGTTTGAAAATATATTTTTTTAATATTAAATTTTTGTTTTGTTTTAATTTGATAATTATATTGATCCTTTATGTGTTTATTACAATAACATTGCATTACAATAATTAGATAATCAAAATTTAACTAGCCAAAAAAGTTGAAAAGAGAAAAACTGAATAAAAGATACAAATAACAAAAACATTAAAGTGCAAAAATACCCCTAACGTTTTGGATCAGGAGCAATTTTACCCCTAACGTCTAAAATGGTGCAATTTTACCCTTAACGTTGGAAGCCAAGAACAATTTTACCCTTAACGTTAATAAATTGGGTCAATTTGAGAAATAATTCATCAAACTGTCTTCTTGGTCATGAATCTTGTCATCTACACTTCATACATGTGTCATTTTTGTTGGTCCCTTATAACGTAACAAGTTAGTTCCAAGGGGGGGGATAGGAACTATTTAAAATTTTATACGTTGAGGCTGACTTCTTTTTCTTTGAAAGAGGTTTACACAGCGCGCTGAGTGAACTTAAGACACTAGCTTAGTCAACTGGTGACTAAGTCAGCTTCTTTCCTTGAGTCAGAAGATAACACTTGAGTCTATTCCTGAACTCAGATACTCAATGCACACAACTCAGCGTGACCTCTTTACTTAGTCAGTTTTTTTTAAGCAAGCAATATATATATATCAAAGGAGTTTAAGGTTAGAAAGATGTTACTCAGCAGATTTATCCAGGTTCGGCCTCTATGCCTACGTCCTGTCCCCGGAACACGTTCCGAGCTTTCGAATTCTCTACTGAGCTCTTTAAAGGTAGAGCACCAAACCTTTTACAACTAGAAGCTGAGTATAACAAGAGTACCTTCCTCTATACCTCTACTCACTCCTATTCTACCGCTGAGTACTATAACCGAGTACTCAGCCTCTCCTTTCTATTTCTATAATTGATAATAAGATTGTCCTAAACAACGATTGCTAAGACACTTTAGATGATTGGAAATCACTCTAGACTTTTACAAAAAAAATCTGGAAATTGGTGTAAGTATTTGCTTTGCTTTTTCTCACAGAACTTCAAGTGTGAATTTGGTCAGCGTAATGGCTAGTTGAAGATCTGCATCGAATGAAGCAACTGAAAGGCCTATTTATAGTGACACTTGAGGCATTCGGTGATTTCGAATTTCGAAATAACCGTTAGAGGGAAACAGCTTGATGTCGTTGTCACTCAGTACACGCTCAGTGCCGTTGGCCAATCAGATTCTTGCATCTTCTGTCTTCGGTCAGTGATGAGCAGCTTTTGGTCAGTCCTGCAGAATGTCTCTCCTTTTATGGCAACGTCAACCAGACAGCTTTCTGTGTCTTCTGAACTTTACCCGAAGTGGAAATACTTTGTCTGGAAGTTGCTCTTGCTCAACTGCTGTCTTGTACTCTTTGTCGTTCAACTCAGCAGCTTTGTTCCGAAGTAGTCAAGGAAGGTCTTCTCGATCCTTCTCAAGCTGAGCTGCGTTTTATCAAGAACGACAGCGTTTTGCTAACACGGGCCGAGTGGTCTTGATCTGTTTGACTTGGGCTTTGACTCTCACATTGGGCCTTTAGCCTTTTAATCTTTTACGTCTTATAAACAATTTAACTCAACATTGAACAAACACATTAGTATAATAAATCAAAGCATTTAAACTTAGTGTGTTTAGAATATTTTTAAATCATATACTTAAATAATTTTGTCAAATCAAAATCATGTGGAAAGGTGTTTCAACAATTTTATCAGTAACAAATCATAAACATACATTGGAATGTGAAAAAAATAAAAAATATACTGTCTTTTTTGTACAAATTAGACAAAATAAATTCAAAAAATTCACCAAATTATGAGTATTAATCTCAAACTCTATTATTAAATTATAAAAAACATGAAATCCTTTTTCTCAGAACGAATTGTTATCCAATTGGTGTTGAATAAGGAACAAAAATATCTGTGTTTTATAATAGTGTCTGAAATTGACCCAATTTATTAACGTTAGGGGTAAAATTGCTCTTGACTTCCAACGTTAGGGGCAAAATTTCACCATTTTAGACGTTAGGGATAAAATTGCTCCTGACCCAAAACGTTAGGGGTATTTTTGCACCTTAACCCTATATACAAGTTAAAGACATTATATGTAGGGATAGGGTACCAAAATAGGTCTATGGTTTTTGGGGAAGTATCAATTTAGGTTTCACATACAAAATAACATCAATATAGGTTTAACATTAAAAAATGGTATCAATTTAGACATCAATAACGGATTGTAAGGGGTGAGAAATACCACTTTTATGGAGTTAAGGGGGGTAAATAGGACATTCTATAAGTTAGGGGGGTAAATGGACAAGTTGAAGGGGGGTGAAAAATACCATTTTTATAGAGTTAATGGGGTAAATAGGACATTCGATGAGTTGATGGGGTAAAATGACCAATTTGAACAAGTTAAGGGGGCTGAGGAAGCATTATGCCTTTTTTTTTTAATGGAAGTTAATCTTTTAACTCTCATTAAATCTTGTAAACTCCTAAACAAAGTTAACTTTTAACAAAGCTAACCTTTTAACAATTTTTTTGTTACATGGGTGGGGCTAAAGAACCCTGAAATAAAACAAAAAGAAAATACAAAGCTACACTCTGATTAAACGAGGAAAACTAAAGCCATTAAGAGTAGAGAAAAAAGATCATGGATGTCTGGAAGAGGCATATCACACTCGTGATGAGCCAATGGTAGTTGTCCTGCGTAGTTTGTCATCTAATACATTGTACGGTTACCCTCATAATATGTATGAACAATTCGAACATCCCAATCACGAGCAAGCAAGTCACAACACTTCTCCACAAGACAATAAAAATGAATTCACTTCCATGGGCATCTCCCGCTCTTCAGCAAATAGGTCTTGGTACCCCTCCATTTAAGCAAGGAATTCACTTCCATGGGTATCTCTCGTTCTTCTTCATTCTTCCCATTACTAGACTTGTTGGCCCTCCTTACATTCCGTCATGAATACCTTTCGGATTAGACCCAAAATAAATGTGGCATTCCTTTTTTGGACTAGGATCTCCCATTATAGGAGTGAGAATGTACTTCACCCCATCCTTCATGAATTTATAAGTGTTTTGCCTTCCCGAATGAATAACATCCATATTATATTACAATGGCCTCCCCAAGAACATGTGATATGCATCCATATACATCATAATAAACTTTCATCTTTATTGTCACCAATAATAATGGGTACTTTGCATTTTTGAGTGACTCTAATCTCTCCTGCATTATACATCCCACACTATAAGTACTAGGATATGCCTCAATGGTCAAACCAAACTTTCTTATGTTATCTTGGCTTCCATTATCAATTATGATGTTTCACTAAACACCTCATTCAGAATCATTGTTGCCTGTGGCCTTCTTCAACTTGATTAGACACAAAAAATCTTGTCACAACATGTA
The DNA here is from genome assembly GCF_963576675.1 of Euphorbia lathyris. Classification (NCBI taxonomy): domain Eukaryota; kingdom Viridiplantae; phylum Streptophyta; class Magnoliopsida; order Malpighiales; family Euphorbiaceae; genus Euphorbia; species Euphorbia lathyris. The sequence continues at coordinate 42,840,464 of NC_088911.1, forward strand.
CCATATAGTCGTTCTCAAACTCACCATCGTCATCATTTTTAATTGGCTCATAGTAAATACCATCATCATCTGCATACCTCTCCATCATGCTTTCATTTCTCCTCTTTGGGGACTCATTAAAACGATGCCCCAGTTCATTGTAATGGAAAAACTTGAATGGAATCGGCCTAACATATAAGGATTTTTATTGTTTCTAGGATGTGGTGGTGCTCCTCTCACTTGCCTTCCATTACTTAGAGGTGTTTTACTGACATTTAAGACTTTTAGTCTGGCTACTACTTGTCTCTTGTTTCCTTATATACATAAGCTTTGATTACTCTCTAGTTATGGAAGTGCTCTCCCATCTGCATATAACTCTCCCTACTCCCCATGCTCAATTAGGATTTTGCCTTTAAGGAAAATTCCTTGCATCTTGCACCCTAATCACTAGTTGAGTCTTAATCTTGCCTTAAATATTATACATCACTTCCAAAGTAATAAGGTGCCCTTAAAATTCATGACTCCGTCAATTGGGCTTTAGCCGACAATCCGAAGAACTTTGCGGTATACTCATACACACTCCTACTTCCTTGCATACATTTTTTTTATAAGAGTTGAAAATGTGTTGCTCATAATCCGGTGGAAAAAATTTCTCCCTCGGTATAGCCAAGACTGAATCAATCCCCTTTCCCTTCTTCTTTATTCCTTATACACTTGATCCCACCAAACCGAAGCTCCCCCTTTTAAACGGTAAGCGACCAAATCTCACATTTCTATGGTCAGACACATCAACATATTGAAAGAAACGCTCTACTTTCGACAACCAATCAAGAAACCCCTCAATACCAAGATCTCCACCAAAAGTAGGCAAATTTGTCTTCATTTTAAAAACATCATCTCTAACTTGGTTTTTGCCTAAGTTGATTCCTCCCGTACTCATTTCCACCATAAGGATTTCTCCTAATATATTCAAAATCACCCATATCTCTTATATTCTCATTATAACTGTATTCTTCATCATAATCAAATTTATCATCCTCAATATCGAATTCATCAAATGATTAGGATTATATCTCCTTAATTACCCTAAGGATTCTTGGACCTCTAAAATTTGGATATGGTTGAAATAGATTTCTAAACTCTCATCTTGTTGGTGGAGGTGGAGGATTTCCTCCTTCTCCTCTTGAATTCTCTCTTTGATTTTGCTCCAAGACTTGTTGAAGCATGTTTTGAAACTCCAATCTCATTTCTTCCATAGAAGTCCTTATCTCTTTCTCAAATTTTGAAGCTCATTTCTTAATTCTGATTTAAATCTTCAATTTGTTTTTTCATAACTTCCACTTATTCTCGTGAGATTCTAGGTTGAACCATTACCAAATAAATTTTGAGTTAGAGAACATATGGATTTGATACCAACTGCTGTAGAGAGGGGTTGAGAAAAAAAAATGATGATTTTAACCGTAAATCACCAATGATCAACTTGAAGAAGTTTGTGAAAAGTCATTAATTTATACTCCATATACCCTAGGAGTATAAAGTTACGTAAAAACTCACAATTAAAAAGCATAAAAAAAAGCATAAAAAAATATGGCATGAAAATAAAATTACAATAAAATAACTTAACACTGGTCATGTCTTAGTTTTTAGCTTTACTCATTTTTAACTTATGTAAACTATGCATGGCTGACTCATGAGACTTCAACTTTCATTTCCAAATAAAATGTCATCCTACCATCATATAATAAGATGAAAGCAAATTTTATTATTTTATGTTTTATTATATAATTAATTATAAAAATAGTAATATAATATATAAAAATATCAGTTGTGTTCACATGGACCCTGGTGACCACGTAAATTTAGTCATTTACCGTTAGATCTAGTCGGATTATATATAAGCCCTAGACTTTGATTGGATGAGAGGTTTTGAAGGGTAATTAAAGGGAGGGTAGGAAAAAGGAAAAGGGGGAAGAGAGTATTACCCTTACCCTTATTTGGAAGAAAGGGAAGGGTTCTTCAAAACCCACTGATTTGGTGGGTTGAAAATCTATTCAAAACTTATTGATTTTGAACCCTTCAAAACCCTTTATTAACCCTTCAAAACTCGTATTTTTTAATCTTCCAAACAAGGGTTTCCACTAACCCTTCCCTACCCTCCTTTTAATTACCCTTCAAAACCTCTCATCCAATCAAAGTCTTAGAATATTTTGAATCTCTACCTTAAGATTTTAATCTGTCTAAATCTAACGGTAAATGACTAAATTTACATGGTTATCAGGATTCATGTGAACGCAACTAATAAAAACATAGAAGGAAATGAATAATTAACTTTATTGTATAATATGTAAAGAAAAGAAATAGCATTTCCAGTGATGGTTTTGCAGTGAAGGAAAGATGAGGAAGCATATTATACTACAAAATGAGAAAGCAAAATTCTGAACCACTAACTATAATTTAAATTAGTAATTACGTCTCTCCATTTATATCATCACTTCAATTTAAATTCCCACTTTCTCATCTTTCTTGGCATTTTGTCATTGTCTTTTTCCCATTGAGTTTTCTTCCCCAATCATGATTTGACACATATGCATCATACCCCCCAAACACTTTATTTTATTATAATAAATTAAATAAAAGAAGTCCACCACCATTCACTCATTCCACATTCAAATTTGTAATCATACGAAAATATGTCTTCTATCATATGGTTTTTCTTTCTTTGACGAGATTAATTCTTCAATCTTGATACACAGAAGAAAATATCTCCAATATCATTCTATAATTATTTAATTGATTTCTCTTTTTGAGTTGTCTGGGATGACACCTGTTGCTTTATAAAGAAAAGGTTTGGTTTTGCCCTTTAATTACTTTTTTGTCAAATTTGTTCTGTAATTTCCTTTTATTGGTTTAGCTTAATTTTCATCTCAATCCAACATCACATTTATTTAGTAGGTAGGTCGACTGAATAATTAGGAAAAGTAAGCACAGCAAAATTCCAATTGGGTGATATCTAACCCTAACCCTAACTTTATGTTAATTGAATTGAATCATAAAGCAACGATAGCCCAAACACCTAGTACCGATAATATATGCTCACCTAAAATATCATGCACCTATTCAATATCCCCAAACCCACATGTTCTAATTACTAGCGAATAGATTAGGTTATATATTTTTCAACTATTCAAATGAGCTCCACATTTACACGTGTAAATGAGCAGAGCTTTTAATAAGCGGTTTAATATTCAATTCGGTAAAAGTTCGATTATGTTCAAATCAATTTATAAAAAAGCCAAGTTTGAATATGATGAAATTTTACTCGAAAGCTCACGAACATGCTCGATTAAAGGTTTATGAATAAACTCGATTATAATATTAAGTGAGCAAGTTTGGTTAGATTATTTTTTTAATAACATTTCTACAAAAGATGAATGTAAACCAATGTAGTTTTGTGTAACCTTTAGTTTTGTAAATTTCAAAAACTATGTAGTTTTGTGTTAAAGCAATTTCAAACCTATTCACATGCAAAGTTCATGAACCGAATTAACGAGTTGCTCGCAAGAAAAGCTCGTGAACAAAACACATCAGCTCACGAACAGAATATTGAGCTTCAGCTCAAACTAGTCAATTTTCTGACGAGCGGAACATAAGGCCAAAGCTCGTCTCAACTCGGCTTAATTACAACTCTATCTACATTAAGAAAGCGATTCCTATGACACTACCGCCAAGTTTGGATTCCTGCTTTCGTCCCACTTGAATTTGATTCTCAAATAATAAGCGAAACCACGTGCTTTAATTACTAGCTCAAAAAAGTGTCAACGAACAAGATGACCTCTGCTGCATGAAAGCGACTTATAACATCACCACCTAAGTTCAATTGGAATCTCCGTAGATAAAGCAATATGTAAATATCATTGATTTTCATTGTCTTTATTAGAATCCCCATGAAGTAAGTCGCCTTATAAATCCACTCTTATGACATCATCACCTATATTCGATTTCCTCAATAATATCACCGAAGTTACGTTGAAGGTGAAAAAAAGAGGAAAAAGATTTAGCTTTTTTTTTTTTTTTTTTTTTGAAGTTATGCACAACGCACTTACATTAGAAAATTACATTAAAGACAAAGAAAAACTCCCAACCCGTCCCACCCCAATGTGATTCGAACCCATGATCTATACAGTTAAAGGGAAGCTCTCGACAAACAGGCTAAAAGCTTCACCACCGGAAAAAGATTTAGCTTGAGAAACAGTTAATCCTTCTATCTTCATTCATTACAATTACAAGGATTAGAAATGAAGAAACACTGTAATATTACAAAAGACATCTCATCTCATCTCCCTCTCCAAACATCTAACAAATTCTCAACCAATTTCACTATGAACAAGAACAGAATGAACCCTAAAAAGAGAATGACTAAAATGCCTATTCCCTTCTCTTTATTTCTTCAAAAAAATAAACTACTCTCAACCTTCATTGCATTTACATATTTTGAGAGAGTGCACAACATACCCATCAAATACTTACTACTAATTTCTCTGTATGTACATACAAAAAAAAGCACCAGTAGACTCTTCTCCCCTTTAATATCAAAATTTGCTAGTTTAGTAAGGGTTAAGCCACAGCAGAGATGCTGCAATTTCGCCTATCTCTGCTCAGACAATCAAACCCTTCAATCCTCACTGCAGCAGGCTTGTGCCCGAATTTCATCCGGACGCACCCTCCTCCTCCTAAGCGTGCTGATGATGAAGATGGTGATTGTGGAGCTGGAGATAGAGGCATTATCCCCTTGGTGCCGAATTGGGCATCCTGGATTAAAGGGTTTGATGCCCTGCTCGGTGGCGATCCACTGTAAAACGGGGGCGAGGAAGCCACTTGGTAGCCGGATTCCCCACCACATCTTCCCTGGAAATGAATATGGAAGAACCAAATCAGCTTCCATTGATTCAGTCATTGAACATTTAAAAAGCACATGATATGTAGATGTTACTGTCCTATTGAAACCAGGATTGAATTTATAAACTGACTTATGACATCAAATCTATGAACCTGATTACATGTTCGCAGCAAGTGTTCTATCAACTGTAAATCTAGAGGACAAAAAGCTTCTATCTATTTTTCCTTTACCATCTTTATTGGGAGAATATAAAACAAAAATCTTTAAAGAACCACAAATCGGTATCACAAATATCTTTATGTAAAAGTTTAGATTTAAATTTTATACTCAAGCTAGGACGAATCAGGATTAAAACAACAAATTCAGAATGAATTGAAGTAAAAAAAATATACCTTCGAGAGAATTATGTCGAGAAGCTCAGCTCCAGTCACAGAATCCCCCATCTCAGCTCCAATTTCAGCAGTTTGCGCACAACTAATTGAAAGAAAACGCAAAAACCCGTTAAATCTATAGAGCCAATATCAAATCTGAAAAGGTAATGGAAAAAAATTGGGGGAAAAAGTACATACTTGATGGACAATCTCAAAGGTCTGAATTGGTCGCCAATTGAAGGATTTGAAAGACCCAATCGGCGAGGCTTAGGGCAAACCATAGAGTCGACCATCATCATCCTCCTCTCCTCGCAGCCTCCGACGGCGCTCTTTTGCTGATACCCGCATCGATTCATTTTCCACGAACGCCTGCTACAAACACAACACATAAGAGCCTAAAACAATATAATTTAGAAGAAAAGAAAGGGAGAAAATTGCAAAAATTACAGAGGAGGAGAGGGGTGAGAAGCCGAAAAGACTCCTCTAGAGGAGGAGCGGAGATAATGGAGGAGGGAGAATAGGAAGAAGAAGAGGAAAGATGAGATTTTTTGAAGAGGGATAAATGGAAAGAGACAAGGAGATGGTGCGAAGAAGATGAGATGAGAATGAGGAGAGAGATGTTCAGGTGTAGTCGGGTGTTATTTATTATTCGGTGAGATTGCGTTTGGTTGACCGTAAGATTAATTTAATTAATTAATTAATTAATTAATTTAAGTCATCGAGTTTTGTGAGACGAATCGCGGCAAGAGATTCTGGGAACACTTGCTTTTGGCTTTTCTTATTTTGTTTTTTAATTAATTAATTAATTAATTAAACAAGTGGTGAGTACATTGGAGAATGAGATCTGATCCACATAAGATACACGCATTCTTTTTTATTTTTTTATTTCTGTTTGTTAATTTTGGGAATAAAATTCTTTTTTCACATTACATAAAAAGAAAAGATAATTATTTAATACCCAACAAACCTCATCCTATATCCTATCCTACCCTATCAATTGAAGTTGAACGTATTCGTAATTTCACCCCCCACAGTCTATACATATTTTGGTTTTTACCATAAATATGTAACAGTAGATATTCATTACCGAACATGAAATACATAATTTAATTTAATTAAGAAAATATTTATTGTTTCATCCCCACAGTTAATACACGTGGAGTAAATTTTTATATAAATATGTAACAGTATATATTCATTTAACCGAAACATGAAATAGATAATTTAATTAAGAAAATATGTATTGTTTTATCTCGACTTTCCAAAGTTGGTATTGGCCAACCCAAGTTTTTGATTCCATACTATATTAATATTAAGGCTTAATGTATATGCACATCTAAATTTAGTAAATTTTGTCTAGTGACATTCTGAACTTTTAAAACACTCTATCAAATATTTATAGTTGATTTTAAAAACATATGACACACTTATATTTAGCTTATTTGGACCAGTGACGGAGCCAGGATTTGAGGTTTGGGAGGCTAATTTTAGTTGTGTAGTTTGCGGTAATTTTTTAAAGTCTAGCTCGTCAGGTCTGGACAAATTTTTTTAGCCTTTAGCATGATAAAACTACTTCATTTTGGCCAAAGTGAAAAATCGTAAACTTATTTAATTTTCTATATGTTCAATGTTGATTTCCTAAACTAAAACACCTAAATTTTCGTGGTTTTGGTGTGTTGAATGCTAAAAAATTAAAAGTGTTAGGTCTAAAGGAAGTAGAAATATTTAATGTTTTATAAATCCAACATTAATTGCTTAAAAAATTATATTTTTTTAAAAAAAAAGTTTAAAAGAATTGTTTTATAAAAAAAGTTTAAAAGAAGTAGAAATATTTAATGTTTTATAAATCCAACATTAAGACTCAATTCATACTACCAATTTATCAATAATTAGATAATTAGTGAAATTAAATACCTGAATAGGACTTAGTTGGTAAAGCAAAGAGAATAATAATTGTAGTCCAAAAATATAAACATAGTAATTTGGTGTTGTAAAGAGTGGGTAAATTTTATCAATGATGTACAACTTTTGGTTCATTTCACACTTTGGTGTACAACCTTCAATTTGTCTCAGTAATATGTACGACCTTATAGGTGACCTCCCACTTTGGTGTATAGCAGGTCAAAATGACCGGTCAACATGCCACCTCAGCATTTTTCACCTACCTATTTAAAAAAGTGGGACCCACCTCTTATACAATTACTAAAAATACCCTTATCCTTTATGTAATTACAAAACTACCCTCATCCCCTTCCTTGCAACCCCTCTCTCTATCTTTCCCTTTCTCTCTCTAAACAACTTTCAATCTCTCTCTAACTTAACAACCCAGACACCAACTCTACACAACATCACATCCTAAAACCCAAATTAAAGAAAATCAAGAAGAAAACTCTCCCATCCTCACCACCCATCACCGCCACCCCACCTCCACCACCGTTATCACTCATTTTTCTCATCCCATAACTTCCCATACAAATTCTGCTAGTGCTTTTTATTTCCAATTCGATTCCGACTCGGTCGATATCGCAACCCTCCTCCAACCCTTCACTAAAGACCAACTCATTGAACTCCTGTCAATAGCTGCTTCTTAGAACTCCTCTCTATATTCTGTCATCAATCAGCACGCTAATTGTGATTCTTCCCACTGAAAAGTCTCCAGTTATCGCGATTTATCCTTTAAATTTCTAGCAGTCTGCCTAAGTATAAAACCCTAATTTGTTTTTTTTTATGAATAAAATCCTAATTTGTTTTTAATAGTAGATTATGCACTTTTTTTTTTGTTTGTGTTGGTCGAGCAGTAAGAGTTTTGAAAATGTTATATTATGGTTTGCAAATTTCAATTTCAATTGGTGACCTGATATTTGGATTATTAATAGGAAAAGTGACTTGAGCTTAATTGAATTAAGGATTGCCAAATTTGTTCTTAAATTTGAAAGTTAGAAAGAGATTGAAAGTTGTTTAGAGAGAGAAATTAGAGAGTGAAAGGGAAAGACATAGAGAGAGATTGCAAGGAATGGGATGAGGGTAGTTTAGTAATTACATAAAGAAGAATGGTATTTTAGTAATTGTATAAGAGGTGGGTCCCACTTTTTTAAATAGGTAGATGAAAAATGCTGATGTGGCACGTTGACCAGGCGTTGACCGATCATTTTGACCTGCTATACACCAAAGTGGGAGGTCACTTATAAAATCGTACATATTACTGAGACAAATTGAAGGTTGTACACCAAAGTGTGAAATGAGGCAAATGTTGTACACCATTGATGAAATTTACCCTGTAAAGAGTTGTTATAAAGGGAAAATTCAGGACTGTTTGGTTTATCTGTTGTTTGTTGTTACAGTTTGCTGTTTCTTGTTGTTGTTGGAAAAGCAGAGATTTTTTGCTTTTGGAAAAAGTTACTTGTTGGGCGAATTCCGCAAGTGCACGGTTTCGCTTGTAGTAATAAAAGATATCGATCCCACAGAAAATGTTTTGATAAAAATTACTATTCTAATTAAATTCGTTTTCTCGAGATTTATATAAAATCGTTAATGGTTTAAAATGGTTTTTAATTCTAATAATGGTTACAGTTATAATTACAATTTACTGAAATTAAATTTAGATTAAAAGCTTATTCCAAGGTTAATTTATACTGAGCAAAAACACAACTTATAACTTTGATTTGTTTAGAAAATATATAATAAATTACCAATTGATTCAATTTAAAGGAATCAAACTGTTATCAATCTTTCCTCTCGGCCTAAGACTGAAAACCTTAATCAAATTCGGAATTTAAATCCGATTATTGGACCTATCACAATGACCAAATATAAATCCGCATTTGCTTAAGTGTTCAACAAAGTTTGCATGAGAAAATACCAAAATCTCTTTATAAATACTTTTGCATGAAAACACTAGTTAGAATTACTTAAAGAATATCGTTAGATCCAACTTTAAATAAAACAACAGTGAAAATGGAATTGAATTAAAAGATATTTATTAGTTTGAGTTATAAACATCTCAAGTTAACAAAGAAGAAGAAGTTTGAATGACATTGAACGAAGCATGAATTCCGGGTTGTCAATCTTTTACTCAACTTCGTAGGTTTGTCACACCGTGGGTCGCCCTCAATCCAAGATATTCTCATTGAGTCTTCGAAATAGCAACCTCTCGATTGTCTACGAAGCATAAATTTGACTTGGGTAAACCTTAATCTAAATAATAAAATTTGTATCTTGTATCTCTAACTATTTGTGCTTTAATCACAATTGATTAATTTGTGTAACTCTTTGAAACTCTGAATCCTTCCTCTATTTATAATCTTCCAAAAGGTACGCTAAATAGACGTGTCCGTTGGTGAAGGGTTGCCTCTATCTGGATGAAAGGATGCGTCATTTGGAGAAATAAACATGCAAAATATGCTTAACAGCTTCACTGTCCCTGTAGAGATTCAAGAATCTCGGACGTGACAGGGGGATAAGGAAGAAAGAGGCGCATCAGCTGCGTTGTAGCGCGTCCCTGTAGAGATTTCAGAATCTCTGTAGTGACAGAAACTATTATTTTCCTCCTTTGGTTATTTGTTTCAATTCTCAGACGTGACTTCCGATTCTCATACGTGATTTTCACTGAAAGTTTGATTTCTCACTCATTTCTAATCCATTTTTGCTCCTATTTAGCTTTTTCCAAATAATTAACACCTTGCACACAAACAACAAATATCAACGTGAAATCTTTCCAAAATAATATAATTAATATATATTTTACATGAAATTTAACATATTTATGCATGCTAATTTAAGTATATTTTGGGCTTATTAAATCTCCTACACTTAAGTTTTTGCTAGTCCTGAGCAAAATTATCATCAAAATTTATCTTTCAAATGATCTTAAAAATAGAATATATTCCACATAAACATTTTTAAATTAGTCAAACCAAAAGATAAATTTCCATAAGACAAATTTATACGCAAAACATAAACTAGCTAGAATAAAAATGATTCATCATCCGACTTGTATTGTAATTTTTATAATGAAGCATTCGGGACGGGTGAAAGCACACATGTTTTTGATCTTCGATCTTAAGGCATTTCTAGGTACAAAATTTTTTCTTTTCCCAAACTACATTATCTAATATATATATATATATATATATATATATTTGTTTTCTAATCTCATCCGTGATAAGGGTGGTCTCGACCGTGACTTTATGAATTTATTTATTTTGTATCCGCTTAAGAGGTCCTGACCATGCCATGGGTGGACGCAACCATGACTTTAAACTTAGACACGCCATTTTGCTTTTAATTTTTATTTTAACGTTCCTTTCATACCTCGATCGTGATAAGGGTGGTCGCAACCGTGGCCAAAAGTAAAGATAACGATTACAAATTTACTCAATATGTGTTAAAAATAAATAAAATTTTAATATGTGAAAGAAAAGAGTATCTTCATCTTATATTGATTTAAATCAACATGTATTATGACTATAGTTTCCCTAAAAACTTCAATTGAATTTTAAAGTAAGACGGAATCAAACCAAGCAAAGGCTAAAAATGTTAGTTTGATTAATGCCTATAAACCTAATTTAAAGATAGAAATAGGAATTATATTATCATGCATTAGCATAATACAAAAGAAAGATCGAATAAAGAATTTATTACTTATATACATTCACTCGAGACTTTTTCTTTATAAAATAGATTTAGAGATTTTTATAATATTCAATATTCAATGCCCTTGTAGAAATATTTAACTATTTCTAGCACATTTATATAACCTTAATAGCATGTGTATATTTTTTTACTACTAGGAGAGATTGGTCTCAAAAGCTTGACGATGCGTTATGGGTATACCGTACCGCATTTAAAACATCTATAGGAATGACACCATATAGATTAGTCTATGGTAAAGTTTATCGTTTACCGGTAGAATTAAAGCATAAGGCATTTTGGGCAATTAAAACCCTCAATTATAATTTACAAAGTGTCGGTAGAAAGCGTTTGTTAGATTTAAATGAATTGGATGAGTTACGTTTCTTGTCCTATAAAAATGCTAAGATGTACAAAGAGAAAGTGAAAAAATGGCATGATGCTAGAATTAAGGTTAAAACTTTCGAAATTGGGGATAAAGTTTTACTTTTCAATTCCCGATTTAGGTTCTTTCCAAGTAAGTTAAAGTCTAGATGGACGAGATCATATTTAGTTGTTAATACGTTTGACCATGGAGCTTTAGGATTAGAAAATCCTAAGGGAGAACGATTCAAGGCTAACAGTCATCGTTGTAAGATTTATTTTGATGGAAATTCGATCCAGGTAATTGATTGTGTCCAAAATTTAGTTTCTCTTTGAGGATTCTTAAGGATTGTCACATTTTTAATTTTTTTAATTTTTCATATTTAGTTTTTACATTTCGTTTTTAGTTTAGTTTACACATTAGTTTATTCTTTAGAAAATAATAGTTAAATTAGAAATAATTTTTTATTATTAAAAGATAAAAAAAAAATAACTTAGGTATCTTAACTATTAGTATTAAGTTAGAAAAGTGTCTTTAGAGATTCTAAAAATCTCATCTGAGATAAAAGTTAATTAGAATTACATCAACTTTGAGTATCTGTTACTATAGAGATTTTAAAAATCTCGTCAGTGATTTATATTGAGAGTCAGATGAGTTTATGTTGCTATAGAGATTTTAAAAATCTCATCAGTAATATGTATTGAGAGTTAGATGAGTTTTTGGAGCCTCAGAGATTTTAAAAATCTCTAACAGGGATCATGGATAGACCAGCGCAGCACACCTTGCCAAGGGGCAAGGCGTGTCGCGATCGAGATTCCTAAATCTCGACTACGACACGCGTGTTTCCTGAGAAGGAAATCATCAGTTCTTTCTCTTTCTCTATGCATTTAATTTCGAATTTTTGATTTTCTTTTTCCCCAAAAGACGCATTTTCATTTTTCAATAGTCATGATTTTTTTGATTAAAATCTATAAATTAAAATCTTCACATATTTTTCATTCATATATTTTTCTTTCTCAGAATTTCTGAAATCTCTGTTTTAATTCATCAGTTTTTTGCTGCACACAAGATAGCGTCAGGCAGCTGTTTCTTTTTTTATTTTTGTGTTTTCAGAATAAATAGGTTTAAATACCCCTTTTAGCCCTTACTTTATTTATCTAATCCTAAGTTTAATCCCGAACCCTAATTTTACCTATAAATAGACAGCTTTAGACTAGTTTTAGGGAGGACAAAAATACACTGCTAAATCACTGAAACTCTATCGAAATACTCTGAGTAAATTCCCATTTTCTGATATCGAATCTCGTATTACATTATTCGTGATTTTTCTAATCATCACACAACCTAGGTAAAGGTTTCTGAGGAAAATATCATGTCTATTGATTAAGTATTTATACTGTAAGACGTCGATCATATTGTTATCGACCAAATGAGATGGATCGATAGTGAAGAAGATGCGATAACATACAACATCACCATGAATACTGCATCACCTCTTTTGCGTCATGCCAATTTGTGTTATCGAAAGCTTCATATTTTTTTTTGTGTTAAGCTCTAACTTCCTCCAAAGTACATGTCAATATGTTATTCTTCTTTAAATGACTTATCTTTTGCAAAATTGGCTTCAAATCGCCAAATCTCAATCCAATGATAAGTCTGAACTTCCAATCTCCAAATTAGAGTTCAACTCCTTTGACATTGAACCACATCTCTCTATGTTTTGGTTTTGGTGATCTCTCTCATTCTTACACCATGGCATATGGGAGTAGATAAATTGCACAGTTCCATATCCACCAAATACTCAAAAGAAGTCCTCTTAAACAATTCCATTTGCTTTTTTGGCAATTTACTCTTCACGTTCTTTATTACCTCCAACTCAACCCTCACCGTGTTTGATACATTTGTATTCAGGCTGAAGGGATATTTGAATCCTTTGATGCCTTTAAGACTACCATCAAGAGGTACTCATCTATTTCTTTTCTTCCTTGGTTGAAACCTTCACATTATGAAAAAAATGGCATTTAATGTAAAGGAAAGAAGAAAACAAAACTACTTTGCAGTTAATAAACTCATTCGCACTGCGAAACCAAATAAGCTTAAAATATTTCGTAATTAAAGCAGATGCGAAACAAATGATAAAACTGCGAAGACAATTGTTTTCGTAGTTCCTGCAATCCCTTCGTAGTGTTTGAGACTGTGAAGGTAATCCTCCACTCAATTGTTTTCACAATCATGAAAAATCTTCTACAGTGGAAGCAACTGTGAAGGAAATTCAATTGATTGATATGAATTTACTCTGCAGTTGCTTCCACTATAGAAGGTATTTCATGACTGGGAAGCTATCTTCCTGCTGATATAAAAGGATTATAACGCATTCAATCACGCAAATACATCCCAAATAAGTTTCCAATGCATAAACATGCTGCTAAACATAACTCTAACTCTAATAAGGCCTTAAATCACTAGAAAAACTAAACTCTAAACCCGTAAACCCTAACAAATCCTATACCCTAAACATGCTGCGATTTCATGTTATTAGATTCAAGGAGATTAAAACTTACCTTATTTCCGATCGTTCCTATTGAATTTGATGCAAATATTCATCCAAAATCTCATAAAATATGTTTCGTAGTACACAATGAGTTGAGTTGGTGTTAAGTGATGATATATATACTAAGGGTATTTTGGAAAATTTAGGTCTAATAAGAGGTGTTGTAATGAGTCTAAATATGTAAATAGACCTCTTAGTTGAGCCGGTTTTGTAATTAACTTTTTATATATGGGGGATTTACATAGAAATACAATTTTTAAAAATTATTTACAACTATGTCAAATGATTATTTAAATAATGTTAAACCAAGAAAATCATCCTTTTTAATATATTTTAAGGATTGAGATTTATAAATTAGGAATCTATGATATATTTTTTAGGATTAGGATTTATGAATTGAGGTCTAAAATTTATAAATTAGAGTATAAAAACATGTTTATTTTGTGATATATAATAAATAATGACATATTTAGAATTAAATTTTATGATATGATTTAATTATATTTTTTTTTACCTAATATGATTTTCATGTAATCAGCCCTTTATATATTCATGGTAATAAAAGCCCACTTCATCTTGATTTACTTTTTTTTTTCTGGGGTAAAAGGAAGGCTAACGCCCAGGGGAACAAACAGAAAAATATAAAAACAAATCTAAAGCAAAATGAGCTAGTTAAGTAGTTATCATCCTTCTAGATGTCCGACCTTGCCGGTCTTTGAGAAGAATGCACTGAAGGCCTGCAGGTGGCGCGTCACACTCGTGGTGTCCCAAGGTTAAAGAACCTGTGAAATTTGCCATCAAGTCTGCTGACTTATTTCCTTCACGGTACACATGTTGAAATTTGATTTCCCACTCCTTTTCACAAAACCGCCGACATTCCCGCACAAGCCACCCTAACGAATGAAAAAGGCCTGGTGATTGAGTCATAAGAGTAAAGGTCGTGTATGAGTCTGTTTCAATAATAACCTTTTTAAATCCTTTTTTCCCAGGCTAGCCGTAGGCCAAAATATAATCCCCACAACTCCGCTAGATTAGCAGTGCATATGCCCAAATTGATTAGAGCAACTATAGTGGTTGGAGGGTTGCACACCCTCCAACCACTCCACCTCACTAATTTCTAAACAACCCTCTCAACAAAACAACTCCAAAAAAAATCCTCTCTAGTGGTTAGTCACAATCACGTGTCCCACACGTCATATAATATTTAATATTCATTACTTTTAATCAATTAACCTATTTTATAATAATAATAATAATAATAAAATTCATTAATGAATTAATATTAATTAAATAAAAATCTACCAATATTTAATATTAATCGAATAAATTTATATAATTTGAATAATTTATTTAATTGGATTTAAAAATTAATAGGTAAATATAATTTATTTTCTCCGAATTTTAATCGATTTTAGTAATTAACAAAAGTGCATTACATTAAGGAAACATACATTTGAAAAAAGGGAACAAGGTAAATGCATTAAATTAAAAGGAAAACATGATTGAAAGAGTAAAATTTTCCGACGTTCAAGTAGTTATGTCGGTGATTCCGAAACATTCCCAAATGTGCTCAACTAGATCCAATTTTAGTTGACCGTGCATGTTTCTATCGCGGATTTGTAAATCCCTTGCGAGATAAGCAGCAAAATCCGGAACAGGCCCATGTTGAATGTCATCAGAAACTACGGGCTCAGAAAATTCCTCAGTTGGAAAGTTTCTTGAGTAAGTGTGTCTCTCATTTTCAACAATCATGTTATGTAATATTACACAAGCATTCATAATATCGTGGATTTTTTTTTATGCTAAGTACGTGCTGGTCCACGTACTATTGCAAATCGGGCTTGAAGTACCCCAAATGCTCGTTCAACATCTTTCCGTGCGCTCTCATGCCTTTGTTTGTAACATATTCGTTTCGGGTCATTAGCATGTGGAAAGCTTTTCACAAAAGCAGCCCATTCGGGATAGATACCATCAGTTAGATAATAGTCCATACCATCTATAAATTAGGACTCACTCGGAACAATTACTTCTACATTCAGAGAAGGTTCAACTGAAAAATTCATAAATGGCTGCATCTCACCCTAATGCTAATACAGATGAAAATTTCCTTAATTTTTCGCCTGAACAGAGTATTGTCGAAACCCTCGACCGACCAGCTTGCACTGAACACATGTTATCTTATCAATATGATGATGTTCGTTTTCATGGAAATACTTTTGTTACTCCATGCATGTTTCATCCTTTATTCCCATATATGTTTTGTTTTAAGCTTCCGGTCGATGGCCAATTTCCAGTCCGATCTCTTCATATGTTGTGGTTCCTATGTTATATGCATTACATTCCGTTTGAATTTTGCATGCTAGAATGGTGTAACGCTTTCATCAGAGGTAATATTCCTGCGAATGTTGAGACATTCCTGAAATGGTTTATGCCTATTGATGCATGGAAAGATATGTTCACCAATTTGATGGATGTGAAAATAAGGCAATACCGTGCATTGCGTCCGACGGAAAGGAAAATTCATGCCATATTCTTTCTAAAGCTGTCAAAATCTAATTCATTTCATGAGATTTATGAAGCTTATCCATTCTCTGTTTGTGAAAAATGGGATGAACATCGTTCCGTATCCAGACGACTGGAAGAAGTTTGTGCACAGAAAAACAACTACCTCATTGGTCAAAATTGGAATGATGGTCCTTGGAGAAATCTTCCAAACGACTATTCAGAAACAATAGAGGAATATAAAGAGATATATCTTGCAGAGGAGTCTGCTGGGGTTTATGCTAGTTCAGAAAACATGGAGTATTATGAAGATGATGACGACGATATCGATTATGAATTTATGAATTTATCGCCAAGCCATGAACCCATCAATAGGAGGGATTGGTAATTTCAATGTTATTTTTAGTATTTTCATGCCATGTATTTTTAGTATTTTCAAGCCATGTATTTTAGTATTTTTAATGTTGTTATTTTTGTATTTTTAATGTTGTTATTTTTAGTAAAAAGCTTATTTCTTATTCGTAAAAGAAATTAAATAAAGAGTATGTGAAAATATTTTCATATTATTTTTTGTCTTTCTTCTCTTTTTCAGATCTGTCTTCTCTTTCTGAGATCTGTTTTCTTTCTTTCAGATCTATTCAGATCTATCCTCTCTCTCTCAGATCTGTCTCTCTCTCAGATCTGTCTCTCTTCTCTTTTTCAGAGCTATCTTCTCACAAGTCACCAAGTACCACCGCAAGATCAGGTTTGTTGATCATCAAGTCGTTGGATATGCAATTTCATATTCCAGGAAGAAATACAATTTGACATTTGCAACTGTTAAGGAAAATTAGAAGAAAAACTAAAACCTTCCTAAAAACTCCAAAACCTTCCTTACTAAATTATAAATCAATTATAGCAAGAAAAGGAAGCATCCTATAAAGTTATGGAGATTCAAATCTTCCTAAAAAGACTCCAAAACCTTCCTTACTAAATTCCAAATCATTTAGGAATCACTCTTTATCCACCATGGATTATCTAGATAACTACCTCGGTATAGAGGTTCTCTTTAATCCAAAGGCCCCTTTTCATAATTCGCAATCGCGTATCCCGCAACCACAGATTGCTTCGATTTCACAGGATCCTTTGAGAAAGCCTAATTTGGCGGTGCAGGGCAGGTCATTTGCGAAGGTCCTTGCTGGGAATCTGGATCCGACTCCTTGCTCGTCTGCTGTGATTTCTGATATTGGCGGTCTTCGGTCGGTTAGAATTTCTCAATCTGCCTATGATAGGCGTGCGGCCCTTTGCTCCTCATCTCTGATTGGCAGGTTAATCTTAAACAAAGGAGATGCCCTATGGAAGGTTCTTTCTCTTAAGAAAACTTTAACAAAGGTTTGGGGTTTGAAGGATTCTTGGCGACTGATATCTATCGGGAGAGGCTTTTTTCATGTGGTTTTGGGATCCCAAGAGATCAAGAATCAGTTGTTAGCGCGGGGCATTATCAATACTAAGCCAGGTACTTTCCGTTTGCAACCATGGGTTCCGGACTTTGACCCCTATGCTGAGAAGTCTACAAATGCTCAGGTTTGGGTTAGATTATATTCTCTTCCATGGGAGTATTGGGATCCTCAAATTCTTTCAGATATTTCAAAGGGTATTGGAGGGCTTATACGATTTGATAATACCACTCTTGAAGGTGAGTTTGGTCATTATGCTAGAATGTTAATTGATGTGGATTTGATGAATGAGCTTCCTATTAAAATGGGTATTGAGAGAGAAGGAAAACAAATTTGGATTGATGTGGTGTATGAGAGATTACCAAGCTTCTGTAAAGTTTGTTCAAACATTGGCCACATGGCTTATGACTGCAGGAAAAATAAAAAACCATTGGAAAAGGTTCTAGAGGCTCCGGTTATTGAAAAAAAAAACGTACAATGGTTTCACAGGAGAGGAAGTTTGTGAAAAAGCCTAATGCAATTCAGACCGAGGTGCCTGTTCAACATGCCACTTCACGGATTGTTTCTGAGCTTAGGCCTCCTGTTGATACTGGTTGTGTGGTGGAGGTTGTTCTACCTGGCAGCCCGCAACTTAGGAAGGAGGATGAATTCAGTTGTGATAAAACTGATAGGCCAGATTCACCTGGAATGGACAATATTCTCACTAGATATGAGGGAGCTGATTCAGCATCTGAATCATCATCCCATACTAAATCATGGGCTGATATGGCAGAGGATGATGACAATAGCTGGAACACAGTTAGCACTAAGAAAGTAAGGCGGAGGGAAAAAATTATGACAACAACGGAGAATTTGCCAGCTCGAAACAAACGAGCCAGTAAACCTCCGGTCCGTTTTAAATGATCTTTCTTTACTGGAATTGTAGGGGTATTCTTAATAGGGATACTCAGGGTTACTTGCATCATTTGTGTTCTCTTCATAAACCGGATTTTCTTTGTTTACCTATGGTGGAGTTCAGTTCTGTTAATGAGGCCTTCTGGAGAAGGCTTGGTTTGTCTTTAATTGCTATGAACAATAAGGAGCTTCCAACTCTATGGGTTTTTGCAAAGATTAATTCTTCCATGGTTACCAATATTTGTTTCAGACATGAACAATTTGTTATTCTGAGTTTGTCTAATTTAAATACTTTTGTCTGCTTTGTTTACGGGAGCATTTGGGCAAATAGACGTGTCACTATGTTTGATGATATTTTGGCTCATCAAAATAGGTTGAATGGGCATTGGGTGCTTCTTGGAGATTTTAATTCTGTCCTTGGATCTCATGAGAAATCAGGACGGGCTCCTGCTTTGCGTCCTTGTAGGGAGTTTCGTGATTTTATTGATTCTGGTTCTTTTGTTGATGGTCCTACTCATGGGGCCTTCTTTACTTGGTCTAATGGTAGGTCTGGCTCTGCGCGGGTTGAATGTCGTCTGGATAGAGTTTTATTATCTGCTTTATTCTCGGACTTCTGGGAATCGATTTGCAGTTTGGCTTTGCCGCGACATCACTCTGACCATTGCCCTTTGATGTTTAGCTGCTCCAAGGGGAATCGCCCTATCTCTAGATTCAGATTTCAGTCTATGTGGATTCTGCATCCGGGGATTAGGGAGGTGATTGCTGATTTTTGGAATGGAATGCATCCTAGCTTACCTCCTATGCAAGCTTTATGCGATAAACTCAGGCGACTTCGACCGGTGCTTCGTCACTGGAATAAAGTGGTTTTTGGTAACATTGATATGTGTCTCACTGATGCTGAGACGGATCTGGCCCGTGTGCAGGCAGAAATCTCTGAGAATGGGTTTACTCCTGAACTATATCATGAGGAGATGAATGCTCATGCACACTTGGATAATATTTTGCATAGAAAGGAGGCTTTTTTGCGTGACAAGAGCAGAGTTAGATGGCTTAAGGAGGGAGATCGAAATACCAGCTTCTTCCATCGTATGGCATCTATTCGAGCTGCTGCCTCTGGGATTTCGGTGCTTCAAATTGAGGATGAGCTGGTCTTTAATCCGAATCAAATTGGGACGCATATTGCTGAATTTTATTCAAGTCTTTTTAAAAATGACGAGGTCTTACCGCAGAATTATGATCTAGTTTATGAGGTTGTTCCACATCTTGTCTCTGACTTGGATAATGATTTGCTTACTCGTTGTCCGGATATGAATGAAGTTCGTATGGCAGTCTTTGCCATGGATAGCAGTAGTTCTCCTGGACCTGATGGGTTTTCTGGGGTCTTTTTTCAGTCTTTTTGGGATATTATTGGTGCTGATGTGTTTGCTGTTGTCAAAAGCTTCTTTATGAGTGGCATGATACATCCTGGCCTGTGCTCCAGTATTATGGTCCTTATCCCGAAGGTGGAGGGTGCGATATCTCTTGATCAGTATAGGCCTATTGCAATGAGCAACTTTAGTTATAAAATAATTGCAAAAATTTTGGCTGATAGACTCGCTTCTATTGCATCTCGCATTGTTTCTCAGAATCAATTTGGATTTATTCCTGGACGAAGTATTCACCAATGCATTTCACTTGCTTCTGAAGGCACTAATATGCTTCGTAAAAAGTGTTTTGGAGGGAACTTAGCCTTGAAGGTTGACATCATGAAAGCTTTTGACACTTTAAATTGGAATTTTTTACTTGCCGTGATGGACGCTTTTGGTTTCTCTATTCAATTCAGAGACTGGATTCTGAATGTTTTATCTGCATCTCGGATTTCAATTTTGAACAATGGAGCCATTAGTGGATATTTTAGATGTTCAAGAGGGGTTCGACAAGGCGATCCGCTGTCTCCTATATTGTTTGGTATTGCCGAGGACTTTCTTAGTCGTTGGTTGCTTCACCACGTGGATACTGGGCGACTTGCTCCAATGCAATATACTTCTGCAAAGGTGTTTCCGACTCATTTATTTTATGCCGATGACATTCTTCTCTTCTGCAGAGCCTCTTCGAGTAATCTAGCTGTTATTAAAGGTGTATTTGAGTTGTATGGATCTATCTCGGGTCAGTGTGTTAGTTGGGACAAATCTGAATTATTTCTGGCCTCCTTTGTTTCTTCTGGACGTGGTAATCGTCTTGCTGATATTATTGGTATTCGTCAAGGGTCTGTTCCATTTCGCTATCTTGGAGTCCCTTTGTTTTTTGGTTTACCAAAGACACGACATCTGACTAGTTTGATGGATAGGGTGCTTGCTCACTTTGCTAAATGGAAAGGGCATTGTTTGTCTATGGCTGGGAGAGTGGCTCTGGTAAATTCTGTAATTACTGGTAGCTTCATTCACTCTTTTAGCATTTATAAGTGGCCCTCTGCGCTGCTTACACGTATGACTAGGCATATGAGGAATTTTATTTGGTCTGGGTCCATTAATTGCAAGAAGCTTGTCACTGTCCCTTGGAAAATTTGTTGTCAAAACTTCAAGGATGGAGGTCTTGGAATCAAGAATCTATCTATTCTAAACAAAGCGTTGAATGGAAAGATGGCTTGGGGTCTTCTTCAAGAAAAGTCTCTCTGCTTTAACTTACTTAGAACTCGTTTTCTCAATAAAGCGGGACAGTCACGACATTATATCATGAATTCTTCTATTTGGGGCTCGATAAAATCCATTTATTCTGAAGTTGAGCATCACTGTTTTTGGTGGATTGGTCAGCACTCTGAACTTAATTTTTGGAATGGGGCCTGGATGCGTCCTTCACTGGCTGCACAGGTTGGCCTATCTGCTAGTCAATAGCGTCGTTGTTTTGATTTGGTGGAGGATTATTTGGATGGTAATAATTGGCACAATCTGCCCGTGTTACCTGCGGATGTGGAGAATAGATTGCGGAATATTAGGCGGGGTAGGGACGATGTTGATATTTATGTTTGGAAGCCTGCTACGAGTGGGGTTTTAACTGTTAAGCTCTTGTACACTTGGCTTAGATTTCCTCCTACTCAACAGCCTTGGAGTGGTTTTTTAAGGTGTCAGAGTGTTCCTCCTGCACACTCGCTTATTGGATGGTGGGCTTATCTTGGGTATTTGCCAACACATGATCAACTTCAGTTGCGTGGCTGTCAAGTTGTTTCTCGTTGCAGTTTGTGCTTGTTAGATTCTGAAACGTTGGACCACCTTTTTGTCTCCTGTCGGTTTTCCAAATTTATTTGGCATGGTGTTAGCTCATTGTTTGGAAGACGAATTAACACAGACTCGACTCTTAAGAATCTAGTTGGTCATGCTGTTATTCAACGTTTCAGTACTCAAATCGCTGATTTATGGGCGGCTGCAATTGTTAATACAATTTGGGCTCTATGGCTTGCTCGTAATAGGTCCATTTTTGAGGATGAGAGGGTTGATACTTCCATCACGCTGAGACGGATTTGGGGAGCTGTTCGTGAATCTTCTCACACTGGACGGGGCTCCGTTTGGAATTCGCTAGTTGAACTTCAAACCTTAGGTGAGCTCGGGATTGAAAAGCGTCTAGCTAAGGCTCCGCACATTACTCCGATTTTTTGGCAACCACCTCCGAGGGATTGGATTAAGATTAATACTGATGCGTCTGTCATGGGTGCTCCTGGTCCTGCGGGTTGCGGAGGTATTTATCGCTCGCATACTGGCATGTGCCTTGGTGCGTTTGCCTTTCCGATTGAAAGTTCCTTTGCTTATCTTGCTGAACTATCTGCTGCTATTTACGCCATTGATATGGCTATCAGCAAAGGTTGGCGGAAAATTTGGCTTGAAAGCGACTCAATGTATGTTGTGCAGATGTTCAAATCTAAATCTTGTTCGGTCCCTTGGTTGCTTAGACAAAAATGGTTCAATTGTTTAAATTAGACCGATTCTGTGGCTTTTGTGGTCTCTCATATTTTTCGTGAAGGAAATCATGTTGCGGATTCGCTTGCAAATTATGGACGGACGGCAACAGCTTCGACTTGGTGGGATGTTGTCCCAGATTTTTGTGGATCGGTCTTTTTTCATGATCGTGTAGGACGTTGCGTTTATCGCTTTTCCTAATTCTTTAGCTTCATTTTATTCTTTTTTCTTTTTGTATTATGACATTTATTTACTCTTTTAATAAATTTGGTTCGGGGCTTTTTTGGGTCTGTGGTGGGGGTGCCAGCATAGCTGGGATGTCCGCCGCTTACCCTTCCTCGCTAACCAATCTTTAATCAAAAAATGTTGTTATTTTTAGTATTTTCAAGCCATGTATTTTTAGTATTTTTAATGTTGTTATTTCAGTATTTTCAATGCTATTATTTTTAATATTTTCAATGTATTTTCAGTATTGTTAATGAAGTACTGATTATTTATAAAGTTCATTAAATAAATACACATAACATAATAAAAATTAAAGTTTATTAAATAAATACACATAACATAATAAAAATTAAAGTTCATTAAAAATTAAAGTTCATTAAATAAATACACATAACATAATAAAAAAAAACATAACACAATAAAAATAAAAACATAACATAACATGCATTAAAATTCATACTTAGTCCTAATATAGTGACACATTTTACGGTGATCTGCTAGAGCTTCATCATCCATAGTCGAGGTATCTTTACCGAGGATTGCGAAATCTTGTACACGAATTTCCTGAAGACGGTTTACTTCCCGCTGTTGAACTGCACGAGCAATAATATCAAGAGATTATTGTCGTTTCTCTCTATCCACTTTTAACTCATCCCAATCTAAGCCATCAGGTATATTTGTAGTGTTTTTAGCTCTAGCTGTTTTTTTTGCTGCCTTCTGACCAATTGGCCGTTGTTCGACCGCTTCCTGTGTTCCACTCTCAGTTGCCTCCTGAGCTGAGCCTGAAGAAGTGTAGGCACCTGAAGCAGAATTTTTTTTTGTTCTTTTTGAAGAACCTTGTGCTTTGTTTTTATCTAAAAACTCATGCCACTTAGGCTGTCCTTTGAGGATTTTCCAACAATGCATATAAGTAAATTTTTTATTACATCTCTGAGTAAATAGCTCATTGGCCTTACTAATTACCTGTGCTTCATCGTGACCGCTTGGATGGCTATCCCTAATGGTAGTGTATGCTCCATGGAAAGCAGATACATCCTTACTAATTTTGTACCAATGACAGGAAGCTATTTGGTCATTCACATCAGGACCTTCCTTCTTCCATTGATTATAGTAACCTGCAATTTTCTTCCAATAATCCCTTCTCGCTTGATCTGTGCCCACAATTGGATCTGTGGTTATTATCAACCAACTCTGGCATAAATGTACATCACGTACATTGGTCCACTTCATTTTCGTTGATTTTTGATTGTTTGCATTTGGTTCCTGAACTATTGGAACTTCAGACTCGGCAACGGAACCGGTGTTCGGAGATTCATCTGGCATGGTGGACGATCCAAAGCTATCTCTTCTCATATTTTCAGGAACCATATATGGTTCTTGAGGATACGGGATACGAGAAAAGTATCCTGACATCATTGGCCGATTACCTGTTGCATTCACAGAAGGGAAGTAACCGTCGGGATTATAGTGAATGGGAGGACTCGAAGCATATGACATATTAGGATCATATTGAAAATTAGGTGGAATAGGTCGGATTGGAGAACTTTGAGAATTATAAGTAGTTGGGGTCGGGTTTTGGGAATTTGGATTCACTACGTTTTGAGAATTTGGAACGTAAGAATAATATTGACTGTATTCATCATTGGA
This sequence comes from Euphorbia lathyris, assembly GCF_963576675.1. NCBI lineage: Eukaryota > Viridiplantae > Streptophyta > Magnoliopsida > Malpighiales > Euphorbiaceae > Euphorbia > Euphorbia lathyris. The sequence goes on from NC_088911.1 coordinate 42,864,884, forward strand.
ATCCATTGTATAGAAATATATTAAGAGTGGAAGATGATTTTTAGATTGAATGTAATTTTTATGGGTTAAATGGGATGTTTTATAGTATAAAAAAATATTACCGTTATATTACCGTTGATATCAAATTATGTATAAAAAAAATTTGAAATTCCAAATATTACCGTTCAGTTTTATATATACATATGAAACAGACAAAATAATATACTATTAATAAATTGGCTCATCAATAAATTTTGAACCAATTTCAATTAAAATATAGCAACATGGCCACTGCAGGTTTGTCGGCCACTTTCTTTGCTTTTTCAAAAGTTTAACGCGTCAATTTACGGGATTGATACTCACGCTCGTACTTTTTCCTTCATACCACAAGTAAGTGTATCACAATTGCATATGTTGTTTTTAATATATGAAGTAGTCTTTTTTTTCCAAACAGGTCGTTGGATTGAGCGACCTGCTAGGATTTAGAGAGTCTCCAGCCTTCCCTTCTACTGGTTGGAGACTCCTGAAAATTACAAATTGGTCCAAAATAGGATCACTAGAGTTGCTGTTAGAAAACCTCCCATCTAGACCCCTGTTCCATTTCTTACTAAACCTCCAGCAGCCGCGAAGCCGGGGTAACTCCATCTTGATTTACTAAGTAAAGATGTTCTATGTTTTATATCAATTTTTTTCTCATTTTAGTACAATAACATAGCATTAAGAATTACCATTCTTTCCCTTTTACATTTCTTTTATTACGTTAAGCCATTTGTTTAATATATTATATAGAGTCTTTGTTGCATGCAATCAAAGAATTCTATTAAAACTTGAACTATTGAAATGTACATCTCACTTCAGTTTCATCACACGTGCCAACTACTAACACGTAGTATTATGCGCTATTTAAAACATTACTTTAATTCATTTAAAAATTAGTGCTTTGTTAATATTATTTTTACTTCATGATTCAAAAAAAAATATTATTTTTACTTCAATTTCTTATTATCATATAACAATTTTCAATTCCTGAACACATTATGGTCCATTGTTTGGACTGTCGGTCTTACTAATATTAATATTAATATTATTTGATAGAATAGATTGGTCCTTCAATTGCTTAATTTTTAATCAAACTACTGTTTTGATGCACATGCAATCAACTTTTTTGGTTCATAGTACAGAATTTAAGATCAACTTATTTTGTTAGGTGTGTCTGTGTGTATACTGTGTGTATACTTATTTTGTTAAAATTGTTTTCAAAAATAAATTTTAATCTCTATAGATTTAAAAAAAAAGCCATTTAAGAGGATTTTATTACAAATACGGGTGTTCTTGGGATTGCGTCACGCGCTACTACATCGAATTTCGTACCGCATGACGTAATTCCAATATAAAATGTTTGCAATATCCGATGCCTACAATAAAGTCTCAATTGAGTTTTATTCAGTATTTAATACATCTTGATATTTATTTATTTATTTATTTATTTATTACGCTTAAATCTCAGTTTGCAAATTAGTTAGTTTGAAATATCTAATTATAGTATTATTCATTTCATAAGCGTCTTAAATTGTTACTGTTTGAAATATTTTTTTTTTAAATTCTCTATAATCACATCGTTTTAAGTTTTTAAAAACATGCATATTAAATGAATTATGAAGTTTTATTTTTAAAGTTAGCTGTTTTTAGTCATTAGGAACTCATGTGATAAAAGAAATAAAAGATTAATAACTTAATATGTTAAAATGAAAGACAAGTGATTCCATCCATCAAAATTAGAATAATTAGGTTAAACGAAAGTTGCAATGTGATATCCACCTACTAGATTAGTTAGGTTAAATGAAAATTAGAATTTAAAAGAAAATGGTTGTTATATGACATTAAAATTAATACATCTGCATTTTATTGGTACAAAATGTAAAAATGACATTTTTTATTGATAAAATGAACTTCTATCATGACTTTTTTGGAACATTACCAAAAATTTAATGACTGTGGATGAAATTATCCTCTATTGTAATGTTAATTATATCGTTTTCTTTTTTTTTGGTAGAAAAGGAAAAGAAAAACAAACAACAACAAATTACCCAGGAATTAGCCTAGGGAAGCTAACCCCAATCCTATCTTCTAAGAGAAGAGGAGAGATGAAACTAGGGGAAACAGGAAGGGTAGTAACGCCTAACGTCCATTCATGGCCCGCCGCCGCCAAGCGATCAGCAACACGATTCTGCTCTCTAAAAATGTGTCTGAACTCTACGAACTCAAAGGAGGAGCAAAGCCTTTTAATAGCTTTGATGAGGTTGCGACTGTTAAGACCCATAGAATGATTCTCAGAAATCATTTTGATTTCTTCCAAATTATCAGACTCCCATAATTTAGGGTTGGGTTCTTCCTTTTCTGCGGAGCTCTGGGCTATTCTTACTAGAATCAATTATATCGTTTTCTAATTTAATGTGCTGTTAATATTATTGATTTTCACATCATATAAAGGTAGTTTCTCTGTATTTATTTTAATTATTTTTCTTTACATAATTTTTTAAATTAAAACTTTCAATTAACATATTATAAAAAGTAAGGGGCATTTGGTTCGCATAAGGGTAACGTAATAGAATCAAGAAAGGGAAACAAGGAGAAATGAATGAAATGACCCTTAATTTCCTTGTCGGTTTGTTTCACTTCCACAAAGGAAATGATACACCCATGATTTCCTTTGTAGCTGTTTGGTTCAAATGAGGTAATAAACTAGAGTTGTGTTTTTAACAATAAATTCTATACATACATGTGTCTTTATTAATAAATTAATCACATGTAAATATAAGAATGAAAATAAATTTATTCAACCATTAAAATCAAAAGACGATGAAACTGAATAAACTGAAATAAAATAAATCAAAGAAAATGCATAAGTATTTGATTTTAAAAAGAAAATTATTATTTTAAAATAATTAAAAATAAATACCAAAACTGAATAATATGATAAAAGAAAAATATTTGTCAAAATTATTTTTAGGACAAAAAGTAAAAATAAATAAGTATAAGGATCAAAAGTGAGATTAGTATAGTGATAAAAATATAAATAAATAAATATAAGGATGAAAATAAAAATCAAAAAGTAAAAATTAGTCAAAAATATTTTTTGAGAATAAATAAATAAATAATATATAAATATGAGGATCAAAAGTGAAATTAATTCAAGAATTAAAAAAGTAAAAATAAATAAATATATGAATAAAAATAAAAATAAAAAACAAAATAGACACTAAAATGAAATTTTATAAGGTAATTAATTTATTAGTCCCTATATTTTGACAAAACACACTGTTTAGTCCTTGTATTTTCAAAAACACATGGTAAGGTTCCTAACCTTTTTTTTCAGTGAACTGTTTAGTCATTCCGTCTGTTTGTTAGATTTTTTTACCGTTTATGACTTTGGAAATGACTAAATTACCCTTTACTATTTACCTTCAAACTTCAGAAGAGGAAATCCAATTTAGAAGAAGAAGCTGTTTGTATGGAGAACAAGAAAAAGAACAGACCCAATGTTTACGAATTTGATCGATTAAGAAGAAAATAAAAAAGAAGAACCTTCAAAGTTAATTTCAGATGTATTAGAGTTTAAAGGAAAGGAAAATAAAAGAAACGAAGAACGCAAATCCAAATTGACTAACAGAATCTTCATGAGAATCTAACGGCAGAGACTAAACAGTTCACCGAGAAAAACGTTAGGGACTAAACAGTTCATCAAGAAAAATGTTAAGGACTTTACCGTGTGTTTTTGAAAATACAGGGACTAAACAGTGTGTTTTGTCAAAATACAAGGACTAATAAATTAATTACCCAATTTTATAAGAAAGGTAGATGTTCAAAGTAGTTAGAGAGAGGAAAGGGAATGGAAAACCTTAGGGGGGTTAGAGGAATGAGATTAGAGGAGTTAGAGGTAAACACAAAACTAAAAGATGGTAAATGGAATGATTGAATTGATAAAACAAACGCCAACAAAATGAGGAATGAAATCTCCTCTTTCCCTTACCCTTTCTTGAAACTCCCAAAACAAACGCCCCCTAAAAAATAAATACCGACTTTTTGGGGGTAAAATTAGAGGTTTGAACCACTTTAGAGGTTTTGATTGGTCAAACTTTTAATAGTGGTGTTTGGTGGAGAGAGTTTCGAAAGAGCTTATTGAGTCCAAAAAACAAATTTTGAAAAAGCTCATGTTAGGACCTTTTTAAATTAGCTTATTACTCTATCTCTTTTGAAGGACATTTTTACTCCTATTTGTTACCATCTAACCCCAAATAAAGACTTTAGCATGCCCTTATTTGTCATTTACACAAACAACTATTAACAATCAGTTAAGTTTTACCAAACAAGTTTATACAATCAGCTAGTCAAATCAACTAATAAAAAAGTAATCCGCTAACAACTAAAGTAATCAGCTATCAGCTAACAGCTATTTGCCAAACACGACCAAAAATAAAAAATATAATACAACACATCAACATAAAATCAAATCTAAATATGAATTAAATCCAAATAAATATCTAAGCACCAACCCAGAAAATAGCATGGGCTTTTCTGGGTTAGGCCCAGTCATATTTTGTAACCTATTTGTATTTGGACTACTAAGAATAAAGCACTAAACCTCTGTTCATGTTTATAATACTTGCTTACTACAAAATTTGATTAAAAAATTAAAAAGATATTCATTTTTTAAATGAATTTTTTTTCTTCTGAATTGAATTAAGTGCTACAGGCTCATGCTTCTCAAATTCAATCATTAGCAAGTGCTTTCAATAATCTAATGAAATTATCAAGTTAATAATTACATTTTCATTCTTGTATTTGCTTTGTAATTGCAAAATGTAATTCCTACCACATTATTGAAATTTAATCTCACTTTTAAATACATTTTATCTCTACAATTGTTTTGGAGAGTCAGTGTTGAAGGAAACAAACGTAAGTTTCGACAACGTCTAGAAAAAGTAACAAAATATTCAGTTTAACTTAATAAAATCACTTATTTTTGTTTTTATCCAAATAAAGTTGGACATTTTTCGATTACCAATATAAACTAGTTTTGTATGCTATTTTTATTGATTTTAGTTGGGTATCCGATTTCAACCAATTTGGTGATAATTAAAATTAGATGAAATTGGGAGTTCTATGCTTATCAAAATAGTGCGGAATAAAATTATTTTTAACAAAAATCGATCCTTAGGATCACATGCATCAAGTAATGACAAGAATGTTTTAGCTTTCACCGAAAATGCCTTTAAAAGAGTGCATGAATCAAGATGAGGGGTTATAAAGTGAAGTCTCTCTACTCTCTCACAGGGTAAAAGCCTCCCGATTAGAATACTAGTGTGCTATCACATTTGATTCTACCTTAGAATCAATCCACCTATGTTCTTTCTTAAAATTGATGGCTATGATTTTTCCTTTTTCTCTCTCAAAAAATAGTACGGTGAATGAATAATGAATAATTGATTAGGTTTAAAATTAATGAAAATAAAACTATTTTTTTTATATACATAGGTTAGAATTAGAACAATTTACTTCATTTTTATTTATTTCAACCAATTAGAAATTAATCTAATTAATTCTTAATTAATAAAAAATAAAATTAACCTATTTTCCTACAGGGGACACATGTGGATATGATATGGAGGAGAATTTTGAAAAATTCCAACTCTGATTTCTAACGAGATAATATCTCTACCCTTTAATTAATTTAATTACATTATTATCTATACTATATATAATTACGGAAGCAGAGAGAAATGAGAAGAAGTGTTTTAGAATATAATATATTAAATAATTACTAGCCTATTAATTAAAATAATAAAAGAAAGCAAAAGTTATGGGAAGATGAAACACAAAGCAAATGAAATCCAAAAGTCACAAATAAACTTCTATATAAAGCATGATAGATAGTATTCCACCATTATATTCATTGGTCACGATAGATAGTATTATATTTCTGAAGGTAAATATTCGATTTTTTTCATATGTTGTAGTTATTTTGTTCTTAATTATGTTGTTGTTTTATTTTTATTAAACAATAGTTGTTATAGTTTCATCTTTCAGATTCATTTCTGTTGTTACCCATGTTCTATACATCTCGCTATCGTATCCATGTTTTCTTTTTTATTTGTCTTTTTTTTTCAAACTGATATCTTCAATTGAAGAAATCCGACAGAAATAGAAGATGCATGAACAACTAAAACCGGAAAACACAAAAGTGTCAAAAATTACAAGAAATTCTTATTTTTCTCAAGGTAATGATTCGATTTTTTTTCATATGTTGTAGTTATTTTTGTTCTCAATTGTGTTGTTGTTTTCTTTTTATTAAACAATAGTTGTTATAGTTTCATTTTTCAGAGATGAAATTCCATTTCTGTCGTTACCCAGGTTCCATACCTCTCGATACCTTATCCATGTTTTCTTTTTTATTTGTCTTTTTTTTCAAAATGACTAAAATAAAGATTTTGAGGGTGTTTGTTTTAGCTTTTCGGAGGAGCGTTTAGCGTTTCACTCCAAACTGCAGAAAATATAGCGTTTGGTTAGGTTTATATAACCGCAGCGTTTAGCATTTTTTCTGGAAACTGCAGCGTTTTGGAGCGTTTCACGAAAAGCTCTTATTTGGAGCTTTTCATAAACAATTGTTTGCAGTTATTTGTTATTGACAAAATTATCCTTCTTATTTCCACAAAATATGTTTATTCTTTAACATTATTTATATTTCTACAACATAATTATCGGAAGAACAAGGTTTTGTTGCGTTCAATAAATTTTTTATTTTTTATATAGATTATTTTTATTAATTTGTGTAACACATTTTTTATTTTATAATAGGATAAGGTGCAAAAATATCCCTAACATTTATAGCTAAGAGCAATTTTACCTTTAATGTCTTAAATTGTGCAATTATACTCCTAATGTTGGCAGCCAAAATCAATTTTACCCCTAACATTGACAAGTTGTGTCAATTTGAGAAATAATTTATTAAATTGTCTTCTTGGTCATGAATATTGTCATCTACACTTCACATATGTACCGTTTTTTTTATCACCGTTAATAACAGATCACAAACATTATGAGCATTTTTTCATATTTTTCCTTTTATAATTTCATCGTTGATTAATTTAAAACATGTCCATTTTAGACATTTTAAATCCGAACAGCAACAGTTCAATATAATTTTACCAAACACTAGTAATTAAACAGCGAACAACTTACTGCAACTACAAACAGCTAACAGCTTACTGCAACTGCAAACAGCTAACAGCAACCGCAACAGCTATTAGCTAACAGCTGAACCAAACGGGCCCTTTGTAAATTTGTATTCTTTTTTAGTATATGTTGCTAGGTGTTATCGTTTCAATTGCTAACTCTTAACTAAAATTTAGATTTTCGGCTTTATATGAACTCAATTTTTGGCTTTCTCAATTGTGCTGTTGTTTTATTTTTATTAAACAATTGTTGTTATAGTTTCATCTTTCAGAGATGAAATTCCATTTCTGTCGTTATCCAGATTCCATACCTCTCGCTACCTCATCCATGTTTTTTTTTATCAAAATGACTAAAATAAAGATTTTGTAAATTTGCATTCTTTTTTAGTATATGTTCCTAGGTGTTATCGTTTTGATTGTTAACTCTAACTAAAATTTAGATTTTCGGCTTTTTATGAACTCAATTTTTAGTTTTAATTGAAGTTAGATTAATTTTTCTAATTCGGAATTTGTTGAAATCCACTCATTTTTTTTAGTTTGAGTTTAGCTAATTGATATGGATTGTATTTTTTTTATTTTTATGCATTTTGGTACAAATAGATATAAAGTTTCACACGATAGTTGTTCATTGAAGTTTGAAACATATTAAATAAAATATTAAAGAGATATTGGAATATTATACTTGCAATGAAGTTTATTTCAATATAAATTATGTTATATTATTATTATTATTATTATTATTATTATCAAGAAGTTATTTTTTCCCAATTTTCTAGACAAGGAAATTGTAAGCGTCTAATACGCTTGATAAGATGTTTATTCTTGAAGAATGTGGATTATGCTAGATACGAATTCAAAATCAAGGTAAATAAAAATAAATTTTGATGCTCAAAATCCTAAAAATGTACATTAATTATGGATATTGAGATAATTGTTTTTGCAACATTGGCTTATATAATTTTTAACTATTATATTATGGTTCGTACAAAATTGTTAGTATTTCAAGAGTTTTTAACAGATGAAAATGAAATATGATCATAGGACAAATTATTGAAAAATATTAATTAAGAAAATATTATTATTTGAATCTCTTCAAATTCTCAAATATTGAGCATAATGATTCTAATTAATATAATTAATTTCACATATTAATTATAAAACGTTTTTTTTATACTGAGTGGTTACAATTGCGATTTAATTCCATTTAACTAAAATTAATTTATGGACTTAATACTTCATTAAGAAAAAATAAAATATTTAATTAATGGGCAAAAAATATTTTCACTCTCCTTTTTATACGCTTATGTCTCGATATTCTCTCTTATTTTCAAAAAAAAAAAAAAACCCGAGAGGAAGATGGTTCTCTCCTAATTATCTTTTTCGTCCCTTCATTTTTTTTTTCAATTCTTTTGTTTGTTTTTCTTACTTACAAAATTCAAGAATATATAATTATTAGAAAATATTAATGAAGTCAAATAAGTGATATCTGCGAGTATGGCTGATATTCTATATAGTGAAAGAATGAAGAACAAATTGATCGAATGTCTTGATGAAATATTTTTGAGATGAAAATAGGAGAAATCATCATCTTAAACTGATTCAATTATATATATTGGGTTATTGTAGCAGAATGAATAATTGAATTCGAATACTTGGTGATTATGAAATTCCATCAACCAAAATAATTATCATCAAGATGAATTTGTGACTAATTCTTACGAATTTTATTTTTTTATATGTAACATATTGAATTGATAAAGTTTCTTCATATGCAACATAAGAAAAGTATTGATTGTAATAGTTTATAGAATAATATATTGATGTTGCTTCCATTTTAACATAGATTGTAATTCTTTTGTATCGTAGATATACTATTTAATTTTAATTGTAGTTTAATTCAATTTTTGTTTAACCTATATTGTAATTCTTTTGTATCGTAAATATAATATTTAATTTTAATTATAGTTTAATTCAATTTTTGATTTTTTATTATATTCTAATATATTTCTTAATTAATCTGCTATTTTATTATTATTGTTTCACAGAATATTTGGAATATGAAAATGTATTAAAATTCCTAAAAAGTACAAATCATTGAATTTTGTAAAACTAAATAAATCATTCATCTTTAGTTAAAATTTTATAAAAAAGGTAGTCAATTATTTTTAAAATTAATTCAATTTGAATTATCATTAAAAAATATATATTAATTTCAAATATACATAATATAATTTTTTTATAGCATGATATAAAATTATTTAAAAGTAAATATGTCAATTTATTTATTGATCTAAATTATATAAAAGTTTCATACCCCGTGAATTGCACGGGTTTTCGACTAGTTATTTAATAATAATAAGAGCATCTAACCAGATAATATCTCTATCTTCTAAGAGCATCTCCAATAGAGGGTGTTTAAAATAGTGTCAACTGATATGACATTTACTGCTTGTTTGGATGGAGGTATTTTAAAGTAAGTGAGGGTAGCTAATCTTGTTTGTTTTGAGGTGTAATTGAATGTAATAGTAAGTGAGGGTAGATGAGATGAAATTTGGCTGATTTTCTTTACACCCCAAATTGGAGGGTAGGGAGGTGACAGATTTTTCTTTTCCAAAATTACCCTCTATATTTTATTTTAAAATAAAACATTGTTTGAATATAAAAGTAATTTTGTATATAACTTACCTTACCTTACTTTACCTTACCATCAAACCAAACACAATTACATCATTAAACCATCACCTACCTTACCTTCTATCCAAACACAACAAATTATTTCATTCACTTCACTTACTTTACTCTACCTTACTTTACTTTAAAATACCTCCATCCAAACAAGGCCTTAGATTGACAACTTTTAAAGGATGCATACTATTGGAGTGATGGTGGGTGCCAAAAAAGTTGCCAATTTTTGGTAGCCTTAAAGCAAGGTTGCCAAACATTTTTTAATATAAAAAAATTGATTTACTTGAACACTATTGGTTCACTTTTTTGATGACTTTCTCTCTCATTTCACTATTGATTGACAATATTTATAATTAAATAAATGATATATTAAGTAATGATTTGAGGGGTCATTGAGACAACTTTTAAAGTTGCTTTACTATTGAAGTATTTTTAAATAAAAGTTGCAAAGAGTGATGTGGATTGCTAAATTAATAAAATATTATATTTTAATATGATGTGTTAATTTTTGGCACTCTTTAAAGCAACCTCTATTGGAGATGCTCTTATATTTTGCCATATCTGACTAAATTAAACTCTATTCTTAACCTAAAGAATAATGTTTGATTTCCCTATTTATAATATCTAATATTATAAACACTATAATCTAATTTATTTTTCAACCAATTGAAATATAATTTTCTTTCTTCATATCCAATATTATGAAAATAATTATCTGGTTTAATTTCATCTAATTGAAATATAATTTCCCATTAGTTCCTTTATAGATATTTATTTACTAGGCTTGGGCTAGACTGGATTTTAAACCAATTATTATATAGTGCACTCAAGCTTGATTCGTTATTGAATGTATATACCTGTTAAATACATTTTGAGCTATCCTAAACGTGCATTCCAATCAGGCTTTCTAAACGTGCAATTCTATAGGTCTATCTAATCCTAGTACCAGGATCGAAATATACTTTCGTCCCACGAGTCATAAGAAGACTCTAGCAAGTTGTTATAACAAGCCAAATTAGATAGATATCTTATATATAAAGATTGAGAACTTAATAGTAACCTCAAGGTGATCCCTGCCATTTGATATCAAGTACATCATAGGGCATAATATTGTCACCTGATAGGGGTCAAAACCCCTATCTTTGGGTACGGTTTTAGTTTACTTTTTACCAATAAGCGAGCAATTCTCGCATTTATATTCATTTGTGTGTGTTAGTTAGAATTTGTATATGTTTTATTTACTTTTGTGGTTTAAACTCGTTTTCTCCTTCAACCTCCATTGAAGAACCTCCGAACCTCCGTTCACCGAGGATTGTTCAAGTTCCATCCTTAAGTCTTAGGAAGACGTCTGCATTGGTAGACAGGTTCCCTAAAAGGGATTTTTCTTCTCTTTTACATTTTGTTTGCCTCTGATACATGTTATGAATCCTAGGCTAATTGTATCTCCGTGACAATACTTTCCACCTTTAATAATATTATAGTTTTGTTTTCTTCAATTGGTTTATTGCTTTTATCTTTGTCTTACGCTTTGTCTGATTGGTTTAACTCATTCAATAATCCAAAAATTAAGTTGGCACATATTGCGAGCTGAATCTGACCTAGTTAGTGCCTATAAGACTGACGACCCAATAGATGATTAAGCCCAAATTGCTGAGCCTTAGAGGTAGTTTCGACCTTACAAGGGAATCACGAACTAGGAACCTCAGAAGGATAAGTAGGGTTGATCGCCTCGGACATAAGTGACTTAGATTAGGTTTTAAATCAGTTATCTAAACAATCTATCTTCATTATTATGGTATCATTCCATTTAGTAAAAGATCACTTAGGAGTAGAATAACTTAGCTAGGAGTAGAATAACTTAATTAGGAGTAGGTTAACTTAGTCCAAAATCAATTTCAAACCCCCCAAAGCCTAGATAACACCAGAGACTGAGTAGCTTGATACTTGCAGGAATAAATCCTGTGGATTCGATACCTGGACTTGTCCAGATTTTATTACTTGATAACGACGGGGTACACTTATCCCTTAGTGAGTCTCATCGGAGACGCATCATCACCCTCATCTAATGCTCGAATATTTCTTGATCTCTAAGTGAATTGATAAGGAATGAGCAATAACTTTGATTTCCTCATTCGAGTGTAGCTCCACACTTCTCAGCTTCACCAACCAAGTGGCCAAATGATATCTCTTCTCCCGTAGGAGAGTAGAAATCCCCCATACTTCACGCATAGTTTCTAAGCATGATTTAGAACATACCCAGCCAACCCATACTAGGCACCCAGTCACATGATGGTTAGATAAATGATCTAAGCATAATGTCTCATTTAGGCCCTATAGTGACTTTGAGTCTAAGGACTCATCTATGAATATTACATGAGAACGACCTATGACACTATAACTATGTGGTGTTCTCATAGAGAATCAATTCAGTGCTTACTATTTCATAAGCTCATATGCCATTGAATGTCAGTTAATGTCCATGACCGGTGAAACACCATCAACAACCAAAACACATACTAGTCTGTGGTTCATCATCATTCCTATAATGATAACAAACTAGGGACATTTTAGAGAATTAGGCCATCTTAATAGAACCTAAGTCCATGGAATTTCATTTACTCGTAGAGGCCAACTAGGACATTACACGATTTTTTGAATGTTGATGAAGGGGAGGCCAAGCTGACTGAAAATCTATTAGTGGGAATGTTCTGCTCTCTATCTCAATAGTTGCTTTATATCTCAATAGTTGCTTTATTTCATAGCCTTTGTGTAAATAAAGAACAACATCTCACTCTTCAACTGATGCCAAATATAGGTCTATTGCTACATCATCATCCAAGGTTGGATGTATACATATGTTAATGAAAGAAATTGGATTTCCTATTTAGGCTGCTCCCATTTTATGGTGTGATAATTTAAGTGCAATTTGTCTAACTGCCAATCATGTGTTCCATAATCATAGTAAGTATTGACTTTTACTTTGTTGGAGATAAAGTTTGTTTTCTAGACTCTTGTGGTTTGATACATCTCTACTATTGACCAGACTGTTGATATTTTTACCAAAGAATTGCACCGCGACCGTTTTTTAGCTACTGCTTGATAAGCCGATGGTTTGTTTTAGACCCGTTCATCTTGAGTGAAGCAATGAGAATATAAGTCTTAGTTTACAAGCAACAGTCTATATGTATGTCTTCCACGTATATGCTTTATAGTTCAAGTCTGTATCTTCACGCGTTAAATGAGAGGAATTCGACTAGAACTTAACGTATATATAGGAGTCAGTTTGATTCAACTTTAAATTAAGAAGTTGACTATATAGAGAGAGATCACTTTAGATAGATTAAAAGAGCCAATTATCATCACATAATTATAATTATAATGTAAAATCTCTCAGTCTAAAGTATATTGGGTTTATCTAATTAATTTCAAAAGTCATTCTTCTTCTTTAGTTAAAAGTACTCATCCATATTACAAAGATACTATCAATGATGACTCAACAATATGATTATATAGCTTTTCATAAAATAAAGAAGATGCTTTACACGTACAAATTCAATACATCCATCTCTTAATTTATTTTCTCCTCATACCATCTATCTAGATGTGTATCATGTGCTACTTTTTCTTTATTAAATCCTACATATATGTATCTCTTCTTTTAATTCATCTTAACATTTATTTTCCTTACATAGGAAAAAAGAAAAAAAGCTAAAGTTAACTAAAGCTAACCTTGTCTCTATCTCCTCATTCATACCTTTTAATCCAATATACATTCATATTCATGTGTAAGTGTAACCCACATGAATTCACTGAGATCTGTAGGCCCTCTTCATTAAAGATATAGATACTTATCTTAAATATTAATTTGAGAATCAGTGCTACTTCTTTTTGAATTAAATTATTATTGTGTGTAGTAGTATGGTTATTTACAAAAAAAAAGTGTTGCTTTGCATATTCATGATCTAGTGTGCTGGGAAGAAAAGTGGGGAGGAATCTCTTTGAAGTTTTCCATCAGAAACTCTTATTTTGCTCATCTTTTCTTCACACCAATGCAATTGTTCTTCACTTATATCACTCATTCTTAACACCCTTGATACCACTTTTATGTCTATTAATCCCATTAGTATCTCCATTTCTTCTTCTACTGTTAGTTTTCTTTTCCTTATGCATTTTCGGGCTCTCCTGAGATCTTTCAGCTTCGTTTTCTTCTGCTCATTCATGAATTTCTAATATTACTTTCAGGAAAAATGAGTAATCAATTATCTAAGAAAAAAGAGGATGATCAAACTTACTTTTTTGTTCACTTTCTTCATTAGTTGGAGAAGGGCAGGATCAACCGAACCTCTTCTGTTTCTTCTGAGGAAAGATGTTAAAATCTGGCACGGTTTCTGCTTATCAGCCTTTAGAAAATTCATGAATGTTGCAATTCCTTCTTCCATTATCATCAGAAATGCTGATGATGAAATTCTTGACCTGAATCCCTCATCCTTTGGATCATCTTCTGAATCTATATCAATCAGGAAAACAAAAGCAATTAGTTCTCATTCTCAATTTATTTGAAGAAGAATTAGTCCATCTAGGGCCGGCGGGACAAAAGAAAAAAATTGAATTGCCGACGGATATGCGTGTCGCTAAAAGTAAAGTTTCTACAAATTTAACATCAACGACAAAATATGAACCAACTTATCCGTCGATTATTAGTCCAATTTTAAAAAGGCTTAATGATTTACTCTCTTAAACTTGGTAAATTTTGTCTATTGGCACTCTTAAAGTTGGCTCATTCGGACCTACAGAACGAACTAATAGGCTTTTCTTTTTTCTAAAGCAGGCACATACGACATGGTTTGTTAAAGATGAAAGATAAACGATTTTGTATATAAGAGGTCTGAATGAGCAAACTTTAGGTGTATAATAGGTTTTTAAAGCCAAACTATAGGTGTGCAATAGTTTTTTTAAAGCTAACTATAGGTGTGCAATAGGTTATTTAAAAAGTTTAGGGTGCCAATAGGCGAAACTTACCAAGTTTAAGAGTGTAAATATGCATTAAGCCGTTTAAAAACCTTTAAATTTTTAATATATTTTGGTTCATTAAGCAAAAGTTCATAATTCAGCACCTACTGTTGCAATTTCACTTAGAAATGCAAGGGAATGGAAAGGATTACCTCTATATTCAGGGACAAGAAGTAACTTAGGAGCCAAAAGTCTCATCCTGGCATAAACCTCAGGTCTCCTGCCTTGTTCATAAGGCTCATTTTCAACATAACGCTGCAAAAGAACTTGGAACTGCTGAAACTGTTGAGCTATACGAGCAGCACAGCCCGGATCGAAATCGGGCTGTCTTGAAGCTCTCTTGAGTTGGAAGTTGATGTAGTTCCAATTAAGAGCTTCCCATGTCAAGCATATCTGAGCTACATAAGTAGCCTCTAATTCATGATACGGGTTTTGCTTGATCTCTCCACATTTGTTATTCTTGTTGTTGTTGTTGGTGTTCATTGTACTAATTTTATGCAAAATCCGGTCTGAAATTGATCTCGGACATGCCTGAATAGACCTTAATGACTCTAAAAACAAAACAAAATTTAATCAAATTGTCATATGTTAAGTGATGAAAATGTGTAATTAGTACCTGTTTCGTGAAGCTTTTGAGCACTAATTCTATCTAGGAACATCATTTCCTCATCATATTTCTGAAAAACAGTGTAGGATTCCCATTTGGGGCAACTTCTTCTGGATGAAGAAGAGAATGGATCTTCAGTTCCTGAATCCTTAATTGAGCTTCTCCATTCCGAGGAGCTCTTAGATGTTGAACCAACTGTACACGAGTCCCCAAATATTTCTTCCTTTTCCTTTTCCTCAAGCTTTTGAGTTGCTGCATAGATGTAAAAATCTCCATCTCCTCCTGTAAAATTTGATTCCATCTCCTCATTTTTAACATAGTTTCCTGCTACACAAAATAGTTTTTATTATCTTTAAGCCCTTGAATTTGAAGCTTGTACAATGTATGATGCATATACCTCCATGCTTATCGTCACTGTCTACCAAACCACTTCTCTGTTTGTATATGGTAATCGGAGAGGTGGTGGGGCCCCCGTGATGAGGGGAAGAATCTTGGATTGAATCAGCATATGTTGGTTGGAAATTTTCTTGATCGTCGTCGTCATTAATCAGGTCAATATCTTCTTTTTCAGATTCTGAACCAGCTGACGCAAGAATAGAAGTGGGTTCATCGTAAAAAAAGCTGTCATCTTTTGGTTCAGTTGTAGGAATGGAGCTGTTAGACAAGAACACAAGTGATTCACCGCCATGAATTATGTCAGCTACGAGATGATCTTTTTCTCTTGACTCGCAATAATAGTAGGTTTCCTTATCTTCTTCTTCCTCCTCCTCCTCTTCCTCCTCATCGGAGTATATATACTCATATCCGTTTTGATTCCTGCCATAGTTAAACAAAATGAATCAAGAAACATATATGAACAGGTTAAATAGAGTTTTCCGGCGATCAGTGAATGCGGTGTATGTACCTTTGGATTAGGGGATAGGTGCCAATGAAGTTGAGGACATTGATGAGCAAAGTGGAGGAGAAGTAGAGGAAGATAAGAAGAAGAAGGGAGAAGCTTGAGACATTGTAGAAAAACCAGAAGAGAGTTTGTTTTGAGCATTGCATTGTTGGTGTCTTGATTTTAGGACCAATATTAGGAAGCAAAGTGAACTCTTCAAACAAAAAAAAGTGAGTGAGTGGTGCTTTCGTTTGCTTTCATAATGCACTCTTCTTTTTAACACAATATATTTATTTATAATAATAAAGTTTCTCCTCCATTCTATTGTTCAAATTTGTCCTTTCCTTTGCCTTCAAATATCCAATGTGTCCTACTACAAAAGCTTCAACTTAATTATGCTCTAATCATGTATTGGAGTACCCATTATACCTTAGATTAATATTTTAATGATAAAATAAAATTGAATTTTTCAAATTTTATTAATCAAAGTTTCCTTTATTTTTATATTGAGAAAAACCTAAAAGATTGAAGAATATAAGATCGGAGAAATACGAACACCAACATCCTCTTGCAGCAACGACTGAATATCCAAAGAAAGATTCTAAAAAAAATATGGAGATCAATCGAATAATTCACAATATTCCTTATTAGCTGTTTATGTTTTTAGTCAAATAACATTTATCCTAATTGATTATTGATACGGATTAGTGTTGAACTAGAGGGTTTTAATCTTAAACCCACAAAGAATTTCTTCTCAAGCTAAACTTGAAGGAGTTAATCCCAAAAAAAAAATAAGAACAAGCTCCAATGGAGGCTAATTTGATTTGATTGATAAAATATACTATATAAAATATGAGGCTTATATACCTCTTCTAATTCTAGAAGTGAAAGACATAAAAAAAGCCTCACTAGGGTTACAACTTAATAAAGAATGATAGGGATAAAAAGGAAAAGTAAAGGATAAATAACATTTATGTTATTGCCCCTAAATAGCATCATAGTAAATAAATTAGTGGAAACAGTAAAAATAAAAAGTGGGCAAAAAATCTAACATTCTTGTCCCTTGGTTTGGAATTGCAAATTTTCGAGAGCACACCGCGTGTGGTCAGAAACTTTTGGTTCTCCTTTCTTTGATCTCACACGACATGTGGTTTAGAGGCACACGTCGTGTGGAATTAAAAAAAAAAAGTTACATGACCTTTTCTTCTATCCCATATGCCGTGTACCCTGCTCCACACGTAATGTGGGGAAGAAAATCATGTCGCCCCACCTTTTGCCTTCATGTAGGAGATGTCCGCATCATCTTTTCTCAAGAGCAATTCTTTGAGTATGCTTAAGTTTCCGACACTAGCATGAAGGTTCTTCGCCACGTGATAACTTATTACCTGAACTTGGTCACGTGTCTCGACCGTGATGATGATCTGACGTCGTACTATAACCTGTAAAATAATAAGCAAGTCAGACAGGGCCGAAGTCTGGCAAACCCGCTCCGATGTCTGATCTAGGACCGAATGGAATGGTATGGACTAGTTTAGAGATAATAGTTAATATATCGAACCTTGTGCGTATTCATATATATTTATAGTGTTAGATTAGGTTTTAAGGTTGTCACCTCCTTTAGGAATCCTTACGGAGCTAGGATTCCTAATCCTTTAAGGATTCTGAATCCTGGGAGGAATCCTTTATCTCGTAGGATTTTAGCAGGTCCTTTGATGCGTTGAGGCTAGGAGGTTTGGTCATTTGGTGATGGACCACCACTTGTTGGGCTTGGGCCGCATCAATAGTTTCCATCCCGCTGGGACCGTTTTGGGTGTATTTGGGTCTTCATCATGCGTTGAGCCTAGATCACAATGATGGTAGTGATGACGTCACGTATATAATATCATTTAGTCCAATATCACCACATAACCATGTTCGTGCCTTTCGACCTTCTATTTTGATAGAAGTACATGTTCTAAGCCACCGAACACCAAATCCCTAATAACCTTTGCTGATATTGTTATGAGTAGATATGTAGAATCATAGTATAAAACGAATCAATGGAAGAGTTGAGAAAGTAAAAGAAGAGTGAGAATTGAGAACTATTAAATTCTGTCTCTATTCTTTTACTTTCTTCAACTCTCCATCAAATTTAGTAGATGGTGAAGATCTTGAAAAAAAAACTGAGACATATAATAAAGTGTGTGGTTGGGATAATAGATTAGCTTATGTTTGCAATGGAGATAACCGTGTAACAGATTAGATGACTAATTTCACAGAAATTATCATTTTTAATCATCATGAGTGTGTTATGTTCTAGATATGAGTTACTTTATGTTTTTATGTTGATTTGTGTGAGACTAGATTCCAAGAGTTAATTATTAGGGATGGCAATGGGTAGGGTACCCGCGGGTGTGCCAATCCCAAACCCTTATCCTTTTATTTTTTAATTACCCGTACCCTTCCTATTACCCTAATGGGTATATGTTTTGCATCTCATACCCTTCCCATTTAATTCACTGGTACCCGTGGGTACCCTTACCCGTTAAGAATCAATAAATAAAATAAAAATATTACAAATTTAACAAAGTATAAATTTAATAAATCATCGATTTAAAAATTGAACAAATTGAACCTTAATCAATAAAAATAAAATAGTTTAGTGGTATCACTTAATGGTTAAAGAACAAAAGGTTAGTATTCAAATCTCACATTTTACATCTAAAACACAATAATATTTTTTTAATATATAAAAAATTTATGACGGGTACCGGATACCCTAGGGGTGTTGGAATATTTCGGTATATTAGAGAGAGAGAGAGAGCCGAAATATTGAGAGAGAGAGAGAGAGAGGATTGATTGAATGATTTCCTTAATTAGGGATTGTATTAATCAGAAGTATTTATATGACAGATACATAGTGTATACTAATTAGGTTTGTCTGACCTAATTAGTCGTATAGTTATAATACAACTCTAATATCTAATCCTGCAGATAAGTAGAATACTATCTCTGCACCTAAGTAGAGTTGTATGCCGAATACAACTCTGTATAATTATCAGTAGAGATAATATAAACATTATCTCTAACACCCCCCTTTAAGCCGATGCCGTGGAAAAACCAACAGTCGAGAGCGTAACAAAGTGAAGCGAAGACTGGGTAGTGGCTTGGTTAATATGTCAGCAACTTGATCATTAGTGGGAATGAATCTGACATTGAGGAAACCGTTTGTGACTTGTTCCCGGACAAAGTGGTAATCAAGCTCAATGTGTTTTGTGCGAGCATGAAACACAGGATTTGAGGTGAGATAGATTGCACCCACATTGTCACACCATAATTGTACTGGAAGCGGCATGTGGAATCCCAAGTCTCGCAACAGCGATTTGAGCCAAAGTAATTCTGCTGTTGCATTTGCTACGGCTTTGTATTTGCTTTCAGTGGATGATCTTGCTATCGCGGGTTGCTTTCATGTTTGCCATGAAATGATGCTTCTTCCAAGATAGACACAGTAAGCTCCGGTGGATCGCCTGTCATCAGGGCATCCTCCCCAATCACTGTCTGAATAGCAATGGATATGCTCAATGGGTTTTGCGAACAGAAGAATCCCACTTTCCAAAGTTCCTTGCATGTAGCGTAGTACCCGTTTGACACTCTTCCAGTGTTCATCAATCGGACAGTGAAGAAACTGACATAGCTTGTTTACTATCAGTAATGATACCGTATGCTGTCTATAGAGCTACCCATATGTCATGTGAGTAGTGAAAGCAAGTAATAATAGAGTATACCTCTTCAGTAATTGAATGCAACAACAGTGACATAACAACATTTTCTAGATCATCCCATACAGTGTACTCAGGATTGAGAAACATATTATCATTATTCATCATGAAACCACCTCGAGGAAGAAATTTAGGTGGTGGTGGGGTATTACTTGTGATGTGATCAAAATAGTGATGAAACTTGAGGGTGGAGACAATAGCCATTCTCCACGCCTTGTAGTTATGTGGGGTGAGCTTGATATGTGTTTGTGTGTGTGCTGGGGGAGCACGGGAGTGGATAACAGAATTTCCATTATTGTTTGAGTGTGTTGAATAGGGTGGAGGGGCAGTTGTGGTAAAAATTAGGAATATGATTATGATTAGGGTTTGCCATAAAAGGTTCAGAAGATGGATTTGTGAAGGTGGAGGGTATTTGGGAGCTATGGTAAGAGGGTGGGGGTCCAAAACCAGGCCTAATTGGAGGTTGAGAAAAATTACCCGGATGTGTAAACAACGGTGGATGTTGTTGCGGTGGAGGCCCTTACCGTTGCTGAAGTTGTCGAACCCGAGGGAACACACCATCATCATGTTTGTCAAATAAGTAAGTTGACGTAATAGAGGAAGGGGCCGCTATTGTAAACGGCGAATCAAATCGCCAGCCGGAGGACGGTTGCAGGGACTCGGCAGATTTCGTGTTCACCGTGAACTCGGACGCGCAGCTCCCGTGCGAAACAGCAGACATCGCAGCAGTGGCGGACGGCCGCGGCGTGAGGAAGCTCGAGCTCGCAGCAGCCGAGCTGAGGAAGAACGAGGCGTTTCCCGTGGCTTCTGGTGTTCGGATTGTGGTTGGGGAGGTTGCGTCGACTTGAAATCCGGGCGCCGAAAGCTCTTCGATTGAAGCAGCAGCCGCCCCATGAAGGGAATTTGGCGGAACTGATGCGGAAGCAGAGGCAGGCGGATTGGAACCGTTTACTGCTCGTGATACCATGTTGGAATATTTCGGTATATTAGAGAGAGAGAGAGAGCCTCAATACTGAGAGAGAGAGAGAGAGGATTGATTGAATGATTCCCTTCATTAGGGATTGTATTAATCAGAAGTATTTATATGACAGATACATAATGTATACTAATTAGGTTTGTCTGACCTAATTAGTCGTATAGTTATAATACAACTCTAATATCTAATCCTGCAGATAAGTAGAATACTATCTCTGCACCTAAGTAGAGTTGTATATATGCCGAATACAACTCTGTATAATTATGAGTAGAGATAATCTAAACATTATCTCTAACAGGGGGGTCTTCCCATACCCGTCCCATTACCCTAATGGGTAATGGTTTTGATCCCATACCCTTTTATACAGGGTATGAATAGTCCCATTAGGATCAGATAGTGTCGGGTACCCACGGATAGAGTACCCATTACCATCTCTATTTATCTGTTAGTTTCAAAGACAGCATATTTATTCTTTTCTATTTCGCTTATCTTC
Source organism: Euphorbia lathyris (assembly GCF_963576675.1). NCBI lineage: Eukaryota > Viridiplantae > Streptophyta > Magnoliopsida > Malpighiales > Euphorbiaceae > Euphorbia > Euphorbia lathyris. Next base: position 42,886,504 of record NC_088911.1, read on the forward strand.
TCTTCCCAAATCAAAGTCTCATAATTAGTTTTAAACTTTTTTCTTTTCTATTTTATATTAGTTTCGTTTGTTTTATTAGGGCTTTTATTGGTTTGTTATTATTGTTTTAACCCACAATTATATAAATAAAAATAAAAATATTAGTCATGTTTTATTATGAATATAAATACAGCCGAAAATTTATAATTAATTGTACAAATGAAGTGGGTACTTCTGTTCATTAGGTTTTGAATACTTTCCTTTTCACTACGTAACAAAATATATATTTGATTTTAAAGTTTTTTTTTTTCATAACACAAACATATATTAAGCACATGAAGCAAAATCGTTCTAAATACAAGAAGCAATACAATCAAAGAAATCTTCAATAAGAATTTTCAATTGAGATAGAGAATGAGCCCAAACTGCTAAACTATATTCAACAGTATTGATTTGTCGTCTCTCAAACACAAACTCGATTGACACAAAAACATGTACCAAATAAAAAATATCATCTAGAATAACATTTAACCAATCTGCCAAAACATAATCTTCTTTAAACAACCGAATCGCTAAAAATGAGTTAGATGCCACCACAATTCTTTAAAATCCACAATCACGAACCGCACCTAAAGGATAAAGAATGTGCAGCACCAAAATTGTGGATCCAAGTAATCACTGATTAACTGAAGGAAACACTAACTACATATATAAAAAGTACATGTTGTTGCGGAAACGATTAGTAAATTGAAAGCTAAAACATAAAACAAATAGAGAAGACACCAGAATTTAACGAGGTTCGACCGATATTGCCTACGTCCTCGGACACTACTAAATATTATTGCAAATGAGCAATTACAATAGAGAAATGAGGAGAAAACAACTAACCCTTAGAAATTAGAGTAGGCTAGTTGTGGGGTGTCTTAAGCCTAAAATCCAAGCCCAAATATATAGTCTTCCAAAATCCCCCAAAAGTCTAGCTTTCCAATAATGTGGGACTTTGAACAACTAATATACACCTTTTCCTCTTCTTCCCTTTAGGTTAACACTATGACATTCTTAAACGAGAGCCATTTTTCTACAATCTCCACTTTGGCGATCTTCTAAGAAACATCAACCAAACTATCTCTCCATCCTTTCTCATACTCAGTAGTGTCTTCAAATTGCAACTTCAAATAGAGATGACATTAATCAAGTCCAAACAATGTTGAAACTTGATTGATGTTACCACCTTTGTTGCCATATCTGCAGGATTGTCAGCTGTCGGAATCTTCTGAAGCTGTATTTGTCCCGCTTCAAGAATTTCCCTTACAAAATGATAACGAACGTCGATATGCTTTGTCCTTGCATGATAGACTTAGTTCTTTGCTAAATAAATAGCACTTTGACTGTCACAATGCACTTTGATATGCTTCTGTCCAACTCCCAACTCTTTTAGCAACCCCTGAAGCCAAATTGCCTCCTTAACAGCTTCTGTAACTGCCATGTACTCTGCCTCCGTCGTAGATAAAGCAACTTTCAACTCTAAGGTAGACCTCCAACTAACTCGTGCCTTTGCTATGGTAAACAAATAACTAGTAGTTGACTGCCGATTATCCAAATCACTCGCATAGTTTGAATCACGATATCCTACTATTTATTGGCCGACTTTCACATCCCGCTCAAACACCAAACCAACATCCACAGTATGTTGGATATACCGTAGAATCCATTTCACAGCTTGCCAATGTCCTTTACCAAGATTATGCGTATACCTACTCACAACTCCAACTGCTTGTGAAATGTCGGGCCTCGTACACACCATCGTATACATCAAACTACAAACTACATTCACATATAGAACATTTAAACAACTAATATACACATTTTTCTCTTCTTCCCTTTAGTCTAACACTATGACATTCTTAAAAGAGAGCCATTTTTCTACACATGTAACACAATAAGCAAATTAAATTTCTTTTTGCATGTGAGGCATACATTATTAAAAAGAATCTATAGAATGCACATAGCATTAAAAAGCACAAAATCTATGTTTGATAGTTGCAATTTAATCAGAAAATCCTACTCTACAAGAAAAGGGTGCTATTGCAATATCCAAACAAAAATAAAAAGACCAAAACCTTGTAACACGCATCTGAAAGTATATTATATAAAATAATTAACAATAAAACTTTTGAAAAAAGCATGTTAAATCTTATAATAATATTTAGTGTGGGGTGGCTAGTCTCGACTCTGAAACTATAAGGAGTATTAATTCTTTGCCCCTAATGAGCTAAAGACACTTTTCTAAAAGGTACTCCTTTTATAAAATAATTGATTAAAGAGTAAATTATAAAAATAAAATTTTGTGATTTTACATTTTTGTAAAGATGAATCTGAGATTTCTTCTATTTGTAGATATAAAAATATTTTTTCATTAACAATAAATAATTTATTTATATGTTTAATTTTTAAATAAAAAATTTCAGTGAAATTTGCAAAAAATACTCCAAACGTTTAACCCCTAACGTTTAAAATAGTACAATTTTAGATAGCCAAAAGCAAGTTTACCACTAACGTCGACAAATTGGATCAATTTGAGAAATAACTCATCAAATTGTCTTATCGGTCATGAATCTTGTCATTTACACTTTATATGTGCGTCATTTTATCACTTATTATTATCAGATCATAAACATGTGATTAAACATAGAAAAATTAAAAAAAATTAAAATATACTATATGTTATATGAGTCAGACAAAATAAATTCAAATATTTCGTCGAATTTAAAAATACTAATTTCTAATTCTATTATTAAATCACAAAAAAAAATATGAATTTTTTTAATCAACTGATGTGCAATGCAAAACACGGAACAAGATATCGGTGTTCTATAATAATTTCTGAAATTGATTCAATTTGCCAAGGTTAGTGATTACATTATTTTAAACGTTAATGGTAAAATTACTCCTTCTTGTAAACGTTATGCGGTTGTTTGCACTTTATCCATTAAACTTTTCATATTTACTAACAATTTTAGTGAAAAAATGTCAATTTGTGTTTGCAAACTCTTACCACATCAAGGCATTTTTAAGAAATCAATTTTTTTTTTTTTGTAATTATCTGTATATAAACTTTTTATTTTTTCACTTAATGATATTTGCCCCTGACTTGGCTACTAAGTTTACTTATGGAATATTAGTTGCAAAAAAAAAGTTTAGTTATGGATTTGTGAATATCTTGTAGCTCAATTTGAGGAAAAATCTAAAAATTTAATCTTAATCAGTTGATTGATTACTCCAAAACATAAGCTAGGTAGGTAGCCTATGTGACAAGGATGTTTTCCACAGGAAATCTTGAATTAAAGAGTCTAATTGAAACTTGCTGTACTTTCAAAAAAACAAAAAACAGCAGACTTATTCTTAAGTCTTAAGGGACATGATTTGTGGAAGTTCCTAAATGAGCACTATAAATTCAAGTCCTATAATAAGGAGCCGCTACAGCATTTAGAGCCACTTAATCCGTTCATTTTTATATTCTCTTGTGTTCTGTTGCATTTTTTGTTTATGTTGTTCTTTGTGTTTTAAATTATTTTGTTTTGTTTTGTTTTTTTTGTTTTTTTTACGTTTCATAATGGTTAAAGGTAGAAAGAAAGTCGAATTTAGTATTCCTTCTAACAATGAGACATCTTATACTTCTTCTAATTCCGAGGATTATGAAGATAATTTTTTTTGTTGAATTAATGGACGATAGGAATCGAAAGAGGAAAAATGTTATGAAGGGTGAATCTGTGAAAAAACAAAAGAGAGTGTTGGAGAAGAAGTTGCATGGTAAGAAAAATAAAAAAAAGTATCTATAAAAATTGTTGTCCGTGAAAAACGTTGAATATGCTCATAAGAACAAGAAGGAAAAAGTGGAAAGATAGATCACAAGAATCTAGTGAAGAAGCCGGTGAAGGTTTTTTTTTATGGTTAATCTCGTTTGGGGAAATTTCCTATATTTGAAAATTGGAAGGGTAAGAAACAAAGGGTTACAGAAAAAACCGAATTGAAATTGAGAACGGAAATCGAACTATGCCGTGGCGGAGGCCACTGCCTTGAAAGCGATTTCGACAGACCGAGGTGCAATCTGTAATTCCGGTCGCTCCCCAAGGTTAACACAGAAACCTTCGAACTTGTGCACTCAAAGTCGAAGATGATGGAACAACAAGAGTGTAATTTTAAATGCCCAGAAAGTTTGATTGAAGAGATTAAATGGAAAAACTGTGTGTACAAAGCTGGAAACTTATTGTATTTATAGGCCACAAAAATATGAATGTTAGAACGTTCATATACACGTTAGAACGTGGAGTGAGACCAGGAGATAAATAAAGTTCCGTTTTTTACTAATTAAAATGCTGAAGAAAAATTCAAAGAAGTTGAAATGGATAAAAAATAAAATAAAATTCGGGTCCAGTCGGGACGGCGTCGCGCGAATGAACGAGCGAGCGCGCCCGTGTGGTATATTTGCTAAAAACCACTTAACACAATTTAAAGGCTTCTAAAGCCCAATTCTATATATATCCACTCAAAGGGTTATAAGTGTAAGTCGTTGTTTTTCTATCACGAGCTGATGATGACTGTGAGTAATCAAGTCAGCATGTGTGAGTTATCAAGTCAGCATGATGCTGGGTCATCAAGTTAGCATGATGCTGAGTCATCACGTCAGCATGGTCTTGGTGTGTTAATACTTTTTTTAAGTAAAGGGTATCTTGGGTATTTTCACAATCTTGTAAAACCTATAAAGGTTTAGGTTGGGAAGTAGTTTTGTAAGCTCTTACCTTATCGAAGTCATTTGTATACACTGTGATATACTGAGTTGGGGATTGCGAAAACACGAGAGTTTCTTGAGAGGAAACTGTTTCAATCTTGTTGTAATCTCCATTGATTAGTGAAGTTGCTGGATGTAGGCATTTAAGCCGAACCAGGGTAAATTCTGTGTGTATTCTTTTGATTGTTGTTTCAAGATCCAATCTGCGATCTGTGAAATCGTTTATCTGTGTGGTTGATTGATCGTTCGAAGTAGAGTTTCGTTCAACAATAAGTTTCCCATGTGGGATTGTAAAAGTGCTCTTGAGAGCAAAGTGCTTAAAGACAAATATACCCCACACTTTCAAAGCCATTTTTATTCAACACACCAAAGCCATTTTTCTAACAATCCCCCACAAATGGCTTTATAAAAATAATTTTTAAAATAGTACAAAGAAGATAATTTTCTGGGCAAATAAAAAGAATACGATAAGGTTATGAAGAACTTAAGTATCAATGTCTTTCGATTGAATTGATACGTAGTGAGATGAGGCAACATGGTGACGTTTTAGAAGTGAATTGCTCTTGAACTTCTAAAACTTCATCTGAGACCCCCACAACACGTAAATAACCTTAAAAACTTTTGCTGTTCCGCGATAATACATTACAACGCTTTTGAAGGCCATGCGTACACCTTGGGTCTCATGAGTGCTCTAGAAAGACTGCCTGAGTCTTTCATAGAAAGCGGCCCACCTCCACACTCAAGTAGGTGATCTCAAAATGAGATCATTAAGAGTTTCTCGTAACTCAACCTTCAAAACACATCCATCAGGTCCATGATCATGAACCACCACTTAATCGGGCTATGGATTACACACGCACTAGGAATGGGAGTAGTATAGTGCATAACAAGGACAATATGGTTTCGTTTGACCACGAATGGTGTCCACCATATTTCCTTTACTCAACAGGCTTTAGTCCCATTCCCCTTGACGACTCAAGTACAACTCTTCTAGGTAACCCTTTGGTAAAAGGATCTGCTAGATTCTTTTCCGACCTCACATAGTCTAAGGCAATTACCCCATTCTTCAGGAGTTGTTTCAAAATTCCATGTCTAATGCGAATAGGTCTTCTCTTTCCATTATAGACACTATTCTTTGTTGTACCAATAGCTGCCTGTGAATCACAATGCATTGAAATGGGTGCAGAAGAATTCCCCCACAATGGAACATCTGCTACTAGAGCTCTCAACCATTCTGCTTCTTGACTAGCCAGTTCAAGAGCTATAAATTCAGATTCCATGGTTGATCGAGCAATACAGGTTTGCTTGGATGATTTCCAAGACACTGCACCACCACCTAGAACAAAAACATAGCCACTAGTGGAACTCACCTTATCATTGTTAGATACCCAATTTGCATCAGTATATCCTTCTAAAACAGCAAGAAATTTAGTAAAGTGCAAACAATAATTCATGGTACCTCTTAAGTATTTCAATAAGCGATAAAGTGCAGTCTAATGTTCATTACTTGGACAGTGAGTATATCTACTCAATCTACTAACGGCATAGGATATGTCAGGTCTAGTATGGTTCATTAGGAACATTACACTACCTATGATCTTAGCGTATTCCTCTTGGGAGACACTATTTCCTCCCTTATTGCTTGTTAAATTTACACTAGGATCATAAGGAGTTCTAGCTGGAACTACATCAAAACTGTTAAATTTTTTCAACAGCTTTTCAACATAATGTGACTGTCCTAATGAGAACCCATTTTCTGTCTTAATAATTTTGATGCCAAGAATTACATCCGCTTCTCCCATGTCTTTCATGTCAAAGTGAGAAGATAGAAAGGATTTTGTGTCATTAACCATATCTAAGCTTGTCCTTAAGATAAACATGTCATCTACATATAGGCATATAATCACATAATTCGAATCACAAGATTTAGAATAGACACATGTATCCGATCCATTAACCACATACCCATTGGAAAGTAAAACACTGTTAAATTTTTCATACCATTGCTTGGGTGCTTGTTTTAACCCATAGAGTGACTTTCTCAATTTGCACACTTTGTCCTCGTGTCCAGGTATGACGTGTCCTTCTGGTTGGTGTACATAAATCTCCTCTTCTAGATCCCCATTTAGAAATGTCGTCTTTATATCCATTTGATGTATCACCAGGTTATGAATTGCTGCAATGGCAATCAGAACTCTAATAGTAGAGATTTTAGTAACAGGAGAATAAGTATCAAAATAGTCAATTCATTTCTTTTGACTATAACCCACTACAACTAATCTAGCTTTAAATTTTTCAATGGATCCGTCAGGCCTCAGTTTTCGTTTAAATATCCATTTACACCTTATAGGTCTAGAGCCTTTTGGCAGATCAACTAATTCCCATGTATGGTCGGCCATAATGGAATCTATTTCACTCTTAATAGCTTCTTTCCAAAAATCAGCATCTATAGAAGTGACTGCTTCTTTATATGTTTTTGGGTCTTCTTCTATTAGATAAGCAGACATAATCTCATCAGTAATGTTATCTGGATTTTCTAATAGAAAGGCTAAAATGAAATCTGGTCCAAAGCTATTTTCTATTCTTCTTCTTTTGCTTCTCCTAGGTTCAAAAGCAACATCATTTTCATTCTCATCCTGAGGTAGAGATGAAGCAGACACAATTGGAGTAGGAATAGGTAATGAAGTAGAAGCACTAGTTGCATCACACTGTTTGTCTTTCTTTAGGGGAAAGGTGTTTTCAAAAAACACTACATCTCTAGATTCACATCTGCTATAGTCGTTTAGATTCATGAACCTATAAGCGGCACTATTTGAGGCATAACCAATGAAAACACAATCAAAGGTCTTGGGTCCCATGTTTGACTTTCTAAAGGATGAAAATGCAACTTTAGCAAGACAACCCCAAACTCTCAAAAAATTCAAATTGGGTGCAAAACCCTTCCACAGTTCATAAAGAGTTTTATCTAACTTTTTATGAGGAACCCTATTCAGAATATAACATGCAGATAAGACAGCTTCCCCCCACATGTTATCAGATAACCCAAAACTAATTAACATGGCATTCATCATCTCTTTGAGAGTTATATTTTTCCTTTCAGCTATACCGTTTTGTTGAGGTGTATACGATGCACTAGTCTCATGTACAATGCCATTATTCTCACAAAAGGACTTAAGGAAAAAGGTTCCATACTCACCTCCCCTATCGGATCTAAGCCTTTTTATTTTCTTATCTAATTGATTTTCTACCTCTGATTTAAACTTAATAAACATATGCTCAGCCTCATCTTTTGATTTCAATAAATACACTTTGGTATATCTAGAGAAGTCATCAACAAAAGTAATGTAATATCTTTTGCCACCTTTGCTAACAGAATTTTTAAAATCAGCCAAATCAGAGTGAATTAAACCAAGCAGTTCTGTACTTCTACTCTCAACAGGTAAGAAATGTTTCTTTGCAAATTTTGCTTCCACACATATAGAGCATTTGGAATTAATTTCAGAATTAGTGACATTTATAACATGCATATTTCCCAATTTTTTAATGGAAGCAAAATTTACATGTCCTAATCTACCATGCCACAAATCAATGGATTCACTCAAGTAAACAGAAGCAGATGCAGTTGCATTAATTCCAACAGAATTCACATGGACAGTGTTCAAAATAAAGAGGCCATCAGCTAGGTACCCTTTTCCCATAAAAGTCCCATTCCTAGTGAGAATAACCTTATCAGCCTCAAAAATAATTTTTAAACCAGCCTTATTTAGCAAGCTACCAGAAATAAGATTTCTACGAAGAGCAGGCACATACAACACATTATTTAAAGACAAGCTTTTTCCAGAAGTTAACTTAATTAAAACTGTTCCTTTACCGACAACACCAGCAGTAGTAGTGTTTCCCATGTAGACGCATTCCCCATCGGCAGCGACCTCAAAGTGATTAAACAGGTCCTTGTTTGAGCATAAGTGCCTTGTAGCTCCAGTATCTAGAACTCAGTCTATTTTGTTTTCAACCAGATTAGCTTCAACCACAACAGCATCAATAATTTCTTCATTTTCCACCAGATTGGATTGTGGAGCAGCTCTGTTGTTTGGATTCTGATTAGTGTGTTGTTGGTTCTTCCTTTGGTAGCACTGAAATGCCTTGTGGCCAGGTTTACCACACACAAAACATTCCACTACTTTCCTCTTCTGAATTCTTCCATTCTTCTTGAAAGGCTTGTTCTGGTTTGAGCCTTTTTGGAATTTGGTTGAGGGTCCTTTGGTCCTGTCTTTTGGCACCACAGCAGATTCAACAATATTAGCATTAATTGAAACAGATTTTGAGGAAAGTTGCTTATCTTTCATTCTATTTGCTTCTTCAGTTCTCATGTGGCTGACAAGCTCCTGGAGACTGAAGTCCTTTTTCTTGTGCTTCAGATGGTTTCTGAAATCACTCCAGGAGGGTGGAAATTTTTCCAGGAGGACATTGGCTTGCAGCAGATCAGACATTGTCATGCCTTCACCCAGAACTTCAGCAACTAGATTCTCATATTCATGAATCTGGTCAATGATTGGTTTTTCATCAACCATTTGATAATTGAGCCATCTTCCAACCACGTATTTACGTTTACCTGCATCATCAGACCCGTATTTTTCTTTCAGGGTATCCCAAATTTCTTTGGCAGACCTTTTATTGACAAAAATATCGAACAGTGGGTTCGACATATGATTTAGGAGATGACCCCTAACTGTTTTGTTGTCTTTTTCGTATTTTACAGAACGAGTGTCGTACTGCTGAACAATCAGAGACATGGAAGGACCATTTGGGTCAGAGGGTGGATCCTGGACAAGAACATAGTCCAGTTCGAGCTGTTCAAAGAAAATCAAAATTTTCTGCGACCATCTTTTGTAATTAAGACCATCTAGAGGTTCAAGTTTGGAGAGGTCAGGAAGGGATTTCGCAATTAAAGCAGACATGATTGCGAAACAGAAATCGCTTTCAAATTGTAAGAAACAAAGGGTTACAGAAAAAACCGAATTGAAATTGAGAACGGAAATCGAACTGTGCCGTGGCGGAGGCCACTGCCTTGAAAGCGATTTCGGCAGACCGAGGTGCAATCTGTAATTCCGATCACTCCCCAAGGTTAACACAGAAACCTTCGAACTTGTGCACTCAAAGTCGAAGATGATGGAACAGCAAGAGTGTAATTTTAAATGCCCAGAAAGTTTGATTGAAGAGATTAAATGGAAAAACTGTGTGTACAAAGCTGGAAACTTATTGTATTTATAGGCCACAGAAATATGAACGTTAGAACATGGAGTGAGACCAGGAGATAAATAAGGTTCCGTTTTTTACTAATTAAAATGCTGAAGAAAAATTCAAAGAAGTTGAAACGGATAAAAAATAAAATAAAATTCGGGCCCAGTCCAGTCGGGACGGGCGGGTGTCGCTCGAACGAACGAGCGAGCGCGTGTGGTATATTTGCTAAAAACCACTTAACACAATTTAAAGGTTTCTAAAGCCCAATTCTATATATACCCACTTAAAGGGTTATAAGTTTCCCATGTGGGATTGTAAAAGTGCTCTTGAGAGTAAAGTGCTTAAAGACAAATATACCCCACACTTTCAAAGCCATTTTTATTCAACACACCAAAGCCATTTTTCTAACAGGAAGTATATTGATTTTGTTTTACTTTCACTACATTTTAGTTAATTTCATAACTTATGGATATAAATTGTTTTATTTTGTTATTTCTGGTTATGTTTTATTGAATTTATATAAATTTTGTTATATGTTAAATTAAATGAAATTCGATTAAATTAAAAGAAATGGGATGAAATAATAAATTGAATGATATTGGATGAAATTAGTTTGATTGTGTTTTATGTTTTCGTGAAGGTCTGTTAAATTGATTGTAACTGTATTTTTGTGGATTTCATTCGCTTTATTTCAGCCAATTTTATTTGTAATTGCATTTTAAATTGTTTAAACTGTAATAGTTTTTACTATGATATTTTTTTAAAATTGTGATGATATTGTCTAATAGTTATACATAGATTTTGTCGAATTTCAGTCATTTTTAACCAAGAAGTGAAATTGTTTTTCTGAATTGTTTTAAGTCAAATGTTTTTTTTGTCATATATGGGACCCCATTTGTAGTAAAGTAAATATTGGGATGTCAATATGCAAATAGATATTGACATTCTTGCTTTCAGATATATAAAAGCAAAGTTGAGTAAATAACAGTTAAATTTGTTTTTGAAAAGTTGATTTGGTAAGTTTATTGATTTATGTGATTTATAATATTAGAATCAGCTTATTCATTGTTTTCTTCCATGGAAGGTTAATCAACAGGGTAGTTTCTCTATTTAAATATTCGTCCGGGTATAAGGAAGATTATTAATTCATAAATATTTTGGTGGAAATTTGTAGGTTATTGTTAAGAATGTGTAAGATGTTTGCTTGAAATATGAAAAACTTAATTGGATTGTGATGAGGGACGTGTTAATGTTTTTATGGTTTATCTTTTGATTTTTTTTTGTTAAGGCGTAAAGGTGTGAAGCTTGTTTGAATGCATATCATTTTAACTGTGTTTCTGTGGACTCTAATGATTTTCCAGGTTAAAAAGTTATTGATATTACTGTTTAGTCCTTGAAGAGGAATTCAATTTGAATACTTTTAAGATGTACATGCTTTATGGATGCATGTTGTTTTTTCAATTATAAGTTTATGTTGTATACGGTTTAACCAAAGATTGCTTGGGGATGGGGTGACAACTTCTTTTAGGATGATTAATTATCATTCTATTGGCGAAGGTTATAGAGGAAGAGATGTTGAAAACGTGTTTTTTTCCAAACTCTGCCGTAGACGCACTTTTGGAAGTTTTTGTTTAAAAGAAATGCTGGTTTTTGCATTTTGTGTTTTGATTTTGATTTTTATGTTTTTTTTTCTATTAGATAAAGTTGAATGATATTTCTGTCTGAAAGGGAAGAAAGAAATTAAAGAAATGAAAGATTATTTTAAGTTGAATGATATCGGTGGGGCGTATGGCTATTACACCTCACCAAAAGGTGAGGCTTAATGTCCTCACGGCCCTCGTTTTTTTTATAATATTATTTAAATTAAAACACGTAATAATAACATACGTTGATAAATAAATTAAAACAGGTAACAATAATATAAGTTGATAAATAAATTAAATTAAAACACGTAACAATAACATAAGTTGATAAATAAATATTGTCAATTAAAACACATAAATTCATTCATATCAATGTAATCTATTCCAAGCCGCTCTCCTTTCAGCATAAATATTGTCCAAGTGTTGAACACTCGGATCACGATATCTATGCCATTGGACGGGAATGGGTGGGACTGGAAATCTAGGTCTTAAATAAAGACATATGTAGTGTTGATAACTCCGCAAATGACAAATGACAATCTCTCGCTATGGTGGTCTTCCATCGTCTGAATGCGTCGGCAGTATAGTACAACATCCTAATCGTGGCTCAGTACAAAGGAATATCGCTGCATTCAAAATAGATGCAACAACATATAAGTCATCCGGACTCGCCATCTAGTGGGACTCACCACACCCCGCTCCTGTCCATCTAATACGCGTCAGTGCACCATCTACTCGGTTCCAGAACACTGCCTCATATAGATCACATGGGCCCACATCTCATTTTCTATAAGTGTTCTTACCAGCTTCCACTCCTCCTGATTATTTGTGATGGCGTCGGCTAAAACACGAAATCCACAATTACCATCTGATACAACATCTAGGTATCCAGTAATAAATGGTACGATGAATCTCTGGATACAATGTAAATGATAGTATACGCTGATATCCGCATTAAATCCGGCTGCAAATATGAATATATGAATTTTGACAGTGATAATATATTTACTTTAACATTAACTTAATTATTACGAAAATAATAAATACCCGACATCTCATTGTTATGTACAGAGGATGATGAGCTTCGGCCTCGACTACGACTACTCCTCGAAGTAGAAAACCGAGCATGACCATGTGCACTCTGACTATACTCCCATGCACTCGGATTGCGCTTCGTAGATGAACTCTCCTTTGCTCTACCCCTAACTGTATGTTTGACCTCGGGTTCTTTGTAACTGCCCTGATATGGGTTAATTTGATCATGGATGTAGACAGATATGCTACGCACCATTGCAGGATCTAACTTGTCGACATTTTCCACAAGAGAGTGAAAAAACCGGTGATCCTCGGACCCATCGCCCAATAGGGAAGCAGTTGCTGGTATGTCACTCAAACCACCAAAAGCAAGAGTTCTCCAAAAAGGATGGATGCGGTCCATACTAATTGGCGTATTTGAATCCATATGTTTTTTATTTCACATGCACAAGGGATACCATGAGTCATGGGCAACACACACCCGCAATCGCTAAACACATCCACACTCAATCCGAGCATACGCACCCGCTCATCATACAATAGACGCAAAAAGTAATGTGAAACATGTAAGTCAATGTAACTAAAAGGAAATCCGCAGTGAGACACCGCAGATCTTCGTCTCGAGTCCTCAAGTGAGTATCTGGTTATATACAATAAAACATTAAAAAACTAATTTATTACAATTAAAAAGATTAAATTTAATAACAGAAAAAATGTCTTACTTGATCGCATCAATCTGAGCCTCAATGTCTTTTGCACCTTCGCCCACACTGTATCGAGTGCTCCGGTAAATGAATTCAACCACTGCTTCAACTGTGCATGTGCACTCTTTACTCGATATGTTGTTGTGTTTCTTAAGTGCAACACATTGTTCGTCCACGCTCGGCAGAACTTCTCCTTATGCACTAGCTATGTGGTCTCCACACACTGTATCCCACGGGGGCATTTGGCAGTAGTATTATTCATTATTCTCACTGCCTTCTCATATTCGGCTACTGTCGGCGCTTCAATTTTTTTTCCATTTGCTATTCTTAAAAATTCTCCAAATTCCTTCATTCCAATCAATTTTCCTACTCTATCCTCCACGTCTGTATTAATATGCCACGTACACAACAAATGATGAGTTTCTGGAAAAACATCACTAACCGGTCTCATCAATCCTAACTCCCGGTCAGTACAAATGGCTGCTGGATGAACATCACCTTCGAGTAAAAGCCTCAATTTTCCTAAAACCCACATATAACTAACCTCAGTCTCATCCTTCATAATTGCATAGGCAATCAAGAAGTTATTGTTATAAGGCGTCATTCCAATGATCTCAAAAAATGGCATTTTATACTTGTTTGTTTTATATGTTGAATCCATGCCAACAAACAAGTAGTAGGATCAGAACAAGGTGATCGAAGTAGGATGTGCCATAAAAAGGTGAGTCACAACATTGCTATCCGGATCCGCTTGCGTCCAATGTATGTAATCCATATCTAGAGCTAGTCGATAAAACTGACTAATTACATCCCGACCCTCAAAACTCTCAGTCCTTATTTTTTCCCTGTAATTATACATATGTCTTTGGATCGGGTTATCCTCAGGGTGTTTTTCTTTAATCGCTGCAAATATAGCACAAGGCTTTGCTTAAGCTGCACTCATTTGACGCATAATTTTTTTTTGAAGCGGGACTTAGTCCGCTCATTTGTCGATATCCCTGAGGATATACAACCAATCCATGATTGTGCTGTCCTCTCTCTCTAGCAACACCATTTACCACCCAACCCCCTAATTCTCTGATTTCTAAAACCTTCAACTGGAATTTGCAACCACAATATTTTGTTTTCGTATTCCTCCGTATTACTTCCTCCATATCCCTACCCCTTTGGGTATTCTCTATACCACGGACACATTTAACCAATATCCATTTCAATTTTGCCCCAATCTTGTGAGAAGATATAGTTAACTCGAAGCCAAGATGAATCACCTTTTGTTTTGCCCATTTAACAGCTTCCTGATATGTTTCAAACGTATGTAGAGGATACAATTCCCCACTGTAATTGACACCGTCACCTCAAAAGTCTTCTAACGGAACATGCAAATGTTAACTAATGAACATTAGATTCCATTACGATCAAATTCGCCAATATTTCGGGTCTCTGGCCCAAAATTCTATTTTCTGGGTACGAGGCGTGTGCACATTGCGTCCCACCACTAGGTGGGGCGTGTGAACATTGCTCTCCATCTTGAGGTGGGGCATATGAACATCACGCCCCACCTTATGGTGGGGCGTATGAACATTGCGCCCCACCACAAGGTGGGGCGTGATGTTCATATGCCCCACCTCAAGCTGGGACGCAATGTTCACATGCCCCGGACCCCGACAACCATGTATTTTAACATTTTTTAAACATATTCAGAAATATACATCGACTTCAGCGGATTGGTTGTTCTCATCTCTTCCCGGGGATGACAGATTGCTCGCCATTACACATATAATCAAGGATTTAGGAAAGAATTGAGATTTGAGAGAGTTTGAGAGAGTTTAAAAGGGTATAGGGTTTTTGAAATATATGGTAAGGTGTATAAATTTGGGGCTGGGTATAGTAATCCACTTCTTTTTATTATTATCAAGTACCTAGCTATACACAATCTCATATGACAAAAAAAAAGTGAAGTAAAAAATAATCAACTATTTTTATGGCATAATATTCATTTGGTCCCCAAACTAAAACTCCAAAACCAATTAAGACTTTAAGTTATAAAAATAATTAATTTGATTTTTGAATAAAACAAAAATCAATGGAATCTTCATCCTAAGCAAAAATAGTCGATGAAGTTCTTATCGAAAATTATTCGGTTGAACAGTTTCAAATTCTGTTCCCCAAATCCATTTTGAGCCAATACACAAATCATTATAGTCCATTAAATAGTCATAGTTTCTGATTTTAGTATAAGATGAGAATTCAATTGATGATTTTTTGTTGACTCAGAGACTTAATTGATGATTTTGATAGTTTAAAATCCTAATTAACTTTGAAATTTTAATTTAAGGATGAAATGAGTATTATGTCATTTTTTATTGACAAATATTAGAATATCCTAAATTGTAAGACTCTCTATTATATAACTTAAAAAGAATACAAATTATTACTCAACAAAATTCCAATTAAGCCACACATGAATATTGAATTATAATTCCACCATTACACCCATTGCCTTTTTTTCCATCAAAGATATTTGCTAGTATTACACGGTGTACCAAAATATATCATTGGCTTCATTTCACTTAAATGTCAATATATAATATTAGTTGAATATATACTTTTGGATATAATTTTTTTTTTCATTGACATTATGAATTCTGAAGTTCTGGTTCTGTCACTGGTTGAAATTGTCTTAAAGTAATGTAAAAGTGATTTGGAATGCTATGACAATTGTTTTATTGATTATCATTTTTACTTTGTTATATATTAAATTCATTTTTTTAAATGCTGTATTACAATTTGATTAGGAGTGTTGATGCAAATTTAAAGCAAATGATTTTGAGATAGATGTGTTGATAGAAGTAGAACAGTGAAAGATAAAGAAAGAGAGAGGAATGTCGACTAGAGAGAGAAGTTGACGGTAGAGAGAGAGAGAGAGATTGATTGCGTAAAGTCCCTTGATTAGGGTTTCATTGATAAGATTGTATATATATTACAGGTATTGTAAACCTAATAGACTACTGAATAGAACAGTATAATCATACTATACTTCTAAGAGTGTGATACATGTATAACTCTATAAGTATTAGGAGGGTAATTATCCTAAAGATAATTAGGAGAGATAATACTGAATATTATCTCTAACAGCCCCCGCAAGCCGATGCTGATCTTGAACTAATAGTATGGAGCGAAGTCGCTCAAACCGTAGAGCAGGCAGTGGCTTGGTAAGAATGTCAGCCACCTGATCATCAGTTGGAATGAAGTGAACACTGAGAAAACTATTGGAGACTTGTTCACATACAAAATGATAGTCAAGTTCAATGTGCTTCGTTCGCGCATGAAACACTGGATTAGATGTGAGATAGATAGCACCAACATTGCACAATAGTTGCACAGGTTTTGGCATCGGAAAACCTAAGTCATGTAGAAGTGATCGAATCCATAAAAGTTTGGCCGTGGCATTCGCGACTGCTTTGTATTCACTTTCAGTGGACGATCTTGCTATCGTCGGTTGCTTGCGAGTTTGCCATGAGATGATACTCTTGCCAAGGTAAATGCAGAAAGCACATGTTGACCGTCTATCATCAGGACATCCACCCTAATCACTATCAGAATAGCAGTGAACATTATCAATAGGTAAGAATGTCAGCCACCTGATCATCAGTTAGAATGAAGCGAACACTGAGAAAACCATTGGAGACTTGTTCACGTACAAAATGATAGTCAAGTTCAATGTGCTTCGTTCGCGCAGGAAACACTGGATTTGATGTGAGATAGATAGCACCAACATTGTCGCACCATAGTTGCACAGGTTTTGGCATCGGAAAACCTAAGTCATGTAGAAGTGATCGAATCCACAAAAGTTCGAGCGTGGCATTCGCGACTACTTTGTATTCACTTTCAGTGGACGATCTTGCTATCGTCGGTTGCTTGCGAGTTTTCCATGAGATGATACTCTTGCCAAGGTAAATGCAGAAAGCACATGTTGATCGTCTATCATCAAGACATCCACCCCAATCACTATCAGAATAGCAGTGAACATTATCAATAGGTTTTGATGACATTGTGATGCCATAATTCAAGGTGCCTTGAAGATAACGAAGAACTCACTTAACGCTTTTCAAATGTTCATCCATCGGACAATGAAGGAATTAGCATAGTTTGTTGATTACAAAGGCAATATCAGGTCGGGTGAGGAGAAGATACTGAAGAGCACCCACAATACTCCGATATTCATCCCCAGATGGGAGGTTAGTGCCTAGTGATTTTGATAGCGTTGGGGTTGTTGCCATGGGTGTGGAAATTGGTTTGGAATCAGCCATCTTTACTCTGTCCAGGATGTCAGATGCATATTTGGCTTGACAGAGATGAATGCCTTCTTTGGAATAGTAAATTTCAATGCCGAGAAAGTATTCAGCCTTCCCTAAGTTTCAAATTGGAAATTCCTTTTCAATGGAGGCAATTGTGCTGAGTATGTGATCCGGGGTATTTCCTGTGATAAGTATATCATCCACATAACATAATATATATGTTTGTGTTTTGCCCTAGTGGTGAACAAATAAAGAGTTATCTGCCATTGACATTTTGAAGCCGAGGGAGACTAGGAAATTTTGTAATCGAGTGAACCACTCACGGGGTGCTTATTTCAGTCCATACAAGCTGTTACGAAGAAGGCACACAAAGTTGGGTTGTTCAGAATCTCATAAACCTTGAGGTTGCTCCATGAAAATTGTTTCTGATAGGTTTCCATGCAAAAATGCATTCAACACATCTAGTTGATTAATGAACCATCCATTAGCTACAGCTATAGTAAAAACGGTTCGAATGGTGGTTGCCTTAACCACAGGGCTGAACGTTTCCTTGTAGTCAATCCCCGATTTTTGAGTGAAGCCACGCACTACAAGCTGAGCCTTATATCGATCAATAGATCCATCACTTTTTCTTTTTGTTCGAAATAACCATCGAGAGGTGATAACGTGTCTACCGGGAGGTCGAGGAACAAGTTTCCATGTTCCGTTGCAAGAAGCGCCTTAATTTCTTATAACATCGCGTTACGCCATTCGGGTGATTTTTGTGCTTTGCTGAAGCACGTTGGATCAACCGTACCGTCACTATGCGAGGAAAGTAAAGCTTTAAATCTTCCACGCGAATTTAGAGTGGTGCCTCGCAATTACATTCCATGCCTACGTGGAGGAATCAGTCTGTGATTTCGTCAAATCAGGATTCGAGGAAGGCGAGGCGGTATTCTCGAGCCTAAAATAGACACAACCATGAGGCCAGGTCACGCAGGTGCCATGTTGCATTGGCTGACTGCTCGAAAGACAAGAGGAAGAATCGCGTTAGGCTCCACTATAGCGATGGGGCTGGGAACCGATGGTAGCATCATCGGTATTGCGGGATCCGCAATGCCGCTGGAGACAGCTTGGATAGCCACAAGAGTGGCAAGAGTTGGCATAGAGACATCCACGACAACGTCTAATGGAACTGCCGAGTCCTGACCTTGTTCGATGTTCGCAGCAGTCGTGTCGCAGTGCTCGTTGCACAAATCGTTAGTACGCGCGCATTCCCGAAGGCGTCATGGGGCAGAGTTGTTCATCCGCAAGACAAACGGAATCGAAATTGCAATGGGGGCTGATGAGGCAGGGTGCTGGGCACATGGATTGTAGTGGATGGAGGAGAAGAAGAAATAGTAGTATTTGGATAACGAGATACAGGAGAGTTACCTGGATACGGTCCAAGTAGTGATTGAAGCTCATGTGTGTCAGCAGTAAATTCAGCGCTAGTAGTAGGTGCCGGTGCCATAGGCCGTATTGCTAGGAAGACGTCCTCCTGATGCCGAACGAATTTGCAGATGTAATTTCTTTTGGTTTAGAGATCAAGACACAGTTCACCAGAATGATTAGAAGACAGACCTGGATAGACACATAATTTAGAACGAAATTCGAATTTGTGTCGATTGTAGGGTCAAAGCGATGGAAAATTCCACTTCCAAAACCGCGTATTGACGAATAAGAGGGTTGTTTTTTGTGAAGAAGAAAAAACGGTGATTTATCATAAAGAACTTTGGTAGGAAGAATATTAATCATACGCATGCTGTGAATCATGTCATAATTCCAAAGACACAAAGGTAAGGAAGCATTGGCTAATAAGGTTAGACAAGTATTAACAACATGTCTAATTTTTCGTTCAGCAATTCCGTTTTGGGCATGTGTGTGAGGACACACAATTTTGTGAATAATACCATTTGTTTGTAAGAACGGTTGAAGTGCTTGAAATTCTCCCCCAAGATCAGAGTAGAAATTCTTAACTTTAGCATTGTACTGATTTCTAATCATGGCATAAATTTTTTGAAAAGTAATAGCAACTTCACTTTTGTTCTTTAAACAGAATAGCCATCCAAAACGAGTAAATTCATCAATGATAATAAAAAAAATAACGATATCCATTAAATGAAAGAACATGAGCAGGGCCCCAAACATCTAAATGTAAATTTTCAAAGATAAAGGTGCTAGAGCGCACAATTGAAGGTAAAGAAGTTTTGGCTAATTTTCCTAAAGGACAAAATAAACAACTACTAACTGGTGCCGTTGACACAAGTTTATTATTCTTCAGAATTTTGCTAACTGTTTGATTCTAACAGTGCCCCAACCTTGCATGCCACCGTTCAAAAGACACCTTCTCCCCTACTAGCGCCTCTTTTATGTTTGGTGGAAGCACATAAAGCCCATCCTTACTCGGACCGTGTAACATGATTTTCCGAGTTGCTTGATCCTTTACAAGAAAGTGGTTAGGCCAAAATTCAAAGAAGCAAGAGTTATCTCGAGAGAATTTTTGAACAGATAAAAGTGATTTGGTTAGCTTAGGCACAAGTAAAATATCATTGATATTGAAATTATGAATATTAGAGTAACCCAAATGAGAGATTTCCAAACCTTGTCCGTTGCCGAACTGAACTGAATCAGACCCTGGATATGGATACATGATTCGAAGTTGATGTGGATTGGCAGTCATGTGATTTGTAGCTCCAGTGTCCGGATACTAGGGTTGGAGCGGACCACTAAATGGGTCCACAGAAGTTTGCCATGCTGCATATGCCTGTGGTCCAGAACGATGTTGTGTTGCATATCCCTTTGGACGTTTGCATTTATCAGCCCAATGATCAAGATCTCCACAGTTAAAACACTTTCCACCCCTCCTATTTTTATTTCTTTTTGCAGCAGCATTAGGTAAAACAGTCGAAACATGTGCTTCAAGAGAATTAGCACTCAGAGTGGCTAATAAAAATTCTGCCTTTTTTGCTGTTGAGTGAATCAGACCCTCAACCATTTTCATGTTGCTCAATAATTTATAGTAACTAATGTGCATGCCCTTTTAGGTCATAAGGTTTTGAATGGTTGATTTGAACGCCTCACCAACATTCTTGTATAACAGAGGTGGTAAGAGATGCATGGGGTATGGATTGCCAAAAGTAGCAAGGTCATCCAAAATGGCTTTTAATTTTTGCATGTATTCAGTAATAGGCATGTCATTCTGTTCAAGTTCTTGTAATTCTAGACTTAATCGAAATTGTCGAGAATCAGTAATAATTCCATAGGCTTGCTCAAGAGCTACCCAAATATCATGAGAATAATGAAAGCAAGTGATTAAAGGATAGATCTCCTCAGTCAGAGAGTGCAACAGTAAAGACATAATCATATTCTCAAGATCATCCCAAACAGTATAAGCAGGATTGAGTATCATATTATCAGGACCAGACATAAAATTGCTTCGGGTTAAAATTTTTAGAGGTGGTGGATTATTGCTAATAATGTGCTCAAAATAATGATGGGATTTCAAAGTGGAAACAATGGCCATTCTCCAAGCTTTGTAGTTATGTGGTGTTAATTTGATGTGAGTGGCTATATGAGTGGGAGCTGGATGGGTCATATGAACAGAATTTGTTGTGGAGTTAGAATAAACAGGATTCATGGATGAGGAGGGATATTCATGGTTAGGATAAGGGTTAAAAGTTGGTCCCGGATTGGTAATGAAAGAATCGGAACCATGAGTGTGTAATGATGAGGTTATTTGGGAACTATGATAAGAGGGTGGGGGTCTAAAACCTGGCCTGATAATAGGTTGAGAATGATTACCTGGTGGAGGGAATAATGGAGGAGCCGTATGATTCTGTCTGCTTCGGGGAATAGCACCAGAATCCTTGTTATCAAATAAATAGGTTGATGTTACGGATGATTGTTCCGGAGTGGTGAATGGAGACTCGAATCTCCATTCGGATGAGGGCTGAAGGGATGACGCGGAAGTCGTGGCAACTGTGAATTCGGTGCCAAACACCGAATGTTCACCGCCGGCAGAAGCAGCCGCGGTCGAAAAACTTCCAGCCGCAGTTCCGTTGCTTCTGTTCGACAGGGACATGGCGGAAGCGGCAGGTTGAACGGATTCGGATTGAATTCCGATGATCGTCTGTAGCGGAATTGAATTGTTGCTCTTGAAGCTCGATTGGTTTTGAATTTTTTTTTTTTTTTTGATGATGATGAAGAAGAAGTTAATATTAACTTTGAGGAGGATGATGGGAATGAATTAGGAGATATGAAGGGTGCTGATATTCAAGAAGAGAAAGAATTTAAAGTCGAAGTTTATGTGTCACATCCTCAAAAATTAACTTCATTCGTCAATTTTTTTTTTCTTCTAAGGAAATGTTTGGTTAATTGAATGAGAATACTAATAATTTTATTTCCTTTATTAGTGTTTAGTTAAATAAATATGATTTGAGAATGAGAATCCATTACCCAAATTAGAGATCATTGATTCCTCCCCGATATTAATCAAATTCTATTCTCAAGGAAAAGAAATCCACTTTTTTTTTTTTTTTTTTGGAAAAATTACACAGAAATTCATATTTTAAAAACTATTTACAACTATATCAAGTCATAATTTTGGATTATGTTAAATTAGTAAAATCAGTACTTTTAATATATTTTAAGGGTTAGAATTTATAAATTAGAAGTCTAGAATAAATTTCATAGGGTTTATAATTTATGAATTGAAGTCTAAAAATTTTAAATTATGGTATAAAATCATAATATATAGAGAATAATGACATATTAAGAATTAAGTTTTGTAATATGACTTAATTGTAATTTTATATTTAATTATAATATTCATGTATTTGACCTTTTTTTTAATATTACTAACACATAAACCCACCCACATTTACTAACCATTCAAACTATAGTTATAGTTTTTTTATAATACCGTTTTTTTACAATAATCATAAAAATTTATGAGTATGAAATCATTAATTATGTTTTAATATATTAGTTTTTTAGGAAAAAATCTGCTATTCTTCTCCCGGTTTTTTATGGTATTTAACATCTAATTTTAGAATGATTTGAACCAAACATAATTAATAAATGGTCATTTGCGATTCTGATTCTGATTTCGTTTTCGTTTTCGATTTCGAAATTTAAAACAAACGTCCCTTAACTTGGTAAATCACATGTTTTCCTTTTCACATAAAATACCACATTATCTACTTGCAAAACGCTCACTTAAGTTATTTTTATACTTTTCTCTAAAAATACTATATATTTTTTTATATCCTAAAAAAATCATAACAACAGCTTTTTAACCTTTCATTTTATTCATTTCAAAAAAAAAAAAAAAAAAACCTTTCATTTTATTAAGGAGTATGTACACAACAGACCTTCTTTTTTTTCTATAAAATATGATACGAACAACATTCCTCCATACATTAAGCGTAAATATATAATTGTATTAATAGATGAATTAGGAGAATTTAAGAGGATTTTTGTTTTTTTTATGAAATCATAGTTACTTTTAGGAAAACGTAAAAGAAAAACTTGTAGTTTCGTCGATGTGCTATGTGCAAAGTAAAAGAATGTGACTTTGTCATGGTTATCAAAACCGGACCGGTCAAAGAACCGGAAAGGACAAAGGATCAAGGATTAGAGGTTCAATCGGGGTTTAACCGAAGTTCAACCGGTATTAAAAAAATTATGTAAAAAATAATATTTTATCCATATTTTAACTTATAAAAATTATATAAATAAAATTAAAAATATTGAATTTATAAATCCAATCATGAACTAAAAATGTAATAAAAATTCAATTTATAAAAAGACTAAAAAATATAAATTACATATTTTTTAAAACTAAATAATTAGTATTATTAACATAACATATAAGTATAATAAAATAGTTATTATACAATTTTTTAGAGTTTTAAATTTTATTTTATGAAATATTTAAATATTAATCAAATATTATGAGTATTGAAATGATAAAATAATGTTTATATAATATTTATAGAAATATAAAAAATTTGATAAATAAAAAGAAATAATAATAAATAAATAATATTTTAAATATTTACTTTTTATAATGATTATATATATATATCTATATTGTTAAAATTAAACACAAGTTAATAAGTGGTCTAGTGGTTAAGCAGTCATTTCTTATTTAGAGATCCTGTGTTCAAATCCCTGGAAAAAATAATTTTTTTATTGAGTATAAAATGTAATCCGACCAGCCCGGTTAACTGCGACCGGTTCAGACGGGTCACGGTTCAACCGACCGGGTTAGACGGTTCCGGCCGATTTTCAAGCATTTAAAAACCAAACCACCTCAGGCACGGAATGATGACCGGTTCCGGTCGAACCGGATTGAACCGGCCGGTCCGGTTCGGTTCTCAAAACCATGGATTTTGTTTTTGCAAATAAGTGTATATATGTTTTACACATTTAGTAAAATAATGAATTTAACTAACGGTGTTAGTACTCGATCAAGTGATAAGTTAATTTATTGATTTTGATGATTTAGCACATGATGAAATATTAACTTTTGATGATATGACATGTTAACTTAATGTTGTATTATATTGACTTGATAACATAAAAAAAATAGTGTTAGTCAAATTCTTTACTTTGCCAACTCTATAAAACACATGCTTTAAAAAAATCGCACTCATCTAGTTAAAAATCAATAAAACTAGAAGAGTTTTTTTTTTATATATTTCTCCTTATTTTTATTAAGATAATTTTATTTGAAAGTTAATCGGTTATCATTCCTTCTCTTGGAGTTATAAGTTTTAAGTTGGATACATGCTAGTTACTATGCTCCTGCATTCACCAAATTAGTTCTCTTTCAACCGCTTCAAACAATTAGTTAGAATTCTGTTACAACCCTTATTGTCAGTTACCTTTTTGCCACTCACCTTTCTCTCTTTTACAACTCTATATTAGTTGTCTTTCTTCTTCCTGTAATTTCTTAAGTTGTATTGTTGAGATATTCCTCACATCAATTTCATATCAATTACTTTTGTTTCATGGTATCAGAGCATTAGGTGATAACGCCGCCAATAAGAAGAAATCGAAACCGGGAAATTCCGCAAGGAGAAGATTTCTCCGATGAAGACAGATTTCAAGATGAAGAAGATCTGATTAATCCTTTTTTATCACCAAACTACTCAATCCTCTGGCACTGAGAATCCTAGCCTAGTACTCATCAACATTTCTCTCACTAGTAACAATTATCTTTCATGGAGCAATGCTATGGTACGTGTGTTGACTGCTAAAGGAAAGCTTAGTTATATTCAAGATGATGGTGAAATACCAGCTGTTGGATCAACTGGATACAACAAATGGAAGAAAAATGACTGCCTGGTATCATCTTGGATCATCAACACAGTTTCTAAAGAAGTTGCAGAAGGATTCGTCTACATTACTTCTTCTAGGGATTTATGGAAGGAATTGAAGAGGAGATTTGGTGATAGCAAGGTTGTAAGAACCGGACCGGACCGGCTGGTTCGACCTGGTTCAACCGAAACCGGTCACTATTCCGGTTCGGAGAGAGCTATATTTTGACACATGTGAAAACCGGTCAGAATCGCTCGAACCGGTCGGTTCAACCACGAATCGGTTGAACCAGTCACGGTTAAGCGGTCTGACCAGGGTTGCTATTTAATTAAAAAAAACAGAACTTTGCTACTAAGGGAACTTGAACCCAGAACTTCTTAATACTAAACATGCTTCTCAACCACTAGACTATTATACAACTTATTTTTTTGGTAAGAAGGGAAGAAAAAAAAAAACAAACAAACAAAAACCTAACCCGGGATCAGTCTAGGAAGACTGACCCCAATCCTATCCTCAAGAAGAGAAGGTAACAGAAAAGAAGGAGAAACGGAAAGGGTAGAAACACCTAACATCCCCCCATGCCCAGCAGCTGCCAAGCGATCCGCCACGCGGTTTTGCTCCCTATAAATATGGGAGAAGGTAAGAGAATCGAAGGCAGGACGAAGCCTCAAGATGGCTTTAATGAGATTCTGACTCTTAAGACAAACAGCCTGTCTATCCGAAATCCTGTTGATAGCCTCCAAATTGTCAGACTCCACCGAAAGTCTTTTAACACCCATGCGAATGGCGAGTTTAATGCCAGACAAGATCCCCCAGAGCTCTGCAGTAAAGGAGGAGCCCGTACCTAAGTTATGGGTAAACCCAGCCAGCCAGGCGCCACCAGCATCCCGAAGAACTCCACCAGCAGCAATTCTGCCATTACTAAGGCAGGAGCCATCCGTATTCAACTTGACAACCCCTTCCCTGGGCTTCCTCCAACCAACTAACTGGACCTCTTTAACCGGGGAGAGGAGACTATTATACAACTTATGATATTTATCAACAATTAATATATATATAATAATATTTACAACTTAAATATTTAAAATATTATTTAATACTAGCTTTTCTATTTTGTATTTGATTATTATTATACAAAAATTATTTTATTTTTCTAATATTAATAAAGTTTTTAAACTTTATATATTTATATAAAATAAAATTAAAAAGTCTACTAATTTAAGTTGGATTATAAAATATACACTCTACTATTTTATTATATTTACATGTAAGTAATAATAATAATAATTATTATTTAGTTCAAGAAGTATATATTTTTAATTTATAAATTTGATATTTTTAAAAGTTGTTAATTGATATTAAAGAAATATTTTTATTAGTATATATTTTATAATAATGTTAATATTTTACTATTTTCTTAAAAAATAAGATATTTTACTATATTATAAGGTTAAATGTGAATAAAATATAATATTTTACATGATTTTATGAACCCCGGTTAAACCTCGATTGAACCCCGGTTAAACTTTTAACCCTTCACCCTTTGTCTTTTCCGGTTCTGTGACCGGTCCGGTTCTGACAACCATGGGTGATAGTAATGGACCTATGCTCTACAAGATCAAGAGAGAAACCAGTCTCTTCAATCAAGGTAACCTTTCTCTTGTGATCTATTATAATAAATTGAAGAGATATTGGGATGAACTTTCATTGCTAAGGCCTATTCCTACTTATCAGTGTACTGCTATAATACAGTGTGTTTGTAATGCATTTCAACGATGTGCTGATATGAATGAGGAAGATAAATTGATCCAGTTCTTTATGGGACTTAATGACCATTATGATGCTGTTCGTAGCCAAATCTTGTTAACAGATCCTTTACCGGATATTAACAAGGCATATTCAATGATATTAAGGATTGAGAAGCAGAATGAAATATCTGCAGATCAATGAATTGAGATTGCTAATTTTAGCAGAGGGCCAAATGTCAACCAGTATGAAAATAGATGGAAAAGTAAGAAAGAAAATGAGGATAAAACTTGTGAATATTGTTCAGCTCCTGGCCATACTAGATCAACTTGTTTTAAGTTGATTGGTTATCCTGAATGGTGGAAAGGTAATACAGATCATAAAGTAAGAGGAAAGAAACCTAAAGCTAATGCTGTTCAATCTGGATCTAGTTCTTCTTTTTCTGCAGGAACTGGAAATGTGGGCTCAGATTCAGATGATGACTTCAATCCTGGAGATATGAAAAGTATTACCAAAATGATGCATGAGATGTATAAGATAGTGAAAGGGAAAACAACTGTTGATTCACCAATAAGTACTGATTTCAGTGCTTTTGCAGGGTTTTCAAGTGACCAACTAGCCCTTTATGGTTCTACTACTTCTTTAAATTGTTGGATCATTGACAGTGGGGCTACTTCCCACATATGCTTTGATAAGAACTTATTTAGTCCGATTGACCAAGTTTCACAAAGACAAACAGTGACATTACCTGATGGAACAACTTGTTGAAACACCTTTCTACATGATTTTGATTTTACAAAATTATTTATGTAATTGATAAAAAATATTCTAACACATTAAATTTAAATGCTTTGATTTATTCATACTAATGTGTTTGTTCAATGTTGAGTTTATTGATCTATAAGACATTAAGATTAAAAGTCCAAAAGCCCATAAGTGGAAGTCAAGCCCAAGTTAACACATCAAGACCTCACGGCCCAAGATTTCAAAACGAGGTCGTTTTGTACAAAGCACAAGCTCAGCTTGAAGAAGGATCGAGAAGCCTTCTCTCAATTGCTTCAAGATGAAGCTGCTGAGTGGAACGATAAGAAGTACAAGACAGCGGCAGACAAGAACCAACTTCTAGACAAAGTATTTCTACTTTGGGTAAAGTTCAGAAGGTGCAGGAAGTTGTCTGGAAGACTTTGCCAAAAATGTCGAAACATTCTGTTTGCCAGACGAAAAGCTGCCGAGCACTGCCGTGGACAGAAGATGCAAGAATCTCATTGGCCAACGACACTGAGCACGTACTGAGTGACAATGACAGGAAGACGTTTCCCTCCAACGGTTATTTCGAAATTCGAAATTACCGGTGCCTCAAGTGTCACTATAAATAGGCCTCTCATTTGCTTCATTCGATGTAGATCTTCAATTAGCCGAAACGCTGTCCAAATTCATACTCGAAGTTCTGTGAGAAAAGCAAAGCAAAAATCTTACACCAATTTCCAATTATTGTGTAAAAGTCTAGAGTGATTTTCAATCATCTAAAGTGTCTTAGCAATTGTTGTTTAGGACAAACACCTTATCATTTCTAGAAGAATAGAAAGGAGAGGCTGAGTACTCGGTTATAGTACTCAGCGGTAGATATAGGAGTGAGTAGAGGTATAGAGGAAGGTACTCTTGTATACTCAGCTTCTATTGTAAAAGGTTTCATGCTCTACCTTTAAAGAGCTCAGTAGAGAATTCAAAAAGCTCGGACGAGTTCCGGGGACTGGACGTAGGCGGAGAGGCCGAACCAGGATATGTCTGCTGAGTAACATATTTCTAACCCTTAAACTCCTTTATATATTGCTTGCTATAAAACTGACTAAGTGACGAACTCACGCTGAGTTGAGTGCACTAAGAAGTTGAGTTCAGGAATAGACTCTAAGTGCTATCTCCTGACTCAAGGAAAGAAACAGACTTAGTCACAAGTTGACTAAGCTTGTGTCTTAAAATTACTTAGCGCCGCTATGTAAACCTTTTCTTAAGAAAAGAAGTCAGCCTAAACGGACAAAATTTATATAGTTCCTATCCCCCCCCCCTTTGAAACTAAACTTGTCACGTTATAAGTGACCAACAAGTGGTATCAGAGCCTAACAGCTCACTGGGCAAGATATAACTATCTTGAGCTGACCCCCACAATGGCTGAGAACAGCACTCGTTTCCTCCCAGGAAATCAGACAACTCAGATTTTACCTGAGGGACTGTCCATTACTCGGCCTCCTCTGTTCTTCGGGTCTAACTATACCTTTTGGAAGAACAGAATGAAAAATTTCATTCAGGCAACAAATATGAGTGCATGGCTTTCTATATTCCAAGGCCCATTTGTTCCTGTTGAAACTATTGACGGCCAAACAGTTGTTAAAGCTGAGACTAAATGGACAGAGGATGATCTCAAGAAGCTACAAAATTATGCTTCGGCTATAAACATGCTTCACTGTGCGTTAGATGCTGCAGAGTACAACAAAATTTCAGGTTGTGAGTCAGCGGAGGAGATCTGGAAGAAACTGGAGGTCACCTACGAAGGAACCAACAAAGTTAAGGAGTCCAAGGTGAACCAGCACATGAGGTTGTACAAGCTGTTTGAAATGAATGATGATGAAGGAATCTCTGAGATGAACGCAAGGTTCACAAACATTATCAACGAGCTCAAGAGACTTGGCAAGATCTTTACTGAGGAAGAGCAAGTCAAGAAGATACTGAGGAGTCTTCCTAAAAGCTGGCAAGCCAAGAAAACTGCTGTTGAGAAAGCTCAAGACTTAACCACCTACAAGTATGATGAACTCATTGGCTCGCTGCTGACCCATGAGATTTCTATGAAGAACTTTGAGGTGAAGGAGAAGTCTGAAGACAAGAAGCAAAAGTCTCTTGTCATGAAAGCTGACTCCACTGACGGGAGCTCAACAGACGATGAAAAGATGGCAATGTTCACTAGAAAGATGAAGAGGCTGTTCAGAAAGAATGATAAATATTCCAAGAAGCCTTACAAGAAGTTTGATAAGTACAAAGCTGAGTCCAGCGACAGCAAGTACAAGAAGGACAGCTCAAAGCCAATCACATGCTTTGAATGTCATCAAACTGGCCATATCAAATCAAGTTGTCCTACTTTAAGGAAAGAAAAGAAGAACAGCAAGACGGCAATGGTGGCAACCTGGAGTGATAGTGATGGCTCATCATCATCAGGAGACAATGCCACTGAGTCAGCAAAGATCTGCTTCATGGCAGATGAGCTTGCTGAGCCTTGTGTTTCTAAGCATGCTGACCCCTCCGTTACATCTGACGATGAGGCACACTCAACTGAGGTAATATCACTACCCTTGCTCAGAAATGAAATGATAAATTCCCTGAGTGACCTCTACACACTTGTCAAAAAGTGTAATAAAAAGGTTAGAGCACTCAGTAGGCGATGTGACGAGATTGAAGAGGTCAAACTGAGTGACCTTCGATATCTTCTCCAAGACAACTCAACCTTGCACAGTAACATAGAAATTATGCAAAAGTTTGTCTCCGAGGTCCAATCAGATTCTAAGAAACTGAAAAAGGATGTCACATCTATTCAGAACCAACTCAAGGTTCCGAATAAAAGAAATATTCCTCTGAACACTCAGTACCAAA
The DNA here is from genome assembly GCF_963576675.1 of Euphorbia lathyris. Taxonomy (NCBI): domain Eukaryota; kingdom Viridiplantae; phylum Streptophyta; class Magnoliopsida; order Malpighiales; family Euphorbiaceae; genus Euphorbia; species Euphorbia lathyris. The sequence goes on from NC_088911.1 coordinate 42,916,922, forward strand.
GTACTAGTCAGCAGAGATGGAATCCTCAGCGGAATGTCCAGTGTGACTTCTGTGGGAAGAAAGGACACACCACAAAGGTGTGCTAGCACGCTCAGCACTGGGGTGTTGACCAGTCAGTGAGATATCCTAAACGGAAGGTCAGCTGTGACTTCTGTGGGAAAAATGGACACACTGTCCAGGTGTGTCATCATAAAATGAAATATGATGCTTTACCTGTTGAGCCTAACAAACAAGGACCCAAAAAGAATTGGGTACCTAAAAGTAACTAGCTATATTGCAGGTAAGCTTGAGGTGTGCTGAGAAGTCAAAGATGTGGTACATTGACAGCGCATGCTCGAGGCATATGACTAGTGATGAAACTCAGTTCATCACATTTGTGCGTAAACGAGGAGGAAGTGTAAGTTTTGGAGACAACAAAAAGGGTAAGATAGTAAGGTCAGGAACCGTTGGTGGTAATCCTACTATTGAGTCAGTCTCCCTAGTAAGCGGACTTAAATATAACTTACTCAGCGTAGCACAGCTATGTGACAATGGGAGAAAAGTTATATTTGATGACACTGGATGTAAAATATTCGAGGGTAAACAAATGAGTTGATTTTAACCGCCCCTCGTATTGATAATGTCTTTATGCTGAACTTAGAAAAGAAGTTTTCAAAAACTGTATGCTTAGTGTCAAAGGAAGAAAATTCCTGGCTATGGCACAGGAGACTTGGTCATGTAAGCATGGACCTCCTGGCCAAATTAGCAAGAAAGCAATTAGTTGAGGGACTGCCAGAACTTAAGTTTGAAAAAGATCAACTATGCCACGCTTGTCAAGCTGGAAAACAAACCAAACAATCTTTTCATAGTAAAAACATTGTCTCAACTAAGCATCCATTAGAGTTACTACACTTGGATCTCTTCGGTCCAGTCCAGCCGCTGAGCTTGGGTGGTAGAAGATTTTCCTTGGTCATTGTAGATGACTTTTCTCGGTACACTTGGATCATCTTGCTGAGTAGCAAGGATGAAACCTTTGAGACGTTTTCAACTTTAGTAAGAAAACTTGAAAATGATAAAGACCTTAAGTTAGCTCACATCCGAAGTGATAATGGTGGAGAATTCAAGAACCAATAGTTTGTTGAATTCTGTGAAGCCAACGGCATTGACCATAATTTTTCTGCTCCTAGAACGCCTCAACAAAATGGGGTTGTTGAAAGGAAAAACAGAACCTTGGTTGAAATAGCCAGGACAATGCTGAGTGAGCATAGGCTTCCAAAGTACTTTTGGGGAGAAGCTGTTAACACAGCATGCTACATACTTAATAGGGCTCTAGTTAGACCTATATTAAAGAAGACCCCCTACGAACTTTGGAAAGGACGAAAGCCCAACATTGGATACTTCCGTGCCTTCGGTTGTAAATGTTTTATCTTAAATACCAAAGACATCCTAGCTAAGTTTGACTCAAAAGCTGATGAAGCTATCTTTTTAGGCTACTCAACAAACATCAAAGCATACAGAGTTTTTAATAAACGAACTCAGGTCTTAGAAGAGTCATTACACGTTGAGTTCGATGAAACTAACCCTACAGGAAGAGACATGCAGCTGACTGAGGATGATCCCCACTCAGCTCCCGCTGACCAAGAAACAGCCGCTGAGTCATTGCCTCAAGGGCTGACCAAAGGTAAAAGCGAAACTCAAATTGTTTTCACTGACCAATCTACACCTGCAGAGATTGTTGAAACACAACCAGCACAAGACATCAATCTACCAAAAGAGATCAGAATACCAAGAGGACACTCAGAGAGTGCCATTCTTGATGCCGCTGAGAACACCCTGATGACAAGGAATCAACTCAGGAGATACCTCAGCAACGTAGCATTCGTCTCAATTCAGGAACCAAAGAACTTCGCTGAGGCTGAGTATGATGAGTTCTGGATGAATGAAATGCAAGAAGAACTTGGTCAGTTCAGAAGAAATGAAGTATGGGACTTAGTGCCAAAACCAAAAAGCCAGAAGACCATAGGAACAAGATGGGTCTTTCGCAACAAGATGGATGAACAAGGGAACGTGGTCAGGAACAAGGCAAGACTTGTAGCTCAAGGCTATAGTTAGCAAGAAGGTATTGACTACAGTGAGACCTTCGCCCCAGTGGCAAGGCTAGAGGCTATAAGAATTTTATGTGCTTATGCAAGTTATATGAACTTTAAATTGTTTCAAATGGATGTTAAGAGTGCATTCCTTAATGGAGTTATAAACGAGGAAGTCTATGTTAATCAGCCTCCAGGGTTTGAGGATCCTAAATTCCCAAACCACGTTTATAAACTCAAAAATTCTATGTATGGTCTCAAGCAAGCACCACATGCTTGGTATGAGAGGCTGACCAGTTTCCTGCTGACTAGAAATTATGTCAGAGGTAAATCTGATACAACCTTATTCATTAAGAGAAAGGGTAAAGATACCCTATTGGCTCAGATATATGTAGATGACATTATTTTTGGTGCCACTAACGAGTCAATGTGCAAGGAATTTAGTAAGCAGATGTAGACTGAGTTTGAAATGTCAATGATGGGAGAACTCACCTTCTTCCTTGGACTTCAAATCAAACAAGGGAAAAATGGCATATTCATCAGTAAAACTAAGTATGCTAAGGAGATATTGAAGAAGTATGAACTCGAGAATTGCAAGTCAATATCTACCCCTATGGGCACTGACACTGTCCTCTGCGCTGACGAAAATGGTAAGTCAGTAGACAGCAGATTGTACCGAGGTATGATTGGTTCTCTACTCTACTTAATTGCTAGTAGGCCGGACATTCAGTTCTTAGTATGTTATTGTGCTAGATATCAATCTAACCCTAAGGAATCTCATTACATAGCTGTAAAAAGAATCCTTAAATATTTGCAAGGCTCAGTGAATGCAGGTTTGTGGTATCCCAATACTCATGATTTCACACTCATTGGATACACTGACGCTGACTACGGACGAGACAAGCTTGAATGAAAAAGCACCTCGGGAGGATGCCACTTCCTTGGAAGTTGTCTTGTGTCCTGGTTCAGCAAGAAGCAGGCGTCAGTAGCCCTGTCAACCACTGAAGCTGAGTACATTGCTGCTGGAAGCTGTGCTGCTCAAGTCCTATGGATTAAGCAACAGCTTGAAGATTATGGCGTTCAGACTAAAACAATTGAAGTCAAATGTGACAACAAGAGTGCCATTGACCTATCAAAGAACCCAATCCAACACAGTAGGATGAAGCATGTCAGCATAAGACATCACTTCATCAGAGATCATGTACTCAAGAAAGAGATCAAGCTGACCTATGTCCCAATGGATGAGCAGCTTGCTGATATCTTCACAAAGCCACTGGCTCGTGAGCAATTCAACACACTTAGAGAAGCCATTGGTATGTTTAATCCTCTTCAATAAATTCCAAGTATAATATGTGATATATGCATGCTGAGTGAATTACCATGCTGAATATTTTGTGCTGTCACATGCTGAGTAGATATACATGCTGAGTGTTTATCTTAAGCTGAGCCATTAAGCATACGAATTACTTCTTTGTGTAACACTGACTACTCAGAACTTTAAACGTTTGAAATTCTTAACACTGAGTGAAAATCCGTTGTAAAACTTAATGCAAAACACGCGAATTAAATAGCCACCTAGGATGACGTAAGCGCAATAATTAGAAAATACACGCGCCGAATGTGTCATAAATGCCAGAATCCTTGTCGATTGAGTATCTCGAGGTCAAACGGCCACCTCAATGCTTAGGATCAATTCGAGACCTCTATAAATAGTGGATGATTTCCCACTTTTATCTCTTTACGCTTAGAAATTTCTGGTATTCAAATACTCTTCTCTAAAAACTCCTAAACTTCTCAAAACCTCTCTAAGAATCATGGCAAAAGATTCTCAGAACGTCTCCGGTGCCGGTTACACTATTAATCGCTCCGATGAAAACCCTCAATCCCCTGCCCAGCAGGAACACCGTGAGACTCCCACCAAGTCTCAAGAAACTCAGCGTGACCACTCAAAGGTCACTAAACCAAGGAAGCAAACCAAGGCTGACCAAGCCACCTCCTCGAAAGGAAAACAACAGAAGAAGACCGTGGAACGCACCTACTCTCTGGTTTACGAGAGTGTGAGGGGATATAAGGTTGACCACTCTAGATGGTTTTCAAAGGGTTTTATGGAAGCTGAGCAACCCTTCTATGAGTGGAACAAGAAGAACGGCTGGACCGAGCTGTTCTCAGTTCGCGATGCTACCTATCCCGAGTTAGTAAAGGAATTCTATGCTAACCTAAGAGTCACCGATGATAACCGGGACTATATGGTCACCAGGGTTCGGGGAAAGAATATCTTCATTAACCCTGCCTACCTTGCCTCACTACTCAAGCTGAAAAATGAAGGAGCAATACTTCGTAAATCAGGTGACCAAGATAAAACCAACTACGCCGTTGAGTTCTGTAAACCTCATGGTCATGTAGGGGAAATTTCAAGTACCTCCATGGGTCAGCATCAGAAGATGGCCCATTACATACTGACCAATTTCATCTTTCCCAAGATCAACTGCACCAACTCAGCGACAAACTTTGAGCAGTGCTTCATCTGGCACATGCTGACCTATACGCCGATAAACATGCCTGTCTTCATAATCGCTGGATTTCAAAGAAGTACTGGAACCCTTAGGCTAGGCTCCATCATTACCAGGATCCTTAAAGATCACAAGGTGAGTTTGGTTGAGGAAATCCACACTTGGGGCACAGAGATCACTGCAGCTGCACTGTTTGGTCTATTCTACGATCAACCAATTGTGCCTAAGAAAGGGAAAGCTGTCGCTATCTAGGAAACTGATGGGATGCAGACCCGTAAAGGAAAGAAGGAAAGAAAGAGGAAAGTTGTTCAAAGCCCCTCTAAAGAAGTTGTTTCTCCACCAAAGAAGCTTAAATTTGTGTCCAGAGGAACAAAGCCTCAAATTCAACAAGGTCAGGATGGACTTAGGTCAGCGAAAAACCTCAAGAGGCGTGCTGAGCCTGAGGTAGAGGAGAGAGAGGACGCTGATGAGCAACCTCTGAGGAAGAAAAAGAAACTCTCCTTTGAGTTAAGACCCATCAATGCACCTCCCACTGACTTCGTCATTCCCGCTGACTCTCACTTTGTACGAAGTCTTGGTGATGACACTGAACAACAGTCAGATGAAGAGGAAGAACAAGACCAATTGGGTGGTCAGTTTGAAGAAGAAGAAGAACTGGGTGGTCAGGTTGACACTGACGAGACAGCTGATGATGAACAATATGAACCAACCAACACTGAGCTGGTTGACGAAGAAGACGATGAGCCAACAGCAAATCATCCCGCTGTTCAAAGGGACACTTCACCCACTGACTCTATTGAGTCCATTCCTGCTGACCCTACTCCTCCAAAGATAAAGAGACTAAGAAGACTTAAGAAGAAGGCATATCGATCCCCTGTCATTGACCTCATGGGTGACTCACCTCTGAGGGATGAGATCACTGACCTAACAGATATACACCTTAAGTTCTTCTCTAATCCAATTGAGTCTCCACCAGAGCAATAAAAAAAATCAAGCATCTGTTTCTCAGCCTAAGGAACATGCCGACTTAATTGCTTCCCTAAGCCAAGATGATGCCGAGCAAGTGCTTGAAGATCCTGCTACTTATCATGTTAAGCAAGCTAAGGAATTACCTGCTCAAGTCAACACTGAACTTCCTCAGCTTCCCAAATCCAGTCAGCTTCAGCCTGACTCTGAGCAAGTAACACATTCTGCTGATCATCCTCTTCCACAAATTCAAGTGCAGAATATAATCCAATCAGCTTCAACTGGAAATGTGAATTCAAGACCAGCCGCTGATCATGCTGGCACTTCCAATATTGAGCAGAACCAAACACAGCCTCCATTCGGTTCTACTCCTCCTCTGGCATCTGGGCCAAATGATGATGGATCCTTCTCGTACTTGAATGCCTCTGAGTCTGGTCGAAGAATTATTGACTCAGCTCAAGCTCTCCTCCAGGACCTCCATCAAACAAGTACCGATGCCGCTGGGTCAGTTCCTGTTGAGCCAACTCAGCTTTCGTCTATCACTTAGCTTCTTACAGAGATCAAAGGTCTGAAGGATCTTCTGAGTGTCATGACTTCATTACAGTCTCAACAGCCCAGGTAGGAATCCATAACCAAGCTGGCAGAACTCCAGCTGACAATGGTCAATCACATGAACTCCCTACATGGTCAAATTCATCAACTGTCAGCTCCAAACACAATGTATGCAACTTCTGCCGAAGTTCATCAACTCTTCAACCAGCTTCACACTGAGCAAGAGAAAACCAATCACCAACTCTCTTCCTCCTCCCAATGCTCCATTGAGCAAATTAGTGAGGCTGTACGTCTGCTAAACTTAAGCAAGAAAGAGATGGAAACTGACCAGCTTAAGACAAACGAAATCCTGAAGTACTGTCGAGTCACTTTCAACCACGTGCGCCATACAAATGCTCAACGTCAGTACTTTGACACATCCTTGTTAAAAATGTTTCATCAAGCATTTGCCATGCTTACTGACAGTATACACTGGGTTGGAAAGTCTCAAGCATATATTCTGAGTATGCTGAGTGCCTCAGCTATCAGGATTCCACGTTCTATTCTGGATGATGGTGTTCCAATTTTTGACGGCATAAATGAAAGCACACGAAAGCTCAAGGCATTCTCTAAACGCCTAACTCTAGCTGCCATTGAAGACACCTTCATTCCTCCTCCTGCCGATGGTGGCAAAACGGGGGAGAAAGAACAAGCTCAAAGAACTCAGCAATCAGAGGAAGCTTCAGGTAGTCAGCAAAAATCCAAGGGAAAAGGAAAAGCTAAAGAGCATGAAGCCCAACTCAACTACAAGAAAAAATAGCTTGACTATGATTGACTAGATTCAATTTTTTTAAACTTGTAGTCTTTCCCTTATGCATTTTTTTGTGCTGACCTGAATACAAAACTATGCATGCATCTATCTTTTCAACACTGACTAATCTTATGTGATGCTTACTTATGTTTTGTGCTGAATAGTTAACGCATCTTCATTAAATCAACTGTGCTACTTGTCTACATTGCTTTATGATTGTATGTTGTGTTGATCTACAAGTTGACCTCTCTTACATGTCTTCTTAAAACACATTGAACAAAGAAATACTCAGCGCTCTCTGATATATAAATCTTCCGCATAAACTGAGTTAAAAAGAATATGATTTACAAGCTGACCTATTTCTGAAAACTAACCTTAGACATACTTAATTAAACCTTGAAATGTTTAAAGTAAAACTAAGTCAGTGGCTCAACCCTTACGGGGGAGTATTCTGAGTAATATAAGGTCAACTATCATGGGGGAGCTCAACACTGAGTTCTTCAACTGAATATTTTTGCCAACATCAAAATGGGGGAGTTTGTTGAAACACCTTTCCACATGATTTTGATTTGACAAAATTATTTATGTAATTGATAAAAAATATTCTAACACATTAAATTTAAATGCTTTGATTTATTCATACTAATGTGTTTGTTCAATGTTGAGTTTATTGATCTATAAGACATTAAGATTAAAAGTCCAAAAGCCCATAAGTGGAAGTCAAGCCCAAGTCAACACATCAAGACCTCACGGCCCAAGATTTCAAAACGAGGTCGTTTTGTACAAAGCACAAGCTCAGCTTGAAGAAGGATCGTGAAGCCTTCTCTCAATTGCTTCAAGATGAAGCTGCTGAGTGGAACGACAAGAAGTACAAGACAGCGGCAGACAAGAACCAACTTCTAGACAAAGTATTTCTACTTTGGGTAAAGTTCAGAAGGCGCAGGAAGCTGTCTGGAAGACTTTGCCAAAAATGTCGAAACATTTTGTTTGCTAGACGAAAAGCTGCCGAGCACTGCCGTGGACAGAAGATGCAAGAATCTCATTGGGCAACGACACTGAGCACGTACTGAGTGACAACGATAGGAAGCCATTTCCCTCCAACGGTTATTTCAAAATTCAAAATTACCGGTGCCTCAAGTGTCACTATAAATAGGCCTCTCATTTGCTTCATTCGATGTAGATCTTCAATTAGACGAAATGCTGTCCAAATTCATACTTGAAGTTCTGTGAGAAAAGCAAAGCAAAAATCTTACACCAATTTCCAATTATTGTGTAAAAGTTTAGAGTGATTTTCAATCATCTAAAGTGTCTTAGCAATTGTTGTTTAGAACAAACACCTTATCATTTCTAGAAGAATAGAAAGGAGAGGATGAGTACTCGGTTATAGTACTCAGCGGTAGATATAGGAGTGAGTAGAGGTATAGAGGAAGGTACTCTTGTATACTCAGCTTCTATTGTAAAAGGTTTCGTGCTCTACCTTTAAAGAGCTCAGTAGAGAATTCAAAAAGCTCGGACGAGTTCCGGGGACTGGACGTAGGCGGAGAGGCCGAACCAGGATATGTCTGCTGAGTAACATATTTCTAACCCTTAAACTCCTTTATATATTGCTTGCTATAAAACTGACTAAGTAACGAACTCACGCTGAGTTGAGTGCACTAAGAAGCTGAGTTCAGGAATAGACTCTAAGTGCTATCTCTTGACTCAAGGAAAGAAACAGACTTAGTCACAAGTTGACTAAGCTTGTGTCTTAAAATTACTTAGTGCCGCTGTGTAAACCTTTTCTTAAGAAAAGAAGTCAGCCTAAACGGACAAAATTTATATAGTTCCTATCCCCCCCCCCTTGGAACTAAACTTGTCACGTTATAAGGGACCAACACAACTTAGTGAATTAATTTCTCAAGCCAAGTAAGGCTACACAAAGATTTGACTCTACAAAAGGTCTTATATGTTCCAAAATTTCGTTTTAATCTGTTGTTAGTGGGAGCATTATTGGTGCAATCAAGAATTGAGATAGTTTTTTTCTGCTAACTACTGTTGTCTACAGGATCTTGTGACACATAAGTTACTAGCAGTTGCTTGGTTAACTAATGGCCTTTATCTGCTTGATGCATCTTCATTTTCACAGGAGATCATTGAAAGATTTTAGCACAGGAATTCTAGCTTTTCTGATAAAGCTTTTCTTGCTAATGATATTGACATTTGGCATTTGAGGTTGGGGCATGCTTCCTTTGATTGCCTCAATCATATTTCTACAATTCAGGTTGCATCTGACTCTTCAGCTTGTGAAGTTTGCCCTTGTGAAAAGTTGTGTAGATTTCCATTTGCTAACAGTGAAACTAAGACCCAATCCATTTTTCAACTTCTACATATTGATGTCTGGGGTCCTTACAAAGTCCCTACTCTTTCTGGTGCTAGGTATTTTTTAACACTTGTGGATGACTATAGCAGGGTCACTTGGATAGTGTTACTTCAACACAAGTCACAAGTTTACAAGGCACTAGAGACTTTTATTTTGATGGTGAAAACACAACATAATACGACTGTTCAATGTATTAGGAGTGACAATGGAAGAGAATTTGTCAATTCTCAATGTCGTGAACTGTTTCGTACGAAAGGAATTTTACATCACAGATCTTGTCCTTACACACCCCAACAGAATGGGGTGGTGGAAAGGAAGCACATGCATTTATTGGAGGTCAACAGGTCTATCATGATGCATGCTGGATTGCCAACTAAATTTTGGGGTGAGGCTGTTCTCATGGCTGCAGCAATAATCAATGTTTTACCTAGCAGAATTATACAATGGGATACTCCATATCACAAATTATACAACAATGATCCAAATTATGATCTCTATCATATTTTTGGATGTCTATGCTTTTATAAAGTGCTACCTATTACAGACAAGTTATCTCCTCGAGCTAACAAAGGAATTTTTCTTGGTTTTCTGCCGGCAAGAAAATGATATAAGGTGTATGATCTTGATACTGAGCAGATTGTGATCAATAGAGATGTAATATTTCATGAAGACAAATATCCTTTCAAATTCATCACAACAGAAATACCAAACTTATTACCAACACCCATTATTACTCCTGATATGCCTTTACAATCACCACCTGAGCAGAACATTGTCTTACCTTCTACGTCTACAGTCCCTACAGCTCCCATAATTATAAATCAATCCCTCCCAGCATATGTTCGAAAAACTACTAGAATCAGTTCTCCTCCATTATGGATGAATGATTTTGTTAGTCATTGCATCGTAGAACCAACTCCAACTTATTCTGATCCTCAAGAGACCATTCTAGTTCCCCACATTGCTAATTTCTTTGATGCTTACCAACATTTTACAGCTAACATCAGACAAATAAAAGAACCAAAATCATATACTGAAGTAGCAAACATTCCTGCTTGGGTAGATGCAATGCAGCAAGAGCCTGCAGCCTTGGAATCAAATAATACATAGGTTCTTACTGATCTTCCTCCAGGAAAGAAGCCTATTCTTTGTCCAAGATGGGTCTTCTTGCTCTACCATTAGTTTCATCTTGAAGGGGGGCTCTTGGAGTTATAAGTTTTAAGTTGGATACATGCTAGTTACTATGCTCCTGCATTCACCAAATTAGTTCTCTTTCAATAGCTTCAACAATTAGTTAGAATTCTGTTACAGCCCTTATTATCAATTACCTTTTTGCCACTCACCTTTCTCTCTTTTACATCTCTATATTAGTTGTCTTTCTTCTTCCTGTAATTTCTTAAGTTGTATTGTTGAGATATTCCTCACATCAATTTCATATTAATTACTTTTGTTTCACCTTCCAATTTAACTAACGGTTATTGTTAGCTGTTTACAGTTGCTGTTAACTGTTTGTTATTAGCTGTTTAATTACTATTGTTTGGTAAAATGATATTGAACTGTTGATGTTCAGATTTAAAATGTCTAAAATGGACATGTTTTAAATTAATCAATGATGAAATTATAAAAGGGAAAATGTGAAAAAATGCCCATAACATTTACAACTAGGAATAATTTTACTCTTAACGTCTAAAATGGTGCAATTTTACCTATAACGCTGGCGGCTAAAAGTAATTTTTACCCTAACATTGGCAAGTTGGGTCGATTTAAGATATTATTAGAAAGCATAGATATTTTATTTCTTATTCTACACCAAGTACACATATCAGTAGTTCTAGAAAAGAGATTTCATATTTTTTTGTGATTTAATAATAAAATTGAAAATTAATATTTATCAATTTGATGAAATATTTGAAATTTTTTTGACCAAGTGCACAATATATATTTTTTTTCTTAAAAGAAAATTTCACATCTAATCATATGTTTGTGATCTGTTACTAACGATGATAAAATGGTGCACAAATGACAATATTCATGACCAAGAAGACAGTTTGATAAATTATTTCTCAAATTAACCAAACTTGTCAATGTTAGGGGTAAAATTACTTTTGACTGCCAATATCAGAGGTATAATAGCATTATTTTAGACGTTAAGTGTAAAATTGCTCCTAGCTATAAATGTTAGAGGTATTTTTGCACATTATCCTATTATAAAATAAAAAACGTATTGCACAAATTAATAAAAATAATCTGTATAAAAAATAATAAATTTATCGAACGCAACAAAACCTTATTCTTCCGGTAATTATGTTGTAGAAATATAAATAATGTTAAAGAAGAAACATATTTTGTGGAAATAAAAAGGATAATTTTGTCAATAACAAATAACTACAAACAACTATTTATGAAAAGCTTTAAATAGAAGTTTTTGGTGAAACGCTCCAGAACGCTGCATTTCCAAAGAAAATGCTAAATGCTTTCCGGTTATATAAACCTAACCAAACGCTATATTTCCTGCGATTAGGAATGAAACGCTAAATGATCATCCGAAAAGCTGAAACAACACTGTAATGTTAATGTTGTTCTCATATTCAATTAAATGATTTTTAAAGTTATCAATCTGATCTTACTCACCCATTAAAATTTCTTTTATTTTCCTTTTTGGTAAGACATTACAATATTTCTAATTCCATGCATTTGTAGCCACACGTACGCATTTAAAGAGTTGTATGAATATTATACTACTAATGTACTAGATGATGAGATTCTAGAAGAAGGAGCTAGCTAGGTAAGTTAGTTTAGGATTGAAATTAATGTGTCGGCTTTGAAGAAATGAGAGAAAAGAATAAATACTTACCAAATATACAGTAGTCTTCTTCCGGGTTGGTGAGCATTTTAACCACTCTTCTCCTAGTATAACCTTTATATATTTTTAATTATAGTATTATGAACAGTATATTTGAAGCACCCTACCCTATCAAACATCTTATTTTTTTGGTAATTAATTTATTAGTCCCTATATTTTGACAAAACACACTGTTTAGTCCCTATATTTTCAAAAACACATGATAAAGTCTCTAACCTTTTTTTCGATGAACTGTTTAGTCCCTAACTTTTTTCTCAGTGAACTGTTTAGTCCCTGCCGTTAGACTCTCATGAAGATTTTGTTAGTCAATTTGGATTTGCATTATTCTTTTCCTTTATTTTCATTTCCTTTAAACTCTAATGCATCTGAAATCAATTTTGAGTGTTCTTCTTCTTGATTTTCTCCTTAATCGTTCAAATTCGTAAGTATTGGATTTGTTCTTTTTCTTGTTCTCCATACAAATAACTTCTTCTTCTAAATTGGATTTCCTCTTCTAAAGTTTGAAGGTAAATAGTAAAGTGTAATTTAGTCATTTCCGAAGTCATAAACGGTAAAAAATCTAACAAACAGACGGAAGGACTAAACAGTTCACTGAGAAAAAGGTTAGTGACTTTACCATGTGTTTTTGAAAATACAGGGACTAAACAGTGTGTTTTGTCAAAATACAGGGACTAATAAATTAATTACCCTATTTTTTTTTGGTAAGAAGGGAAGAAACTATCAAACATCTTATAATATTCTCATTAATCAAATATTCTTATCCCAATCATTACTTGTTGCATGCATATTTACTACTTTAACTACATTCATTTCTTTCCTTCTTATTTACATATTTATACATATCTACTATACATACAATATCCTTTGCTTTATGTACAACAAAAATAAAAGCATGATATACTATATAACTTAGGGTAAATTACAAAACTAGGTCATTTATTCAACCTATTATATATCTAGATTGATTTTGTGTGACTTTTACGTTATACCTCTAACCTTCCCACTTCCCCCTTACACGAACGTTCTCTCCCCTCTTCTCCTTGGTTACGCGAAACAACAGCTCTTCCATTAATGATTCCAAGACTTTTGATCTTCCTATCTTCCTTTAAATTGTACGAAATCTGCACCATTTCTCAAAATCACAATGTATTTCTCTTTTTCCTCTCTTCATCTCTTGATTATGCAACTTTCTAATCCTAGAAAACGAAACCATAGTTCTTCATCTTCCATTTCCTGCTCGTTTCTTGATTTCTTTTTCTTGTGACCATCGAAGAAATGGTGATTCTACGTTATTTTTATCGTTTTTCCCAGTTTATCATATTGTTTTCGTCGAAAAATGTAAGTATATACTGTTTTTTCTGCGTTTTTTCCATAAATCCACTTGGCATATGCGGTTTTCGCGAAGTCTGCGGGGAGAAATTTATCGATTTCACTTCGCGAAACGATGATTATGCGAAATTTGCGAGGTAATTCGATAAATTTCTCTCGCAGACTCTGCAAAATCATCGTTTCACGAAGTCAAAGCGTCACATTTCTCCTCACAGACGTCGCGAAATCATTGTTTCGCTAAGTAAAATCACCCTCTTCCTTGCACATTTATGTTCGCATACTTAGCGAAACATCGTTTCGCGAAGCCAAAACTTCCTTTTTTCTGACTAACACGATTACATTTTTCTGAAGGTGGTTGAATACATAATATTCATTCTTAGAAGCCGGCGTGCTGGGGTGCCATGAGAGACATCTATTCCAAAAGGCCTGGACTTCCAGCCATCAATTGTGAATAGGAGTCTACACCGTGGGACAGGTCCATCCCTCTAGTGAATAAGAGCCTATGTATCGTGAGACATCCATCCATCAGTCGTGAATAAGAGCCTATGTATAATGAAGTGATTTGTTAGGAGTTTATTGTGGCAATCTTGTTCTGTACCGTGAGACACATCCATCCAACGATATTGAATAGGAGCCTATGTATTATGAAGTGATTTGTTAAGAGTTTATTATGGCAAACTTGTTGTAAATTTTGATAATGTTATGATTTTAATGTTAGAATTCATTGTTGTTTGGCATTTTTTGTTATATACCACTTCGCGAATTGGCTTCAAAACACATCCAGGCTTCGCATATGCTAAGTAAATCCATCAAGTAAACCCAAACATTAGCTTCGCTGGCTTCACATAAGATCAAATCTGCGAAGTCAGACGGGAGGGAGATAGACGCACGTAAATATTGAGGGTATTATGGAAAAGTCACACAAAATCAGTCTAGATATGTAGTAGGTTGAATAAATAGGCCTCCCATTTGACCTAGTTTTGTAATTTACCCTATAACTTATATGTACTCTGTGGCGGAGCCAGTCTAGAGCTCGGGGGCTCCAGGCCCGCCGCCCACTGGCTCCACCCTTGAATAAAATCCGTTTGGTAGTTGATAGCCCTTCTTAATTTTGGTATATTAAGGCATGTTTATAGTACGATTTCAATATTTTAAGATTGTTGGGATGGTTAAGAGGTATGTTTTATTGTAAAAGGTCATGGGTTCAAACCCTTCCAAGGCTATAATTTTACTTCGCAGTTTGTGAGAAATACAGTAGATACAGTAGATACATATGATAAATGCAGAAGAACATCGAATAAAGATGAAACGATAGACAAGAAGGGAGAGGGGCAAGATGAAATGTTTGGAGTATTTTGGGAACGTCACAAATAAATAGTCTAGATATGTAATGACTCGGGTAATTGGTCTAAATATGTAAATGAATCTCCAATTTGATCCAATTTTGTAATTTTTCCTAATACAATATACTTTATTTCACAAATAATCAACACTTTTAATAAATTTTGATATTCATTCCACTAATTAGGGATTCAATGTTTCAATTTAAAAAACTAAAAAACTAGGAGCTGAATCAATAATTTAAAAGAAAAGGAAGATATAAGCAGCCTTAAGATATATATTTTTCTGTTAATATATTGTAGTATTAAATCATGATTCAACCTAGCTATAGTGCAATATCTGAACTTGGCATTCATCGCCCATAATTAAAAATGAATTTGTAAAAACCAGGTCATCATTATTTTAAAAATGTAGCTATATATAGTTAATAATATGAAATTAGTAAAACTAACAATTTGGAAGGATGCTTGTATTGGTACATTATATTTAAGAAACAGTAATAGACAGAAAAGAAAATGATGTAAGCAGGAAACAAGTGTTAGTAAAATATTGGTGTGGGAAGAAGAAGTGAAGAGGTTCATGTGTTGTGATTGGACAAGTTATGGTGGGTAGAAATGGGTGAAGGTGGTTGGACAATTTTATCATGATCATACCACTTTATTTACTTATAAAATTCGGTGTATATATGTAAACAACAAGACTCAACTTCTCCTCGTGCAGGAAACTAGGCCAAATTTTTAATTTCTTATTCAATTGAGAGATCAATTTCACACATGATCGTACTAATTAACAATCACTTTCATTTCATCTAAAATTATTAATTAAGTAATAGATAATGTTAGAATATATTAAGATATCACACTGTATTTCATAAAAGTATAAAGTTATTTACATATATACAGTAATTTTCTTTCTAGATGTATCTATTGGGTTTTAAATTCTTTAGGATGAATCATTTTGTACAATAAAAATGAAACTGAACTTTTTGAATAACTTCAAAAGTAAAATCGATCCTTATATTTTTATTTACTGATATCACGCGGATAATATCAGGATAGGCATGTGCTTACCTTAAGCTAATAGAGACATTAGAGCAAGAAAAACTGTTTCATCTAAATATGAATAATATTCTCAAAACACATGAAATAATTGGGTATGTTCTGAATCCTCTTTGTATCAGGACCCTTGATTTACACCTACGATTAAGGAATCTCAATTCCGGTATATCACTAACGACCTAAAATACATTCACTAGTCACTACAAGGAATAAGGTAAATGTTGACGCGGACTACTGGTTTTACCCGAGGCCACCTATAAATAGAATGTGATTTTATAGTTAATTAAGGTACATGCATACATCTGTTGCAATTTACTCTCAATTGCTTAGTGCTTTAATCTTAGACTACACTAATTTAGATATCAGAGTGGAGTTGTCCGTCAACCCTTAATGCTTTTTCTGTTTTACTTCATGCATCAAAAGAGTTCTTGTTGTCATCGGAGCACTATCACACAAATTCAATCCTATCATTTACATTAAAAAAAAAAAAGAAAAAGTGTTCAACTGATATGAATTGATTAGTTCTATGTATTACTAATGGAGTATTATAAAGTTTTTACTATGAGAACTGCTTTACATGTTTCTACTATTAATATATATTCTAAATATTAGCAGACAATCCAATCCAAATAATTATTTGCTATATATAACTCAACGTATGAATATTGTTACAGTCAATGGGTATTAAGGTAAAGTGAGAAATAAGTGTGATGGCATTTTGGTAAATGAGTGAATGAAACCATCTTTGTCAAAGAGTTAGCTATAATTGTGAAGATAAATTAAACA
This sequence comes from Euphorbia lathyris, assembly GCF_963576675.1. Lineage (NCBI taxonomy): Eukaryota > Viridiplantae > Streptophyta > Magnoliopsida > Malpighiales > Euphorbiaceae > Euphorbia > Euphorbia lathyris. The sequence goes on from NC_088911.1 coordinate 42,933,542, forward strand.
AGGACTTAGCCAAGGCTGCTTCTTCTTCAAGGTTGATTTATGGATAACTCATCTTGCTTGTTCATATAATTAAGAGAGCAAACTTCCAAGAATCATCCGTACAGTGGAAGAAAAAGTTGTAGGGTATATATATATATATATATATATATATATAGAGGCAAGTGGTGAAGCAAAGTGATGAAAATGGAGGAAACACTTCCTCCAGGATTCAGATTTCATCCAACAGATGAAGAACTCATTACATTTTATTTAACAAAAAAGGTATCTGATGTGACTTTCACTTCCAAAGCTGTTGTTGATGTTGATCTCAACAAATCTGAACCTTGGGATCTTCCAGGTATCCTATCTCTCTATCTCTATTTTTCATGTCTACACATTGCTTTCATATCTATATATATACGAATTATGAATACAAGTTTTCCATAATCAGATACTAATCTATATCTATATGAATTATGAATTTACAGATCCTCTATCCAAAAGCATTAGAGTTTGACTGAGTAATAAGTAGGAATATCAATCGTCAAGGAACCCTTTTACCAAGTTAATAGATAATAACTAAATGATAGAGAAAATATATATGTAGATTATCATTTTTTTGGTTACATATATAGATTATTATTGTAATCATGTATATAGGATTAGGGTTGACTGCTTGTGTGTTGTAATTATATATCTTCATGATAACAGAGCCGTCCTCCAATCCTGAAGATTGTAGGACAATCATGAATATCTCCAATATATATTACTCTCTGTCGCTAAATCCTTCCCGTCAGTAGGAATGCCGGAGGTGATTCCGCTTCGTCAGGAGATGATAGAGCTAAGGAGTCTATAGTATAAGATTCGACCGTAACTATTGGCTTAAACTTTTAATTCAATTGATTCCATGATATAATTATCGTTCAAATTTAATGACAATTGCTTCGGTCATTGGCCAAGTCAAAGCCGTTGGTGCCCCTACAATAATTTTTATTACAATGTTTGACACACTCTTCAATTTGCAGCGAACACTCTTTGGGCTTTAAACACGTATAACTTATGATTATCTTATTATTATGTGTTAGAATTCCATTAATAAATAGAGTTGTCGCAAAATTTAAATACCATAATAATACCATAAAGAAACCCAATGACCTAAAAGATTAAGGTGTAAGTTACATGAATAGTTATTACCATTATTATTTTTTATACTAATATAAACAAACTATTAATTTATAAAAAAAGTAATTAAAAAATAGGTTTTGATTAGTTGTATTTATATTTTGTGATTACATGACGTAAAGCAGATATTATTATCCACACAAAACGTAATTGGAATTTAGCTGCAGATTTTCTGATCCACCACTCTTCACCTAAATATCTACTGTGACATCATTGAAAGAAATTTAAAAGTATTTGTTTATATATTTGTTATCCTAAACATTCACTATTTTGAGGGCTAAAAATAATCCCTATATTATTAAGTATACGTTTGCAGTATGAGCTCATCTAATTGACGAATATTAAAGTTAGGCTTCAAACTTCAAAACTATATATGGCTATTATTAGGATAATGGTTTGGTGTTACAACATTTATAAACATTTACGCCATGATATTATAAATAATAACAAAATGATGATGATGGTTTTGGAGATGATTGGTGTGAATAAAAAGATTATGTACATATGACATTAATTGATTCGTTGGGTATATTATTATCGGAGTATTCTAAGAATTTTGTGACGATGCAGGGAAGGCTTCAATGGGGGAGAAAGAATGGTACTTCTTTAGCCTTCGAGACCGAAAATACCCGACCGGACTCCGAACAAATAGAGCAACGGAAGCCGGATATTGGAAAACCACAGGGAAGGACAAGGAAATATATCGTGGGGGTGTTTTGGTAGGGATGAAAAAAACCCTAGTCTTCTACAAAGGTAGAGCTCCCAAGGGTGAGAAAAGTAACTGGGTTATGCATGAATACAGGCTTGAAAACAAACATCCTTTCAAGAATACCAGGGTACTCATTCTATACATTCTTTCATTTTAATCAATAACATACGATTCTCATAGTTTAAAAGTTTTCAAACACCAATTGAGGTTTTCTGTTTGTAAAGAGACACTTTTTAACCAATTAAGGTTGGCTTGCTCAAATCGTTTAAACTTGAAATCTTGAATTCGAGTCAATGCATCTAAAATGTATTTGATAGGCCTCCGAACCGAGCAATTGGATGAACTATAAAATGGAAATGACTAATAAAATTTTGGATGTTGCAGGAGGAATGGGTGGTTTGTAGAATATTTCAAAAAAGTGCATCAGCAGCAAAAAAGGCACAAACATCACAATCCTCACAGCAATCATTAGGATCACCATGTGATACTAACTCAATTGTGAATGAATTCGGAGATATTGAATTACCAAACCTGAATACTTCATCTACTCAATTTAATAACATCATTCCAACTTACAATATGGACACTTTGAACACAAACTTGAACATGAACAATTGGGCGGCAGCAACCAGAGAAGCAGTTTCATGGCCTTCAAGCTTGCTAAACTCAAACCTCACCATGAATTCATTGCTGCTCAAGGCAATACAACTCAGAAATTATCAACAAAGAGAAGCTAATGACTACTCTTTTCTTGCTCAAGCAGCGAACATTAATACTTGTCAGTTCGGGTCTGATCATTTTAGTCCAAGTAGTTTTCAGGCTTCTTCTTCATCTTCAAAGGTTTTAGAGACAGTGCCGCCGCCGCAATCACAGCCGGAGCAACCATACAATTTGGACTCCATTTGGTGAAGCTAGCTGTAAAAAGATTCAGACTAACATGTTACTAGTTTTTTTTTTTTCCTGTTTATCTTCAACTGTGACTTTAGTTTATGTTTATGCCGCAACAACAATCAATAATCAGCGGTGTTAAATGTGTAGTTATATACTTAATCATTAGATGTTATTACGCATTAATTAATGAAAAATCTTCAACAATATGTCTCTGGTTATATCAGTAAGTATGTATATTATTTCTAATTATGTTGTTGATGTCCTTTTAGATCTCTTTTAGCAGAATGTTTGAGGTCCAAGTCATGTCAATAGTGATCAAAATAAATAACGATTAACTGTTAGCTGATTACATTTAATTAGCTAATTTGATTAGTTTGGCTAGTTCAATATGTAAAATTTAGTTGATTACGAACCGCTGTTTATGTAAAATGACAAATAACAACATGATAAAATCTTTATTTCGGGTTAGAAGAAGAAATTTTATTATACACCAGGTATACCACCTGGTAAAGTTGATGTGGTATGCCTAGCCTATTAAAAAATGACACCCGTATAAAAATTAACAGCTCATTAAAATATTAACCACTCAGACACTCCTCTCCTTCACGTCTCTTCTTCTGCGTTTCTTCTTCCAATTTTTTTCATCTCAGATGTCCCTCAACTCATCTCTCTGTCACTTTCAGAACATAGCCATATCCATATGTTAACAGTAACACAACCATATATTTACGATTCATTCCGGTCTTCATCACTGCTCCGTTCGATCTCCACCGGTCACCACCAGTTCGTTCTTCTCCACCAACTACGTTTATCTTTCTCGTCTGCTTTTATTTTTCTCTTCTATTGTCGACGAGGCAAAAAGAAGAAGGGAGTTCAGACGACGACGGCAAAAAGAAGAAGGGAGTTCGGACGACGACGACGGCTAGTCTGTTTTCTGACTTGCAAAAGCCAACACCCGAAAACAATTGAAGAAATCATTCAAATTCTGGGATATTAGCAAGTCCCAATTGATAACCATCTGCGAATTGCTCAAATTTATGCTTGATTTTGAGTAAAACCCACCATCTGAAGGAATAAAGCTAAGAGATTTTGAGTAAAAACCCCTAATCTAAAGGAAAAGGCCTTACTTTTGTCTTCAATTTCATCTAAATACTCATATGGAATATGAATAGCTTCTGGTTCTAGCTTTTGGTCTGGATTATGATTTGCTGTAACTTTTTTGTGTAAATTCTCATCCATCCACCATTGTTATACTAATTTCATACTTTACATCATTATACTGTATTATTCTTTGATGAATGAGTTTTACATTATTATTGTGATTATATTTGGATCCGACCTTTACATTATTATTATGATTATATTTGGATCCGACCTTTTAGTTTTAGCCTAATCTGAGATATAAAGGACAAGAAGCAATCTGATATTTATTTTAAAAAAATCTAATATCCAATGTAAATATGAAAGTTTGCAGTTTGTCAATTTACATTGGATAAAAAAAAAGGAAGAAGAAACGCAGAAGAAGAGACGTGAAGGAGAGGAGTGTATGAGTGGTTAATCCTTTTACTGAGCTATTAATTTGTTATACAGGTGTCATTTTTTTAATAGGCTAGGCATACCACGTCAGTTTTACTAGGTGGTATGTCTGGCGTATAATAAAATTTCTCGGGTTAGAAGGTAGTAATTGGGGTAAAAATGTCGTTAAAAAGAGATGGATCAATATACTAATTGAAAAAGCTCCTAACACTGTCGGAATCTATTACCAGGCATGAGTGGGTTTTTTGCGGGATTGGTCTTCACAAAGAAATTGAAGAATTTCTTGGGAATCCACCTTTCCTCTCCGCAACCATTTCGAGCTAAACAAACAAATTGGGAATTTTATAAGAGAATTCATGGAGTACGACATTAATAATAACTCGCGTGGAAGAAGACAGTATATGAGAATTCGAGTATTAGTCGAGGTGAGGAAGCCTTTAAAACGCTTTAAGAAACAAAGAGATCAACCACAGGCTAGAGATTCATCCAGTTTAAGTATGAAAGGCTCAGTAACTTTTGTTAATTATGATAGTTTTCCATTTTCTGGTGCTTCACTAGATGAATTCCAGGTGATCTCTAAAATTTTATTTAAGTATGAATAAGCCTCAGGGAAAGCTATCAATCTTATAAAGTCACGCATCTACTTTAGTACTAATGTTAAGTCTGATCTTCGGGTAGTTACGAGCAATATTTTGAAGGTTAGCCCCCCACTTGATACTGGTCATTATTTGGGTCTCCCTTCTCCGATCGGGAGATCTAAGAAGCAAATTTTTAGCTTCCTCAAGGATCTACTTCGTAAAAGATGCAGTAATTGGGGTCTTCGGTTTCTATCTAGTGCTGGTGAAGATGTCCTTTTACAATTTGTGGCTTAGGCTCTTCAACTTTTATATGAGTACCTTTCTTCTTTCTCAGTTTACATGTGATGAGATCTAGAAAGTAATGAACTCGTTTTAGGGGGTATGAAAGCTAATGGAAATCGGAGCATGCACTGGTATAGCTGGTCGAAATTGTGTGCTAGCAAGGATAAGGGAGATATGGGGTATGGTGATCTTCATTCATTTAATCTCTCTCTTCTCATTAAGCAAGGTTGGAAATTTAATCTCTCTCTTCTCATTAAGCAAGGTGGGATCTCTTTGGTACAATATTTTGGTGGGAGATTGATAATCAAGAGTACCTTGTATGTAGCGAAGGATGCGTTTGAGAGCTGCCATATGAGATGTCTTGGGGTCATGCATGAATAAGCATATCTGTTGAACAGCATACGAGATATCTGGTCTGGTGAGAGTAAGATATTGCAGAGCTCCCGCAAGTTGTCTGTATTCTGTGGGGTTGGGATAAGTGCAGCCAGAAGAGATACTTAGTTTTTGCTTAATGTCAACTGGAGTGGTAGCCGAATTGCAATGTGTGAGACCGGCCTTGCTGATTATTTCTGCAGCATATTTTCTTTGAGAGAGAAATAGTGATCCTGGTGAATGAGTAACTGCGATGCCTAAGAAGTAATGTAATGGACCCAAATCCTTCATGGCAAATTCAGAATTTAATTTGGACAGAATAGAACACTGAAGTTGATCCGACGAAGTAACAAGAACAATGTCGTCGACATATAGTAGAATGTAGGCTGTATCTGAACCTTGGTGATAGATGAAGAGAGAGTGATCAGATACACTGTTCTTGAAACCCATGATTGTTGCAAATGTAGCAAACCGATGATACCAGGCCCGAGGTGCTTGTTTCAGACCATAAAGAGACTTTTGGAGTAAGCAGACATGATCAGGGTATTGCGGATCACGGAAGCCCAATGGCTGGTGCATGTATACTGTTTCATTTAAATCTCCATGTAGGAATGCATTTTTAACATCAAGTTGGCGGAGGCTCCAATTCTTGGACAAAGCAATACTGAGAACAGCCTGAATGGTTTAACCACATGACTGAACGTTTCACCACAATCGATACCGGATAATTGCCCCGACCCATTGCCGACTAGCCTGGCTTTGTATCTCTCAAATGACCTATCTGCTTTTGTTTTGTGCCTGAAAATCCACCAACTACGAATGACATTAGCAAATTTTGGACGGGGTACTAGTACCCACGTCTTATTTTCAATTAAAGCTTCAAATTCGTCAGTCATGGCTTGTGTCCAATTTGGATCACTTAAGGCTAGGATTGGTGTTTTGGGAATTGGGGAAATGGTAGTAGACGTGGAGGCAGATAAATTAAGCATTCGACGTGGTTTATGGATGCCATGTTGGGCTCGGGTAGTCATGTTATGTGAGTTGGGATTGGGCAGTGTAGCAGGCAGGCTGGAATTGACAGTGGGCGACTTGTGCGACTCGGAATGAGGGGAGTCGGAATGAGATGATGACTCGAGGGCTGATGAAGACATAGAAGGACGGTTTGAGTGGGCGGTAGATGAAGGACAGGAAGATGGAGTCGAAGCTTGACGCGGGCTAGCGGACGGAGAAGACGACGACACAGATGGGGTGGACTGACGCGAATTAGAAGACTCGACATAGTGTTTCGGTGACTCGATTAGACGCGAGACGGAAGGCTCGATTGGATGGACGAGAGAGACACCTAGACGCGACACGGACGGTTCGGTGGTAGGGACGACAGGTTTAGGAGACGCAACTGTCGAAGATGCAAAGGACGGGAGAATGAGAGACGGTTCAGGTATGTTGGGCGACGGAGTGTAGGGTGATGGTATACGTGCGCTAGGCGCAGGAAAGTGAGACGGGACAGGAGCTTGAATAGCAGATGTGCCGCCTGCGGGTATAGTAGTTGTGCTAGACGCGCAAGGTACCGGGTTAGGTGCAAACGGATAGACAGACTCATCGAAAACTACATGACGGGAGACAATTATTTTGTGTGTGAGCATATCGTAGCACTTGTAACCTCTATGGTTTGGTGGATAACCGAGAAAGACACATGAGGAGGAACGAGGTTCAAGTTTATGACGATTGGTAGATGGAATTAGGGGAAAGCATAGACACCCGAAGACCCGTAAGTGACTGTATGTGGGATCTCTTTGGTACAATATTTTGGTGGGAGATTGATAATCAAGAATTTTGTGAGGGTAGATATTAAGAAGATAAGTTGCAAGATCTAGTGCATGATGCCAAAACTTGAATGGAATGGATGCATGATTCATGACAGTCCGAACAACATTATTGATGGTTCTAATTGTGCGTTCGGACTTGCCATTTTGAGGTGATGTATATGGACATGAAAAACGAAATTGCATTCCATTAGTATTACAGAATTGGCGAAAAGAGTTGTTATTAAATTCCCCCCCCCCCCCCATTGTCACATTGAAAAACCTTGATATCACGCTCAAATTGAGTTCGAATAAAGGACCGGAATTGAAGAAACACAGAATAAACTTGAGATTTGTGTGCCAATGGAAAGGTCCACAAAAAATTAGTGTAATTATCCAAGAATAAAACATAGTAACGGTGACCACTAGAGCTTAAGACATGGGATGTCCATATGTCGCTGTGAATTAAATCAAATGGCATACAAGCAAAATTATTAGAGGACTGAAACGGTAATTTAACTTGTTTTCCATTAACACATGAAGAGCAAATAGAAACACTTTTATTCCTATTACACGAAATCAAATTCTTATTCACTAGAACATTCATAATGGGAAATCCTGGATGACTTAAACGGTTGTGCCAAACATCAGTAGACAGAGCGGTAAAGATAGACGGAGAGGAGTGTGATGGGGATGGACTAGATGTGACTGGATAGAGGTCCCCGGTACTGTTACATCTCATGATACGTGTACCCGTCTGTAAATCCTTCACAGAAAAACCGAATGGGTCAAATTCGACAGAAACTTAGTTATCTTTGGTAAATTGTCGGATAGAAATAAGATTTTTGATAAGTTTGGGTGCATGCAAGACATGGTTTAAGTGTAAAGATTGGTTTTTGGTGGGTAAACTAACATAACCAGATCCACAAATAGGAACACAGTGACCATTACCGATAATAATATTTTCATTGAAGCTTGAATTAAAATAAGAGGTGAGTGTACCTTGGTTGGCCGTCATGTGAGATGTGGCTCCTGTGTCCATGTGCCACTGATCAGGAGGTGGTGATATTGTCATTGTGTGCATGGCCTCTGCAATGTCAGTTTGCATATATGGCTGTGGCGCCATATTAATGTGAGCTTGTTGGCTGCCGGGTCGTGGACCAAGGATTCCCTGTTGAGGCTGTTGTATGCTAGGGGAATATTGTGGTTGCCAGGAATTGGTGGGATACGGACTAGGCGGAGTTGCCCATGGCTGTGTGTAAGCCCAAGGAGGTGGAGTCGACGGACGGTAGTGGTGGGGGTCGCCGATCGGTACTGCTGTCGGCCTCCGCGTCCGCGATATGGGCGATTCCCATATCTTCCGCCGCAGCCAGGATGTCCAGAACGGTTGTGCGACTGACGCGCCGGCGGGTTTGGCGGGTTGGAATCGGCGGACGATGCTGTTAGGGCAATCAGAGTGGTCTGACTGCTAGGTTTGCGAGATCGGATTGTTTCCTCTAGAATTAACATGGATCGGGCCTTGTGAAACAGTGGGAGAGGATCTCCATGGCGGAGTTGGGTACCAACTGTATCATATGCATCAGTGAGACCCGAGATGAGTTGAAGGACCATTTGGTCATTGGTAACGGGGCAGTCGACGTTGGAAAGTTGATCAGACAATGATTTCAGGTGTTGGCAATAGGATGAAATATCAGAGAAATCATCAAGTTTAGTTTTAGAGAACTCTTGTTGAAGGAATAGGGCACGAGAGTTTTTGTTATCAGAGAATATGTCTTGGAGACGGCTCCAGGCATAGGCAGCAGAGGAATGAGCTTTAATAATAGTGTGAAGCAGGTCAAGGGAGATGGTACTGTAGATCCATTGGAGAACTACGACATCAATACGGGTCCAAAGATCTGGGTTTGTTGTTTGAAGGGAGTTGTCAGAGTTGTTTTCAGGTGAGGGAAGTATATGGTCTATGACTTGGAAAGCAGTTGCGTGAAGTTTGAACAGGGCGGCCCAGGTCGAGTAATGCCCTTTTTCCATATCTATGGTGATTTTAATGAAAGTGGAGATGTTTGATACGGTGAGGGAGGGATGGTGATTGAGGTTTTTGTCTGTGTTATTGACGTTGGAATTGGTGTTGGGAGGGGTTCCGGTGGTTGAATTTTCGGTGTTGGTGCTCATAGCTGCGGAAGAGGAGGGATTTTAGTGAATTGAGGGATGTTGTTATCGGAAACAATGGAAGACGCCGGAGATGTCGGCGGCGGCGGAAGGAGGGAGAGGAAGTTGTTTCGAGGTAAGGAGGAGATAGGGATAGGAGAAGGTAGAATTAAGTTAGGTCTCTGATACCATGTAACAATTGTAATTGTTGCTTGCTATGTTATTGATATCTCATAGAGTATAAATACAGATCACAGTTTGTGTGTAATTGAAAGACTGTAACTAGAGTTTAGGCTAGAATATAGGAACTAACTATTTTATACAAATCAGGGAGTAAATAACATATATATCTCTAAGACAATCCACACTCTTTGGTTAATAAAATCTTCAAACCAAATACTTTCCTAGAAATACTTTTTTATCTTTCAAATTGGACAATAATCTCTGTTTTTGTTTAAAGGAGTGTATAGAACTTGATTGATGTGCTTCTGTTAAGCTTACGTTGGCATATTGGTAATGGAAATTTTGTTTGTGTATGAAAGGATCCTTGGTTGTTAGACAACTCTAATAACTTTATTTCTACGCCTTGATGGTCTGATCTTGAAAATACAAGTGTTTTTAGGGTAAATTACATCCATGGACATTGAACTTTATCCATTTTAACATTGTGGATTCAATTCTTAATGGTACAGCCACTAAACTTTACACTTTTTAATACCAGTAGCCACTCAACTTTATCCAAGTCTTCAAAATGACCGTTAACGATCTCAAAATGAAAATATTCAAGAATTAAAGTTGATCAGAACGACATTTACCATGAAACCATATTTTTTATTTTCTAAAATCACCTTTTTTTAGCGTTCTCTCTCTAAAAATTCATTCTATCTCTCCTAACCAAACAACACATAAATGACCTCAAAACGAAAATTTTCAAAAATTAAAGGTGTTTAGAATATCATTAATTCTTATAATTTTTTATTTTGAGACCATCAATAATTATTTTGAAGTGTTGATTGAAGTTTAGTGACCACGCGACACAGATATAATAAAGCGTAAAGTTCAGTGGTTTTTATGTTATATTTTGAAATTCAGTGGTCGTATCGTGAAAATTGATAAAGTTCAGTGGTCATGGTTGTAATTTACCTTATATAACACGGGTAAATTACACCCATGACTATTGAGATTTACCCATTTTAACATTGTGGTCACTACACTTCAATTCTTAACGGTATAACCACTGAACTTCACATTTTTTAATACCTTGCCACTCAATTTTAACTAACTCCTCAAAATGACAATGAAAATATTGAAGAATTAAAGTTGTTTAGGACGATATTTACTATCAAACCACATTTTTTATTTTCCAAAATCACATTTTTTGGAGTTTTCTCTCTCTAAAAAACCATTATATCTCTTCTAACCAAATAACACCTAACTGAACTCGGAAACGAAAATTTTCAAGAATTAAAGTTCCTTAGAATATAATTAACTCTTTGAATTTTTCATTTTGAGGACGTCAACGGTCGTTTTGAGGCGTTGAGTGGCTACCGATGTTAAAAAGTGTAAAGTTTAGTGACCATACCATTAAGAATTGAAATTCAGCAGTTCAAAAAAAATGAAATTCAGTGGTCACAATGTTAAAATGAGTAAAATCCAGTGGCTATAGGTGTAATTTTCCCTATATAACACGTTAAAAGCTAGAAGTGTATCGACATAATATTCATTTGGGTCTGTAAACTAAAGCTTTAAACTGTTAAAATCATAAATCAGATCCTAAACTAAGTAAAAATCATCAATTGAATCCTCATTGAAAATCAATGGAGTGAACAGTTTCAAACTCTCTTCTCCAAATCAATTTTGAGCCAACAGATATCATTATAGTAAATGTCAAGTAGTCACAGTTTCTGATTTTGGGATAACATAAAGATTAGTATGACGATTTTTGTTTAATTTATTGACTTAATTGATGATTTTAATAGTTTAATGCCCCAATTCACTTTAAAGTTTTAGCACGAATGGGTGTATATATTAGGAGCAATGAGAAGAATAATAAATAATTCCTTTTTTTGTAATGTGAAACTTAAAATGAAACGCACCGTGTCACTTATTCAAGTAGAAAAAAGAAATTCTAAATTAAAACACCCAATCCCCCATCCCTCCCGTTAACCTATTGCAATTGTGCAGGAGAGCAGAGCACATCCCCATTGCCGCTCGTCGCTGTTGCTGCTCCGTTCATCACCCGTTTGTCCTCCGCTCATAGCCCCTTCTCCGCTCATCGAAGCAGCAGGTTAGTTAGTTCTCTTTTAAAATAGCAGAGACAAACTAGTATGGCCTGAACTTCGGGAAAATTGCAAATCGAAAATGCTGCCAATTTCATCCTATGCTTTTGCTTTCTCTCTTGCACGAATTCTACAATCTTAATCCAATTAATTCATCAAGTGCTACTGACAGGATAACTAATTATTAGCTATTCCTCTAGTATGAGAATTAAGCTTGCTTGGAATAAGAAATTGCATCCAACATGTGGGCCACGAATAAATTGTAAGATCAGAAATAATTTACAAACAAACATATTGTTATGTAATACTGGTCAATAGCCTTGCAAGAATATGAGCATTGGCTTGCATAAACACATTTCCCGGCAGTGTTATAAAAATCGGACTAGCCGAAATCTATAACACCTACCAGATTTTCGGTAATCGGACAGTTCATGCTGGGCAGCTGACTTATTTCCGACTAGGCGGGATGAGGCGTTTAGGCCGCTTTATTTATTTTCCAACGTTTTAAAAGTTTTAAGTATTGATTTATATATTTTATTTTTTAAAATTTTTCTCTAATATCCCTTGTTTGGAAAGAGATTAATGGAAATAATGGAATCTAAAATTTTAGATTAACCTTTAGGAGCTTTTTATTGAGAGTAAGTAAAGGTTAATGGGTGTTAATAGTTTATTGCTATTAACACTATATCTTGAACCTCCAAAATGGGGGTTAATAGGAATAATATAAAGTATTCTTGGTCTAAGCTTGAAGGTAAGGTAAGTAAGGTAATGTAATAAATTTAAAATCTGTCAATTTTTTTGGTTGAGTCGTGTAGCTTAAAGGCTTGCTTGATTTCTGACATTTTTTCTTCAGTTTTTCTATCAGTTTGATTCTATAACTTGTGTTTGATTCTGTATTTGTAGCCATTGAATTTGTTTGATGAAGTTCTGTATCTGCTGTAGCATTGAAGAATTTGTTTGATTCCGTATCTGTTTTTTTGTTGAATGAAGTTCTTAATTATGTATCTGTTTTGTTGAATGAAGTTCTGTAGCATTGAATTTGTTTGATTCAATTTCTTTGATTCAACTATCGAGAAATCAAATTAATGAGTCACACTATGAAACTTTGGGAGCGAGTGATCGAACAAAGGCTAAGGAGGACGGTGAAGATCTCGGAAAACCAGTTTGGCTTTATGCCGGGAAGATCAACTATGGAAGCCATCCATCTAATGAAACAGTTAATGGAGCACTATCGAAATAAGAAGAAAGACTTGCATATGGTTTTCATTGACTTGGAGAAGGCATATGATAAGGTACCAAAGGAAGTACTTTGGTGGATCTTAATAAGGAAAGGCATTTCGCGAAAATATATTGACATCATAAAGGACATGTATGAGGGAGCATGCACGAGTGTACGTACCAGTGTTGGGAAGACTGAAGAGTTCCCTATTACGATTGGAGTGCATCAAGGTTCTGCACTAAACCCATTTCTTTTTGCCGTCGTTATGGATGAACTAACGAGTTCACTTCAAGATGATATACCATGGTGCATGTTGTTTGCAGATGATATTGTGTTGGTTGATGAGACGAAAGAAGGCGTGGAGAGGAAGTTGGAACTATGGAGACAAACTTTAGAATCTAGAGGCTTTAAGTTGAGCCGAAGTAAGACGGAATATTTGGAGTGTAAGTTTAGCGGCGATAGGAGTAGGGAGGCAGAGACAATCACCCTAGATGGGAGAGTTGTTCAGGCATCGGATTGCTTCCGGTATTTAGGATCTATTATCCAAACGGATGGAGAAGTAGATGGAGATGTTGCTCATAGGATTAAATCTGGGTGGGCGAAGTGGAAGAGTGCTACGGGTTTCCTTTGTGACCCCGGCATGCCTAATAGATTGAAGGAAAAATTCTACCGCACGGCAATCAGACCAACATTGTTATATGGTACGGAGTGTTGGGCAGTGAAACACTGTCACATTCATAAGATGTCGGTGGCGGAGATGCGTATGTTGGGATGGATGTGTGGTCATACGAGAAAGGATCGGGTGAGTAATGAAATAATTAGGACAAAAGTAGGGGTTACATCTATTGAGAATAAAATGAGGGAAAACCGACTAAGGTGGTTTGGCCATGTAAGACGAAGAGCGCCTGATGCGCCGGTTAGGAGGACTGAAGAGTGGCAAAGGGATGTAGTGGTGAGGGGTAGGGGAAGACCTAAGCAAACTTGGAGGAGGGTGATCGAGAGTGATATGAGCTTATTGCGGATTGAGGAAAATATGGTAGTGGATAGGACAGAGTAGAGGGAGAGAATTTGTGTCGCTGACACGACTTGATTTCACGGTTTTATATGATGGTTCATGTTAGCCGACCCCGAATCATTTCGGGATTAAGGTTTGTTGTTGTTGTAATTGTGCTGTGCTTATGGGTGATTTTTTCTCTGTTGAATCTCTTCTCTGCCATTTAATATGATAGGAATATTGGGATGAGAAGGAAGATTGCCATGGAGTATAATGGTAAATGTATCAAAATTTGAGTACAAAGAGGCATAGATACATGGGTAAAATCATAAATTTTTTTTTTTACTTAATGCTCGAGGGACAAGAACTCCGCCTGTGAGGGTCACTTGGTGGCCTTTACAGCCGGTCCCAAGCCCGGACAAAGGAGGAGGGTTGCGGTAGGTTTGTGGCGGCCAGCGTAAAACTTAGCCACATCTTATGACATGAACCATAATATAAATACCATTGGGGCGTTCCCTACTCAGCGACGCGCTGCACTTCCTAGACCCGGGTGTAGTGATAAATGTGCAAGGGTTGCTAGGTCGTCGCCCCGAAGCGGCGCGCCACCCCAGGACCCGGGGGTGGTGTCAAATATGCAAGGGTTGCGGGTAAATAAGCTAGTCCACGGTAATGGTAGGGGTAGGGGTAAGGGTAGTAGGTTACGCTTTGGGACATGGAACATAGGTTCTTTGACAGGAAGATTAGCTGAAATTGTAGATGTTATGAAGAGGAGGAGAATAAATATATTATGCCTACAAGAAACCAAGTGGGTTGGAGCCAAGGCTAGAGAGACAGCTCCTTGGGGTTATAAGCTTTGGTACTCAGGAAAGGATAAGGGTAGAAATGGAGTAGGTATTCTTATTGATAGGGAGTATATTGATGAGGTAGTAGCGGTGTCTAGGAAGAGCGATAGAATTATGAGTGTTAAGCTAGTGATAGGGGATGAGGTTGTGAATGTCATTAGTGCATATGCGCCACAAATAGGATTAGATGTGTCTATAAGACAAGCTTTTTGGGATGACTTAGAGGAAGTGGTGCAACAGGTTCCTAGGGATGAAAAAATGGTACTAGGGGGTGATCTCAATGGACACGTGGGTTCTAGGCGAGATGGGTTTGAGAGTGTTCATGGAGGGTATGGTTTTGGAGATAAGAATGAAGCAGGAAATGATATTTTGGAATTCGCATCAGCCTATGACTTGAGTATCATGAACACATGGTTTATGAAGAGAACATCCCACTTAGTGACTTATCGGAGTGGCGGTAATGCGAGCCAAATTGACTTCTTCTTAGTAAGGAGTGCTTGGAGAAAGAGTTATATTGATTGTAAGGTGATCCCTGGTGAGAGTACGACAACCCAACATAGAGTAGTGGTGCTAGATTTTCGAAGTAGGAAATGTATAAGAAAACAAACACCTCAAGTAGAGACTAAGATTAAGTGGTGGAAATTGCAAGGGGAGAATCAACAAAAATTTGTGGATGAGATGACCAAAAAAGATATTTGGACTTGCAATATGGATTCAGATATAGATTCAATATGGAATAAGATGGAGCATAGTATAAGGGAAGTAGCGAAGGAAGTTCTAGGGGAATCTAAAGGTAGCATGCCACCGGGTAAGGACACATCTTGGTGGACAGAAGAAGTACGACAAGCAGTAAAGAGTAAGAGAGAATCCTATAAACTATTGGGGAAATGTAGGAGTGGCGAGAACTACGAAAAATACAAAGAGGCTAAAAGGGAAGTAAAGAAGGTCATACGAGATGCTAGAGCAAAGGTGAATCGGGATCTGTATACAAGATTGGATACGAAAGAAGGGGAAAGAGACATATATAGAATTGCTCGGATGAGAGATAGGAAGACGCGAGATCTCGGAAAAGTTAAATGTGTGAAGGATGTGGACCAGAAAGTCCTAGTTGGAGATAAGGATATCAAGGAACGATGGAGGTCCTATTTTGATGACTTATTTAATGGAGATCGCCAACAAGATGTTGGAGATATAAGTATCCATCACGATATGATAAATCATGAATGCCTGCGGAGAATTCAAAAGGGTGAAGTCAAAATGGCATTAAGTAAGATGAAGTTGAAGAAAGCAGTAGGACCTGATGGCATCCCTATTGAGATTTGGAGATGTTTGGGAGAAAGAGGAATCGAATGGTTGACGACGTTCTTCAACAAAATTTGGAGAAACAATAAGATGCCATCAGAATGGAGGAAAAGTACCTTAATCCCTTTGTATAAGAACAAAGGCGATGTCCAAGATTGTGCCAACTATCGGGGAATCAAATTAATGAGTCACACTATGAAACTTTGGGAGCGAGTGATTGAACAAAGGCTAAGGAGGACGGTGAAGATCTCGGAAAACCAGTTTGGCTTTATGCCGGGAAGATCAACTATGGAAGCCATCCATCTAATGAGACAATTAATGGAGCACTATCGAAATAAGAAGAAAGACTTGCATATGGTTTTCATTGACTTGGAGAAAGCATATGATAAGGTACCAAGGGAAGTACTTTGGTGGGCCTTGATAAGGAAAGGCATTTCGCGGAAATATATTGACATCATAAAGGACATGTATGAGGGAGTATGCACGAGTGTACGTACTAGTGTTGGGAAAACTGAAGAGTTTCCTATTACGATTGGAGTGCATCAAGGTTCCGCACTAAGCCCATTTCTTTTTGCCATCGTTATGGATGAACTAACAAGTTCACTTCAAGATGGTATACCATGGTGCATGCTGTTTGCAGATGATATTGTGTTGGTTGATGAGACGAAAGAAGGAGTGGAGATGAAGTTGGAACTATGGAGGCAAACTCTAGAATCTAGAGGCTTTAAGTTGAGTCGAAGTAAGACAGAATATTTGGAGTGTAAGTTTAGCGGCCGTAGGAGTAGGGAGGCAGGGACAATCACCCTAGATGGGAGAGTTGTTCAGGCCTCGGATTGCTTCCGGTATTTAGGATCTATTATCCAAACGGATGGAGAAGTAGATGGAGATGTTGCCCATAGGATTAAAGCTGGTTGGTCGAAGTGGAAGAGTGCTACGGGTTTCCTTTGTGATCCCGGCATGCCTAATAGATTGAAGGGAAAATTCTACCGGACGGCAATTAGACCAGCATTGTTATATGGTACGGAGTGTTGGGCAGTGAAACACTGCCACATCCATAAGATGTCGGTGGCGGAGATGCGTATGTTGAGATGGATGTGTGGTCACACGAGAAAGGACCGGGTGCGTAATGAAATAATTAGGACAAAAGTAGGGGTTACATCTATTGAGAATAAAATGAGAGAAAACCGACTAAGGTGGTTTGGCCATGTGAGACGTAGAGCGCTTGATGCGCCGGTTAGGAGAACCGAAGAGTGGCAAAGGGATGTAGTGGTGAGGGGTAGGGGAAGACCTAAGCAAACTTGGAGGAGGGTGATCGAGAGTGATATGAGTTTATTGGGAATTGAGGAAAATATGGTAGTGGATAGGACGGAGTGGAGGGAGCGAATCTGTGTCGCTGACACGACTTGATTTTCACGGTTTTATATGATGGTTCATGTTAGCCGACCCCGAATCATTTCGGGACTAAGGCTTTGTTGTTGTTGTTGTTGTAATGCTCGAGGGACAAGCTTTCGTGTGGAATTTTCTTGGCAGAAAGCATACTGGCTGATATTTGATTTTTTTTAGTTATTAAGCACTTAATATTTGATTTGGATATATTAAGTTCTTTAATGTTTTTTTTCACAAGTTTGTATATATTAAAGTTTGCTCCTTAAATATTTATTTTTATTATTTTTTAATAGTATAATTCATATTTTAATTATATTTATATAATAATTTATTTAATAAAAATATAAAAAAAATACAAAAATACAAATCCGACTAATTCCTAATTAGTTTCCGGTTAATCCTTAAGCTCTTTGTCCGTCCAACTAACGTCTAGCGTCTTTTACAACATTAATCCTAGGTAGATCAGTGAATATATAAATTAATTTTGTAATTTTGTTACCGTAAATTACTGAATTATAACTTGTTTTAGTGTGGATTGAAATGATTATTTTGACATTGTTAATTGAAAAACCTTCTTCAGAATTGGTTTAAATATAATGATAATCTTCATTTTATTGTTTACCGTTATACATCTTAAATATAATCTTTTACTGTTTCAGAATTGGTTAAAGCATAATCTTTCTTTTTGTTGAAATGATTATTTTGACATTGTTAGTTGAAAATAACTCTTGACATATCCTTGGGTACTTTGATCAATGATTTTTGGGTATGATTGTTGAATTTGAGTATAATTGTTGCCTTTGTTACTACAAGAATGGACAAACTTCAATTCAATTCAAGAATACAATGTCAATATTAGAGATCAAATTCAGGGCGTATTTGGCGTTATGAAAATTTTATTATAAACGTTATGAAAGTCTTATTATTAAATATTTGAGTCCCGCTCATTTCGGGTCCTGGTTCTGCCAGTAATTATCATCACTTCAACAAATAGTTTATTCATATTGTTAAAATAAAAAATTATTTATGTTTAATTAAATTTTGATGGTTAACCATTATCAGTACCTGGGCTGACTCTGGGCATTCGTCGTTTTAACAGTACGACTATAAATTCCAAAGCACAGACTCTTCTCGCGCTCTCTCATCCTTTTTTCTAGAAGCAATGGCAGGAAAGACAATCGCCGGCGATGGGTTAACAGAAAATCTGGCAGGGATGACGAAGAATCAGCTCTATGACATTATGTCACAGATGAGGGTAAATTCTGTGTCTTTTTTTCTTTCCAAAATATTCTTATCCTCCAATCAGCTCTTATTTTTCCTTCCTCTGAAATCACTATTCATTAATGCCTCTATGTGCATCTATTTTCTTCTCGATATAGACTTTGATTGAGCAGAACAAGCAACAGGCGAGGGATATACTAATCCAGAACCCTCCCTTAACCAAGGCCCTTTTCCAGGTTTCTCAATCTTTCTTCCTTTGTTTTTTCTTAATTAAAAAATTGCATTACTTTTGGTCATTGTCTACTTTCCAAATGGAAGGAAGGTGTTATTTTTTAGGGTTACTATTCGTTACCTTTGCATTTGAGTTGAATTAGGATGTATATCTTGTTGCGATGGTATAAGGAGGTATTTAGTGTTCTCTATTCATTTATCCAGCAAGTAAATATTCTCTTTCAACTTATAGTTTTAGAAAAAGCATAAGGATTAGGCTTGTATTTCAGATAATAAATGAGGTTGTCTTGCTTTATTTTCTCCATGAGATTATGCTACCTAGTCATTAGGCAGTGGTTGAAACTGTTAGAAAACCTTCATTCCTTGTCCATATGACAAAGAAGGGATGAATGCAAGATGTTACATTTCTTTCATGGCGTATAAATATAGTGAAAGCGCTAGGTTTTACGAAGGTAACCCGTAGATTTCACCCTTGGCTGTTCAATGTAGCACCTGACTAGAGCACTGTAATTAATCTTCAATAGTTGCAGAAACTTTACTGTGGTTCACTTTTGTCAATAATTTGGTGATTAAGTAGAAAATAATTAGGCGGAATCTCTTTCCATTAACCTTTGAAGAATATTTATACAATTACAGAATCCAATATATGGTAGGACAAACAAAGCAGAATCCTACCATCAGCTATAGAAGAGACTAAATAGGAAAAGAACTAAACAGGAATATTAACACCTCATATACATCTCATACGTCAACACTCAGTTGGTGCATAGATATTACACATGCCCAACTTGGATAATGTTCCATAGAACTGAATACTTGAGACCGCGTGAGTCATTTTATCTGCTAGCTGGTCTGAACCTTTCCTGTATGGAATTTCAATTGCACCAGAATCCAAACGTCTTTAATGTAGTTCCTGTCAAGTTCTACATGCTTAGTTCTGTCATGTTGAATTGGATTTTTTGCAATCTCAATGGTTGCCATATTGTCGCAGAGTAAGACCATAGGTTTTTTTGGTCCATACCCAAGTCTCTTAAGAGAATTTTCAACTAAGTGAGTTCGGTTGTTCCATGATGCATTGCACGATACTCTGCTTCAGCACTTGATAATGCTACAATATTTTGTTTCTTGCTTCTCCAAGTTACCAAGTTACCTCCCACAAATGATAAGTAGCCTGAAGTAGATTTTTTGTCTATTTTTTCTCCGACAAAATCACAATCTGTATATGCTACAATATCTAGATGCCCATCCTTAGTGAACATGACTCACTTTTGATGGAGAAGACTAAAATGTGATTAATGCATTCATGTGTCACTCATTTGGATTATGCATAAACTGACTTACAACGCCAACCACTATGTTAAATCAGGTCTAGTGTGAGTCAAATAAATTAATTTTCCCAAAATTCTCTGGTACCTTTCTTTATTCGTCGGAACTTGATCTATATAGATGGACAACCCATGATTTACTTCAATAGGAGTATCTATTAGCTTGCACACAGAATATCCGGCTTTTGCCAAAAGATTCAACATACTTCCGTTGAGAGAGAAAAATTCCTTGATTTGACCGAGATACTTCTATACCTAAGAAGTATTTTAGAGCTCCGAGATCCTTTATATCAAACTCGCCAAGTAATTCTAAAGCTTCTCGATTCCATTATCATTACCTGTAACAATCATGTCATCAATACAGACAAGAAGTATGGTAATATTTTCATGGTTTCTTCTGTAAAACAAAATATGATCGCCGAGAGCTTGTTTCAATCCATACTTCTTCATGACATAACTTAATCTTCCAAACCATGCTATAGGTCAATTGTTTTAGCACATACATGCCTCCCTCAGCCTACACATCTTGCCTTCTTCTAAATCAAATCCTAAAGGAGGATCCATAAAAACTTCCTCAGTCAAGTCACCATGGAGAAAGGTATTTGTTATGTTAAATTGCGTCAATGATCAATCTAAATTGGTTGCAAGTGATAGTACAACTCAAACATTATTCATTTTTGCCATTGGAGCAAAAGTCTCTTGATAATCGATGTCATAGGTTTGTGTATAACCTTTGGGAACTAACCTGGCCTTGTACCTTTCTAGTGTTCCATTTGACCTATATTTCACTCTAAATACCTACTGACATCCCACAGTCGGTTTTCCTTGAGGCGGAATCGACATCTCACAAGTAGCATTTCTGTGAAGAGCTATCATTTCTTCTTCCATCGCTACCTTCCATTTTGGGTCTGCAGAGAAAATGATTAGGAATTGAATCACTGGAGAACAGAATGATCCAAACAAGAGTTTTGATTTTCAAGGAACTGGTGATTTACCTCAACGGTTAGATTTGTTTGAGATAGGCAATGATATGATACAAAGTTGGGTATTGGATAGTAAATATTAGAAGAGTTAGAGAACCCAAACCTATCGAGTAGGATATCGTCTAAGCTGATCATTATTATTAGAAGAAATCGGAACAACAGAATGATCAAAACAAGAGTTTTGATTTTCAAGGAACTGGTGATTTACCTCAAACTCAATCTTTGAAGAGTCATCTGATGGCATGGTATTATCATTCAGAGGAGCATTTGTCCCATTTCTACGCGAATACTTCAGAAAACTCCACATCCATGGAAACATAGTATTTGTTTGTAGGTGGATGAAAGCATGTATATTCCTTTTGGATGTTGGAATAACCCAAGAAAACACATTTGAGTGCATGTGGATCAAGTTTATCACGTTGTGTGGAGTGAACATGAACATAACAAATAGAACCAAAGATCTTGGGACATATATTTAAACAAGCAGGAATAGAGTGAAATCTAGAGAGCATTCTCAAAGGAGTTTGGAAGTCAAGACGATGAGAAGGCATGCGATTAAGAAGGAAAACATGAATCATAACAGCATCAGCCCAAAAAGTTTTTGGAACATGCATGGTGAAACATAAGACACTCGCTACTTTAAGAATGTGTGTATTCTTATGCTATGCTATACCATTCTGTTGTGGTGTGTAAGCACATTTAGTTTGGTGAATTATGCCATGTTGGGTCATAAAAACAAGAAGTGATTGATTCACAAACTCATGACCATTATTAGAATGAAACACTTTGATTGGAACACCAAATTGAGTCAGAATTACACTATAAAATTGAGGAATAAGTTGTATAACATCATTCTTAGATTTCATCAAATATACCCACGTTACTCTAATGCAATCATCAATAATAAATAAAATATTTGTAACCCAAAGCAGATATAGAAGAAAAAAGCCCCCAAACATCTGTATGAACATATGAAAAGGGAACATTACTTTTATTAAAGCTGGCTTTGAACGGAACGCTATGATTTTTGGCATAAATGCATTGTTCACATCGCAAACTCGCAATTGAAACATTCTTAAACAAATAAGGGAACAAGTGCTCTAAATATGAAAAAGATGAATAGCCTAAGCGATAATACCAGAGTACAATTTTATCTCTATCAGAATTCCTGTTTTCCACATGAAAATTATGGGTACCACCAACAGACATCTCCATTTTATTACCCTCCAAGTAGTAGATTCCTCATGTCTCCTTACAATGCCAGTCGTCATCTTCGTGAGATTGTCCTGAAATATACAATGAGTAGAGGTAAAAATTACAAAACAATTAAGGGCCTGTGAGGGACACTTGGTGGCCTTTACAGCCGGTCCCAAGCCCGGACAAAGGAGGAGGGTTGCGGTAGGTTTGTGGCGGCCAGCGTAAAACTTAGTCACATCTTATGACATGAACCATAATATAAATACCGTTGGGGCGTTCCCTACTCAGCGACGCGCTGCACTTCCTAGACCCGGGTGTAGTGATAAATGTGCAAGGGTTGCTAGGTCGTCGCTCCGAAGCGGCGCGCCACCCCAGGACCCGGGGGTGGTGTCAAATATGCAAGGGTTGCGGGTAAATAAGCTAGTCCACGGTAATGGTAGGGGTAGGGGTAAGGGTAGTAGGTTACGCTTTGGGACATGGAACATAGGTTCTTTGACAGGAAGATTAGCTGAAATTGTAGATGTTATGAAGAGGAGGAGAATAAATATATTATGCCTACAAGAAACCAAGTGGGTTGGAGCTAAGGCTAGAGAGATAGCTCCTTGGGGTTATAAGCTTTGGTACTCAGGAAAGGATAAGGGTAGAAATGGAGTAGGTATTCTTATTGATAGGGAGTATATTGATGAGGTAGTAGCGGTGTCTAGGAAGAGCGATAGAATTATGAGTGTTAAGCTAGTGATAGGGGATGAGGTTGTGAATGTCATTAGTGCATATGCGCCACAAATAGGATTAGATGTGTCTATAAGACAAGCTTTTTGGGATGACTTAGAGGAAGTGGTGCAACAGGTTCCTAGGGATGAAAAAATGGTACTAGGGGGTGATCTCAATGGACACGTGGGTTCTAGGCGAGATGGGTTTGAGAGTGTTCATGGAGGGTATGGTTTTGGAGATAAGAATGAAGCAGGAAATGATATTTTGGAATTCGCATCAGCCTATGACTTGAGTATCATGAACACATGGTTTATGAAGAGAACATCCCACTTAGTGACTTATCGGAGTGGCGGTAATGCGAGCCAAATTGACTTCTTCTTAGTAAGGAGTGCTTGGAGAAAGAGTTATATTGATTGTAAGGTGATCCCTGGTGAGAGTACGACAACCCAACATAGAGTAGTGGTGCTAGATTTTCGAAGTAGGAAATGTATAAGAAAACAAACACCTCAAGTAGAGACTAAGATTAAGTGGTGGAAATTGCAAGGGGAGAATCAACAAAAATTTGTGGATGAGATGACCAAAAAAGATATTTGGACTTGCAATATGGATTCAGATATAGATTCGATATGGAATAAGATGGAGCATAGTATAAGGGAAGTAGCGAAGGAAGTTCTAGGGGAATCTAAAGGTAGCATGCCACCGGGTAAGGACACATCTTGGTGGACAGAAGAAGTACGACAAGCAGTAAAGAGTAAGAGAGAATCCTATAAACTATTGGGGAAATGTAGGAGTGACGAGAACTACGAAAAATACAAAGAGGCTAAAAGGGAAGTAAAGAAGGTCATACGAGATGCTAGAGCAAAGGTGAATCGGGATCTGTATACAAGATTGGATACGAAAGAAGGGGAAAGAGACATATATAGAATTGCTCGGATGAGAGATAGGAAGACGCGAGATCTCGGAAAAGTTAAATGTGTGAAGGATGTGGACCAGAAAGTCCTAGTTGGAGATAAGGATATCAAGGAACGATGGAGGTCCTATTTTGATGACTTATTTAATGGAGATCGCCAACAAGATGTTGGAGATATAAGTATCCATCACGATATGATAAATCATGAATGCCTGCGGAGAATTCAAAAGGGTGAAGTCAAAATGGCATTAAGTAAGATGAAGTTGAAGAAAGCAGTAGGACCTGATGGCATCCCTATTGAGATTTGGAGATGTTTGGGAGAAAGAGGAATCGAATGGTTGACGACGTTCTTCAACAAAATTTGGAGGAACAATAAGATGCCATCAGAATGGAGGAAAAGTACCTTAATCCCTTTGTATAAGAACAAAGGCGATGTCCAAGATTGTG
This sequence comes from Euphorbia lathyris, assembly GCF_963576675.1. Classification (NCBI taxonomy): domain Eukaryota; kingdom Viridiplantae; phylum Streptophyta; class Magnoliopsida; order Malpighiales; family Euphorbiaceae; genus Euphorbia; species Euphorbia lathyris. The sequence continues at coordinate 42,958,062 of NC_088911.1, forward strand.
CCAACTATCGGGGAATCAAATTAATGAGTCACACTATGAAACTTTGGGAGCGAGTGATTGAACAAAGGCTAAGGAGGACGGTGAAGATCTCGGAAAACCAGTTTGGCTTTATGCCGGGAAGATCAACTATGGAAGCCATCCATCTAATGAGACAATTAATGGAGCACTATCGAAATAAGAAGAAAGACTTGCATATGGTTTTCATTGACTTGGAGAAAGCATATGATAAGGTACCAAGGGAAGTACTTTGGTGGGCCTTGATAAGGAAAGGCATTTCGCGGAAATATATTGACATCATAAAGGACATGTATGAGGGAGTATGCACGAGTGTACGTACTAGTGTTGGGAAGACTGAAGAGTTTCCTATTACGATTGGAGTGCATCAAGGTTCCGCACTAAGCCCATTTCTTTTTGCCATCGTTATGGATGAACTAACAAGTTCACTTCAAGATGATATACCATGGTGCATGCTGTTTGCAGATGATATTGTGTTGGTTGAGGAGACGAAAGAAGGAGTGGAGATGAAGTTGGAACTATGGAAGCAAACTCTAGAATCTAGAGGCTTTAAGTTGAGTCGAAGTAAGACAGAATATTTGGAGTGTAAGTTTAGCGGCCGTAGGAGTAGGGAGGCAGGGACAATCATCCTAGATGGGAGAGTTGTTCAGGCCTCGGATTGCTTCCGGTATTTAGGATCTATTATCCAAACGGATGGAGAAGTAGATGGAGATGTTGCTCATAGGATTAAAGCTGGTTGGTCGAAGTGGAAGAGTGCTACGGGTTTCCTTTGTGATCCCGGCATGCCTAATAGATTGAAGGGAAAATTCTACCGGACGGCAATTAGACCAGCATTGTTATATGGTACGGAGTGTTGGGCAGTGAAACACTGCCACATCCATAAGATGTCGGTGGCGGAGATGCGTATGTTGAGATGGATGTGTGGTCACACGAGAAAGGACCGGGTGCGTAATGAAATAATTAGGACAAAAGTAGGGGTCACATCTATGGAGAATAAAATGAGAGAAAACCGACTAAGGTGGTTTGGCCATGTGAGACGTAGAGCGCTTGATGCGCCGGTTAGGAGAACCGAAGAGTGGCAAAGGGATGTAGTGGTGAGGGGTAGGGGAAGACCTAAGCAAACTTGGAGGAGGGTGATCGAGAGTGATATGAGTTTATTGGGAATTGAGGAAAATATGGTAGTGGATAGGACGGAGTGGAGGGAGCGAATCTGTGTCGCTGACACGACTTGATTTTCACGGTTTTATATGATGGTTCATGTTAGCCGACCCCGAATCAATTCGGGACTAAGGCTTTGTTGTTGTTGTTGTTGTAATCTTACTAATAGAAAGAAGGTTATTTGCGAGATTTAGAGCAAATAGTACGGTTGACATAGAAAAATTTGGAGAAAGAGAAACTATCCCAGCGACAGGCTTAACAGGTGGGATGTTAAGGATGCAAGAATTATAGTGTTCTCCATTTTGCCAAGGTTTGTGATTGGCTAGATTCTAACATCCCAAGCTCATCAGTTTGAGCTTTGGTACTAATCCTAGAGTATGCATTGAGTAAACCTTAATAGAGCTTAGATATTTAAGTAGCTTATTGCTGTCTTGCAATTTAGGAAATAAACACGCCTTCTATAATTCATGGTATCTTTTTTGGCTGCTTACTAGGTGTACTTGATTTTTGTTAATTTGAGCAGGCACAAATTATGCTTGGAATGGTGCAGCCTCCTCAAGTGGTATGCTCATATTCTATAAGAGTTATTATTTCTAGCTTTATTTTGTTAAATCTTTATGTAATTAGATAGCTTAATTCCTATTTTCCTTTAGATTCCAAATATTCATCCCGCAGCAACCCAGCAACCTCAACAATCATCACAACCATCTCAGCAGTCCAACGTTCAGCCTACACACCCATTACCTGGACCAAAGCAAGAACAAAAAGTTGTGCCTCAAATTCAACCTCCAGTAAGAAAGCATCAGAATCAAAATTCAATGCCAGTATCTTCTACTGCTGTTCATCCTTCAAATCTTCAGTCCCAATCTATGTCCTCACACCCTCTACAGACACCACAACAGCCAAAGGGACACCTGAATCCACAAATGACCCCAATGTCTGTTCCACAATCCTCTCAACTGCCAAGCATAGCCTTACCTCCTCTTCATTCTGCTTCACAGCCACCCACACTTCATCAACCCCAAATGCCCAATGTCTCTACTCAGTTGCAACAGCCATTACATACAACAGGAATTCCTCATCTATCAATGCAAACACCAATGCCACCACAACCACGATTGCCTTCTGGTCCAAGTTTCCATCATCAGTATGGTCCACAAATGGGACCTAATGTAGGTTTCCAGCATGGTGGTCCTCAACATCCGTCGCAGTCCATGTTTCATGTAAGCAGAAGGTTCTTGTTCTCGAGTCAATTTAACATTAGATGCACAACCTATTTGAATAATTTTGTCGCATTTATATCGTTCAGTCTGTCAACAAACCTCAAACAGGTATGGGGCCTTCATTTCCACAGGGGCAGCCACTTCATCAAAGTCAGTTACCACCACCATATCAGGTATGATGTATCCTATTCTTTTACTTGTTGAGCATTTATCTGCCTTAGTGAGCATTTCAGATTGGGATGCATGTATGAGTGCAGAATTGTGCCAATCCAGACTGAAGTGCTCTTCAGCTGGAGAATAGCTATCTCTTATTCTTTTGCTAATAGATTTGTTGAAACAGAATTTCTGATTCATTGGAAAATCAGATTGAAAGGAAAAGTTTTTAATTGTTTGTCAGGACTGTATGGTTATGCCTATAAGCATCCCTAATGGATGCAATTTGTTTGTCACTTTCTTTGAAAAAGTTACAACCAAGCATTAGGATGATTGTAACTAAAATTAGTTTGTTACTAACTGTGGTAACAAACAGTAATTTTTATCAATAAAACCCATAAATTATTGCAAGAAGGAGAGTGTGGCACACACAAGGAATTGTGACCAATGATAGGGAGAGTATGGAGTGTGCAGCTGATAAAGCAATTTCTTTTACTTTTCTTCCATGGCCCACTAACTTCATTTGCGCCGTATATCAACAAGAAAGTAAATGGATAATTTCATTTTCGATCCAAATTGTTTAATTAATAATTTCTTTTTACCCTATCGAATATTGAAATAACAAATGCTCTAGTGGGTTGTAACTTTTGAGTGTCATTTATGCCAAGTGGCACCCCAAAGTTACAAACACCAGTAAAGATGCTCTAAGTGAATGCTTTGAAGCAATTGTATTCGAGCTCAATGTTGCCAGTATCTTCTTTTGAGGCTCCTATAATAAGTAATGGTTTTGGTATAATTGCTTTTGTTGCCTTCTGGATCCTGAGAAGAACAATAATTTTCTGATTTTTGCTTACTTGAGATTTGTCATGGAACCAATTGAACTAAAAGCTTAAGGTGAGGGTACAACACTTGTCCATCTTATCATGTGCTGAAATTAAGTCAACAAATGGGGTTGTCAAGATTCAAACTCTCATCACTTGGTCTAAGAGGCTATGATATCATGTCATGGAACCAATTGAACTAAAAGCTTAAGTTGATGCCCAATTCATATTAATATCCTAATTTGGAAATCATGTTCTTGTTGCCACCTTGTGTTTAAAAGGAAAATTAAAGAGAAACATGTAAAAGGACCTAGAGGAGGGAGGGAACGAGAAATAGAAAAGGAGTCTAATGTATTATTTCTTTGATTTGTATAATATTGAGGCATAGGATCTTGTTTTTATTTGAGACCATGATCATATCCATCACGCGACCTTCGAAGTACCATTCTATTTTGTTCTCACCTGCCTTTGCCTCAAATTTCTCTTTCTCCATTTGATTCTCCTTCAGTTTCATGTTGAAGCATCCTAAAATGTGGATTTCAAATTGTCCTTCATGGTTTATAATCAATTGTTCTCAATTGTGGTACTCCTTTTTCTTCTCATCTTTGAAATTGAAGCGCATCTCTTCAAGACTTTGCTGCCCTGGTACCATCCTGTTGGGACATAAGCCTCACTTGCAAGTTCTTTAATGCATTCTTGTACAGTTGACGAGCATGCTCTTATGAGCTCAAACTACAAACAGCTATTTAACCAAGGGTTAATTACAAAAATGGGTCAAATGGGAGGTCCATTTACATATTTAACCCATTTACTCAACCTACTACATATCTAGACTGATTTTGTGTGACTTTCCCATAATACCCTCAATATTTACGCGCGTCTCGCCCCCTCCCGTCTGACTTCGCAGATTCAATATTATGTGAAGCCTGCGAAGCTAATGTTTAGGTTTACTTGATGAATTTCATTAGCATATGCGAAGCCTGCGAAGCTAAAGTTTAGTTTACTTGATGAATTTAATTCGCATATGTGAAGCCTGGATGTGTTTTGAAGCTAATTCGCGAAGTGGTATATAACAAAAAATGGCAAACAACAACGGATTCTAACATTAAAATCATAACATTATCAAAATTTACAACAAGATTGCCACAATAACAACATTAAAATCACAACAACATCAAAATTTACAACAAGATTGTCACAATAAACTCCTAACAAAGCACATTCACTCCTAAAATGGTTGGTTAGGAGAGATTGTGCCAATAATCCGCTTCAAAATTGGTACCGGATTATTGGCACAATCTCTCCTAACCAACCATTTTAGGAGTGAATATGCTAATCTTGAGGGAAATTTCTCCCTGTACAGGAAGGAAAGTTATCTCCCCTGCATCCGAGGACGCCGCCTTCTAGAAAGGGATGTTATGTAATCAACCACCTTCAGAAAAAATTAATCGTGTTAGGCAGGGAAAAAGACGATTTTTGCTTCGCGAAATGAGGATTAGCGAAGCATGCGAATGTAAATGTGCAGGGAAAGAGGTGATTTTACTTCGCTAATCGATGTTTTCGCGAGGTATGCGAGGTCTGAAACGTGACGATCTACGTCGCATATCGATGCTTTCGCGAAGTCTGCGAGTCAAATCATGAACTTTTCTACTCGCAGACTTCGCGAAATAATCGATTCGCAAAGTAGATCCACACGTTTCAGGCTCTTTCTCTTCGCAGATCTTCGCGAAATCATCGATTCACGAAGTAGATCGTGACGTTTCAGGCTCTTTCTCTTCGCAAATCTTCGCGAAATCATCAACTACGCTAAGTGTATTCATGAAAAAACAACAGATACTTACATTTTTCGCGCCTTTCACCCTTAAAAGCAACAATAACAATATGATAAACTGGGAAAAACGAAGGAAACAACGTAGAATAACCATTTCTTTGATGGTAACAAGAAGAAAGAAACCAAGTAACGAGTAGGAACAGGAAGATGAAGAACCATGGCTTCGTTTTTTAGGATTAGGAAGTTGCAGAATCAAGAGATGAAGAGAGGAAAAAGAGAAATTCATTGTGATTTGGCGAAATGGTGCAGATTTCGTGCAATTTAAAGGAAGATAGGAAGATCAAAAGTCTTGAAATCATTAATGGAGGAGCCAACTTTTTGCGTAACCAAGGAGATGAGGGGGAGCGGCCGTTCGCGTTGTGGGAAGTGGGAAGGTTAGGGGTATTATGGGAAAGTCACACAAAATCAGTCTAGATATGTAGTAGGTTGAGTAAATAAGTTAAATATGTAAATAGGCTTCCCATTTGACCTAGTTTTGTAATTTTCCCTTTAACCAAGAATTTTAACTAATTTCTAATCATAACAGCCATTGTAACATTTTGGTACTGCAAATATGCACTTGAATGGAACAGAAGCAAGCTTAATGGAAAATTACCTTAAGTATTTCTTTTTTTCTTTTTAAATCTCAATCATTCAATTTTGGCCTGTTTGTTTCGCAAAAATTAGGTCAACTAAGCCAAGTGGTTGGAGTTCTTTACAATTAACTTTTTACACAATTCAACTAGAACCTTTTGTCACATTTGCATTCTCTTTTATAAGGATCATTGTATACTGTAACATGCAGTGCAACTGGGTCATATGCTCTCTTTGTGAAAAATTGTTGATTAAAAAATCAAATTGCATAAGCGTGAAGGTCCTAGTCTTTTAATTGCTGAGGTCAAATTGATTGAGTTTTTGAAGCAACAAATCTATTGTTAATATTTTTGGATTTTAGGTTGCGGGTAACATTATGAATTTAGTAACCTTTCTTGTTAACACAAGGTTATAAACTGTTTGATTGGTCAATAACAATACACAGCTTTGTTTTGTTAAAGTTGTATAGGCATAAGTTATATTCAAGATGTTCATTTACATATCCTTTGACCCCTCATGTCCTTCCTGTCCCTGTTCTCTTCTTGTCTCTAATTAGTTGTTTCAGGTTCTAAACCTTCTAATCTCTTTCTCTATGGATATATGGTATATGGATGGATGGATGGACAGATTGGAGAGAGAGAGGGAGTATAAGGATGCTGACTTCTTATTTACCTTAGATCCAAATCATTTTTAACTGGTGTTCTGGCTGTTTGCATAACAAGTAAATAAAATTTCTCCTTCTCTGATAATGGTAATTATGAGTGAATCAGTTCTGGTTCTGGGACTTGTTTATGATGTTTTGGAAGGCAATATGGCATGCTTCCAAGTTCGAACTGCTAAAACATTTAGAATGTCAGACTGACTATTTTCCTGGAAAGCCTTGGCAAATTACTCTACATTTGCCAAATGAAACTTTGATACTTGTTTAACTGATATTTTCTGGGGTCAAGCATACATTTTTGCCTCCATATTTGGTTTTAATTTAGACCATGAATAGTTTCTACATGCTGTGATGCTCCCACAGCTTAATAATGTATTGAATTTTTTATGCACATGATTCGTTTTAATCTTTTAATTTGCTGGTTTAAGCCCCCACACTTGGGGCAAGAGTACAATCAGGGTGATAGAGGCTCTTGGATGTCTGGACCACAAGAGAGCTCAACCATGGCACAACTTCTAGCACCACCTCAATTGGTTCCTGGTCAGATGGGACCTGGCAATCAATCTGCTCGCACTGCAGCAGTAATATTTCTCATTTCCATGTCTTTTCTATTCTACTAAGCCCTTGTTTACAGTTTCACTTGGGTTTTTTTTTTTTTTTTTTGTCTTGGTGTTTTTATAACTGACTTTTCAACTTCACTTTCGCAATGGTTGTGGTCTAGTTGACTCCTGAGATGGAGAAAGCACTACTTCAGCAGGTGATGAGCCTCACACCAGAACAGATACATCTCCTCCCTCCTGAACAAAGGAATCAAGTGCTTCAGCTTCAGCAAATGCTGCGTCAATGAGACTAGTTGGCCCTTTTTCAAACTATTGGCGAGTGGTTGAAAGAGAAGATGATACACAAGGTGAAAGACGATATAGCTAGAGAAGAATCTAAAGTGAACATGTTAAAAGAAAGAAAGAATGCATCCAGTCGTTGGCATTTTTTGTGAGTTTGGTAGCTCAGATTTTCAGGATAACAGGGTCTATTCTTTCACTGGTTGGATATATGTTGATGTAGTTGACTCCTTTCTGATCTTGATGTAGCATTCGTACGAGCTCACATATACCTTCTCTCTGTCTCTATTTTTTGCTTCAATTAAGGTCCAATGCTCAAGCTTATATTCGGTAGTTGCTTTTTTTTTTTCTCTAACGAGTCATGCCTCGTAAAAGTCGCATTTCAATCTATTAACTTAATGGTTGTAATTCCAGTTTTCACAACATTATCTAAATATCTGACCTGTTCTAAGTTTGCCGAACAATTTTATTTTATTATTAAAAAAGTATGTAGATATATAAATGCATGTCAGAATTGTATGGTCCCATATGAATGTATCACCAAGAAAGTGGCTTGAACAAATTCAAATTTACTCTGGAATTTGATCTCGCGCCTGCAGAAACTACATATCCCAAGTTTAAAGCTCATCATCACACTTTCAGAGAAAATGTCTATGTAGCAGAAAGTCTTTTTAAACTGGTTGAGTTGGTAAAAAGGTATTGTTTTAAAAGTTTCGAAAATTATTAAATATTTGTATGCAAGTGCGCAGATGCTAGACAGCTGGTATGGAAAAAATCATTAGCGCATGATTTATTATTATTAAATCTTTGATCTTTTATTTGAATTCCTTGATCATTTATTTTTTTATCACATTACTAATTTGATAAGGACTTAATGAAATAAAAAAATTGAAGACTGGATATATTTAAATAAAAGAGGACTTAATGAAAAAAAAAAAAAAAATAGAAACATCAAATAGAAAGATCAGGAAACCTATTAGTATCGTTATCCATGGTAATCTAATAAAAAAGATAGATGCTATAGAGCTTAGATGTTTTCCTCAAATTTCGGGTATATTTTAGAGGTTGATCTCAGCAGAGACCTTTCAAATTTATATTCTTTTCATGTTAATCTAATAACATACAGACGAAATATCATAAAGGTTGCAGGGGCTTTGCTTGCTACAACAATACTCACTTCTTGAGTGCCAATAATAACTATATAAATTACAATACACAGATCATGGGACATGAATATAATAACTCTGCAAAGAACAACTATTATGTGTCATCATCGAAAAGGGATATTGCCAATGCTCGAAGTCGACCGACAATTGCTGTAACAGATTAAGAAAAAACTATTGCAGATAAACAAGCTCATAGAAGGCGCGCTGAGTAGCGCCAGTGAAGAGTGGATTGTAATGAACTGCAACATGTCAGCACACCTCAGCAAACTATCCACCTGATATTACTCAAAATGGTGCTAATCCCAGATGAAGCTGAAGAATGATAAGCTCATCCAATGGATCTCAATTGGAATAATCCACAATGCTCAAGTCAATCTGACATTAGAAAACAAAGCAGCAAAGACAAAGATGGAAGATCAAAATCTAACAAAAAGAAAAAGTTTAAAGTAAGCAAACTTCAAATTTCAAACAGATGTTCTTTTAGAAGCAGAACTGAAATTTCAGCACCATAATAGTTAGTGGGATCATGTAAAAATTATTTTAAGGAGAACCCTTTTATGGGAGCAAAGATCAGGCCACTAAGGGGTATTGCAAACCGAATTCAAAATGGCCAATTACCTGGTTGGACATAGCATTTAAAGTATCCACATTTAGTCCTTTCCAAAATTCTCAGTTTCCTCAAACATTTTTTGTCAATGGGCGATCATCATTTTCAAAGTCTGAAAGTTCAAAATCTCCATCAGCTTCCCAATCAATGCCACTATCATCATCATCGTCACTATCGTCTTCTCCTTCTTCAGATCCAATCAATGAATCCTCATCTTCATCTTCATCTTCACTCTGCACATTCAGATGATATAAGATAAAATATTTCTCATTGCAAGGAAAAATTAAGCCTTCATTATGACAAATACCATTAGAAGTCCAGGAGAACATATTGAAAGGAGCAAAGGATAAAGGAAAGAATACAACTAACTCACTTGGGAAAGTTCTGAGACATGATTTAACTGGGCCTGTTCCTCTGAAGTCAAACTATTCTCACCTTCCTCTAGAGAAAAACCCTAGGCAACCAACATAAGCACTCCCGTTCAATGATGAGAATAATAATAATACAGATGATAGTGCTGGTGGTAATAATAACAAAACTACAATATATCCCTCGTCAAGGCAATCCAAAAGAACAAAAATGCACTGGAATAAAACATTTTCTACAACCTGTATGCAACAGTGTGTGTTGATTGCATGTGCATATGTACGGACCAGTTCATAAGGCAAATAAATTATACTTACAATTTCTTTCTTCATTTGCTCTATTGTGCTTTCCAATTCTGCTATGTGCTGGCTAAGAGCCTGCATATTGCATATTCAAATTAGATGATCTGTCGAACACCTTAAAATTATCATATGGCTAGCCAGTACCCATAGGCTGAATACATATACATAAAGACCTTAAAATTAGTAGCTCGGAATTTAATAGAATCAACCTATTGGACCAAATTTGACTCGTCCTAAAGTGTATAATACACTTGCATGGACCTAAAACATATCTGACACCTGCCGCCGTGGAAGTTGGGAACCGTAACTCTACAAAGGAATTCTTTTTTTACACTATGAAAGCATATTAGCTTCTCCCCAAAATCACCAGTGGGAACAGACTCTGTTCACATTGTCCTTTCTGTTTTCCTTGGTTTCTTTCAAACTAGGCAACCATATGAAACTTTTCAACCTTGTGTCCTAGATCTGTTTCATCTAGTCCATGAGAATTTTAGTGAGAGAAAGTGTAGAGACAGAATCGTGTATCTAATCATAACCTAAAAAGGAATTTTCTAATAAAAAGGCACACACTATGTAGAGACAGAAGGAAAAAAGGGAGAGAAAGCAAGAGACAAGTGATTGTTAATTATGCATAGAACAAGAGGCAGGAGCAAGGAGGAGCGGGGGCAGGGTCAAATAAAACTTTCTTTTAAAGCTTTGATCCATGAAGATCAGTCTTGTATACAATACGCTTAACATTTTAACAAATCATTGTGTGTGAACGATTGTATTTTCCTTTTTCGCTATGTACTCGACATCTAATAAAATAGGCAAATCATCACGAGTCAAACTCATCTGGACTTCACCAAAACCTCTTTGCAAAACTACTCAATAAGCCATCTTTATGGGTAATACTATTCCAGTATACAGTTACAAGAGATCTATCATGTAAAAGCAATCAAGATTAAATTTGAACCTATATTTAATTAATGAGAAATGCTGATATCAAGGGATAGGTCACTATTGTTAAGATAGCATTCATGCCAGGTTCTCAAGGTGTAACACACTCCAGTTGACAAGAAAAAGTTGGATTCAAAACTGTCCCAAATCAACAAAATAAGGGCTCGCCATGGTTTGAAATATTAAGAGAAAAAGGAAAAGTCAACTAGATTAAATTCAAGGACAATTAAATCATATTCTATCAGAAAACATAATAATAGCATTATTCAGGATATAAGTGATGAAAACCTCATGTCGTTGCATGGCTACAGAACGCTTCAGTGCTTTTGCCTTGGTCAGAAGATTTCTTGGCCTCAGCTTAATTGGTCGCTGATAATTCTTCCCACGGTAGTAAATAAGAGCAAATCCTTTGGGTACTCTTTCTATTGCTACCAGTATCCCTCCACTCTCAAATTCCAGTAACCTAGCAGTATCTTCAAGAAATGCAAGTGTCTTTTGTTTGGAAATTAGCTTCACAAGTTCTCTATGCTTCCAGTGCAAATGCATATTCTCAATGACACCATCAAAAACACCACGAATTCCTGGCATACGATTAGATATAGGTTATCAAAATTTTAGTGCTATATTCAAAATGACCCTGTGCCTAAAGATCACTCACCAATAGGCAAGTATGCTTTCATCCTCAGGCCAACTCTACGGAACATTGCTCGTTCCTCATCAGTGATTGTTTCTTGGTCATAATCAGGACCAGAAGGAATCATAGAGGCTTCTACCTTGGCTAAGAGTCTTTCTGCTCTTTGCTTTTTCGCTTGGGCCTGTCCAAGCATTCAAATATGAGTCCTTTAGTAAATGCTAAACCATGTTAGCATAAAATTTCTTCACTGTGGAATGACTATGTAGTAGATTAACAACCACAACGATGTAACTAAGCATACAAGATTCTATCAGCCTAAAAATTGTTGAAAACAAATAAATGATAACAATAGTCCGAAGGTCAACCAGTTACAATTCAACCAGAATATAAGGCCAGGAACTGTCAAATACCTTCACATTTTTACAAAGATGGATTTCTGTGGTTTAAGGTCCCTATTTTGTTTTGGAAACTATTTGGTAAGGGTAACATTTTCCTCACTTTCTTCATAATTTTTCCTGTTAACTAACCTAAATGACTTATTTTCCTAAGCAATCAAACACCCGGAAATCAGAAAAATATTTTCCTGCACAATATTTTCCGGCAAACAAACGGGGCCTAAGACTTATAATTTCATGAATGTATATAGCATGTAAAAAGCAATGGACAGTGGCTATCTCAGATAATGGAAACAATTGCCCTTTATTGGTCTTAAAAGCATGAGATTAATTGAATGAAAATAAGTGGGGAAGAAACCAACCAACTTATTTACAGATTCGAAATCTTTAAGCACTATTAGAAGTTTCTGGATGTAATCTTGCTTGAAAATTTAGGTGAGCATTAACAAGTAATTCATGGTAGATGATAGTGATACCAACATGTATATAAGGCCAAATATCTAAGACCCAAAAAAGAGTGGCCTAAGGTCGTAAGCCTTCCATGGTTATAACCCTTCTGAATGTTCAAAAGACACTCCTATCACCAATAAATTGAAAGATATCGTGCAAACACCTTAGACGTTATAACCCTTCTGAATGTTCAAAAAGACACTCCTATCGCCAATAAATTGGAAGTTATCATGCAAACACCTTAGACCACTTACAACCAACAAATCTTAAGACTGCACATGTAAAAGTAAAAAACTTCCTGTATAAAGGAAATAACAGAAAAACAACATAAGGATGGGTGGAGACACCCCACAGGCCCTCACCGGAAGAAATTTCCCAAGGTAACTTCCTCCTTCAAAGACATCAAAGGTTACTATAGCAGGGACTCTCATCTTTTTTCCTCTTACGCATTATCTATTCCCCCTCCCCGCAGAAACATAAAAAATAAATAACAAATAAAACCTGCTAACTTGATCACTTGAGTAGAGATGTCAGTCACCCGACAGACACTTCCACCTCAGTCTTTACTCTTATTACAGGACTGCACCCCGCTTAATTAGACATCATTTAGGAATTATGGTATCTATTTGAGAGACAAGATAAACAAGATACTTACAATATATAATTTATGCTCAATGCGTTTCATGATTCTGGCTGTTTTTGCTCTGGAGGCATCTTCCATCATCCTTTCACGTTCTTCAGCAGATATCTCTCTTCCCCACTGTGCTTGAGCCTCATAAAACTCTGCCAAAGTGCCTGCAAGCGCTTTCTCTTTAACTTCCCCAGATGATGTTGCCTCCACTCCCCTGTTACGTTCTTTTTCTTCAGCATCTTGAATCTGCTTCGTTAGTTCTTGTCTCTCTGCTAGAGCAGCAGCAACACTTGTTGGCAAAAAATCCTTTCCACGGTATATGACTATGTAATACTTGTTTCTAAGCAATAACACTCCTCCTGTTAATGTCTGCAGAAATAAGAAATTTAGAAACACTTCTAAGTAATAAAAAGTATACATTAGTATAATTCTTCTGTCATCTTTTGGGATAAGCTGAATACTACAAGCTGAAAAAAGCAACATGGAATAATTCACAGAATTGGCTGGGGAAAGTGCCACAAAAATGACCTCAAAACTTCATCATTCAAGAAACAGATTGGAGTACAACACAATCAAGATAATAATGATTCAGAAGAATAAACTAGTCTCATAATACAAATAAGTAATGAGTTTCTAACAAGAGTGTAACACACCTTTATCTCATCAGCCATTAGTTTATTATTTGTATTCTGGATGCCTCGTTTAACAGCAATCTTTGCAATTAGACTTTTCTCCCAAAGTTTGATAATTGCAAGTGCCAATCCTTGATGGTTCCTGTTTCTCCCTATTTCAAACAATTAAGATCAACATCTAACACAATGATATGAAACTTTAACGTGAAAAGTGTACATATGATGAGCAATACCGAGGGCAAAATGACAAGGAATTGATTTAGCAACTTTCCGCAAATTAGTCATCTCCGCATTTGTAAGCCTTGACCTCATTCCTGTTGGAAGAAGCCTAAAGGGTGTTTTATAACCAGGAACTTTTGGAGGAAGTAAGTCAGCATCCACTGGAAGTATTCCTGTTCCCCAATACCCTTCAAAACGAGGACCTAGTTCATCTAATAGGCTGTTAAATTCAGCCTCCTCTTCAGTCATGTTTTCAATAAAGTCACTTCTTCTCACAACTACTTCCTTCTTCTCCAAAGCCAAATCAACATTCTCACTCCTTGTTGCAGTAGTCCCTGCAGATGAAACATCTGGGACAAAAAGAGCATCTCTTTCTCTATTAACAGACTGAGATTTAGATGGAGGACCTTCATAGTTAGTACCACGGTACACCATCATGACACTTCCTGCTTTCCATATAACTAATCCTCCTGTTCGACGCTGACCATTATTAGAAATAGTTAGTTGTACTTTCCATATTGCTGTCAGCAATCTTCAAGATCAATAAGAATATGTAAATTTGCTAACCAGAAAAATTGCGAATGAAAGTTGAATAATTTGTAAGAATATGAACCAGATTGGCCAACCTCAGTTATCTCATGGGCAGTCTTCATATCATGTGCAAGCACCTCATGAAATTTAAGCCTAACAAGCTCCTGCTTCCTCCATGTATCATGAATTTTCTCCATAACTTCCTTTGTAAGCCCAGCTTTGGGGACACTAATCCTCTCTCTAATGAACATCCCAATTCTCCTGAGTCTTCTTAATTCCTCATCCTCAAGTGTCAATTCCGCCAATGTTGGAGCCTTAGCAGTTCTTATCCTCTCTCTACCTCCCGCTCCTTCTCCCGCCTCTCTCCCCTTCCTCTCATCTTCCTTCCTCTCCCATGGCAAAACCGAATAGTCGCTCTCTCCATCTTTATCATTGCTAAAGATAGTGTCCGGGCGGACCCATTCTCTCTGCAATAGATCAGTCAATCTCTCCTCTCCGGTGACTTGAGCTAATTCGTGACTGTTGAAGTCTTCTACCTCATCCTCCTCTTCGTCCTCATCGTCCGATCCTATCCCCAAATTTCTCAAGCGGAGAACGATTCTCTCTATTGCATTTTGGCCTTTATCTTTGCTCCAGTAGCGAGGCTTCTCTTCGACGTTAGATTGGGTGACTTTTGCAGGAGGGGTAGAATTTTGAACCGAGGAAGGATTAGGAGGGTCCCACTTGGAAAGCCAAGGAGACTTGGAATTATTGGGTTTAGGGTTTCTTTCAGTTCGGAGTGAAGAAGAAGAAGAAGAAGAAGAAGAAGAAGATAAGGGCTTCTTAAAGGAGTGAATTGAGGGCCTTGCGGTGAAAGAGAAGAGGGAATGAGAGGTGAAAGGAAGTGGCTTTCTGAATGGTAGTTCTGTTAATTTGGCAGTAGTTATAATGGCCATTTGAATTGAATGTTAGAAGAATGGTGATTGATTGTTCATCTGTTAATTGTGTTTGGACGACCAGAAAATTTTGAGGAAGAGGCTGGTTGGAGCTCACCGAGGAAGATAGGATTCTTCTTGTTTTAAAAAATGGGATAGTTTTTTTCCAACTTCACTAATGACGTGGCTCTGGCTTGCTGACATATTAAACTTTGTGAGCTGCTAAATACCGCCCCAAATTCCCTATCACCGTTCTCATTTGACTTTTTTGTCCTTCTCATAATTTTGATCAAAAACTAAAAATTCTCTCTCCAAAATCATAAACCCGAACAACAATAATTAAAATTATGAAAATAATTTATGTGTATTAAAATTTACATTTTTTATCAAAGAACTCATGAAAATAATACATATTTTTCATGACGATTTTATATTTTTCGTCACAAAAAATTGGAGAATTTTGCGTTTTTCATCATAAAAAATTGAACGATATAGTATTTTTCGTCACTAAAAATTGGAGAATTTTACATTTTTCAAAATATGGCCTAAACGGATGGCGCATTCCCTCCGTCCCATGGCGGGAACGGATGGCGTATTCCCCCCGGACATTTTACGTTTTTTACTAATTTGACAGTTTATGAAGTAAATAAATATTATGTGTAATAACAGAAGAGCCCATTTTGCGAGACGTGATTGCCAAACACACTGCTAAATTTGTATTTGTGTGTAAATTTATATTTGAATGTAAATTTGTATTCATGTAGAAATTTATATTTGTGTATAAATTTGTACGTGAATAGAAATTTTTATTCATATGGAAATTTATATTTGTATTTAATTTCATAGGCATTAAATTGTATGTAAATCTGTGTCTATATGTAATTTGTATTTTTAGTTTAAATTCAACTCGTTTTTATTTAATTTCATAGGATTTTATCAAGCAGGGTTTTTATTTGATATTCAATTTAATTTTATTTTTAATAATATATTTATTTATTATTGTTGTCATTATTATTATTAGAACCATTATTATTATAAGCTCATTAATGTCTAATGTTATCATTAAAATTATTTTAAAATCTAATATTATCATTACTGTTAAGTTGAGTTAAATTCAGTATCATTCAGTTAAATTCAGTTCAACATTCAATACGGTTCAGTTCAGTTCAATTTTTTGCATTGATAAAGAGCAAAACCTAACTCCATGATTAAACTCTATAACTACTCAATCATAATGGATCCACCAATTACAAACAAAAGATTTACTAATTAATTAAACCTATCATATTATTTTAAAAGTAATATATATATATATATATATATATATATATATATATTGGTAGGATGTATGTATATATATATATATATATAACCAAAAGCTTAATAAACATTGAGTGGTTGATAAATGCTCAATATATTAAACTCACTCCAATGGAAGAGAGTTTAATAAAATAGTATAATGAATAGTTGATTATATTCCATTAAAGATACTTTTATTGTGGAATGATTTAAAGTTCAACTATTTGCCAAATGATTAGCATTCTGTCAGTACAAGTTAGTGGAATTTATAAAACTGACCTAAGAAGCAGAATCATTTACATTTGTGTCCATTTATAGATCCATTTAGATATATGCTATCAAACTAGACGATTCGACTTTTGGAATATCCATAACACCCCATTTCTGTCCAAACGCTTCTCATTATCATTCCTATTTCATATTTCCGAAAGCAAGAGCGAAGTGTGAAGACATTTTCTGGCAATTTGTGAAGACATAAAACGAACATATAGTGGCATCTATTGTTCGCGGAATTTGTGAATCTATTGTCGCAGTATTAATTCAACATATAGTGGCATCACCTAGGTCGGATTCATCGAGCAATACTCTAGAAAGCATCATACATCATTGCGGTCTACAATAGATACTTTGTTTAGATCGTATTTTGTTTGCATGGACATTCGTATGTCAAATGAGGTTGAATCAACACCTACAACAAATGTGTAAATTCTCTTTTTTAACCTCTCCAACTTGACTTTTTTACTCGGAGCAACCTTTACCGCCTATGTATGTCATACTTTTTTCTATTGGTCATTCCACGAGATTAAACAAATAACAATCTATGTGGACATACTTGTACTGAAATGAGTAAAATTCATTGTCAAATTCCGATAACAATCATATCATATTAAATATAGACATAGAATAGGTAGTTTGAAATTGAGTGAAATTGAATAAAAATGATTGAAAAATCAACTTTGCATTTTAGTATGTCAGTTCGTATTGGAGGAAATGCAAATCACATTTAATATAAAATATGATATAAGCTTCGCATTTTAGAAGAAATTAGTTTGCATTTTGTAGATTGCAAATCACTATACAGATAGTTCCAACCGTAATTTTGGGTCGCATTTTATACTATATGTGAATGATAAAAGATAGTTCGTATTTTATCAATTTGGTTCGCATATGGTGATTTGTGAACACACAAAACCTAGGTTAAGTGTATCTAATTGCGTAAAACTCTTTTGAATAATTAACCTAACATTGCAATTGATTATTATGTATTTAAAATCAATAATAACTTGCATGATGTTGGAAATCAACAAAAGATTGTATTGATTTTTGAAAGTAATTTGAAGATGAAGTTTGAAAGTGATCTGAAGATGAAAATTGTATGTCGTGTTATGTTATGTTATGGGTCTATAAATGTAAATGAGCCTCCTCATTAGGTCAGTTTTATAAATTTTCTGTATAAAGCATGTCACTTGAGCCCTCCCACACATACATATGTGTGCGCGCGCGCGCACGCGCTCAAGTGATCTGTCTTATGTGAGAATGGTTCTTTGGTGAGAACATTCATTAATGGTATTATTGTAAATACATATGACATTATTGTAAATACTTTATTATTTTTAAAACACAACCGTCAGTCACCAGTGTCACTCCTGTGCGTTCAATTATTCGTCGTCGTCGTTCAACATCTTCGGTGATCAATCTCATACTTCTGGTATAAGACATTAGTTTTAGAACATAAGAGATTAGATGTAGAACATAAGGCGCTAGTTTTAGAACATATCATGAAATATATGGTCTATATTTTATAGTTTGTATTCTAAAATGGTAAGTAAAATGTTCTAAATTATTAGTTTAGGGCATAAGATATTAGTTTTAGAACATATGTTGGAATGTTATTTATATCTGGACTTTTCTAGTGTGAGACGCTCTCACTTCTCTCCTCCTTTCTTCCCTCTTCTTCAAAGTTCATCTCCATTTTCTTTCATCTTCTCTTTTTTCTTTCATTTTTTCCTTACTTTTTTTCCTAACTCCTTTCTAACCGGATCTATCCCGAGGAGGAAGAAGGAAGCTTGTCTTCCTTCTTCCTCCTCCCATCTATGTTTTAGATTTGCATTTTCTTAGTTTTGTAACTTTAGTTGGTTTGAAATCTATTACTTTTTTGAAGTTCTTTTCGTCAGATCTACATCTGCTAGCCATACTTCTATCTTTTATCCTAGTTTCGGTTTTAGTACAAGCGGAAAAGATTTATCTTATCCGTAAATCTATAGATCTGCGTGGTTGCACAATAGAAATGGACTCAGATCCGAATGTCCATAGGAGTTTGAAGGATGAAGAACGGATTGCAACAGTATTTCAACGAGATCCGACTTTCAAGGAGTATATGGCTTCTAGTTTCTTTGTATTGTTTCTACCTTTAATGGTTTTTATTGCTCAATAGTAGTCTTTTTTCTTCCTGTAATGGATCTTGTACTGGCACTAGCCTGTATGGGTATGAGGTTTTATTATTCCTTTTTTATGTATCTGTATCTCTGAACTTCCTTATCTAATGAAATGATACTTACTATTTTATCAAAAAGAACATATGTTGGAATATATGTTCTATATTTTATAGTCTGTGATCTAAAAAGTTAGTAAAATGTGTAACAGTTTGAATAACTGAGTGATTGTCATTGATGTATAATTCTGTATAAATACAAGTAGAGTTCACGTTGTAGTGAACGACTAGGAGATAAGTATCACAAGCTAACAAGCTAACTGTCTAGATATTCTGTATCTACATCTAAAACAATATAATCTTTAATAATAATCTCTAATACTCCCCCGTAGGCGAAGCGTTCGGAGGCCGAACGTTGAGGCTATTACGGAAGTCGTCGAACAATGGGGAGGGCAGACCTTTTGTGAATATGTTGGCAATTTGATATCGGGATGGAACATGGAGGACACGGACCTCGCCCTTGGCGACTCTTTCACGGACGAAGTGGATATCCATTTCGACATGCTTGGTTCGATGGTGCTGAACCGGATTACCTGCAAGGTAGATAGCGCTGACATTATCACAGTAAACAATTATTGATTTTGAAATCGGACAGCCTAGCTCAAGTAGCAAATTTCTGATCCAACAAGTTTCAGACACAACATTAGCTACCCCACGATATTCAGCTTCGGCGCTGGATCGAGATAGAGTAGGTTGCCTTTTAGCTGACCAAGAAATAAGGTTGTCACCGAGAAACACACAGTACCCGGACGTGGAACGACGCGTGTCGGGGCAGCCTGCCCAATCAGCGTCAGTGTAGGAAGTTAACTGATCTGTAGATGTGCTAATGAGACTAAGACCAAGATCGATGGTGCCGTGAACATATTGCAGAATCCGTTTGAGTGCGGCCATGTGTGTAGTCTTAGGATCATGCATAAAAAGACACACCTGTTGAACAGCATATGAGATGTCGGGTCGTGTGAGTGTCAGATATTGCAGAGCACCAGCTAATTGCCTGTATTCAGTGGGATTGTGATAAGCTGAACCGGATGAAATACTGAGCTTTTGTTTAGTGTCTACAGGCGTAGCGGCTGCGTTACAAGAACCAAGACCTGTTTTTTCAATAATTTCCGAAGCATATTTCCGTTGTGACAAGAAAATGGAACCATGAGATTGTGTAACAGAAATTCCCAAAAAATAATTCAGGGGACCTAAGTCCTTCATTGCAAATTCTGAGCTGAGTTTGGAGATTATAGAATTCTAGAGCCTATCAGATGAAGTAACTAAAACATTGTCATCGACGTAGAGAAGGAGATAGGCTGTGTCTATGCCTTGTCGATAGATGAATAAGGACTGATCTGAAGTACTGTTGCTGAATCCCACTTGAGTTACATATGTCGCAAATCGCTTGTACCAGGCTCGGGGAGCTTGCTTCAACCCGTACAGTGATTTCCGAAGCAGACAGACATGGTCAGGATGTGCTGAATCGCGAAAACCCAGCGGCTGATGCATGTAGACCGTTTCATTGAGATCCCCATGGAGAAATGCATTTTTAACATCTAATTGGCGAAGGTTCCACTTTCTTGACAAAGCAATGCTAAGAACAGCCCGAATGGTTGCCGGTTTGACCACAGGGCTGAATGTTTCACCACAGTCTACACCAGCCAATTGTCCTTAACCATTGCCTACTAAGCGGGCTTTGTATCGCTCAAATGAACCGTCCGACTTGGTTTTGTGCCTGAAAATCCACCAACTACGAATAACATTAGCATTTTTAGGACGGGGTACGAGTACCCACGTCTTATTTTGAATAAGAGCCTCAAATTCATCAGTCATGGCTTGTGACCAATTTGGGTCAGATAGTGCAAGGGCTGGTGTTTTAGGCAATGGGGATATGGCTGGTATGGTAGAGGTGGAAAGATTGAGTATACGATGAGGCTTGTAAATGTCGTGTTGTGCTCGGGTGGTCATACGGTGAGTACTAGTATCTGTAATTGCAGGAGGTGGTGTGAGGGAAGGCGCATCGACAGTAGTCGTGCGATGGGATGAATGAGAGTCGGAATTAGGGGGGACGGTGAGGTGACGGAAGACGACTCGAGGGGAGATGAAGAAGCGATTGGAGAAGGCGACGCGAGGGGGGACGACACCAAGGGAGACAGAACTGACCCGGAAGACATAGACGCAGAGGACGACGCAGGGGACACAGACGCGATAGACATAGGGCGGGATGATGCGGGGGACGTCGACTCAACAGATATAGGGCGGGGCGACGGACTGGGATGGGGGGACGATAGCGGAATCGCAGATGGGGAAGGAGGAGCAGCGGGTATGTCATTTGGGATGGGAAGGAAGGCATCGATAGAGTTAGAAATTGCAGAAGCAGAAGAGGAATTTGAATGTGTGATTGCAAATGGAAAAACAGATTCATCAAAAACCACATGGCGAGAAATAACTAATTTATTTGTGGACATCTCAAGACACTTGTATCCTCTATGATTGGAGGGATAGCCTAGGAAGACACAAGGTCGTGAGCGAGCTGCTAATTTATTACGAGAAGATGATGGGATGAGCGGAAAACATAGATAACCGAAAATGCGTAAATGGGAGTAAGTGGGATCCCGGTGATAGAGTATCTGTGTGGGAGAGTTGTAACTCAATATTTTGTGGGGGTATATATTCAGAAGATATGTTGTGAGTGCAAGTGCATGGTGCCACAAATGAAATGGGACAGAAGCATGGTTGATGATGGTTCGAATGACGTTATTAATGGTTCGAATAGTGCGTTCAGATTTACCATTTTGGGGTGAAGTGTATGGACACGAAAAACGGAATTGCATGCCATGTTGATTACAAAATTGATGAAACGAATTATTGTTAAACTCGCCACCGTTGTCACATTGAAAAGTTTTAATGTCACGTTCGAATTGAGTTCAAACAAACGTACGAAATGTGAGAAAAACGGAGTAGACTTGTGATTTATGAGCTAGAGGAAATGTCCAAAGAAAATTCGTATAATTGTCAAGAAATAAGACATAATAACGATGACCACTAGAGCTTAACACCGGTGATGTCCATATATCACTATGAATTAAATCAAACGGCATACACGCAGAATTATGAGAGGACTGAAACGGTAATTTAACCAATTTTCCATTAATGCAAGAAGAGCAAACAGAAACATTTTTATTCCTATTACAAGAAATCAAATTTTTATTGATCAGGGTGTCCAAAATTGGAGGCCCCGAATGTCCTAGACGATGATGCCAAATGTCAGAAGAGAGTGCAGTGAGGGCAGAATGAAATGGAGGAGAGCTAGACACGACTGGATAGAGATCCCCCGTACTATTACATCTTATGATACGTGTTCCCGTCTGTAAATCCTTCACAGAGAAACCCAAAGGGTCAAATTCCACAGAAACTTGGTTATCATTAGTAAACTGACGGACAGATATGAGATTTTTAATAAGTTGGGGGGCATGCAGAACATTTTTCAATTGAAGGGGTTGGTGTTTAGTGGTCAAATATGCATTACCCGAGCCAGAAATAGGTACACAATTACCATTACCAACAACAATATTTCCATTGAGGCGCGAATCAAAATAAGAAGTGAGTGTACCTTTATTAGTCGTCATGTGGGATGTAGCTCCGGTATCCATGTGCCACTGATCAGGAGGTGTAATGGTCATTGTGTGCATGGCTTGTTCAATATCGGTTGGAGCATAAGAGGAATTGACCATGTTGAGGTGAGCCTGCGGCATGTTAGGGCGCGGGCCAAGGATGCCTGAATGTGGCTGAGATCGGCCAGATGGTGGTGGCTGACTCCAGGGTGCCGTTGGGAAGGGGCACGGTGGGCTCGGCCATGATTGCTGCGGCGCCCAGGGATAGTAGGGTGCCCAAGGATTGAATGGCGGACGGTAGGAGGAGCCATCGGAATTGCGATGGTAGGATCGCCCCCCTCTACCACGATAAGACCGTCCACCGGAACGACCTCCACGGTGAATGTGGGGCGATCGGTTGTGCGCAGGTCGAGATGAAGAGTAGTGCGCAGGATGGTCGGCTGGTTCTGTGTTGGCGGTTAGGGCAACAAGTTCAGTGGAAGGGCCAATCTTGCGGGCTCTTGCTGTTTCTTCAAGAATAAGCATGGATCTGGCTTTGCTAAAGGGAGGAAGAGGGTCTCCGTGTCGAATCTGAGTGCCGATATTATCATAGGCATCTGTGAGGCCGGAGATGAGTTGCAGGACCATTTGGTCATTAGTAACAGGGCTGTCGACATTTGAGAGCTGATCGGACAAGGATTTAAGGTGCTGACAGTAGGAGGATACGTCAGAGAAGTCATCAAGTTTAAGTTTGGAAAACTCTTGTTGGAGGAAAAGGGCACGGGAGTGCTTGTTGTCTGAAAAGATATCTTAGAGATGGGTCCAGGCCTCAGCTGCAGACGAATCTGCTTTAATGATAGTATGTAGTAAATCAAGGGATATTGTACTGTAAATCCATTGGAGGACAACATCGTTAATTCGGGACCAAAGATCTGGATTGGTGCGTTGAAGGGAAGTAGCGGAAGGGGTGGTGGTTTGGGAAGGAAGAATATGATCGAGAACCTGAAATGCCGTGGCATGAAGTTTGAATAAGGCGGCCCAGGTTGGATAGTTGCTCTTCTCAGTGTCAAGGGTAATTTTGATAAAGCTGGAGATATTGGAAACGGTGAGGGATGGGTGTGTGGTGGCACTGTTTTCGGTGTTGGTGTTTGGGGTGGTGCCGGAGTGGCCGGAGTTCGGAGTTCCGGTGCTGGAGTTATTGGTGGTGGTGGTCATGGCTGCCGTGAAGGGGGGGTCGGCGGCGTAGGAGAGGGAGAGTGGTGAGTGTTTCGGCAAACAGGGAAGAGAGAAGAGCAAGATTAGGGTTTGGAAGGAAGATAGGTCTCTGATACCATGTAACAGTTTGAATAACTGAGTGATTGTCATTGATGTATAATTCTGTATAAATACAAGTAGAGTTCACGTTGTAGTGAACGACTAGGAGATAAGTATCACAAGCTAACAATCTAACTGTCTAGATATTCTGTATCTACATCTAAAACAATATAATCTTTAATAATAATCTCTAATAAAATGTTCTAAATAATCTTATATGGGTGTATTCTCACATAAAAAAAATATTCTCACATAGGGAGTGTTTTCACCTGATTACTCCCATATATATATATAAACTTTACTTGGGAGATAATCCACTTAGAACATCTCCAACCGAGGTTGCTCCAAAAAGTGCCAAAACATTAATTATAAATATTGTCAACAGATAGTGAAATGAGACAGAGTCATCAAAAAGGTGCACCAATAGTATTCAAGTAAAGCATTTTTTTATATTAAAAAAAGTTTCTCAACCTTCAAGCAGGGTTGTCAAAAATTGGCAACCTTCTTGGCACCCACTATCACTCCAATAATAGACACCCTTTCAAAATTGTCAAACTCAATGTCACATCAACTGGCACTCTTTTGAGCACCCTCTATTGGAGATACTTTTAAAGGTACCTGACAAGCTTCGAACCGAGAAATCGGACAGACGATTAAACAATAATTTAGTATAAAACCTGATTGGTCCCAACCCAATCCAGCACATGAACACGCATGAACAAGTCTAGGTTACATCCTAATAAATAATTATAATAGGCTGACTTATATGTACCTTCACTTCACTGTGTTATATGTTAATTAATCTCATCTCGCTAAAAAAAGTTGAGAGTTGAAAGAAGATTTTGAGCTTCATATTATTCATGGAATCTCCAACTGCTAATATATATAAATATAAGTCGAGGGAAAAATAAATTGATTAAAGAATTCTAGAGTTGCAAAATAACCTAATGAATTTATTGAAATACATTTCAGGTAACAATACCTTCTTACAAACTAAACTATAAACAAGTTGAACAAATATGAGAATCGTTGAGACGTGAAGTCAAATTTGTACAATCTGTATATCTACTTTTATAAAGAATTACAAGCCTTGTACAGGTATTAACTAAGTTAAACTAGGAGATGTGCCTTTTCTTCAGATTACAGAAGATCTTCTGCTCAATGGAGTTGATGAGCTAAAGATTTCCTGTCCAAGCTCCTTTATTTTGTCCAGAAGCAGAGCTTGCTCTGTCTCTAGCTGTAACATGTAATCTTCTTGCATGTCCTCTAAGCTCTCCATCTCACTCAGAGCCTCCGAGAGCGACTCCAGATCACCATCCTCAATCAAAGATTGAAACTTGCTAATCATCCCTCTCGCCTGATCAAATTCACAAATAATGAAACGAAAGTCACGATGCATTCCATACAAAACGAAAATCACGACATTTTGTTTGCTCTGTATGAATTTGAGCAAAAAATGAATAAGAACTCACCTGACCAGCAAACTGGTGAGATTTAGTGAAAGAAGGTTCAGTATCTAAACTATGTCTCCTGTGTACTTCTGGAACTCTCCGGGTGATTTGAATATGGATCTCTCCCCTTTTCACTCCTTGGAGAGGTATCCACTTGTCAGACATCTGGTTCGGTGGTAATCTCTGATATTCGACAGTACAATCACCTATACTTGATGTGGGTAGTAAAGCATTATGGTCTTTGACATGCAACATTAATGGACCTCCATCATCAGGGAACTCTAAGGTCTGATTCCACTTGGGATTCAAAGTTTTGTACATGATCTGAAACACAAAAAAGAAAAAGTAAAGATATCAGCACAGAGAACCTCATGGTCCGTTGTACAGTTTTTATTGAATGATGGAGTTTATAAAATATTGTCTATCATTAATGAACATAAAACTATGAAAAAAGAAATGCAATGTTTTATACCTTCGTTCTCTTCTTTAAGTTTCCGTATTGCACCCTTACGTATGGATCACTTGTCCCTCTGATATCAGCAGCTATAAGATCCTTCCCTTCAATAATAACTAGTTCAATCCAACCATTGTTTGAACCTCCTGCAGTAGAACCCTAAAAAAGTACCCACGGAAACGGAAATAGCATCACTAATAAATTCAAGCAGGAAATACATAGCTTAAATTAAATGTCATTGGATACCAACTTCTGAAGCAAGCTATGAAGTATGAGCATATAAATTGAAGTCTGATAACAATTGAGCACACTGGACACAACTAAAGTTGGTTTACCGCAATCCCATGACAACAAAAACACAAGTTATTGAAATCTTCTATAAATTATGCCTCGGTTGGAAGTGGATTTACTTAATTTTTTAGTGTAACAAACAGAGCTTTCTCCATAGCGTTTTTTACTAAACACTATTTGAACCTGACGACGGCATACCTTTGAGCCATCATAATCATCAGCTCTGAATGCTTCTATTTGAAGCCTCAGCTCTCCAGAAGTCACATTTTCAAGAGGCACCCACACGTCCCTGATTGAACCATCCACCAGTCCTTCCATATTTACTCGTGCACTACCTATGCTGTCATCTCCAAATACTTCTTCATTGAAGCATTTAATCTTAAGGTACTCACCGCCTCCAATCTCATCTAGTTCAAATTTCTGATTCCATATACAAGCATGTGCAGTCCTTGTTTTTTGCAAAACCTGTAGAAGAAAGGCAACAACATTTTTAGAGTTGTAAGGCATTTGAGCAAGAAATAGCATACATGTTTTTAGTAATTGCAAGTTGCAAGCCAAGACTTAATACATAAACTTATTCTATAAAAACAAAAATTTACCTTTCCATACTGCAGTTTAACATATGGGTTACATTTTCCAGACCTTTCTTTTCCAGTAAGATCCTTTCCCTCCACAACGATTACATTAATCTTTCTTCCTGTTCTTGGAAAACTATTTGATGATCCATTAATTGATTGCAATGAGCTGACAGGAAACTTGTTGAAGCTATGTGAACCATCAGAAAATTGCCATTCTTTCAGTACGAGCCTGACAGTCAACTGCAAAATCCACATAAATAATTGAATTGTCTCACAAGAGAAAATTTTGAATCAGTTGTTTATCATAATGTTACAACAGAAAACAAGTAACAAGCATGATAATGGCAACTAATGACTATGCCGGACCAGTATCACTATCAGCATGTCTTATTAACCTGGTAAGACATTCAATCCCTTTCTTCACCACTTTCAATGCTTTAATCCACTAGTCATTTCTCACTCAAAAGAGGGGTAACCACAAACAAGGAAGAGAATGCTTTCAGAAGAGTGGCTTGACCCTGCAATAGAGACACTATATCCACCAATCTTCCTATGGGTTTTTAATATAGTAATGAGCCTGCCGGCAGCAAAAAAATCCAGGAGTCCAATTCAATTATAATAAAAAACAAGTATACGGGTTCCTTAACCTACAAATGAATTGGTAGTGCGAAAAAAGAACAATGCTTTTAATAAATGTCTCATAAAAACACAAGTAATGGTAATCCGGCTCCAAATTTCACAATAATGGCTAGAAAGGGGAAAATCTCAAATTTCAATTGCTGTTCAGCCACACCAGAAATTTTGTCTTGTGTGATCTTAATAACAGATAGTCTAGGGCCAGAAACAGAGCTCTGTGCAGTTGATTACATAACAAAATTACAAAATCAAACATGTAATAAATGCTTTTTCCTCTGAAAGAGAAAGGGGTTTAAACTTTAAACTGAAGTGAAAATAAGCTGAAGCCAACAAGAGACGTCAATTTAAACATGAGCTTTTATTTATAAGGCAAAAGAACTGTCAGCTATTAATATGAAGTGGGCCTTTAACTATCAGCTCGAGCTTTTGGTTCAAACGGTTTCATGACATGGTATCAGAGTCAGTGTGACCAAGTGGTCCAGGGTTCGATTCCTGGCAGCCCCATTTGTTGAGTTATTGGCAGGACATGGTAATATGGGCCTGTGTTGTCACGCTTCAAGCCCAAGTGTGCTTTCGCGTGTGGGGGTGTGTCAGCTATTAATATGAAGTGGGCCTTTAACTATCAGCTCAAGCTTTTAGCTAAATCGGTTCCATGACAAGAACAAATCACTAGAGAACAGTTCTATTAATAACTATAGTGATAAATCTATTAAAAAAAATTGCAAATTACCTCCCCTGAATTGGATCCCTCAAATGGAACAACCAATTCAACTTCTTTGCCACAGATCTCAGCACGATCAGCAATTACCCCTAAGTTTGGACCAATTGCCCAAAACATTGTAGAATCATCTGCAACATACTTCACCTGCAAGCAAGTGCAAAATGGTTAAATCCACATATTCCCATGTGAAAATCATGAAGTAATTGGTATAAAGAAAATCTATTCAAATAATAAATATGAACAAGGATTATAGATGAAGCTTTTGAAACAATATCATCTGATTGAATTTCGTTGCATTGTTAACTCAGTTAATGTACTTTATTTCAGCATTTTATTCGCTAATCTTTTTACTAGTGAAATTTACTTGCTTGAATATGCACAAGTCTACATGTGAGTCATCTATTCCGTATTGTTTGAATTTTATTGCCTGATTTAAATAAATGAACAGTGGCTTAGATGGAAAATTTCTCATTCTTATTGGAATTTTTATACTTTAGTAACAAATACATCATTGTCGTTAGAGCTATCAAAGGAGGAAAAGAGATCTGTCCCTTAAATAGCAACAAGTTCCATTGTTTCAGTCACCAAAATTTTTAATAGATGTGCATACAGCATATAGTAGCAGAAAAAATTATGTCTACATGACACCATGAATTTTATGAGGCCTGCAAATATTAAGATAAGATGCAGACCATGCCATAAAATTATTTTTTTAGTACCGTGATCTCGGACTATGCAGTATAAAAAGGAATGAAGATGTATCTACATACCTTTATCTCGCAACTCGCTAGATAGTCAAACTTGACACTGCCTGGGGTACAATTGTAAAGATTAAAACGAAGAGTTCCAGTGTCTTCATGTAAAACCATATTAAATATTGAATTCCATCTTGGACTTGAGCCTTGTCTTGTATCTGTTTTCCGTGTTAACTGTTCAAGTTCAACCTCCACAAAAGTTTGCAATTCTTTATCATCTAACTGCTCTTCTGAACTATCCTTATCAGAAAGAGATTGTTGCCTTCTTGAAGGGCTTCCTTTAAAGCTACCCCTGGAAAGTTTGCAAGCGGAAATAACAGTCACATGAATAACTCCACCAACAGCCTTTTTCCTTAACTCAACTGCTGGTAATGAGAAACAACGGCGGCGAGGTTCGACCATTGTTTTAACAATTGTATCAGTGAGAATTTTGACCTGAATTAAAGGAAAACCAGAAATAAAATAATAATAAAGCTTTCAATTCCAAGTAGCCTTCATAAATATGTAAACGTCCAAATACATCACATTCAAAGAAATTACAGTTATACAAGAGATAAGCTCCCTTACATAAGTGCCAGCAATATTTGATGACGATTGTAATATTTCAATGGTAATAGGCTGAATGAAGAGCTAAACAGCTATTCCCTATATCAAAAAGAGTCTTTTCGTGTATATGGATCCTATTGCAGATGTACCATAAAAAAAAAAAAAAAAAAATTGTACTTGATCAACTTTGAATCCAGCCACTTGGGACCTCCAACTTTAAATGTAGGAAGGCTCGGCTTATATGCACCTCTATCAGTACTGATCTTGTCAGAAAAACCACCAACACATGCTAAATTTTGGCTGTAAACATTGTATTTCTAAGGCTTCATATGATTCACAGAAATGATCTGTCTATAAATTACTCTTTGCTGTTTGGATTTAATAATAAAAAACTTCAGAAGTTTGAAGTGCAGAGACAAATATTACATTCACGGTCAATAAAAGGAACGTGTTTATGTGACTTTCTTTTTAGGCAAGAAAATCCCATCTCGGGTGAAATTCTATCTGAAAGGGCTCCCGACTTTCAAAAGTCAACGAATTCGAGAAAGGTAGTGACCTCGCCTGGAATAACCCTTAAAAATTCCTCCTCTGAACTCCATCCCTATGACTCTAACTCAACATTTGTAGCGGCATCGCGGTTGAGAACTGGAGAGAGCCCCCGAAGAAGCAGAATCAAAGGGGTGTTTTTTTTTTTTTTTTTTTGCAACCTCCGTCATTTTCTAACGAATTTGGAAGTCAGTTAGCCATTTTGGCTTAATCCTTCTTACCAAGTAGAAGTGCACAAACTTTTCCATAAGAGCCAAATAACAGAAAAAATGCAAATATACAATATTCTTCAGAAAAATGAAGATTGCAAAGCCAGTAAGGGTGGTAACTACTAACAGCAGTGGTTCTAGCACTAGGATCAAGGATCTATTTCTTATCCAAGTTTATCGGTTGACTTACTGTTATGGCCCTGGATCTAGTATTGGGATGGGTATAATATTCTGGTTTATTTGACCTAGAGGGTCTATTTCATAATCCAAATTTATCGGTTCACTCACTGTTATGGCCCTGGGATCTAGTTATGGGGCCATCTAGTATTGGGATGGGTATTTTGATCCCATGGTGATTTATGTTAGGGCTCGTTAGATAGAACCCTTCAATCTCTTGGAATCTCGATGAAAATGCTTATGATCATCTATTCATCACAGAATAAATAGATAGATGAACTGTTGCTGTTTACATGAGTAACTGACAAACACTTCGGCTCCTTTAGAAGGCTTTCTTTTGCTAGCATAAGATGCCAAACCACACATGGAATACAAACAACTCACACACAACAAATTCAATCTGACTTGCTTTTACTTCTCTGTGTGCATAATACTCACTGCGTACAATCAAACTTATTATCAGAATGGAATTCTATAATGTATTATTAGTTAAGAAACACACCAGCCAAGAAGAAACACCAGGCAGCTCTGTTGCAGGGAGTGACTGGCTTCCACCACTTCCAAAGGCAATTCCTATTCTTACCTCTGGAGTTGATACAAATGAGTACAAAATTGCGCTTCCATCCAACACAGGTATAAGAAGAAGCTGCAAAAATTATATAATTTTCAATATCAATAAGAAATGTACATAACAATTGGAGTCAAATATAAGAACATCAAAATTAAGAGATATTTAGAACCCCATTTCACCTCTGCATAACAAATTAAAAACAATGCTTACTTTGACGAAAAGAACATTATCTTTTTAATATGTACAGTCTACATGGCTGCTAATGTGTCTAAGAGATCACCAGTCAAAAACATGAATGATAAGTTTGTTTGATCAATTTTGAGCTTAAAAGGTGAGGTCAATTAGTAAATAGCCTTCGTAGGATTTTAACATGAGTAGACTTCTATATATTGGGTAACAAAAGAGGGGGAATGTCAGAATTCCTCCTTAAGTTTATGATGAAGCTTTATGGATTGTGAATCTCCAAAGCACACGGTCTTATATAACAGCCAGTCAAAACGCCATTTCACGCAAAGTATGTAAAGCCATTGTTTCACAGATCTGTAAGTTTGTGAAGCTTGGCATAGCATTGAAGACAAGAAAAAAGGAAGTGATGAAGACGAAAGTACAAGATGTGCTCTAATCAGCTTTTCCAACCAATAGGTGTACAGGAAGAGGTGCAGAGACAAGATAAGGACTGGGCTTATTAACACTCCTCCCAAGGAAAGAACACAGACATAGCTGGTGACAGAAAAGAAACAGAACTGTAAGCAACAATGAATGATGCTACAGAAAAAGCCATAAGCAGATTTTTTCATCAAGTTCATCACTAATCATCCTACAGCTAAAATCAAGTCATGAGCTAATATACCATTCTAATGAACGTGTAAGCTGTCACTTGGAACTGATCCTTGTTTCAACTCAATGTCATTTCTTAAACAAGTACAAAAATTGCATCCTAAATTCTTCACACATTAATGGTCTAAACCATAAGGAATAAAAGGACCTAAAAATAAGGTGATGCATTCCTAAAACTTATGTTACAGAATAAACTAAAATAACAGACAAATTTCATCTATGCCCCTTGCAGTTGGCACTAGAACACAGATTGGACCCTGAGCATTGATTTTGCACAGAAAAATACGTTTTTATAAATATAATATAGAAGTTAATCCTATTCAGAATCCAGCTTAAATATCATTGAAAAACATGACCTTTTTTTCTTCAAGTTACTTCTGGCCAAAATGTCTTTTAATCTATTCCAAATTGTCAGTATTTGAGGATAGATTACAAGATAATATCACCATGAAAGAAAAATATATAAAAAAAGGTAAAAACTAAATGTCCGTATCATCTTTGGAGTGATATTTGGCCAAATTCTGACTACAGGTATTAGGTGCAAAGTTGAAGTTCATAAACCAAGATCTGTTCTACTGCCACATTTAGATAGATGAAAAGTGGTAGAAAAATGACTCTGTTTTCACAGACTAATTCTTAAAGGAAAATTTCATGATTAGAGAATTTAACTTGCATATATTAAAATCAATGGAATGGCTACAGTAAAAGGTCACTTAAGGAGGGAAAGAACTTTCTCATACATCACCCTTGATAGTGAGGCTATTAACAACAATCCGAGCAGTTCCCATTGGCTTCGCCAGCTTAGCAAGCAACATTATCCGCAAGTCACTGGTCTCCCAATCAAAACCAATATGCATAAACCGCTGAAAAAAAAAACCAATAAAAGAATTATAAAATATAAGGTCTATGTTCCTGGTGACGGGTACAATACAAAAATAAGCATACCTCTTATGCTACAAGTATTGGAAAAAATGATAATAAAAAACTAACCTGATCACCAGAAGTTGACCAGCGAGTGCCTTGACGACCCAAGTAAGGGGGGGATGAGCCTAGAGAAAACTCCTCTAATTCAATTCTTTCCTACATGAAATGTAGTATTTCCTCAATAACAAATATATCGATAAACACATTAATTCACTAAATGCAAGGGAAGAAAATAAAAAGCATAATACTTACTATAAGCTTCGACTTCCGCTGCTTTAAACGTTTCTGCACAAGACGAGGTTTAACTAATGAATTTGATCTAACAAACATCCAAACCACTATTGCAATAGTATATAATAGAGCAACAATAGTACCTCAGGAGTATTTGACTAGCTAGAACAAACTAATAATGAATCTTCCATTCTAACTTTCTAACGAGATTTCTAGCCTATTCCCTTTAAAATCCACAAAATACAGCAAGCTTGTCTCTTCATTAAAGATAATTTGGAAAAGGTTAATGGATTATTCAATCAGATAACCCAACAATTTGATAATCCATTTCACGAAAATTTGCACAGCAAAGAACTGAGTTGCTACTGAGCATCAGAGGCAGAAAAGAAAATCCAATACCAATTAGCCAACTACATGAGGAAATAACTTCTTACCTCAACAATTGAAGAAAACCTTAGGGAAAGTTTTGGATTTACATAGTTAAGCCAGACTTCCAGAAACAGCTTGTTCAGCCACTCACAATGTTCCAATGGTGTTGTTGGCTGTATAAATAAGCGAGCACATTCAAATAAAAAGCCAAACACTAACTGCATTAACACACAGGGTAAACGAAATGAGCAGAAAGAACAGTTACCAAGGTGCTAATAACAACTCGCTTCCATTTATTGTTCAGGTCTTCCACAACTCTTTGACGTTGATAACTGCAATACTATAAAGTGAAAAAAAGAGCAATGGTAGTATTATCACAACTGACCCCTATGTAAATCTTCACAAGTACATTGTTTATAAATTATAAGATAAACCAGACAAGATAGCAGCATTACTCCCTTGAATGCTCACATATTACTTATGAAAAATTTAATAAAATTATGCAGAAAAATGCTTATAATAATGACATTCAGGTGAAAAGGCAAAACAAAATGGGTAAGAACAATTCAGTCACAGGCTCACAGCAGAAAATTTACATACTAAGTATTCATTTCTTAAGACTGTACAGGACTTAAAGGCAAAGCAGAAAGTTGAAAAATAAAATTAGCTCCGGAGTCCCTAAAAGTTATGATTACATTGCGAGCTTTGGGAATGACACATCTCATGATTGAGCAGTTACTGCTCAACTTAGCAAAGGGTCCACCTTACGTAAGATCTCACCAGAAGCCATGACAGACAGCTAGATGCAGTTACTGAATTATGGATTCATTTTTGGAAATAAAATTTATGTAGTTAAGAGACAATTTAATAGACTTCCATGAACCAGCTAAAAAATAATAAGCCATTGATTGAACAAAATTCTCAGAATCAGAAATGAATAGTTAAAAGCAGAATCCTGCTCTTGAACCAAAACTGAAAAAGACAAAAAAAAATATCATTAAATTTCAAAAGAAAAGAAAACGTCAATGGATATAAATTGGAAAACAGTTTCCGGTCAGCCAATTCATGTGGGGCAAATATGTTTCCCATAACTCATAGCACATGCAAAAGGGAAGAAGCATCAATTTTCAGTGTCAAAATTATCCTTCGAGATCAGAATCTCTCATAATTTGTGTGAATAACCGAAATTCTGTAAGAAGAACATCAACTTCCTTAGGAAGAAAAAGACAATACTAATAATGATAATATCAAGGACTACTTCTGGAACAAATTATACAAAAAAAACCAAAGAAAAGAAAGAGAAGTAATTAGAAGAGGAGAAATTAAAGAGCAAAGGAGGACTTGCCTGAATAGTAGCCCAAACAGCAACAACAACAAGAACCCAATTGGAAAGAGAGAAAATCCATCTCTCAATGGCCCAAAAAATCAAAATTAAAGGAATTAATAATGGCAGAAGAGGCTTCTCATCATAGAGATGATTAAGAAAATCCACAGCTTCATCAACGGTGAAACGAGAGCTCCCCCTTCTTTTTGTCATTGTTAAGGTAGACGATTGATTTCAAACTGAAGAACAGACCTATTTATTCAGCAGAGGAACTAGAAAGCTTTATCGATCTCTTACCCATGGTTGAATTGTCCAGGAAAACGACTTTTCCAGGAAAGTTGGGAAAGAAGAGGAATTTACAATGAAATCCACAGCTCATTATTTAAACATAACAGGTGAATCAGAAAAAGAACAACGGTAAAAGGAGGAGGAAGAGGGAATTTGAAGAGCCCTCCATCTGGATTTGGACACGGGACACCAAAAGTCTTCAAGTCAAACCGGAGCACAGGGAAAACAATTCTCCAAATAAATACTAGTATATTATATAAATCCAAACTGCACAAATATAGGGTACGGTAACATATATTTAGGGAATGTTTTTAATGAGCCAATAAAAATTGGATTAAACCCTAATTTGGGACTGTTTAAAAAAATAATTATTTAAATGGTATCAGTTAAAAATTAATTCCATTTAAGGGCTGTTTTATAAACTATGGTTAAAAGAATTCTATTCCGGTGCATGGCACA
The DNA here is from genome assembly GCF_963576675.1 of Euphorbia lathyris. NCBI lineage: Eukaryota > Viridiplantae > Streptophyta > Magnoliopsida > Malpighiales > Euphorbiaceae > Euphorbia > Euphorbia lathyris. The sequence goes on from NC_088911.1 coordinate 42,993,168, forward strand.
CCGTAATGCTTAAAAAGAAAAAGCAAAAGACTCTGGTCCCTTAATTAATGTTGCAGGAATCCTAATTCCTGCAACATTTGGGCAGTGGCTTTGTGAAGCCACTGCCCAACTCTCCTCCCTAAGGGAGGAGAGAAATTTTTTTTTTTTTAAATAATAAAAAAATTATATGTATACTTTTTTAATTAAATATAAATAATAATAATAAATATAATAATTTTTATTGAGAGAAGTTTCAAATTCAAATCTAAAGAATGAGATAGAGGTCCCTGTTTCTTCGACCGTCGGAACCACTATATTCACGTGTAAAATCGTCTCACAACCGAACAATCATATATTCACCATTGGTTGATCCTGATATTTTCAGTGAATGATAGATTTTGTTTAACATATAAAATAGTTTAAATTAAACCTAACATTTACAAGCAAGATCAATTTTAAATCTAGCGTTACCGAAATTTGAAAAATCTGATTTAACTGTTATTTAATTGTCACATTAGACTTTCCAAATATCAATTACAGTTAAGATATTTAATTTATTACCAGTACAGTTATAAAAAATATGTTAAATTTTATAACTGTATTGGTGATACATTAAATATCTTAACCGTAATTGATATTTGGAAAGTCTGATGTGACAACTAAGTAACAGTTAAATTAGTTTCAAAATTTCGATAACATTGATCTTGCTTGTAAATGTTAGGTTAAAATTGACCTACTAAAAATTTAACTCTAACATTTCCAAGTAACATCAATTTAGCTCTGTGTTATCGAAAATGTAAAGCTAGTTTGATTATTATTTAGCTATCATATTAGACTTTATAGACAAATTTGTTGATAAATTGAACCTGTTTCGTAATATTTTTCGTTAGTTATTTGTAACTATATTAGTAACACAATATATTTTAGACACATTTGACAAAAAAATGTGATTAACTTATAACTGGCTGAGTTATAATTTTTTTGCATTTTAACTGATTTTTTTATAAATATATTGGTAATACATTAAATATCTTAACCGTAATTGATATTTGAAAAGTCGAATGTGACAGTTAAACCAGTTTTTTCAAAATTTTGGTAACACAAGATTAAAATTGATCTTACTTATAAATATTAGGTTAAATTTAAACTATTTTATACGTTAAATCAAATATGCATTTCACCGAAAAAAATTGAAATTTTGGATTTAGAGCCAATTTTGGAATGCTAATTTAGCACCTGATCATTATTTTTTGGAAACAGTGGATCGGAACGACCACAGTCTCAAATTTCGTGGAAACATGAGGGCTAAAACTACTCGTGATTATAATAGTCCATACAGTCGGAAGGGCACAGACTCCCTATCTCTGTCCATAGCATTGAATTTGACCATTGTACCAATAAATATTATTATTAGTAATTTTTTTATCTATTATTATTATTTATATTTAATTAAAAAAGTATACATATATATTTTTTTATTATTTAAAAAAATAATAATAATTCTCTCCTACCTAAAAAGGGAGGAGAGTTGGGCAGTGGCTTCACAAAGCCACTGCCCAAATGTTGCAGGAATCCTACGGGATTCCTGCAACATTAATTAAGGGACTCTGCAGAGTCCCTTTGCTTTTTCTTTTTAACCATTACGGTGTGCCATGCACCGGAATGGAATTTTTTTAACCATAGTTTATAAAACAGTCCCTTAGATGGAATTAATTTTTAACTGATACCATTTAAATAATTATTTTTTTAAACAGTCCCAAATTAGGGTTTAATCCATAAAAATTACTAGATTTGCAAATGGCAGAAGAATTACTTATCTGGCGGACCGAGATAGAAATAGAATCGTATAAATATCTCGTGTTACTAAAATAGATTATGTAATTATAAATCTTATATTAATGTCTGATAATTTTATTATTTGTGAATTTATTAATATTATTATTATAATTGTTAATTCAACATTAAAATGTTAATTTAAAGAATGAATTAAGAAATTGGGTTCATAAATGAGAAAGATAGAATTACCTTAATTGATGAACCAAAAAAAATAAGTATCAATTTGGAATTTAATATGGAATGGAGCAATAAGTAGAGTGGTGGGAAAATGCAAGAGTGGTCCAAATTTATTGTAGAAAGTGAAATGTGAATTAATTAGTCAAATGGATCCAGCTTTGGAAAATTATATCTTGCACATATATTTGGTTATGAAAATGGTCCCCATTACCTTTTTTCCATTTATTTATTCGTTTTACATCACATTTCTTGTTATTTTTTAATAAACTATTCTTACAAAAAAATATTATCCACATAAGACAACTAGATTCATTATTTTATTCCATTGCCATTTTAAAGTATTATATATGGTTGTTTTTTACAAAGTAATAGTATATTTTTACATAGGATAAATTAGTATACGAAACGAAATTATAACTCAAACAAAGTAGTAATAGTATTTTACATGGTTTGAATAAATACAACAATTAACTAAAGTTCTCAACAAGAAATGATAATCACCGATAATCATAATTATAGAAACAAACTCAACTTTTGCAATGCATATTTTGAACACGAATTTGTGAGTCTAATTCGATTTAGACATTGTTGGCCCAAAAAATAAAATAATTATTTTTATGTATATAAAATGCTTGGGTTATGTTTTTAGGATATAGTTTATATTTTCTAGAAAATAATACACGTGTAAGCTAACCTTCAACCCATGAGAGAGTCCGGCACCACGCGGGGCGTGTCCTCAATACGCAGCGTGTAAACAAGGCGTCCGGAGAAATCAACTTCAGAGACTCAAATACGCAGCGTGTCCTTCACTTTACGCGGGGCGTACTTTCTTACGCGGGACGTACTTGCCAATACGTCATGCGTAAGACGCATCCGCAGAGTGTTCCAAGATCAGAAGCACGGATACGCAGGGCATATCCGCCAATACGCAGGGCGTACTCCTTTACGCGGGACGTGACACCAGAGACGCCACGCGTAAAAATCATCAATGAAACGCACAAGGCCCAGGAGCCACAACACGCAGGGCGTAGTAGGACATACGCGGGGCGTATCGTCTCTTCCGGAAACAGTCAACGGCAGTTGAGGAAGTTAAGTTAGTTGGAGTGTTAATTGGAGTTAGTTGAGTTAGTTGATGATGAAAAGACCAAAATACCCTAATACCACTAACTAATTACCAAAACGCCACTTAAAAATACTATAAATAGACCCCCTCCCCTACACTAAAACACACACTCAATCACAACACAAAACCCCTCTCTAAAGGTCCCTTTCAATGTTCTAGTTCTTAGTTTTAAGTTCCTAGTTCTTAAAGTTCTTCAAAGTTCTTTCTTTCGTTCTTCGTTTTTCTTGGTTTTAATCCCTCATTTAGCTTCCTTTAGCTTCAATTCAAGTTCTAAAGCCTTTTCGAGTTTCTCAAATCAAATTAGTGTTCTTAAGTCGTTACTCTGCTCAAGTTTTCAATTAGAGTTTCCTTTCTAAAGTAATTTTCCAGATTCGTCCATCCTTTTTCAAAGCTCAATTCTGTCCATTTAAATTTATTTTTTGCCTTCGATCCCTTGGACAAAGTTGTTCCTAACATCCTGAATTTCGATTTAGCCTTTTGATTCATTCAATTCCATGTCCAGAAACTCCGTTTACAAGCTGATCTTTATACCCCAAATTCTTTTAGCTATTCTGCCCAGATTTTTCCAGATTCAACTAGTCATTTTCAATCTTCAATTTCGTCTGTTTACCATTCGTTTTGGCCTTCGATCCCTCATACAAAGTTATTCCTGACGTCCCGAAGTTCAATTTACACTATTTATTTGCCCAATTCCGTGTTCTTAAGCACTCCAACCAAGCTCCCCAAAGTCAAGATTAAATCTACCCAATTTGCCTACCAACGTTTAGTCATTGCACAAGGCACATACCGTACGGGCCCGACCGGTTGCAGTTCTCCAAGGACCTCACGCCGACACCAAAATTCAACATCAATCCGAGATAGCTATTGTGGCTCCGAGTTTGTTGTTGAATTCCAATTTGTTTTATTGCATTTCAATTCTTCGTATTGATTTGTTCGTTCTAATTCAATTGATTGTCTATATGTTTAATATAGAGATTTCTCAATTGTAATTCATTTCCAATTTTATGTATTCAAACCTTTATTCATCAATAAAATACAAATTTTCACCAAATCTTGTGTCAATTTCGCACTTTATTTTCTCGTCTTCAATTTACCCGCATTAGCTTAAATAAAACAGTTTATCTAGCAAAGTTTTCATAACGGCGCTAGAGACCCAAGACGGACTTTTTCAATCCTTGCGTCCCTCGCCAATCGCTTCGTTTAAGATTTCAAGTTTTGGCGCGCAATTCTATAAACTTAACCGTCTTTAATAATTGAGAAGTAATCTTCTCTGGCACGCCCGCACCCTAACCACACGTGACAAGGTTGAAATTAGCATATTCGCAAAATATCGCTAACAATTTTTGGCACGCCCAGTGGGACCTTTGTTTTTGTTTTTTTTTTTTTGCTACCAAAAATTGTGTCTATACTCGTTTTTTACGTTCTTAATTTTTCCACACTCATTATCCCACTTCCACTTTACCAAAATTTATTAGCTAACGCTAACAATTTTTGGCACGCTCGGTGGGACGTTTTATTTTTTGTTTTGGCTTAGCCAAAAATTTGTAAGACTTGTTTTTTCATACCACGTATATATTCTTCACGCTTTTTTTTAACTCACTTGTTTTTCATGCCTTGCTTTTGTTCCGTTAATAAGCATTTATTTATTTTCTTGTTCTTTCTTTTTCAGCACTAGATTACTAACATAATTTCATAATTTTCACCCATAAGTACTCACGAAGAATGCCTCCTAGGAAGAACACGGGGAAAGATCCCATCCCATCGGACTCCGAAGAGAGTCAAAATCAGAATTGGGATCAGAGCAACGAACCCGCCATGCCTGAAGGTTGTGCGGCTGAGACCGTGAATAATAGCGGAGGTGCAAACCAACAACCTCAAGGCCCACCAATATTCGACATGGCACCATTTTTAGCAAAACTAGAGAAGCAGATCCACCAATTTCTACATGGATTTTCGCAATCCATGAGAGAAAGTTATGAGGATGTGTGCAAGACAATGCAAGCCAACAACGAGGCGATGAACAATTCCAACAAGGGACCGGCTCTCGAGGAAAGGATCGTTGATTTAACCGGAGAAATCAGCAAAATCCCGGAAAAGTGCACCGAGCTGTTCACACAAAGGTCGACATCTCAAGGACCGGTAGACGGTGGGAAGAAAGCACCGACATCAGGAACTGGGGAACGGTATACCCCGCCACCAGCTCGAGAAGAGAATCTCAGGTTCAATGAGCGCGGTGACAGGATCAGCCCAGAACCTATTCAAATCCCGCCACCTCAACAACAGTTTAGATCTCATACAGGACCTAGTAACCATGCCGAACATTACGAGGAAAGCTATGCTCGTAATATGGGGGGGCAATGTGAGACAAGCCAACTTTCACCCACAACGGACGACGCATACACGCATGAAGCCCACCAACAACTTGGGAGAGGCCCAACGCATAAGAAACATCGTCCAAGAGATCTATGGGCCAGCCGTGAGGGAAGTATACCGACCCGAGTTCCAGAAACCATATCCACGGCACTATGATCAGCTATACCCTTTACCCCACAATTTTAGAGTACCCGATTTTGCTTTATTTTCAGGAGAAGAAGGGCAATCCACTATGGAGCACGTGGCACGCTTCACCTTTCAGTGCAGCGGTTTGAGCATGGACACAAACTTCGACATGTTACGCTTGCGGCTATTCCCAGGTTCACTAACGGGACCAGCTTTCTCTTGGTACACCACCTTACCATCCGGATCCATTCATGGATGGGAACAAATGGAAAGGCTGTTCCACAACCAGTTCTATCGAACGGAGCCCGAGATCTGTGTTGCGGAGCTGTCCCGAATGACGCAACGACATGGAGAATCGGTTGAAAGTTTTATCAACCGATTCAAAAAGATGCGACATCGGTGTCGAATCAACATCCCCGAGGTCGAGTTCGTGAAGATTGCCCAACGTGGGTTGGAATTCGAAAACCGGAAGAAATTTCAGGGGATAGATTTCCGCGACTACTACGAGTTGGTGGCCAAGGTTTCAGAGTACGAGGAGTTGATGAGGGAAGATCATCGACGCAAGAAGAACTCTGTAGGAAGCTACCAAGGGGATGTACAAACGCATGAGGTAGCCATTTCCGACTTAATGAACACCGGATCTCGAACATGTCCCGTGTTGGTAAAGAATCCCAAAGCGCCCGAGGTAGTTAAAAGGATCCCAACCACTCAATATACGTTTGACGTCTCGAAGACGGAAGAGATCTTCGACTACCTGCTAAAGGAGCAGTTCATCACATTGCCTCCTAGACATGTGATCCCATCCAAAGAAGAAATACACGGACGAAACTACTGTAAGTATCACGACAACTGGAGCCACAACACTCAAGCATGTTTTGGTTTTAGAAATGCCGTGCAGGATAGGATTAACCGCGGGATACTCCAATTCCCGGAAAAGAAGAAAAGCATGCTGATCGACGAGGACCCATTCCCAGTAGCCAATATGATCAATGCCACTTCACTAGCGTGGGGGGGCAAAGGAAAGCAACAGGGTGACATAAGAACCCGACAGATATGGGTACCAAAAGCGACGCCACCAAAGTTGGAGGAGAGCTCAAGGCAATCACAGAATACAAGGATAAGAGACGTACAACAACAACGGCCATGTTTCGTGACACCCTCGAGCACGTCGCCCCTAAATCAATGGCAATTGAATAGCCATAAGAAATTCCCAAGACCTCTCTCCAAGAATGCGAAGAGAAGATTAAGGAAAAGAGAGGCAGAAAAGAGAAATAGTCAAAAGGAGTCATCCAGCGTCAACTCCAACGATACGGAAAGAGGAGGAAAAAACCAAGAGAAGAACCTCCAAATCCGGGTTGGAGATTTCATCATACGGGTAGATTGTGCAGCTACCTCTTTAATCTTACCTTCGGATTTTAGAAGCGAAGACACCAAGAAGGAATGCCCCAAATCCGAGCACAAGGAGCAAGAAGACACAGTCCCGAAGACACCGGGTGAAGAGGGCATGAAGAGGGTTTACTTTGACAAACCCACTCCAAGGATGACTCGCCATATCAAACCTCTATACGTCAAGGCTCATGTAGATGGCAAACCAATCTCCAGAGTGCTCATCGACAATGGATCAGCCGTCAACATCATGCCTATGAAGATGGTCCTAGCCTTAGGGAAATCAGAGGAAGATATAATCTCATCAGAGGTGTCAGTTTCAGCCTTCACGGGAGAAATTGCAAAGACATACGGCGTCCTACCATTGGAACTCACTGTTGGCTCTCACACCGCCATGGCCGCTTTCTTCGTGGTAAATTCAACCGCGAGTTATCAGGCACTGTTAGGGAGAGATTGGATTCATTCCAACTCATGCATCCCCTCGTCATTACACCAATTCCTTCTATTTTGGAAAGGAGACGAGGTGGAAGTTGTTCGGGCAAACGAGAAGCCATTCGAAGCTTACTCCGATGTGGTCGAAGCCAGACTCTACGAGGAATCTGTTGGCCCAATCCGAGTTGGGTCCAATCACAAAGAGCAATCATACGGCGAAGAGATTAAGAATATCCTAAGGCCAACGGCAATCGTGCCCCGTCGAAGGCCATTCCGTGATGAGCCAATAATCGAAGAAGTTCCATGATTAAGACAACATCTGGAAAAGAAGCGGTAGCTTCAGCCGCTATATCAAAACTGAATGCGCAACAACTAGCGGAGAAACTGTATCGAGAAAACGACATAAGGGTCTCAGAAATCGAAACACCCAAAGGAATAACAGAACTAGATCCTCAAGGAGAAGAAATCCAATTACAAGATCTGAAAAGGGCGAATCCGAAGTTAGAAGATGAAGGTTCCATGGCGGTCGACCCTCTAGACGAAGTAAACCTAGGGACAGAAGAGGAACCTCGGGTTACATTCGTCAGTAACTTACTACGCCCGACGTTGAAAGAAGCCATTATCACTTTGCTTCAGGAGTTCAAAGACTGTTTCGCTTGGAATTATGATGAAATGCCCGGGTTGAGCAAGGACATAGTGGAACATAGATTGCCAATCGAACCGGAGTTCAAACCATTCAAGCAACCAACAAGGAGAATGAGCAAAGAGGTTGAAAGCAAGGTGAAAGAGGAGATAGAAAAGCTTTTCAAAGCTAAGTTCATCAGACCAGCAAAGTACACCGTATGGCTATCTAACGTCGTCCCTGTAGTGAAAAAGAACGGCAAACTACGCGTATGCGTAGATTTTCGCGATCTAAATTTAGCCACGCCAAAAGACATCTATGTGATGCCCATAGCCGACATGTTAGTAGATGCTGTGTCTAAAAATGAATTAATATCTATGTGTGATTGCTATGCGGGATATAACCAAATCCCCATTGTCGAAGAAGACATGGCAAAAATGGCATTTCGATGCCCAAGGTCAATCGGCACGTTCGAATGGGTCGTCATGCCGTTCGGTTTAAAGAATGTCGGCGCCACATACCAAAGAGCAATGAATGCCATCTTTCACGATTTACTCGGTACCTCTATAGAGGTATACGTGGACGACATCGTTATCAAGTCCAAGCGAGAAATGGAACATGTCGGCCATTTGAGGAAGAGCTTCGAGCGGATGCGTAAGTACAACCTGAAGCTCAACCCTCTGAAGTGCGCCTTCGGGGTCAAAGCAGGGAACTTTCTCGGATTCTTAGTCCACCAAAGAGGAATCGAGATTGACGACAATAAGGCAAAAGCAATCAAAGAAGCACAACCTCCGAAGAACAAGAAGGAGTTGCAGTGGTTCTTGGGCCAAGTAAACTACTTGAGACGATTCATATCAAACTTGGCTAGAAAATCCAGAGCCTTCTCAGATCTGTTAAGACTCAAAGACGAAAAAAGCTTCAAGTGGGACGACAAGCATCAAGCGGCGTTCGAAGAGATCAAAACTTACTTGAGCAACCCACCCGTGTTGATGCCACCAAGGGAGGGTACTCCACTCAAGCTCTATATATCAGCAATCGACGAGTCAATTGGATGCTTGCTTGCCCAAGACAATGCAAACCGTCATGAACAAGACATCTACTATCTAAGTCGAACATTACTATCGGCAGAAACGAGGTACAGCCCAGTTGAGAAGACGTGCTTAGCCCTCTACTTTGCTTGCACAAAGTTGAGGCATTACTTGCTCAAAGCAAGAGTTTATGTGATTGCTAGCACCGACTTGATCAAATACATGCTCAACCAGCCTATCCTCTTAGGAAGAATAGGAAAATGGTCACTAGCACTGGCCGAGTTCACGTTGGTGTATCTCCCGCAATCCTCGATAAAAGGGAAAGCAATTGCAGATTTTGTGGCCGACCACCCAACCAACTTTCAATATCCCGAAGAAGCAGAACTGCCAATTTACCTGACGCACAAAGAACCGTGGCAGTTGAAGTTCGATGGTTCAAGCACAGACAGTTCCAATGGGGCAGGAGTGATCATCACAGCCCCATCCGGGACTAAGACAATATTCGCGGTAAACTTGGATTTTGAATGTACGAACAACCAGGCTGAATATGAAGCTCTAATCATCGGCTTAGAAATCTTGATAGACCTAGGAGCGAAAGAGGTCAAGATTTTCGGTGATTCACAATTGGTTATCCGGCACCTAACAGGAGAATATAAATGCTCAAGTTTATCTTTGCTACCTTATTTCGCGTTTGCAATTCAACTTTTGGAAATGTTTGATGAGTTCAGTTTGGAGCATATCCCAAGAAATGACAACTGGGAAGCTGATGAGTTAGCCCAAATCGCTTCTAGAATGAAGATCTCCAAAGAAACAGCATACAAAGTTGTTATCATCAGAAGACAGGGCCATCCTTCCGTGGCGGATAGAGGCGTCCAGTTTGAATCATTCGACATCGATATTAACTTAGCTTAAGATTGGAGGAAACCGTTCATCGATTACCTCAATGATCCTTCCAAAAAAGTAAAATATTCATTGAGCATTCAATCTCGAAATTACATGTTGATGGCAGGTGATTTGTACCGTAAGAGCTACGACGGAATGCTACTCAAATGTCTCGGCTTCCCAAAAGCAATGGAAGTCATGAAGCAAGTCCATGAAGGCATATGCGGAGCTCACCAGTCCGGAAGGAGAATGCGATGGCTTATCAATCGCCATGGATACTTCTGGCCAACGATCCTACGCGATTGCATCACATATGCGAAGGGTTGCAAGAAGTGTCAACTGTATGGCCAAATCCAACGAGTCCCTTCAGAAGAATTACACTCAGTGGTGAAGCCGTGGCCTTTTAGAGGATGGGCTATTGATCTAATAGGGAAAATATTCCCAGCTTCATCAAAAGGTCATTATTTCATCATAGTTGCCACAGATTACTTTTCCAAGTGGGTAGAAGCAGCACCAATGAAGCAAGTCGGCCAAATGCAAGTGATCCAATTCATCAAAGAGAACTTGATTCATAGATTCGGAATCCCAGAATCCATCACCACGGATCAAGGGACCATGTTCACAGGCGAAGATATGAACGAGTTCGTAGAAGAATACGGAATTAAATTGATACATTCCACTCCGTTTTACGCACAAGCAAATGGTCAAGCCGAAGCATCCAACAAAATTCTAATTCAAATCTTGGAAAAGATGCTAGAAGACAATCCTAGAGAATGGCACAAAGTTCTCTCGGAAACACTATGGGCTATGCGAACATCTAAGACACGGGCGATTGGAGTAAGTCCATTTTTCCTAACCTTTGGACATGATGCAGTAATACCATTGGAAGTCATCGTTCCTTCACTCCGAGTGATGCGTCAACATGATTTAGAGCCGGATAATTATGTGCAAGCCATGACTATGGAACTCGAAGACTTAGATTATGAGAGACAAAAAGTGCTCGATTGCATGATGATCCAGAAAAAGAAAGTCGAAGATGTGTACAACAAGAAAGTAAAAAAGAAAAACTTCAGAGAAGGCGAGCTAGTTTGGAAGCTAATTCTACCAATCGGGACAAAAGATCGTGAGCTTGGGAAGTGGTCACCCAACTGGGAAGGACCATTTCAAGTCCATAAAGAGCTTCCCGGAAACGCGTATTGGTTGAAGAGCTTAGACGGAGAACCACATAGGAGATACATTAACGGTAAATATTTGAAGAAATATTTTCAAAGTATGTGGGACGTAATTAACACAGGAACCGATGGGAACGTCACGCACAACACATGATGTGTAAACGTGCGAAGTAGCCAGCCAACAAGGCGTAGAGGAAGCACAGCCCGAAGGACAGCTCAAAAAGCCAAGTACGCGGGGCGTCTTTATTTCACGCAGGGCGTGACTCAGGCACGCACGAAAGTCACACCCCAGAGGCTCATTTACGCGCGGCGTAATCCCAAAGACGCCACGCGTAAATTTCTTCTTTAGATGCTCCAAGATCAGAAGCTCAAATACGCAGGGCGTGTTTGACAATACGCGGGGCGTAAACTAGACGTGTGTAAAAGACAGCTCCAGGAGCACGAACACGCGTGGCGTGCATTCTCATACGCGGGGCATGCCTCAAAGACGCAGGACGTGTACTAGACGTGCATAGAAGATGTACTCCAGGAGCGAGAATACGCGGGGCGTAACCAGGTACACGCAGGGCGTATGCGCTCTTTTTCTGGGCATTTACTCTTTTTCTGGGCATTTATATATTATCTTTGCAAGTGCTATAAATGTTCATCAATAAAAGAATAAATGTGCCATGGCCAAAAATAAATGACTTAGCAAATGTTCAAACGACAATCAATTCACAAAACAATGTCCATTTGTACTACACAAATAAATAAATGAAAGAATAAGCGTACAAACTCAAAACAAAGATGAAAAGTACGGGCAACCCGTGAACGTACCTCACGGAAACAAACAAAAATCAGGCTTTGGGTATTTCGCCCAAGATTCACAAAGTTTGGAGGCAGCCTCTTTGTGTTGCTCGCTCTGTCGGTGCCATGCCAACATTTCATCATAATGATTGGCCAATCGATCTTTCTCACGGCCCAACTCTTCCTCCATCCGCGGGAAGCAAGCCCTAAACCCGGAGCTAGCTCTAACCATATCTTCCTTAAACGCTCGAGCTTTAGCCACCTCCTTCTCCAATGCCGCAAGCCGCTCCTCTACAGCTTCAATTTTAACCAATCGTTGCCTATCCGCTTCTTCAGCATCAACCAAAGCATTAAACTTCTTGTTGTAGGCCTCTAACTCTGCCATATTTGATCTAACTCGAGCTGCGAGACCTGCTGCCACGTTTTTCTCAGTAACATAGGACTGATAGCAAAATAATACGTGGTTCTTGGCGGATTTCAACGGCTCAGTCTTGAAGGGATGAGCACACACACCCATCATAAGGTCAAAATCGATCATAGCTCTTTCAACACGGGTCGGAGTCCAAGAGTCAAGAGGGGAGGCGACCAGCTTACTGAGATTGGCACGAGCATCACTCAAAGAATCATCACTAGGAAAGGATGAGTCAGCTACGGCGTTAGGCGGTCCTTTCAAAAACGAAAAATCCAAACCAGCAAAAGGATTATCAGCCTTAAGACCGACAGGAACTAATGGAGGACACACTAGAGCTGATTCCTGCCATATTCACAAATGACGATTCAATCAAACAATATGACTCAAGCATCCCAAACATAGTTCATAAAATAACGAAATCGCAAAATCATACAAACCTGAGACAATGGTGCGGCAATCAATCGGTTTAAAGAAGATGCAGAAGGAAGATGTGTTCGTGCTGGAAGTTGCAAGGGAGTCATGTCCACCTCGGTCGAGCCATCATCAAGAGACATAGTTCTAATCGAAGAAGTCACGTCCCAATGTGCCCCTAGTTGATCCAGCGCTCCATCCTCAAAACCAAAGTACAGGTCTTCGTCAGAATCAATTCTCTCTCCTGGTCTCACAGAAGGGCCTGCCATGGTAGGTACCTGCTCTCCCCCATCCAACATGATTGCTTTGCCTTTGCCTTTGCCCGTTTCGTTTATCTCAAGATCATTCGGGACCAGAAGGGTCAGATTGTTATCCTTTCCCGAGCTACCGCTCGAATCTAAAAAAAATGAATAAAATGTATATATATATATATATATATATAATGTACATACAAGACAAAATAAAAAAGAGCTTACCAACGGGTGGAATACATTGCTGAAAAACGGTATCCCACCAAGCATCAAACGAAGGTCGATCTGATCCAAGCAGAAGTGGTCCCTGATCATATCCCGCGTCCAGAACCGCAGCGGCTATATCTTCGTCACTAGCTCCATACCGCTGAGAAGAGGTAGGAAATGGGAGTGGCCCTGGAATAGCTTGGAAAAATCCTAATTGACGTGCCCAAAGACAAGGTGCATATAAAGTCAGACCATGATTTGATGATCTCGAGGTTCTAGTTCGGTTCACCCCGTGGTGTAACCGACGTGTTGCACACACCGTCATCCACCATTCAGTACCTTCATGGGGGGCAGCATTCAAGTAAGAAAGCGCCCAGGATGGTAGACATGAATTACTCTTATTCCAAAAGAGAAACAGCTCATTGTGAGGGGATGGCACTAAAGTACGGAGAAATCTCACAACCACACCAACGGCCAAACTCAAAGAGCTGTAGCAAAGGTCTACACCAAGATGATCTGAAACCCCCACTGATGAAACAGTAGCCAAATGAGGGAAGTAGATAAAAACCCACAGTTGTAACAACCACGAGCCATCCCGAGGTTTTACAAATGGTCTACCCTCAACTGTAAGAGCTAGACGGTGGAAGGTTGAAGCTAACAACATGGTGCCAAGAGCTAAACGACGGCCTGAAGCCAAAGCCTTAGCAATAATCAATATTTCAGCGGTAGGCCTAAGACCCAACGGTTCAAAAATGTAATTGCTAAGCATCATCCACAGGAAATGCACATGATCCTCATCATCCAACTCCGCCTTATCCAATTTCTTCTTAATTATTTGGACATACGTCCCAGCCTCTTTAGATAAGATGGCTTGCACTCCAGGAAATGCGGGTGTATCGACACAACTTGGGACTTCCTCTCTAATAATAGGCAACCCCGTCAAAGCAACCACATCACGTAAAGTGATAGACATAGGACCCAGCAGGAGAATCAATGAGTTGCATGTCGGTGACCAAAAATTCAAAACTCCTTCAAGCACATTCACACAAGGAGTAATTTCATGACGAGTCAAACGAACAAAATCCCTGATGCCAACCTGGTCCCAAACACTTGCATACCTCAATTCTAAACGATCTACAAGGTCATTCCACCCAGTGTAACAACGAGGGAATATCAGACCTTTCTTATTCGCAGGAAATTGATAAGTTTCCCTATGAAGGGCTAATTCGGTAGCACTACTCATGGGATAAGGGGGCAAAGGCGAGTTATTCATAGCAACAGGGCTAATAGTAAAGACACTGTCCTGAAATGGGGAGTACATACACAATCAATCAAAGCCTATGGATGCTACCTTCAAATACATGATCATGAAATTACAAAAATTACCTCATGTAAGCCAAGGGTTATGCCTAGGCGAGAATCAGCGCGAATGGTGTCAGAATATGAGTTCGCAGCTGTGACAGACAGAGGCAAAATTTCAGCAATACAATTCCATCTCCACGTAAAAGCTCTAAAATTCTTATGTTTTATTCCAGTTCAGTTTATTCTCTCATAAAATGTGATTCTACACACACAAAAGCAAAAGAAAAATCAAAAAGAAAGAAAATAAAGAAGAAAAATAGTTTGCATACCCATGCTTGAGAGACTGAGAGCTTGATTCTGAGTGTTCTTGAGCTTGGGGAAAAGAAAATGGCAGAAACAAAGATAACAAAAAAAAAAGAGTTGTAGATTGATTACGATAGAGAGTTCCAAAGAATTCAAATTCTAAAATCCTGCAGGATTCTTTTCTCTATTATCTTAAAAAGAAAACGTATTTAATGAAACTTCTTTTGTACATAAATTTTATTATTACTAATTCATTTATGCACAAAAGAGGGGGGCAATTGTTGGCCCAAAAAATAAAATAATTATTTTTATGTATATAAAATGCTTGGGTTATGTTTTTAGGATATAGTTTATATTTTCTAGAAAATAATACACGTGTAAGCTAACCTTCAACCCATGAGAGAGTCCGGCACCACGCGGGGCGTGTCCTCAATACGCAGCGTGTAAACAAGGCGTCCGGAGAAATCAACGTCAGAGACTCAAATACGCAGCACGTCCTTCACTTTACGCGGGGCGTACTTTCTTACGCGGGACGTACTTGCCAATACGTCATGCATAAGACGCATCCGCAGAGTGTTCCAAGATCAGAAGCACGGATACGCAGGGCGTATCCGCCAATACGCAGGGCGTACTCCTTTACGCGGGACGTGACACCAGAGACGCCACGTGTAAAAATCATCAATGAAACGTACAAGGCCTATGAGCCACAACACGCAGGGCATAGTAGGACATACGCGGGGCGTATCGTCTCTTCCGGAAACAGTCAACGGCAGTTGAGGAAGTTAAGTTAGTTGGAGTGTTAGTTGGAGTTAGTTGAGTTAGTTGATGATGAAAAGACCAAAATACCCTAATACCACTAACTAATTACCAAAACACAACTTAAAAATACTATAAATAGACCCCCTCCCCTACACTAAAACACACACTCAATCACAACACAAAACCCCTCTCTAAAGGTCCCTTTCAATGTTCTAGTTCTTAGTTTTAAGTTCCTAGTTCTTAAAGTTCTTCAAAGTTCTTTCTTTCGTTCTTCGTTTTTCTTGGTTTTAATCCCTCATTTAGCTTCCTTTAGCTTCAATTCAAGTTCTAAAGCCTTTTTTTCGAGTTTCTCAAATCAAATTAGTGTTCTTAAGTCGTTACTCTGCTCAAGTTTTCAATTAGAGTTTCCTTTCTAAAGTAATTTTCCAGATTCGTCCATCCGTTTTCAAAGCTCAATTCTGTCCATTTAAATTTATTTTTTGCCTTCGATCCCTTCGACAAAGTTGTTCCTAACATCCTGAATTTCGATTTAGCCTTTTGATTCATTCAATTCCGTGTCCAGAATCTCCGTTTACAAGCTGATCTTTATACCCCAAATTCTTTTAGCTATTCTGCCCAGATTTTTCCAGATTCAACTAGTCATTTTCAATCTTCAATTTCGTCTGTTTACCATTCGTTTTGGCCTTCGATCCCTCATACAAAGTTATTCCTGACGTCCCGAAGTTCAATTTACACTATTTATTTGCCCAATTCCGTGTTCTTAAGCACTCCAACCAAGCTCCCCAAAGTCAAGATTAAATCTACCCCATTTGCCTACCAACGTTTAGTCATTGCATAAGGCACATACCGTACGGGCCCGACCGGTTGCAGTTCTCCAAGGACCTCACACCGACACCAAAATTCAACATCAATCCGAGATAGCTATTGTGGCTCCGAGTTTTTTGTTGAATTCCAATTTGTTTTATTGCATTTCAATTCTTCGTATTGATTTGTTCGTTCTAATTCAATTGATTGCCTATATGTTTAATATAGAGATTTCTCAATTGTAATTCATTTCCAATTTTATGTATTCAAACCTTTATTCATCAATAAAATACCAATTTTCACCAAATCTTGTGTCAATTTCGCACTTTAAATTCCTTTATTTTCTCGTCTTCAATTTACCCGCATTAGCTTAAATAAAACAGTTTATCTAGCAAAGTTTTCATAACGGCGCTAGAGACCCAAGAGGGACTTTTTCAATCCTTGCGTCCCTCGGCAGTCGCTTCGTTTAAGATTTCAAGTTTTGGCGCGCAATTCCATAAACTTAACCGTCTTTAATAATTGAGAAGTAATCTTCTCTGGCACGTCCGCACCCTAACCACACGTGACAAGGTTGAAATTAGCATATTCGCAAAATATCGCTAACACACATATTTAAGACCCTTCTCTTTTATCCAACTCATGATTTCTTTTAAGCTAAGACCTTTGGCAACTAAGGGATCAAGGGGGCAAGCTAAGGGGGTATTTTTTTGCAGTAATTAAAACCCGACCTTGACCACGGATCATCCAGCCAAAACCATTTTTATGCGAAAGGGAGAAAAGCATCGTGTCCACGTTACACTTAAAATGACCAGTAGTAGGCAGGCTCCAATTGATCGTGGTGGAGCTATTAAGGACAGTAGTTGCAGCATCGGCAGAATGCACTTATGACCAACGTAAGAGGAACGGTGTACCATTGCTGAAGATCATACCCGCAGAGATACCCCTGATTGTTCCAGACTCGGGAATTACGGTTTTTCCAAATAGCCCAAGCGATAACAGCAACTACATTACCATCATTCTTTGATTTATTTTGGAAAATAAAGGATAAAAAATAATCAAGTTGTCGAATTGGCCACTGACATCCCCAGCTGAATAGAAAGATCATGTTTGTCTAGTAATAGAACACCCCACAATACAATGAAAATTGGATTCCACAGTAATAGAGCATAAAGGATAAACCGAAGTGACATGAACTTATTTAGTAGTTAGTGCCACTATTGAAGGAACATTATTAGCCATAGAACGCCAAAAAAATTTGTTACCTTGGGAGGCACCTCTGAATTCCGCATGTTGTTTTAGAAGGTAGCATCAACTATGCTATTCGATTTATTGTTTAGTTATACATAATAGTTTGAAGAGAAAATTATAAAAATAAACTTTATGGTTTGACTGATTTGTAAAATAGAGGTTTTGTGCTTTGTGATGTTTGAAGTTAAAGGATTTGTAAGTCAAGTTTTTTATCAAACAATACGTGTGATTTAATTAATTTGTAAGTCAGACCATGTATTTTAGTTAATTTGCAAAGTCAGTCTTTTTGATCACTCTCTTTCTGGAATAAATGGTCACGAGAACTATTTTTGACGAAATGACCCAGTTTGTAAACTACACAAAGCCCATAACCCTTATTTGCAAACTTTTAAACAACATGATCTATATTTGCAAATCAGACAAACCACGAGATTTATTTTTTATTTTTCTCTAGCCTTAAATAATTTGATTTGTGTTATGACACATCATATCATATCATGCCAAATAGTATCAGTATGTATACACATGTCCTCATCTTAGGTTAATAGTGACGTTCAGAATAACTTGGGTTGTCAGATTAATCTAAATAGCGCTCCTTAGACACATGGACTAATGGGAAAGCATCTAAATTGACTCGGAATGAATCTCGCCAAATCTGTTGGGGATCAAAAAAACCAAAATCAGGTATAACACAACTTACCTAAATTACGTCCAAGCTGTCTTTTGAGGAATCTAAGGATAATAATATCCTATGAATACGTCTCAAGCCTTGTAATCAAGATAGATATTCATATTCATTATAATTACTTTGAATTGTTTAGTACTTCTGTTAACTTAGGTATCAGAGTGGGGTCATATGTCAATGGTCTCGTATTGATCATTTTTCTATCTTACTTCAAGCACAGAAAATATCATCTTAGTCACCGGAGTACTACCTTACATAATCTCTCATATCAAATTGGTGAAGTGAGCACGGATCGAACCAAATATGATCATGGATTAACTAGAAAAAAATTCCAACCCTGCATTCTCTCAACAACATGGCACTTTCCGTGACACCAGTAACAACCCAATAACTTTCCTTTAGATCACGTCGGAGATCGGCCAGCGTATTGGTGAAGCCTTAGGTTCCTTGGAACCTTTAAATATGGATTTTATAGATCATATTATCAAATAATTTCTTTATACCAAGAGCATCATCCAACAGGTCATCAATGAGCAAGCAACCACGATGGCCGAACTGCCGGAAAAACTGTCAGCATCAGAAGATGCCATTCAATCATAAAAACCTAGGTTTCTACCGCCTACTCCACCAAGCAAAACACATATCACAATCGTTTGATAATGAAGAATATATCTCAGGAGTACTTTATAGAGGATGTGCAGGGAAGAACTCACAACGAACCGCCAACTGCTCAAAAAGATTGAGGCAACTGATCTTTGCTACTCTCATCCTCATATAGCAAAAGCAGTTGAAAAAAATTCATTTGGGGAAGACTACTCCACCCATCGATTGCCATGGAAAGGTGAGGAAAAGACCAAATCCCCATCACGAAGGAAGAAGCGTGAGGAACACTCTAGCTCTCCAACATCACTAGTGCACAAACGTAAGACCTAGAAGTCCTCAAATGAATCCTTGTTATATACTTTTTTTTAAATCATGTCCTTCGATAATTGATTATTAATCATTAAATCATTTCATTCCTAGCTTAAAATCCCTTTGATTATATCCAAGGTTGACCTTATTCATGCTACAAGGATTCCAGTCACATTCTTAAATCGACACATTCTTAAAAGCATTGTCTCTCCTAAACATTCGCTTAAACAAATTGAATTTATGTCAAGTTCGAAACACTTTGCATAATTACTATGATAAATAGCAGAATTTGTTCCCTAAAGAATCATGTATCATTCAAAACTAAAGTAAAGAATTCATAAAGCAATCAAATAAACATCATAAACAAAAAAGAGTTGATTTGTCATTCCAAAAAATTATTCGGAAAAGTTACAACAAGTTACTAGCGCAAAGTTACGGAAAGGAACTCTCCCTTTATAGTAAACTCATCCTCGGGCTCATGGTCTTCAGGTATAAAGAGGTTCACCTATAATTGAAAATATGCTTCCAGATGCCTCGCTTTGAGCTTTCATAAAAAATGAACCATATAACAAAGGGATCTTCGGCTCCCAATTGAATGGCCTCATTCACATCAGCTGCAACCTTAGCTTTCAATTGAGCCACGATAGCATTTATTTGACCCACGTCTAAATTGAGTTGCTCCACGCCATTTTGGAAGGTCGAGGATTTATCTCTCTTCTAGGATATCTTTTGTCAGGATAGCAACACGATCCCTCTTCGTGAAAGCTTGCTTTTGAGGATTTGATATTCTCCATAAGAGCATACTTTTCACTCTTGAATTGATTACAAGCCTTGTGGTAGGTTTCAATGTCAGTTTTGGCCTGATGAAGCCCAGTCTCTAAAGCCCTCATATTGGCAATATTGGTTCGTATGATTTGATCACGCTTGGGTAGCCTGTTACAATGTAATTTTCATTTCTACTGAGCTTCTACTCTAGATCTTTTAGCCGCCTCAGCCTCATTCTTGGCAGCAGCCAATTCTTTTTGAAGGACCTAAACTTGATCTACAACATCCTTGGTCAACTAACTTGATCAGACATCTCGTCTCGTTGCTTCAGATAATCTCCCTTTAAATTAGCATATTGATAACAAATCTCGGTAGTGGAAGTAATGTCCTGCAACATAGAATACAATCGAACTCTTTCAACAACAAAAAAGAAGAACGAATGATAACATCACTTACCCAAACGTGTGAGTCATTGTAGGATCAATCATCGATTGTATAGATTTTTTTCTTAAAAATCTCATTTTCTCGAGGAACCAATGTCGTCATGCCTAAGTCTTACGTTATGGCAGAAATAGCCAAAGAGACTTGTTCTCCATACACACAGCCCCACGGCTAAAAACCAACAAAATCAGTACATAAAATACTTCAAAACAAGTTCAGAACATGAGAGTAAAAGTAACTTACAACAAGGCGATTGTAGGTACTATACATAAAAAATTCTTCTTTAGTTAAAAGATTTGGAAGAGAGGACTCACCAACCTTCCCCTTCATAGCTTTGGCTTCTTTAGACCTCTTTGGATCAGGGCCAAAGGAATCTTCATGCTCATCATGACAACACATTTCTTTCCTCTTCTTTAATAACAATGAAACATGAGAAGAATGGACTTTAATCCTTCTAAGAGATTTAGAATTTTGGGACGTAGCTTTTTTTTAGGAGAAAGACCAGTAGTCCTTATCGACTCCTTATCCTACGGAGTAGAGTTATCCCCTTCAAGTTGTAAAGCCTCAAAAGGGATCCTTGACTAAGCATTCGGTCGAGACTCTTTAGTGCTCATTTCCATAGATGAAATGTCCCTTGCCTCAATATTATTACCCTTATCAAAGGCCTCTAGGTTCTCCTAAATCAGAAAGTTTCTAATTAAAAGGAGGCATGAACCATACGGACTTTAGGGTCAACTGAGTTCATGTGCTCCGATAGGCTTAAGAAAGAAATCTCTCGCTCACCCTCAACTGTAAAAGGATTGGTTTCAGTCTGGTCTACATATAGAGTATGGCATCTTCTTCGGCCTTCATAAAAGGTCTTGTTTCAATGTTCCCCTCGCCAGTCATTAAAGGAACATTCCCAGCCTCAACCTTATATTCTCTAGCCTATTCCTCCATACATGCAACCAAAACTAACATGACTTCACGAGCAAACCTTATTAGCAGACGTACTTTGTATTTTTTGATGGAGAACCCTCTTTAATAGTATCCCATCTTCCAATAGATCATATCAATTTGTCATCTTTTTAATGGGCTTCTAGCATGATCAAAATAAAGCTCTGGTTAAATTAATGTCTAAATCCTCACAAACCTTTATGGAGGTAAGGAGCTCCAACGAGGCATTTAAAGAAATTTGGCAAGGGAACATGCTAAAGTTCCTTCAACACATTCACCAACTCATTAGAAAGATGAAATCGCATATGTCCCACTTTAACAATTGAAGAAAAAAACCCCAAATATCCCTGGGAGGGTCACATGCCCTTTTTTTCAATTAGGAGTTTGCATCCATCTCGTTTAGCTCAAGATATAAGACCACGACATCAACAAACTCCACCACCATTAAGGTCAAGGGCTGATCATAAACCAATGGGTTCACCTTTTTTGAAGAGCCAGCCTTCTCAAGCGGCTGATCCTGGTTTTTCTCAAAGGCCTTTGCAAATTTAGAGCTTTTTAGAGGCATGATGGTATTTTGTATATGAGCAAAAGGAATAGGATCTTCAACACTCTCAACAATGAGAGATTTTATTTGAGTTTTTACGCGTCAAACATTCCATACAACAAAAAGAGCAGAAACTTACTTTAATAAAGGATGCGAGAGCAGGAAAAATTCCCAAAGGATTCCTTCTAGGCTGCTTATAATGACGATATGAAGGTGAAAAAGCGGCAAATTTAATGAATCATATTTATCACACTTATCCCAGAGACAGCCTAAAGGTCTAGAGAAGGGTAATAATGACCTTGGGTAATGCACTGTTGCATGCAAAAGTGATATATGTCGAAAATACAAAAAGGTACGTAATGTAAAAGACAGGGAAGTGACATCAAGTCTCTACCCTTGCATGGCTTGTTAAAATTTGATGACGTCATAGCACGTAACTACCCGCCATGATGACATGTACAGTACTCACCCACTACCCTCGCATAAAAAATAAAAATAAAAGGACGTATCACACTGATATGTGTCTATTTCAGAGATAAAATACCCGCTTTTTGTGCTTATTTGATAGGTAGTTTAATTGTTATTACGAGTTTTATTGCTTGTTTTGGTATCTTCACCTCTACATGGCCTTTGTGATTAAAATGAGCTAGTTTTGGCCTGTTTCTGGATAAATTGGAGCTAGGTCGTGATTTGGGAGCTGAGCTGATGGATTTGGGCTGAATCAGAGTTAGTCTTGCCCAAGACTAAGGATTCGAATTGCAGATTTCTGAAGTGACAATGACTCTTCTCCTATTCTATCAAGAATGAAACCGGATACTTAGAGATGACTAAGCATGCATGAAATTAGGAGATGTGGCAGATTAGGAAGGATTCTATTGTAATTAACATTCTATTATTTTTCTATTTTCTTTTTAACTATCTTTTAGGAAGAGTTGGCTACAACAAAAAAAAACATAGGACTTTATGTTTTAGATATTCAGGTTTTATTTTGAGTTTCCTTTTCAGTTCTTATTTTGTTCTCCATGGCTATCCATAGCCAAATCCCCATTTTCGGCTAAAGGTTAATTCAAGGGCAGGATTTTCTCAAGTATTGTGAGATCGTTTTACTTCTATCATTATTCTCTATTCGTATCATTTATTTATTCACTGTGTTTAGAGATTTCATCCCAATTGTTAGTTTTACATTTGAGTAATAACGACCGATTATTCATTGACTAGATTAACATACAACTATTTGATTAAACTAGGGAATCAAAGAGGCATTGTTTAGTTGGATTAAAGCAAATAGTGATTGATAATATAAAATCGAATCTTAGATTGTATTCGGAGATAAATCAGATTGACAACTGAAATTCCTCCACGTAACATTAATAAAGATTCAATTTTATCATATCAAGTGGATAATTAATTAAGTTTCTGAATCGATATCGCTGAGAATCGATTGGCTTAGATTAGGTTCTTCTATTTCATAATGATGTTAACGGGTTGAATCTTAGTCGGTGAGGTAAGGTTATTTGTTAATTAGGGATTGATTATAGTCTTACTTAACCAATTCAGTAGTTCAAAAGAATAATCCAAACTAATCTAATATGCGATTTTGAAGAATAATTTTTTCTGTCAATAATCAATACCAATTGAATTCCTTGCTTGAGAATTTCTTAGCTGAAGTTTTCTTCATTCATTACATTCAATTTCTATTCTGGATTTGTTATTTTTGTTAAATTAATTGATCAATCTATTCACATCTCCCCTTATTTAATTTTGTTATTTACTTGGTTATAACTGAAATCAAATCGGTGTTAATCCCTTGAGTTTGATCTTTACTTGCTCTATTACAAATCTGTTAGTGAGTGTTGTGAAGATATAATTATTTTTTGTGGCTTCGACACCAGTCACACACCTTGAGAAATGAAATGTAAAGAGTGTGACATCCAAAATACAAACTCAAAATAAGTCACCCTTCAGTTACACAATGAAACAAAGTCCTAAAGCACTTCGAACCTGAAGCTTCGGCAGGAGAGGGAGATATCTAATATCACACTATTTTATACGAATATGTGTGGACCAATAGGATACTCCCGCCCTCAAATGTAACCGTCGTACCCACGTGGACTAGTAAAAAATAGCCTTAAAGGTCACACATATTCTAACCCACATCTCACTTGGAGATTAGCGAAATTACATGTGTAATTATTATAACCGTTATTGACATCTCCATTCAAGGACTGCCACGTGGTCCTCTACACACATTTAGGGTACTTTTCAATGTCATTTCTCATCACTGATTTAGGTATTAGAACGGGATCGTCTGTTCCTAACCCATCTTCGACCAATTTTCTATCTTATCTCATCTCATACACTCAATGAACTCAACAACTCAACTCGAAATTCCTCGCATCAAATATATTTTTAAACCTCACGTATTAAGAGCATCTCCAACATCCTCTTAAATTGGCTCTTAAGTTAAAATTTGAGGAGGGAGAATGAAAATTCATCTCCAACAGCCTCTTAGTGGCTCCTCAAATCACTAAGATCATCTCCATCCTCTCTATTAATAGAGAGCCTCTCTCCACCTCTTAATGTCTCATAACTTTATTTTTTATTAATAATTTATTATTGATGTGTCTCTCTCCTCACACTATTGGTAATGTAACAATAAAGAATAATTTTAATAATAAAATAATAAATAAGGAGTGAATATAAGAAGCATTGTTGAAGATGATATATCTTAGCCACTCTTAAATCACTAAGAATCAATTATTTATATTATTTATAAGAGCTTACTAAGAGTCTATTGGAGATGTTCTAATCAATAAACATATCCTTTTAAAGATTTATTTTAATAGTTAGCTCCAACCATCAACAATTTGTAATTATTACAATTTATTATTGATTAGTTAGCAAGTTGGCAATATATACGTATTTCCAATCACATGCATCTATATTGAAATTGTTTTATTGGGAATTTAATTATACTATATAGTTAAAGTAGAAATAATTTTATTCAGAATTTATTTAGAGTTAAAGCTCACTATCCTTTGGCATAAATTTTGTTTAATGGACTGTACATGTCTTTATCAATTAAGATACAACTACGTACGGCTTCATAAATTTTCTTATTTTATATAAAAAATAAATTAATAATCTAAGTTTTTTTAATAGAAGAAAGATTAGTCAAACCTTTTTTTGAAAGAAAAAATTAGTCAAACTTAGTAAATACTAAACAATAAGAAAAGATTATTGAACTAAGCCTAATGATGTGATTCGGACAAGTTATTAGATATACTATTTGCTCTATAAATATATAATATATTTATGTCATGATGGTGATGCTAAGCCTAATTCTTGTGATTCGGACAAGTTGTTTATTTTTTCTTCTTTTTGATAATAATTTTCGGACAAGTATAGTTTAGGATATTCATGCAATCCCAAATTTCTTGCCTTAACATGCTTTTCCATTAGTAGATTTTTTTTTCCCTATTTTTTTCTTTTCTTTTTCATTATCTAATAGTTTTAAATGTTGAGAGTTGAATGTTTTGGTCTAAACTTTAAATATTGAATGATTTTAGCATAAAATTGCATCATTTTAGACGTGGGTATAATTATTTTATTTTTTTAATAAAGAATCAATTAAATTAAGAGGCTAAATCAGCCAAAAGAATATCGTTAAGGAAAGGAGGTGGACATGCCCACTCTCCATAAACAGATTCAGACACTACCGCTCGAGCTAGGCTATAAGCTGATGTGTTGGCTAAACGTTTAACAAAATAGATTGAAACTAATTCTAACTCTTGCAATAAAATAGAACAAAAGGAAAGAATATCCAGAGAGATAGGAATTGTGAGAGATTGGTGATGCCAGTGCTTGGACTATGGTTAGACAGTCTGTTCGGATGATAATTCGGCCAAGGCCCCTTACTTTAATCCATGAGAGATTGGTGATGCTAGTGCGTGGACTATAGGTACAATTATTCTTGATTATAAATTTAGGGGTATCTTTGCACTTTAATTCTAATCCTAATAGGATTTGAGGAGTAAACATATCCTGACGTTCATAGTCAGAAACAATTTTACTCCTACTGTCCAAAATAGTGAAATTTTACTCCTAATGTTGATAACTAAGAGCAATTTTATCCCAACATTGGCAAGTTGGGCGATTGCAGACATCACTATAAAACATAGAATTTTTGCACCATTGCATATGAGTTAGTTCTTTTTTTTTTTTGGTAGAAACAGGAAAGAAAAACAAACAGACAAAAAACTAACCCGGGATCAATCTAGGCATATGAGTTAGTTCTAAAAAGATCATAAATATGAGTTAGTTCTAAAAAGATCATAAATAATATAATTAGAGATTAATATTTTTAAATTCGGCGAAATATTTGAATTTTTTTTTGCACCATTGCATATGAGTTAGTTCTAAAAAGATCACAAATATGATTTAATAATATAATTAGAGATTAATATTTTTAAATTCGGCAAAATATTTGAATTTTTTTATCAAACTCGTATAAAATACAATATATATTTTAAATTTTTTCTTAATATTTTTTCACGTCTAATCATATGTTTATGATTTGTTACTAATTAGTGATAAAATGACGTGCATGTGATGTGCAGATGACAAGATTCATGGCCGATAAGGTAGTTTGATGAATTATTTCTGAAATTAACCCAACTTATCAATATTATAGTTAAAATTATTCTTAGCTGCCAATGTTAGGAATAAAATTACTGTTGTATGTAAGGTGTTTCACAACATAAGAATGTGAGGTAAATTACACCCATGGCCACTGAGCTTTATCCATTTTCACATTATGGCCATTGAACTTTCATTTCTTTCCGGTATAGCCACTGAACTTTACACTTTTTAACACCGGTGGCCACTTAACACCTCAAAATGACCGTTGAAGGCTAAAAATAAAAAATCCAAAGCGTTAATGATATTCTAAGGAACTTTAATTCTTGAAACTTTTCGTTTTGATGTCATTTAGGTGTTGTTTGGTTAGGAGAGAGAAAGTGAATTTTTAGAGAGAGAAAGCTCCAAAAATTGTGATTTTCAAAAATAAAAAATATGGTTTCATGGTAAATGTCATTCTGAACAACTTTAATTTTTGAATATTTTTACTTTGAGGTCGTTAATGATCATTAACTGTCATTTTGAGAAGTTAGTTAAAATTGAGTGACCGTCGGTATTAAAAAGTGTAGAGTTCAGTAGCCATACCAGGAAGAAATGAAATACAGTGGCCATAATGTGAAATTGGATAAAGTTCAGTGGCCATGAGTGTAATTACCCTAAGAATGTGTGTATAATTAATCCTCAAATCTTATTAGTGTTAGAATTAATTACTTCACATAATTACCCCTAATACTTTCATATTCAGGACAACCAATCTAATTAGACAAGTTATTTTAAAACATAAAAACATGTCCTTTAGGACAAATAGATAAGGGTAAATAATTTATTAGTCCCCACATTTTTATAAAATACACTATTTAGTCTTCATATTTTAAAAAAATACATTATAAGATTTCTATCTTTTACCAATATTAACCCTTTCGTCCTTTTGTCTATTTTTTTTAGATTTTTAACCAAATATATTTTAGCTCTTAGGACAGCCATATAGTACGATACAAAATGACCATGTTTCTCTATTATTTTCTGTCTGTTTGTTTATGTCAAATATAACGGTTAAAAATCTAAAAAAAATAGACAAAAGAACCGAATGATTAATATTGACAAAAGATAAAGATCTTAAAATGTGTTTTTCAAATGAAGAAACTAAATAATGCGCTAAGTAAAAATAAGGAGACTAATAAATTATTTACCCAATAGATAATCTAATCTAATTAATGCTTCGGTAAAACAATAAAGTGGACATTTTATTTTTATCATGTCCATGGACATCCCATTTTGTTTGATAATGGACATTACTTATATCTTGTCTTAAAACGATAATGCAATTACTTTTTCATTTTCTGTTTTTAAGTATAAGAATTGTATTAGGATTTGTAATTTGCATACAAGAATATAGAAGTCTAATGTAGAAAGCCTATAATGCCACCTAAGAATCCGATTGAGCAAGTCAA
The DNA here is from genome assembly GCF_963576675.1 of Euphorbia lathyris. Taxonomy (NCBI): domain Eukaryota; kingdom Viridiplantae; phylum Streptophyta; class Magnoliopsida; order Malpighiales; family Euphorbiaceae; genus Euphorbia; species Euphorbia lathyris. The sequence continues at coordinate 43,021,159 of NC_088911.1, forward strand.
GACTGTAGATTCCAATAAAGACAATACAACAAATAATCTTCAGGGCAACACTATGGCTAGTGGTTCAAGATTTTCCATTCTGGAGGAAGAAGTAGGGAAGGAAAACCGAGATCCTACCCTGGAGGAAGGCACGGGTGCTGATACCCTACTGTATAGCAACAGGGTTGAAGGGAACGAGAGAGGAGGAGAACCCATCATCACTCATAATTCACCAGCACCAAAAAACATAACAACCCCCAATATCAGACAACATAGACAGGAACCTTTGGGGCACCTAGCCTCCAACCCTCTAAAATTAGGACCCCAAGACCGGCAAAAGGTGGTGGATAGAAAGCCAAAGACTCTAGGTTGCAGTCCAAACGACAACAAAGGCAGCAGTGGTTTAATAACCTCTTCCTAAGGTTTTTACCTCTCTTACTCTCCTTTTTTTTTATGGATATACTTTGTTGGAATGTCAGAGGTGCAGCGAGTAGGTCGACTCGCCTACATCTTAAGGACCTCATCAATCAATTTAAGCCTTCAATTTTTGCCTTATTAGAGACAAAAATCAGTGGACTTGCAGCACAAAAATTTATCAGTAGATTCAAAGGTTGGAATTGTACCATCTCTGAAGCACAAGGAAGATCAGGAGGGATATGGGTCTTTTGGAAAGGTTCTATTGGGCACCTTCAAGTTGTGAGGACTCACAGACAATTCATTCACTGTTCTCTCTTTGTAAAAATGGTAAACTCATCTGCCTGCTAACCTTTGTCTACGCATCTCCAACTCCCTCAACCCGGAACTCCTTATGGGAGGAGCTACTCAATATTAGCAAATCAGTCAGTGATCATTTGTTTCTTATTGGCGACTTCAATGACATAGGTTCACTCCATGACCAAAAAGGTGGAAGCCAACACTACATCCGTAGATGCCTCATTCACTCACGACAAATGAATGAATGCGGGGTAATGGACATTGGTTTTGCTGGACACCGATATACATGGAGACGGAGATTTGTAGTTGTGCGGTTAGACAAAGTGTATGGTAATCCCACAAGCCGTACATCCTTCCCTGAGGCTACGATCCTCAATCTCCCATTCCGGCATTCCGACCATGCCCCAATTCTCTTTCATTTGAACGGTAAAGTGGGAACTAAAGATCTTCGACCGTTTTGGTATCTTATGGCTTGGGACCTTCACCAAGACTTCCATAAGGTTGTTCAAAATTCTTGGAAGCCCTCTACATATCCTATCTCAGCTGTCATTGAATTTAAAACTCAGGCTATGGAGTGGAATAAACACGTTTTGGGAACATTTTTGCACGGAAGAGGAAAATCATCAATAAATTGGGTGGTATTCAGAGAAGTTTGGCCCGGTTTCCAGATGAGAGCCTAAGCCGCTTGGAGAGAACCCTCAAGAATGAGCTCCTTGCAATCCTTAGATAGGAAGAAGTCCTCTGAGGGAGACAGGAACACCAAATTTTATCATCTTTCTACTATAATTAGAAGAAAGAAAAATAAGATTGAAGCGATCCAAGATAATAACGGGAATTGGTGTTATTCGCTAGATGGAATTTGAAACATCGCACTTAATTTTTATAAGAATTTGTTTCAGGATGATATGGAGTAGAGGCAATTATTGAATGTTGGAGTCTCTTTTCCTGCTATCCAGATTGAAGAGTACAATGCTATCTTCCGGCCCGTCTCTGATCTGGACATAAAAAATGCCATTTTTGACATGGACCCTTGTAAGGCCCCTAGAATTGATGGTCTCCCTCCCGCCTTTTATCAGAGACATTGGAATATTGTGAAAGAAGGAATAACCAAGTTTGCCCTAGGGGTTTTTACAGGCAGTATTCATATTGAGAATGTGAACGAAACCCTCTTAGTTTTAATCCTAAAGGTGGATAACCCTGTTTCCTTCCTCCAATTCAGACCTATCAGCCTTTGCAATGTTATCTATAAAACGATTACTAAGATTATTGCTAATCGACTTCAGCTCCTCCTTCCGAAGATCATCGCACCTACCCAATGCAGTTTTGTCCCTGGCAGACAGATCATAGATAACATAGTTATTGCTCAAGAGGTCGTTCATTCCATGCGAATAAAGAAGGGCCGTAAAGGGTGGATAGCGGTTAAAATTGACTTAGAGAAGGCGTATAACCGCCTAAGCTGGAAGTTTATAGCTGACACCTTAACGGAAGCTGGGATTCCAGCTAGCTAGACATAAGTGATTAACAAATATGTTCAATCTAGCTCCATGCAGGTCATGATTAACGTGAAATGTCTGATCCTTTCCTTCGTATGATAGGGATAAGACAAGGAGACCCTATATCCCCATATCTTTTTGTCCTCTGTATGGCCCGACTAGAACATATGATAAGTGCCGCCATTGCAAAGAAGAAATTAAAATCGATCCGACTCTCTCGAAAAGGACCAGAAATCAGCCACTTATTCTTCACCGATGACCTTCTCTTTTTCTTGGAAGCTAACATCCACCAAATTGAGATATTTCTAGAGATAATGAATGATTTCTGCAACACTTCAGGGCAACAAATTAACCTGCAGAAATCAAGAATTTGTGTTTCAAAAAATGTCTCAACCAGCTTGGCTCGAAGTTTGAGCACTACCTGCAAAATCCCTCCTACTCAGTGCCTGGGTAAATATTTGGGTGTCCCTCTTCTACATGAAAGAACAAACAAAACTACCTTTGCTGAGACAATTGAACGTATCAACTCCAAACTCAGCTGCTGGAAAGCCAACTCTCTCTCATTAGCAGGGAGGATTACCTTAGTCCAGTCAGTCACTTCTGTTGCTCCGAACCACGTGATGCAAACAAACCATCTACCGACTACAACCTTAAAGAAGATAGACAAACTCAACAGACAATTTGTTTGGGGGGATATGAGAATAACCATAAAGTACACATGGTTCCATGGGATGTAGTCTGTCACCCTAAAGCCATGGGAGGACCAGGAATAAGAAAAGCGGAAGACAGCAATACAGTGTTCCTTATGAAACTTATTTGGCGAATTTGGAAAGAGCCTCAGGAACTCTGGGTACAAACCCTATCTGCTAAGTACAGTCAGGACATAATCTTCCAATGAGATAAAAAAACTTTAAAAACTAGATCGCACCTTTGGCAAAGCATTCAGTCGGTCTTCAATACCTTCACCAAGGGTCTCACTTGGAGCATTAGGGACGAGAGATCGGTCTTCTTTTGGAACGATCGATGGTTAGATGGATGCCTGCTTAAAGACGTGGCTCTTATACCTATTTTGGAGGAACAAAAACACTGGAAAGTGTCTGACCTTTACGGGGAGAACGATGACTGGAATTGGCCTATTTTGGAACGTTTCTTTGATGAGACCATTCTGCTGCGTCTCCGTTGTGTGATGGCATGTAAAAACTCTGACATTCGAGATATGCCCCGCTGGAGCTCCTCTCCTGCGAGGCTGCTTATGGCTGCTTGCTTGAAGGAATTGAGTCTGATAGTCTTAGTCTAGACAAATCTTATAAGATCTCCTAGAGTCTAAAAATCCCCCAAAGAATGAGATCCTAGGCCTGGATTTGTCTTCAAGAGAGGCTATTAACTAACTCAGAAAGACTAAGGAGGCATATGAGTCAAGTAGCGACTTGTTCAAGATGCAGCAAGGCTGATGAGTCTTTGGTTCATGCCCTAAGGGATTGTGACTTCAACAAAGGCGTGTGGAAAGACATTATACCAAGATATATGACAGACATTTATCTTCATGTTGTCTGAATGTTTTTCAACACACTATATTAAAGTTATATCATCTGAATGCTTATGTGAAAAGAACCTCAAAGCACATGTGGTCTTACGATGACACACGTCTGTCATCTAAAAAAACACGCCTTTAATTGAAAAGTTACTTAACCATCAAATGACACTTGTTATATATGACTGTCATTGTTGTTTGAAAAAAAAACAGCAAATGAAATAAAGTTATGGAGCCAACCAAAACACATCTCAAATTTAAGGCGCTCAAAACATTTGATTAGTATTTCAGCTCATATATAAATCAAAACCTACATAGTAAATGGGTTAGGAGTGGAGACGTATGAAAGATCACGTTGAAGATGAAACAGTGGTGTGTACTACTGCGTCAGGTTTATTTGCTTTGGAATTATGGATTATTTGCCTAATTAATAATTGCTTTTGCAAAATAAACAAGATATTTGGGGAATGAAAACTAATCTTTATTATGTAATTCACATCAATTATTCTTGATCGTAGTTTCAGAAATTGAAAATAATTCGTGTATGTTGCTTTTATTTGTTCTTGACTAGTTTCTATAATTTGATTTCAAATATTTGATATATAAAAATTGATGTTCATTTAGCATGTCTCTTTATATGTCAATCTGAATATTATCCAAAAATTTCATTGAAATACCAGACAAAAAAAAAAATAGGTCATATTGATTTAAAATGTCATATAAATGACAATATGAAAACAAATAATACATAAAATTTGTCATGTAAATAAAAATCCATTGACATAATTGATTAAGAACTATGTCATCTGTAACACGCTACAACGATAGAAATCAAAATGCAAACTGTTATCACTGTTACCAAGACGCTAATTTTCCACAGTTCTTTTGACATTTTGTTTTAGTCCTCAAGGCTGATGTTATATGACATCAGCCCTTGGGGGCTAGTTGTTGTTGGTCTATTGCATGTGGGTAGCATAACATGCCAAACATTGCATAGATGTTCAAATAGTTGTAACAGAATCCCTGCCCTTATTTATCGAAGTAAAACCTTTGGCTACTTGAAGTGAAACAATTGCTTTGTTGATTGATTTATTTATATTTTAGAATGTTGTATTAGAATTGTGGCTAGTTGTTGTTGGTCTATTGCATGTGGGTAGCATAACATGCCAAACATTTTATAAATGTTCAATAGTTGTCATATGGAAGAAATCCTTTAGGTTTTCTATTTCAATTTTTGGGTTCAATTCTTAGACTTAGAAAAAGGTCGCACATATCAGTTTAATGGATAGTCTTACTGGGGTAGGGGATTAATAAAATAGCAAAGCTTAAGGACAGTATGCACAAAAGTTTATGTGGATTATTTCAGAGTCTATGTATGAATAGGAATACACAATATATATTACGGATAAATTTAAACTCTAACTAGATAAAAATCTGTGAAACATTATCTTTAACAATAGATTCTAATTGAGCTTTAAAGCCGGAACAAACCGTCAAAGTGTATGATGGTCCCATAACAACCAAAATACAACCCATTACTACTTGACTCGGTGTTGATCACATGCACTTTAATGAGCAAGTAGAATTTGCTCATTTACCGTTAGATCTAGGCTTATTAGAATCCTAAGGTGGAAATTCCAAACATCTCGAGGCTTGAATTTAATAAACCTATATCTAACGGTGAATGAGCAAATTCAGTTACTACTCATTAAAGTGCATGTGAAAATTCCTGCTACTTGAAATTCTCAACCACATATATTATAATTCCCAACTTTTTATTTTGATTGTTCTAGATATCTTAGGTTTATGAAAGGTCAAATTTCCTACCATGACTTTCAAATAAACATCAGGATTAAAGATTTGTAAGTAATTGAAGTTAAAATAATCAATTGATGATTCTAGATAATAAGAATTGTCCAATGATCTATACACAGAAAAAACAACAGGCTTTATTAATTGACAATTGTTATGATATTTCAATGGACGAAATTTGACGAAATTGAAATAAATAAATAAATAAAAGAAAATACAATTGAAGAGAATTCCATCCAAGGAATCCCTATCTATCTTCATCTTGTGAGAATAGATATGGAGATTTTCCATTCAATATTTTCTGGATTTCTTTCTTCTCGAAAGAATATCTATACTATACCCACAAAAAATTCCAAAAAAAATATTAATGTATATTTATATATATTTGGAATTTTACATATCTGACTATATTACAAACATTTAATATTTAAGGTTTGACTATATTACATATCTGATGATGCGGGCATCTCCTTCAAGGTTCTAATCCGGATGAAGGGAGTCGGGTGAGAAACGAAGCATATACAAGTATGCGGAATAAAAGGAGCAAGACGTTGCAACGGGAATTGGGAAGAACGAGATCACGCACCGAAAGGACAGAAGACCAGCCACACGCCGTGTGGAGTGACCAGACTTCGTGTGGCTTGACTCACACGCCGTGTGGAGGTGAATTCCCGCACAAATGAACCTTAAGACAATACCGTCAATTTTTTGTCTTAGAATATTATTACACAATTCAAAACTAGAGTAAAATGAAGTTATTACTTCCTCAACTATAAACCTTGTATTCTCTAATATTACAACCGCAATACCCCGATATTGATTGTTTTACTTTTTCAAGACACGTGGAATACATCTTCCGTATTTAACTTACTTTTTTTTTTTTGCAACCGAGTGATCAATTGATTGCATTTTACGTAAGTTCATGGGGCTAACTAAACAATTTATGCAAGTTCAATAGGCTATTGAGACACTTTTAAAGTTCATGGGGCCAATCAAGTTTTTTGAACAAGTTCACGGAGCAAATGATTTATTAAGCCTATAATTTATCTATGAAAAAGCAAAAAGCTAAATCCAAGCTTGGAACTAGCCAACCAAACAAACAGGACTAGAACTTGATATCCTTCTATCACAATTGGAGTTTTTAGAGTCAATCCACCATTAACTACCCCAATTCTCAATCCATCATTAGCGACCCCCAATTGAAGTTCTGAATTGTTTGATCGTTGATCTTTGATTGAGGTTTATTCCGATAAAATACTCAATCAACAACTCACATTCGTTAAAAATATTGCATGGGTTTATGAAAAGAGGTGTATAGGTCAGTGAATTGAAAATGTGAAGGAATTTGTACAGACTATTGCTAAAGAATATAACACGATTTTCCAGATGGTGTAAAAGCTAAGCAAATGATGAATTTTTTTGTGGAGACTAAACGGGGCGGCGAATTGAGAAGGAGTGAAGCTATATTCCGGCCAAGTCCATCCTTGACTACGATGTCATTTAGCTCAGGTATCCAATTGGTGGTTTTTGTAGAGGATAGGGGTGATTTGCTGAATTTAGGAGAATAGGGGCCCAATTGATTTTAGTGTATAGTTTAGGGGCCAGATGGGTTATATGCCAATAACAATCTACAACTCTTTTCTACGACTCCAGCCCATTTGAGCCGCGTCGGATCTAGCATATTAGAATAATTCTGGCCCAAAACAACTGTTGGGCCTAAATGTACTTCACTTTTGGTTGTTTGATGCGCTTGAAAATCTGGAAAATATCCAAATTCAATTCTTTTATTCCAAATAAATCAAAATTAAATACAAAAATCTCTAAATAAATTTAAATTTAAATACTCAATTGATGAGTTATTTTAAAATTGATTTCTATAATTTAAAAAGGGATTTAATAATATGAAACTAGTTATACATGCAACATGCATAAAAAATTCATATGATTAGTTTTTTTTATGGTTTGATTATTCTTCACTATGAAATAGAAACTGTTCTCTTTCTCTCCCTCTCCAAAAAAAGAAAAATAATATCTAACGGCTCTTTTCCCTTCTCTTCGATTTTTATCAATTATTCACCAATTTCATCCATTAATCTTCCTATTGATTAATTTTTCTTCTTTTTCAAGTTGTAGTCTTCTATTTGAGGAGGAAGAAGGAAGATTGTCTTCCTTTTTCCTCTTTGCACCGTTATGTTGTTTTATTTTTATTCTTCTTTGTTCAATAAATTATAGTTGAATTGCATATATTTTACCAATTCTCTTATTCCGTTTGAATTGCATCTGTTGTTTGTTATCTTTTCATTGGTAACTTTTTTCTGTTTTAGCAAGAGCAGAAATGGTAGATCTTATACGTGCATCATTACATCTACGTGATTGTAAAAGAAATGACGTAGATCCGAAGATTCAGAAAAGTTTAAATGCTGAAGATGGGATTATATGTGTTTTTCTGCAAATTTGGTGTTTGTAGAAGTCTATATTTCATTTATTATTTGTTTTATCTGTATCTTTAATGGTTTATTTTGTTCGTTGTAGTTATTATTTTACCTTTATGGATTTTGTAATAGGCATAGCATATACTTATATAAGGTTTTATTCCTTACTTTTCTTGTTGTATTCGATGTTTTCGTATCTATAAAATGATGTATGCATTTTTATCCAAAAAAAAAAAAAACTAAATAACAACTAAAAAAAACTAAATAACAACTAATCATGACCTTAAACTATATTTTCCGCTTATAGATCTTCAATATATTTATTATTCTTCGAAATTGTTTTAAAAAGTGATTTTTTTTTTCTAAAATATAAATCGTTTTAGTTTTTTAAGAATTTTTACTTTAGTTTTCCGGTTCAAACATTAAATTTTTGTTTTGATTTTCAATGTATCTATATGTGTTTTTAACTCAACCATTACATTAGAGAGATTTTTTTCAAGTTAACCAATTCAAATGTATTAATTTGACTTTATATTAATTATATTTTTTTATGTGAAATACCATAAAATAACTTATATAATTACCAAGTAACGGTACTTTGTAAAAAACAAGTAACCATAACGGACACCATAGAATAGAACATAGAAAATATTATTTTTTCAATTTTCACTCTATGTAAAATTTTTTTAGACTAATATTTGTAGCCAAGAGCAAAAATACTCCTAACGTTTTGGGTCAGGAGCAATTTTACCCCTAACGTCTAAAATGGTACAATTTTACCCCTAATATTTGTAGCCAAGAGCAATTTTACCCTTAACGTTGATAAATTGGATCAATTTCGGACACTATTATAACATACAGTCATTTTTTTTTATTTTGCACCAATTGCATATCAATTTGTTCTAAAAAAGGATATAATGTTTTTTGTAATTTAATAATAAAATTGGAGATTAATATTTATAAATTCGGTGAATTTTTTGAATTTTTTTTTGTCTAATTCGTACAAAAGACAGTATATTTTTAATATTTTTTTCTTATTTTTTTCACATCCCAACATATGTTTGTGATTGTTACTGATAAAATAACGCAAGTGTGAAGTGTAGATGACAAAATTCATGACCGAGAAGACATTTTGATGAATTATTTTTCAAATTGACCCAATTTATCAATGTTAGGGGTGAAACTGCTTTTGGCTTCCAACATTAGGGATAAAATTACACCATTTTAAACGTTATGGATAAAATTGCTCATGACCCAAAACATTAGGGGTATTTTTGTACCTTAACCTTTCTTTTTGCACTGTTTTTTTTTTCTACATCCGCCACTGGTTGAACCCGTCTGATTGCTGGACTTACTAACTCTATGTTAGATTGACCTTTATTATCACGAGAATATCCAAATTCGAAAACATTGGCAATATAGTCATCACTTAATATTATCTTAAATTTAAGATTAATTAATATTACTTCCGTCCCATAATATAAGTCATTTTAAAAGATTTTCACACAAATTAAAAAATACAACTAATATAAAGCCTAATTAATGAATTTTACATTAGTTAACTTAAAAAAAAAATTCTCTTATATAATGGTTGGGCAATAAATATTGGAATGTTAAAAAACGCATATATCAAGACAAAAAATTTAATGCTTTGATCAAAAAAACTAAATTAAAAATTCTTGGAAAACCAAAACAACTTATATTTTGGAAAAAAAATCACTTTCTAAAACGACTTATATATATAATGGGACAGAAAGAGTATTTTTTAGTTCTAATGAAAATAATGAAAACCAGTGGTGAATATAAGATAAGTCTATTAAGGAGGTTTCTCCTTAATAGACTTATCTTATATTCAACACTCGAAGATCACCCTACTTCGAATGATTCGAGAGTCATTTGCTTCTTCTAAAGGTTTTTGCTTTTCAAGGAGAGATGCTGGTATCTTATCCCATCTTCTGGCTTCTCCAAGACCGCCTCCGGTTCCCAATATTATTCCGGTCCACTGGCTTAAACCTCCTCCGGGTTGGGTTAAATTCAATGTGGACGGCTCTGCTTTTGGTACTCCTGGCGAGGCGGGAGCGGGAGGTATCTTTCGTAACTATCGCGGCTTTCCCAAAGGTTGTTTTGCTTTTTCTACCCCTACTTCTTTTGCTTATATGGCTGAATTGAGAGCCGCTATTTTCGTAATTGAACTTGCTTGGGAGAAAAATTGGCATCATCTTTGGGTTGAGTCTGACTCCATGTACGTAGTTAATCTGTTTCGACTTCGTTCCATGGATGTTCCTTGGAGTATTCGCCAAGAGTGGTTGCACTGTCTCAGCATTTGCTCTAGGATGAACATTATTTTTACACACATCTTTAGGGAAGGGAATCGCGCTGATGCTTTGGCAAAATTTGGAGTCTCTTCCTCTGTGATCAATTGGTGGCCTTCAGCTCCTGCTTTTTGTCACAGGTTTATCAATGATGACATCTGTAATATTTTTCATTTGCATTTTTCTTGATCTTTCCTAAACTTTTCTTTTTCTCCCTTCTTCTTATTTGTTCGTCTTTCTCTTTTCTTGTTCAAACACTCATCTTTTCTTTTTTTAATATATGACGGGTTACAGTTCTTGGACATGGATGCTCTCCCCGCTCAAGTTCTGTCTCGTCCCAATTTCTATCCAAAAAAATGGGCTAGTTTCATATGTGCATCCGTAAAAAAAATTATTTTTTTATTAATTCCAATCACTCATTTTTTTTACTTTTATATATATATATATATATATATATATATATATATATATATATATATATATATATATAATCATTTGAGTAGAATTTAATTTTTACGCATCACTGTAAAATTTCTCAAAATTAAATTAGATTTGAAGTACAAAGTAAAATTGAGTAATTTTGAACAAACTTCTTAAAATTTTTACTTACTACTATAAAATCAAGTTATATTTTGTAACTAAATACAAATTCAGTGAGTTAATTAACCATTCAAACCTTAATTTGTCAGAAACATAGAACTAAAACTATCCACATATAATAGGGATAGTTCCAACGGCTAGGAAACTGAAACAATCCATTGTAGTGGTGGTTCCGGTGGTCGATGGACCTAGATTTGTCCCCTAGTCAAAATAGCAAGTAAAAAGGAATAGATAGAGTACACCATTTTAATAATTGAGGGTATTATAAGAAAATATTAATAATATTTAATGCTTTTCTTATTCTGTGTGTATAAGATGGAGATTTCGAGTTTGAATCGTAATGTACACACAAAAAAAAAGTTTAATTAAGAAAAAAATCCTCTTAAAGAATGTTTGACAAGTCTCGATATTAGAAATCGGACAAACTAAAAAAATTATACTACATCCGTTTCATATTACATGTCGTTTTAGATACTATTTTTTGTTTCATATTACATATCATTTTATATGATCAGTACGCGTTAAGTCATCTTTTTTCCTACTATAAAACGTGGATTTATAAAAATTAATTAGCATAATGTACTTATTATAGAATAAATAAATAGTGGAATCAGTATATAAGGGGCAATAACGTCTTTCTTCAAATATTCTTAATTTCTATGTAACTTTCTAAAACGACATGTAATATGAAACGGGGGAAGTATATAGTATAGTTAATTTATTTTATATTATTAGAATTAGAATTTTTACTTCAAAATCTCAATTTTATGTTTATTGTTTAGCAAATTCTTGCCGTCTTCTTTAGATATTCCGTTTATATTAATCTTATCTGTGTATAAGATTTTACTTCAAAAAAAAACAAAAAAAAAAATCTGTGTATAAGATTTAAGTTTTAATTGGGAGAAAACAGTAAGCAGTAATATGATATAATCCATAGCTTCATGGAAAGTTGAAACCAACCTTGTTAATTTTCCCGCGAACTGCGGCGCCACCGCCCACCGGATCATAATAAGTTTCTGTTTAAACGGACAGCTGGACGCACTTTTCTAACTGCTTTCCTAAACCCTTAGAATTTCGCCACGTCATTACCCTCCCACGACAATTGAGAAAAAGAATCCACGTACATATGCCAGAGCAGATGACGGAAAAGCACCCAAGAAAAACCGGTGCCACCTAGACATTATCCATTCTACCTGATTAATTGAAAAAAAACATCTTAAGCTCCCTTATCATTAATTTTAGTGTATAAAGTTCGTTATCTTTCATTTTTAACATATTAAATTATTAAACTTTTTAGTAATATTAAACATTTGTTTATTAAATTATGGGTAAATAAAAAAAAAAACTGTGGTTACACTTTATTTAAATTTGTATGCTTATGATTTTTTTTTTGCGTATAACAGTAAGAGAGGTTTTCGTGTTGCTAAAAACGATAATGTTTTAGTTTGATATTATAAAAATAACCGTTAACGATTTTAAAATATAAAATTTTAAAAATTAAAGTTGTTTACTATTATATCTACTATATAACAAATTTTTATTTTCCAATTCTTCATCAAACATCTAAATGACTCTTTTAAAAAACATCTAAATGACTTTAAAATTAAAAAATTGAAAAATTAAAGTTGATTGTTTAAAAAAACAAAAAAAAAAACAAAATTGCTTAGTATATCATCAATTTTTGAATTTTTTTAATTTTGAGGTTATCAACCATTATTTTAAAATTGTCAACAAAAAAAGATCATTGTTTTTAACAATGCGCAAAACCCCAATCATCTCCTGATCGCAAAAGAAACTTAAACCATCTCCCGTTCGTAAAAAATCCCCAATCACCGTTTGAAAAGAAAAACTCACAAGCATGTCATTGACAAAAAGTGTAACCATATGTTTTTTTTTGGAATTTACACTCAAATTATTTAGTTATGAATATAAAACTCGGTTAACAGAGCTATTCATTTTATTTGTGTACGAAATTATACATTTACAGTTCGAATTATGATTATTGTAGTTTCTCTATAACTACATCACTTGTGTAAAGAATTTGCTTTTGAAAATATTAAAAGTAGGGATAAGGAACAAAAAAAAAATAGGTCTATGGTTTTGGAAAGTATCAATTTAGACTTCACGTACAAAATAACACTAATATAGGCTTAATGTTTAAAAAAATGTATCAATTTAGGCCCCGATAATGGAACGTGATACTTCATTCATATTACTCTGTTAAGTTCTGATTTTCTCTTCATGTACAATTGACATAATTTTACGGAGTAATATAAATAGCGTACCACGTTTCATTATCGAGACCTAAATTGATACAGTTTTTAACCGTTAAACCTATATTAATGCTATTTTATACGTGAAGCCTAAATTCATAGTTCTCCAAAAATCATAAACTTATTTTATTGCCTTATCTCTTAAAAATATAAATTTACAATACACTTAGAATGAATAATGATCTGATAATTTTTTTAAAAATGGTATGTTAATTAAATTTTATATTCCAATCATAAAAAGATCATTGCTTAATATATTATTAGAATATGAAAGATTAGAAACTCCATTACCAAAATAAAAGTCATCAAAACCATCAAAATAAAAATGAGGTCTCCCAATGGTTTATGGCTTATTAACATAGAATAAATTCCAACCATGGCCCATTAAATTTGCTTTTACTTTCATTATAACCTTCAACTTTAAAAACTAACATTAGTACACCTTAACTTTGCTTTACTAACATTATAGTCCTTTTTACCATTAAGTCAAAACATCACTAAAAATCTCAAAATGAAAAGGTTAATGAATTAAAATCGTTAGAACCATATTTTATGTGAATTCAATAATTTCAATTCTTCAAATCACTATCGAGAGCTTTATCCTTCAAACCAATTATATGGGTCATAGTTTTATGTTTTGAATAGGGTAATTGAGAGTGATATGAATTTATTGAGGATTGAGGAAAATATGGTAGTGGATATAGCGGAATGGAGTGGGAAAATTTATGTTACTGACACAATTTGATTTCACGGTTTCGTATGACGGTTCATGTTAGCCGATCCCGAATCATTTCGGGACTAAGACTTTGTTGTTGTTGTTTGAAGTTTAGGGATCATAATGAAAGTAAGAACAGAGTTAAGGGGACATGTGTGTAATTTATCCCTTGGTAAAATAGTGAAACTTTGGTATATGTATTAAACATATACCATATATTTTGGTTTTCCGTTTGATAATCACCACAAAATCTACCCAACAAATCTCTTTTTAATAGCTCTCTATTTTTACCTTAAGAAATTCCATTTCACAAACAACACACACAAACACAAAGAATGAGCCCTTCGCCTTCTTTACAAGATCAAAACCCCAAAATCAGCAACAAAAATGCCTCCTTATGCCCTCCTCTTCTCAAAATCAACAAAGACTCACATTCAATCAAGAAATCATCATCTTCAATACTCTCTTCATCTCCGCCGTCAGCATTTTCCTCCTCCGCTTCTCTCCTAACCGTGGCCGCCCCCGTCAAGCCGCCTCCTCAACGCACTCCGGTAATTATCTACACTCATTCCCCCAAAATCATTCACACAAATCCAACAGATTTCATGGCATTGGTGCAAAAACTCACAGGAATGTCGCGGTCCGATGACGATCCTGCTCCAGATCATCAGGTGAAGCGAGAGAACGGAATTCTATCGCCCGAGGAGGAGAGTAATAAGAACGGGAAGATGTGCGGGAATGATGATAATGAATCGTCATCGGTGATTACGACGGATGAAAATTGTGGAGATGGACAAGTGAATTCGTGTTTTGTTCCTCCAATTTTCGAGCCCCCAAATCCATATATGACGAACATACCTGTTTTTAGTTCGAATCCAGTTGAATTTCTGTGTGGAAATCAGCCTTATTATAATTATACAGATTCGTTATATTTTAATAATCCAAATTTGAGGACTTCCATTTCTTCTTCCTCTTCTTCTCCCATGGAGAGGATGAATGATTTCCCCGAATACTAAATTATTTATTTATTTTTTCATTATTTTGAAATTTGGTTCAGTCAGTTATGTTCTGATCACAATAAGTCTTGGTTTAAAAAGGATTTTATCTTCTGGAATAAATTTTGATAAATAATGATTGTAGATTTGTTTTTTAATTAAAGCATATTTAGTTTGTTGATGTTTTGATTGCAGTTGAATATTGTAAGCTAACAAATATATTATCTTATAACCATTGGAAATAAATGTATTTAGATATTTGGATATCGAATTTAGGTGACGCAGTTAGCTATTTACGATTTAATTGATTATAACAACGCGTTGTTTTATTCAAAAAAAAAAAAAAAAAAACAACAACAACGCGTTGTTTCTCAATGCTAAGCGACATTTTTATTCTACGGTTTAGAGTGAAAACCCGACACTTGTTTACGGCACTTAGTTTATTTGGTGTTGTTAGATTAATGAACTTAAATTTCATTGGAATTCTGAAAAAATGGATGATTAGGGGTTTTGAGTTACCTTTACAACTCATTTTAGCATTTGGAATTCAAGAGATAAATGTTAATTCACATTCGCATGTAGATAATTAAGTTGCTGTACTATCTAAATTTATAGACTCTTAACAGAAAATCAGCATTCTAACTGAAATTAGAATTTATAGCCCCACAATTTAAAAAATAACTCATATTATATATAGCACTAAACTTTAGCTCATTTCTTGCTTTAGATTTAAGTATGCTACCAAAATCTTTGCATCGCCACTCTTCATATTACTTACAGTCATGGCGAGTAATAGGTCTTGAACTGAAAAAGTATAAATTTTATTGGAATGAAGTAAAATTTGCCACTATTATTTTTTGAGAAGCGTATATTTACATGGGTTAATAGTACCAATTTAGTGGGCTGAGTGTAATTTATCCAATTTACCTATAAAGGGCAGCCCAGTGCACTACGTGTCCCCGCTGAGCAAGGGTCCGAGGAGGGTGTACTGTGGGACAAGCCTTCCCCTACCAATTTATTTGGCAAGAGGCCGCTCCTAAGACTCGAACTCGTGACCTCTTGGTCATACGACAACAACATAAAAAAAATTGTAAAATTTTACTCCTAACATTTCCAAGTAAGATGAATTTTACCCTTACCTAACAAATTGGTCTGACCGTTATTCGACTGCGATATCAAATCTTTCAAATAAATTTACTGATAAACCGAAGCAGTTTCGTATATATTGGCAATCATTTGAAATTGTGTTGATAACGTAATACATGTTTCAGGCAATTTTTTGTTACTATTAACTTATGTGATAGACTTAATTATTCACATTTTAATATTTTTTTTTGTAACTTTGTTAGTAACACAATAAATATTTTAGATATAATTAATATTTGGAAAACCTAATATGCATGTTTGTTTAAATTCTTAAATTCATGTTTATTAAAAGTAAAATTGATTTTTTCTTTTTTGCAAACATTGGGAATAAAATTTTACTATATAAGGGATAAATCTGCAATTTTAAATATTAATACATAAAAAAAAATGAATATTAAATAAAAATATTCAAATTATTAATTTATTTAAATAGTTGAAACATAAATTAAATAGTAAGTGTAAATTTGAATCTGACCTTAATTTTATGAATTAGAGGTCAAAATGTCCCTATAGTACAAATTGAATTTTAGCTATCACTTCAATCTTAAAGTTAATCATAATTTGCCCAAATTTATCAAATTTTAAGTATTAAAACTAATTATATATGAACAGAACTATATTAATACATAAAGTCGATTAGGACAAAAATTCGTTTTGACCCCGTTCTGATCCTTATGTTAAGGACAACAAAGATCCTACAAAAGAGCATTGGACAATATAAATATTAGCTGTAAGATTTGTTTACGTACATAATATAGATTAGTTGTTTTTTTAATACAAGTATTAAAGTATCAACTTAGGTGCAAATGCATACGTGTATCTCACGCACACAATTGACTCTTTTTTGTATGGGAACACAATTGACTTTGGAATTAAAACCCAGTTTAATTTAGTATTTAAACCAATGATTAAAATATAAGATGCCAGGATGTTGAAGTCAACAAATTATTTGTTTTATATTTTTTCTTGCATCGTTAAGATTTACAACAGTGACCCTCTACCTTATCCGTACTGTACATGACATATTTATAATAAAATCATTTCTTCTTTTTGTCGTCTTTTTCGCTTTCAAGGAGTACCGGAGCTGCCGGTATACTAAACCACCATTCTCTCAATCTCCTAAACCATCTTTCAGTGCTTTCTCTCCTTAAAGGAGAATATCTTGTAAACATCTCCAAAAAGCTTATCAGAAATATATACTTGCCAGGTAACACAACCAGAACCAAAGCCATGCACAAAAGCGCCATCGCCAATTTGTCGCTCGCCTGATCATAGTCATAATCATAATCATTCAAACAAACAATGATGAATTTGAATTATAAACACCAACATGAGAATAGAAATAGGAGAGGACAAACCTGAGGGAAAATGGACAGTAACAACGCACGGAGCTTGAGGAGAACCACGTTTCCATCCTGGATGACCTGTTCAGCCTGTGAAACTGCATTCTGAACAGCCAAAAGTTGTTCCATTGTGTTCATAGGTGGAGGTGCTATTACTTTAACTTCGCTCACGGGTTGCCCTCCACTACAGAATCTCGTAAGCACCATAAAGATCGCAAAGAGGATAAGTGTAGCTCCAAAGACATAACCCAACCATCCCCTGAGATGTACTTTGTCAGTCCAATAGGAAAGAATAATGAATTACTATTTCTCTACAAATAAATGCTCCTTTCATTGCTCTTGCTTAAGATTCTGTAATCTCGTAAAGATTCAGAACTAAATTAATAAACCTTTATGCAGTAGCAAATATGATACAATAGATTTTTTACAATAGATTTCAGACGGTCAAAGCAACTGTATAAAGTCTTTCCCTTTTAGTTTTACTTATTCCAATATACCCTGAACCAGCTGTGATTAGCTTATGAACATGAACATAATTTTTTTTTTGTTGTTTTTGAACACATGAACACAATTTAAGACCTGCAATTATAAAGTATACACAGGCCACAGTTAAGAACACAATTTGTTTCTCAACTGGCATTTGGCAATTGTGACCAGGTTCATATAATAGTGTCAGGATGATATAATCCTTCAAGGATGTTGCTAGCTCTACCACTAATCTGTAAGTTTTCCTTTTCCTATCAAAAAATTATGTATGACAAGGTGGCACAATCTAGTGGGAGAATCCCTCATTAAACAGTTAGTTCATTGAAAACACCCTTTACTCTACTCAGATTAGATGCTTTTTGCTATTTGATAATCTAACTCTTACCTCCATATAATATAACTGGAAATCAAATTGAAAACCAAGGACTTCACAGGATCTTCCCAATATGCCAAAGAAAGAAGACATTTTCCAACTTCCGTAACAGGATGCAGTAACTCCTGCAAAATGCATGAGATATTTTACACGCATTAGAAGAAAATCACATAGCAGACAGCCAGACAGTACAACGGAGTATATGATAATGCTATGCTGATCATGAACTCATTATAATTTAATCAGTTAAACAACTGAGGTAAAAATTATCATTCACACATCAATCACTGTCAGGAAACAAAAAGTTATAGCCCCACTACAACTCTTCAGATCAACCAAAATCTACAGTTATAATAATGACAAGAAAAGATGCACAAAACGAAAAGGCTAAGTTTTTCCTTTTTAAGTATGCCAGATGGCATAATAAAAATGCAAGCAACATATTATCAGTGCACCTTCATTACTGCCAAATTCGTGTCAATGCCTTCTACTTTAACCCCATCGACTGTTTCTTGTGCCATGATCGCTTTTTTGTAGCTGTTTCTACATTTCTTGACTACTCTTTCCAATGAACTCATCTCTCCCACAGCTATCTCACCCACCGCAAGCTCTCCGTCACTTGGATCACTTGAATTTGTTCCAAATGCAAATCCTAAATTAGAAACCATGGTCAAGGCAGAAATTGAATGCATTCCAGCTCCAGCCTTGAAATTGTTAGGGCGTTCTGTCGCTCTTACAGAGGACATGCTTGCAATGGTTTCTAGTATCAAATCTCCACCGGGAAGTTGATCACAAAGATTAAACATCAGAAGAGTTTCATATTGAACCAAATTTACAGAACTAATTTCTTGAATTGCTTGTACTCTCAGAATTCCAAGGACAGCCTTTGAAAGTGCCTCATCCCGTTCAACTCCTCTTATCTTATACTTATTTATGAATCTGTGGACAAACAAAATTTCCTGGATAATAGCTAGCCAGTAATCACGCCGACTATGCCCTTTAAGCTCAGGAAACTCTATGACAACTGGTTCTGACCTGCAAGAAGAATAGTCTATCACTAACAAAAATTTCTGATGAAGCTTTCAGTTATTTCAGTTTGAGACAGCTCCAGAGTTTCCCAGGAAGAAATCAGGGAATAAATAATTATTCAATCATAAGGAAAAATATACAAAAAAATTCGCCTTACAAGGAAATAGATTTATACAGGACCGCCTTATCAAAAAGCCGTGTGCCCCATGGTCCCGTTAATTCAGGTTTAACTATTTGTTTTAGATCATCTGATAAATCATATACTTTTGGCTTGTCATAAGATACAACACGGAGAGCTTCAAAGTATAATGCATGATCAGTTAGTATCAGTCGACCTGTGGAGAAAAAGGCAAATTTTGCATTACATGTATTTTCAAAAACAAAAGCAAGAGGAACGAGAATGGTAGCACAGGCAAATGTCTGTCTACAAAGATTATGTTAAGAATGTACTTTTGCATGGTTACATCAGTTCACAAAGGGAAACTTGCAAAGATGATTCAACCCAATTTGAAATCCAGTAACCTACCTGGCCACGTTGACACTCCTATATGTTCAAGAACTGGTTGGGTTGTGACTGTTCCATCCACTTCTAGAATCTTCTCTCTTCTTGACTGTCGAGCTGCGGAAAGAAGAGATGAATCTGATTGGCTCTTCGTCTTTTTTATTGCCCTGTAAAACCAATTCAAGAATTTGAATATGTGTGTGCAGATATATATATATATATATATATATTGGTGGTCCCACAGTAAATATGGAACTGTAAATCATGAAAAGATGATGTGAAGAACAGCAAAATTAAACTTCTGGCTAAAGAAACAAAATATAGGTTTTTAGATTGAATGTGAAAACAACCTATAAAATCCTTTCTTAATGAGGTAACCTCTAGCTCATAAAGTTCATCTGGATCAACTCTTCAAGTGAAGCAATCCTACATAACATTCCATAGACTAATTGGACGCACAAAGAACATCCCTGATATACTAACTTCCCGATAAAAGGACTTTAATGGTTATGATGAGCATCTCTCTTTTTGTGGGATATTTGTATGGGGAAAAAGCGATAATATAAGAAACCAGGCAAGAAAATCAAACTTAAATTATATTGCCAATTGCAAGCACACAAGATCAATGACATATGATAGCCAAATATTGTACATTTGCAAATACAATTGTGATAAAGGTAATTTGTGTTGCCTTCTGAAATAGGATAGGTTCGGATATAACTGATCCATGCTGCACCTCAAGGAGTGAATGCTTGATGGAATTAGGCTTCACTACTAAAAGAGGTGGAGGCCCCACAAAAAACATTGAGATCATATAATGGCATCAATATTTCGAGCCTACATTAGGCAATAGGGGGAAGAAACCGAGGGAGGGTAATTCTCAAATCCCAATTTTGTTTGGCAATAGAGGAAATGGATGGGAAACTACACTTGGTGCCAACAAAAAATGTTAATCCCCAAACACAGCAGGAAATGAGTGGGAAACACACAAGTTCACAAATTTACCCTTTATATTACCATTTTTTACAGTAGATTGATGGATTTACTTGTATATTTACCATAATAAAAATAATATCTCATCCATTTTCATTCATGGAAGAGAAATATTTTTCTCTCCAATTTTCTCTCTTTCACCTCTGGTTTCGTATCCTCTCTAAATTTGTTCCAAAAATTACAGTTAGAATTGTAAACAAGGGCCTAACTCACCTCAAAAGGTACCTCAAAGGGAGAGGACTGCCTCACACATAAGGAGTCATTTTAGCTCCTAATTAAGAAACGTGGGATATTTAACACGCCCAAATCATTTGGGGCGTAAAGCAAATATAAATGGGCAACCTCTACTCAGGTGCATACAAAATTAGCACAGCATTCTGTATGGACATTAGAATGCGTAGATCATAAACAACCTCCACTGCATTTTCTTTACCTATTTTAAAAGGGAGGACCAAATGTGTAAAAGAAAGTTTTATAAAGGCTTGCTTTAGTGCAACTGATTTCGACAAAATAAGCCCTAAGAAAAGCAAGATGAAAATCGATAACTCTGATTTATAATGTCTTTCAGTCAGAGTCTTGATTCTTAATTATTTTCCTAAAATAAATTAGCTGGCGGTTAGGTTCAGATGACCATCTTTGATTTTACAAACTGGGTGCACTTTTCTAAGGTTTGGTTCTTCTGGGATGGGTGGAGTAATAATCTTTTTGGGTCCTGAATAAAGTTTATCTTTCTTTATCTTTACTATCGGTCATCGATGTTAATACCCATATAAAAAGGGATCTCAGCTCAGTCCATGACAAATCAGGATTGTTTATTAATATTAGCCTGGGAAAATCTATAATGAGTTGTTTCCTACAATCAAACCCCAAAGCTTCACCAACTATGGTGTTGTGAAGTTTGTACTTCTCCGCAAATACGTAGTGTGTCCAAAAAAACCAAATTAATCAAATTTATCTGATCTCGTATTCACCACGGCGTCCTATGTCAGAGTGAGTAAGAGAATGCAGTTTTTTTCATCACATGTACCCAACCTCAAATCTTAATATCAATGAAGCAAAACAAAATAACCAAGGTTTATTCAAAATATGTTCTCGATATGTGATGAGGAGATGTATTACCTCTCTAGTCCATTAAGGTACTTGTCATATACAGAGAACTGAAGTCTACCACCAGTTGACAACGTAAGTGCCTCAAAAAGATTTTCACAGATAACGACATTGGCGATGATTGGAATTGATGGAGCTATACGTGAGAAAGCCTCTAACCCAACAGTCAAATCTTCTTCTACCTATAAGAAAGCGGACACCATAAATATCCATCCAATAGTAATGCCAAGCAAAAATACTAGGCAGTTTCACAACTTCTCCACAAACAGTTAGTTGAACGAAAACCTTAAAATAAATGAGCAAACTCACATTAACGAAAGGTTCGCTTTTAGCTGCCGGAATCTCCCAAGCTAGCATCATGTCAAATGTCAAGCGTCGAAACTTCTTATCAGTTAGATGACCACTTACTTGAACAGATACAGCCAGTGCTCTGAAGCAGCAGTACTCCAAGAAGTTCCTGGCATATCGAGATGGATGCTTTATAGAATCAGAAGCCTCCACATTGAAGCTCTCTTGCAGCACAGTTACAGGAGTGCAAAGGATTCTGCGTTGTTTTATTTATTTGTCCATGAGATTATAATTAAAATAAACAAAGAAGTGACATATATATCAAAGTGGCAATAAGAAAATCTCATCGAGAAGAAAGCATAGAACTACCCTACCTAGAAGAATTACACATAACCAATAGCAAAGAACAAAATTGGGCCAAACAAAATTAGAAGAAATACAAATAGCTACGACAAAGAAGGAAACAAGCAAGAAGCAGACAAGTAGTATATGTCACTTACTTAGAGCACCTTCGAACAATCATATTAGCAACTGGAGAAAGCTCCGCAATCCAATTCGTTCTTGAAGACGGAGACCTCCCCATCTCCTCAAATTCTTCATCGAAGAAACTTCGCTTGCTAAGTAACCATTTAAATGATCCTTCTCTTACTAGACCCTCAAGCATATTTATTGCTTTGCTAGTTGTTGCCATCTCGGCTCGTTGTTCCTAATCCAAGAACTAATTTCCCCCAATAGTTCCTTATCTCACCATAACCCCGCAACAAGTACCCTTTTCATTCAAATCAACCAGTTAGCTGATCAAAATTCATCAAACTACATACTCTAGTTTAATAATAATAATAATTAACTTCACCTAACTCAAAAAACCTAAGAATCAAGAACTTTCCTGAAAAATGTAACCAAAATCCCTTCTCAGAAGTCACATCCAGTAAAATAATTAAAGAAATGACCAGAGTACCTATTTGAAAAAGCTTTCAGGAAAGAAAACAATAAAAATGAATCAGCTATCTGAAATTTATACTCATACCTCAAATACGATTCAATTTGCAAAAATTCAAGGACCCCAGTCCAGAATGAGTTAGGAAAACCATCACCGAAGAATCCAGAATACCAAAATAAGAATAATGACCAGGTAGAGAAGATGAAACCATGAGAATGCTTGAAATGAGTTGCAAAGTATTATTGTGTCGTAATCGAGGATATATCAAAAAGGGAGGAGAGGTATTTGGATAGGAAGGTTTGATTGTTTATGTGGAATTGCGAGCTTGTGACGCGCAAGATTGGAGCGATCAAGCAACTGTGCACTCGTCGTCACCAAACGGAACAACTTTTGCTTTTGTGTAAAATATATCTCTAGTCCCTCAAATCTTTTACATTTTTTGTAGATAAGGATAAATTTTTCTTATTACATTTTTATTTTTCCATACCTATCTTTTGGAGGGTGGCAATTTACATTAATAGTGTTATGTTATTTATGAATTTTAGTATGATATAAATATAATAAAATGTCATTTTGAAAAAAAATATATAATAAAATGTTAATTGTATCAAATGAGTTATGGCTGTAAATTTGACTATTGGGACAACAATTGCCAGCATTAACTTGTACACTTCAATTAATCAACTATAAATTTATTAAAGTGCTTTTTAAAAAAAATTCTGATCAATATTATTATATGAGAGAAAAGAATACACATTATATAAAAGAAAAAAATTGAGCAATTTTAATCATCATTTTAATGGCCTCTTTGGTAATGAGTTTTTTTTAGGTAAAACTAGAAGTTTGAGGCAGTTTAGATGTTTTGACTATTTAAATATCTAATAGTGGTGTTTGGTGAATAGAAGAATTTATTGGATAAAAAAAAAGTAATTTTGAAAAAGTTGGTTTTAATGAAATTTTCGATTAGCTTATTGCTCCATATATTTTGAATGACATTTTTATCTCTAATTATTATTTTTTAATTCCAAATAAAGGGTTACACCATGTACTTTTTGTTATTTTACACAAATCTCTATTAAAAGTAAGTTAAGTTTTACGAAACAAATTTATACAATAATCTATTCAATTCAGCTAGTCAAAACAGCTAACTAAAAAGGTAAAGCTAACATAATAAGCTAACAAGTAATAGCTATTTAGCAAGCGAGGCTAATATCAAATTGTCTCGGTGTCATATGAATTTATAAAATAAAATAATAAAAAAATTATTTTAGTTCAATTAAATTTCAAACTCCATGATTTTAAACATGTAACATCTTTTTTTTAAAGCATGTAACACCTTTTTTGAAGGTACATATTAGTCCAATAGTAGCTCAGATAATAAATTCATAATAAATTGTACCACATGCTCCGTTTTAAAAAAAAAAAATATGAATCAGTTAAGTTTTACGAAACAAGTTTATACAATAAACTAATTAATTCAGCTAGTCAAAACAGCTAACTAAAAAGGTAATCCGCTAACAGCTGACCTAATCAGGTAACAAGTAATAGCTATTTATCAAGCAAGAGCTATTTATCAAGCAAGGCTAATACCGAATTGTCCCTATGTCATAGGAATTCATAAAATAATAATAAAAAAATTTAGTTCAATTAAATTTCAAACTCCATGATTTTAAACATGTAACATTTTTTTTTTTTGAAAAGCATGTAACACCTTTTTTTTTAAGGTACATATTAGCCAAATAGTAACTCAGATAATAAATTGTACCACATGCTCCATTTTTTAAAAAACATATGTGATTTTATGAGTAATAATGATATGGAAAAATCTTGTTGATGTAAAGGCTTAATACATTATTTGCTTTTTGAACTTGTCCAAAAAAGTTTGATTGACCTCCTAAATTTTCAAAGTATTTTGACAACCCTCTGAATTTGCATAAAATGTTCAATTAGCCCTCTAAACTTACATAAAATATAATCAATTAATAACTCGATTGCAAAAAAGTAAATTAAATACGGAATATGTATTGTACACGTCTTAGATTGTTATTACATAATTCATAAAATAGATTAAAAAGGAAGTTCTTATTTGTTCAATTATAAAATTTATCTTCTCTAATATTAGAACCGCATAGCCCGACCTTGATCATTTTACTTTTCTAAAAACGTATGCAATACATCTTCCACATTTAACTTTTTTTTTGAAACCGAGTGATTAATTGATTACATTTTACCCGAGTTCATTGGACTAATTAAATAACATTTTATGCAAGTTCATGAGGCAATCGAGACACTTCGAAAGTTCAGGAGGTCAATCAAACTTTTTAGACAAATTCAGGGGGCAAATGATGTATAAAGCCAATATAAAATGAACCACAACGCCATCATGGGTATCATATCATCGCCCACAAGATTGAGCCACATAATACGATTCCAACGTCATAATAGATCTCGCCTAAGATTAATTTGTCACAACACGTCACCATCTATTTTGTCCATAACAGAGCGATAAGTTTGAATCATATTAATTCCTTTTCAATGACCAACACAATCAAGTATTGTAATAGGCGCCATAAATCTTAAGGTTTGTAGTCCACCATCCAACCCAAAACGTCATTGTTGTCTTCAAGGTATTCATTCAATCACTAGCTTATTTCTCATAACTTTTGATCATTGTTGTTTTTATCCACATTATGTCCCTAAATATTTATTAGGCATCAGAGTGGAGCCATCGGTCTTCGTCTCCTCCCTTTATCCTTTTTTTTTTATCTTATTTCAAGTTCGTTTAGGGATCTCCAAGATTCAAGCACATCACTTGTTAATAACTTTTTAAATAACAGAATAAATATCTATATTGATTATTTTGCTGACCTTTTTGAACTTGTGAAAGCAAAGGAGAAGCAAAGTGGTTTTCACCTAATTAATTGGTTTGTTAGTATTAGATCTAAGTTTATTAGAATACTAAGGTGGAGATTTAAAACCATCATAGGATTTAAATTTAATAAGTCTAAATCTAACAATGGCTGATCAAATTCATTTCGTTAGTTACTGATAAGTGAAAACTACCGAAGAGAAGTACATGAAGGGTTTTGTATTTATGAAATCTAATGCAACAGTGATTTTGTCAAATGCATCTTAAATAAATTTCCATCCTAAATAAGATCGTCTGGACCGTGTAACCGCTTGAAATCGAAAATATCCTATGATTTTCTCCGATTAATCTCTTTGGCCATTTTTTGGCACCTAGGCAATTTTCAGTCATCTGGGCTCCGCCTAGGTGCAGTGTATCTCTATGTTATATAATTTTATATTATTATTTTTAA
The DNA here is from genome assembly GCF_963576675.1 of Euphorbia lathyris. NCBI lineage: Eukaryota > Viridiplantae > Streptophyta > Magnoliopsida > Malpighiales > Euphorbiaceae > Euphorbia > Euphorbia lathyris. Next base: position 43,047,542 of record NC_088911.1, read on the forward strand.
ATAGTATAATATATATTTTAATTAAATTTATATAATCATTTTTTGAGTAACAATTAAAATACAAAAATATAATTTGATTAATTCCCGATCAAGTCCCAACTAATCTCTGGTTAATCCTCCAAAGCTCTGTCTGCTCAACTAGTGTCTAACATTTTTTACAACCTTACTCATTAATACCCAAACTCGACTTAACTCTCATTTAAAAATTTACTAAATTACAAGCACGTGTATTTAAAATACATAGATTTAACAAGTAAATGTATAGGTTTAACAAATAAATAATTGGAATTGTATCTCTTAACTCATTGATACCAAAATATCGATTACTTTCTGATTGCTAGCTTCAAGTCACATGTGAAGGAAGAAAACTGTCAGACAAGAGCCGGACACTGGCGAACCCTCTCTGATGCTTAACTGAGAATGGAGAATACGTTAGGGATGGCAACGGGTAGGGTACCTGCGGGTAATGTCAATCTCAATCTCAAACCCTTACCCTTTTATTTTTTAATTACCCATACCCTTCCCATTACCCTAACAGGTATACCTTTTGCATCTCATACCCGTCCCATTTAATTCGCGGGTACCCGCGGGTACCCTTACCTGTTAAGAATCAATAAATGAAACAAAATATATTACAAATATAACAAAGTATAAATGTAATAAATCATCCATTTAAAAATTGAACACGTTGAACCTTAATTAATAAGAATAAATTAGCTTAGTGGTATCACTCAATAGTTGAAAAACAAAAGTTTGGGGTTCAAATCTCACGTCTTACATCTAAAAAACAATGATATTTATTAATATATAAAAAAATTATAACGGGTAACGGGCCGGGTACCCTGGGGGGTATTCTCATACCCGTCCCATTACCCTAACGGGTAATGGTTTTGATCTCATACCCATCCCATACCTTTTTATACAGGGTACGGGTAGTCCCATTAGGGTCGGGTAGTGCTGGGTACCCGCGGGTAGGGTACCCGTTGCCATCCCTAGAATACATAACTTGAAAGCAATTTGGTATAACTATGTAGTAAAGAATTGTGTACCTATGATTATGATCTACATGCTATTTATAGACAATCATTTACATCTTAGTTGTGCCTTCATACAAGTGTCAATTCATCGTTGGTTCGTAACCTATAATTCCGCAACATACTGAATTGAGCGTGCTCTTTGAATTTCGAAGCTCCTTTCCTACATTTATTCCGGAAAGGTCCTTCTTGATGGATGAGTTGGCCAGATATACTCATGCTGTTCCACAATGGATGTCTTTCTAAAGATTTTTTTTTGTTCCACAATATATGATATTTTGCTTCAATCTATGCACATTAATTTACTTTTACCAAATATACCCATATTTAAGTTGACTTTTTGCCTTCGGAATAGACAAAGTTACTAGTGGATGCAATTAATATAAATGTAACAAAAATCTTTTACTTACAATTAATTGCATTTCTTAATTAGTGTGTATTAACCTTAAAATACATGTATTGTGGAACAGAGGAAGTAGCATTCAACGGGCTTGTGCTTATTCGTTTAAGCCCATAACACTATTTAATACCATATCACCATAAAATAAAATTTTCATTTTATTTCAAATAAAAGCATATAATAATATTTAACATAAAGTTTTAAAAAAATAAGATTATAAAAAATAAACTAAAAATAGCGAGGATATATATTTCTATTCCATTAAAACATATTGTAAATTTTATTATAGGATTTGGAAGTAAAATGAAATTAAAAATGATTATGAAAAAACAAAGAGTAAAAAGAAATATAAAAAAAACAAAGAAAGAAAATGATCCTTTTAGTTATTCTTATTTTTCTAGCTCTACCAACGTAACTTCAACTGACAATTCACGGTATCAAACGGGTGGAATTTTTCACGAGGATTGAAGTTTCAGAAAGTAGACATCTCGAGGATTTCGTTACCTCATTTCGACCTTATAGAGTCTTTTTTAGTCCAAAATTTTGCTTTATTATCATTCCCAACATCCTAAATTTAATTCTCAGTTTTCGTTTTGCTCAATTACATGTCCGAAAACTCATTTCATATGCCTTTTGTAACTCGATTTTTTCTATTCTCAACAAATCGAAAATTTGATTCCTTTTGCATTTTTTTACCAAGCTAATTTGATCTCAAGTCGTTTTTCTTGTCTCCCTAAACGCTGCCTCAAGCTTTTTAACCTTGTTATTAAACTCGAAATAATCGTTCCAATTTCAAACTTTAATTCTCCAAACATCTAATTCCCTCACGTTTACTCATCATCAAATTGCTATTGAAATTTCACACTAAAGTTGTTCATACCTTTGATCGTCCATTCAAGTCTCTCTCTTGCTCGTCGAAACTAGGCCGATTTCGGCCGAAGATCCGTCAAAACTAGCCATTTATTGGCTTTAAGTTTGTCGTTTCAATTTCTTTCCATTCTACTATTAGCATTTCAAATTTGTTGTTTCGATTCCACATTCCAATTTCCATTTTATTCATATTCTGTTTTAGATTCAACATCTATAATTGATTTAGCTATTTTTGTGATAGATATAAATTTAATTGTAATTGCACATGTTTCATCAACACCTATGTAATTAACCCATTTCATATTAATAAAATAGATTTTTTTTCTTCAATCACCGCGTCAATTTTGGATTTAAATTTTCTTTATTTAACTTGTGGTAGCCATTAATTATTTAGTAAAGCTTTTATAGCGGCACTAGGAACCCAAGATGGATTTTTTCAATCCTTGTGTCTCCTGTCAATCGTTTCGTTTGGAATTCAAGTTTTTTGCGTGCATGTTTCATCACTTTAACCGTCCAAATTAATTGGGAATTAATTCCTCTGGCACGCCCACACTCAATCCACACGTGAAAAAGTTGAAATTAGTAATATCTAGTAATGTTATGAACATCACTAACAATTTTTGGCACGTTTAGTGGGGCCAAACATATTTTAATACAATTTTTTTAAGGAATAATTTCAAATTACACCGTGTGGTTACAAGTTTTTGTAGATTGGTATATATGGTTTTTTTTTGTTACAAACCAAACCTTGTGGTTTGCATCGTTAGCTGAATCAAGGCAAATGCCTTAACTTTGTTAAAAAAAATGATGACGTGATCGATGAGTATTTTGGAAAAAATTGACTTTTACAAGTCAACTCTTTCTTCTTCTTGTCCTCTTTTTTTCTTACTTTTTTTTGCCTGGAATTTCAAGAATGCTGGAATTCCAGAATGTTGGAAAATCTGAAAATTCTAGCGTTCTGGTTTCCATAACATTGGAATTTCTATAACTAGAATTCCAAAAAATGAAAAAAGAAGAAGAAGAAAGATGAAGAGTTGATTTTGACTTTCCAAAGTCAAAAAGTAAAAAATTGGTTATTTCTAAAATACCCATGCCTTTTAATAGAGTTAAGGCGTTTGCATTTATTCTGCTAACGGCGTAAAACCATAGAGTTTGGTTTGTAATAAAAAAATCACAGGTACCAACCTGCAAAAACTTATAACCACATGGTTTAATTTGAAATTATCCATTTCTTCTGTCATCTCACTTTCATTGTCACTAAAATTTGTTAGTCTATCATAACAATTTTTGGCACCCCCAGTTAGACTTCTTTTTGGCTCTTACGAGTTTTTCCATAATACTCCATGTTTCACACTCATTTTTTTTGCCTTACTTCACTATCACCAAAATTTGCTAGCTATCGCTGACAATTTTTTTTGCACGCCCACTAGGATCATTTGTTAAGCTTGGCCAAAAAATTTAGTTACCCTTTTTTCCTATACCACGTCCAAATTTTTTTTTTGTGTGTTTAAGTTTCCTTTATTTTGTGTGCTTTGTCACTAATTTTTTTTTCATAAATTTTTTGCTTATTTTACTTCAAGCAAACTAGGATGTTTATTTCTTTTATTTAAATTTAGTCAAATCTAATCATTTTTGTTCAACATTATTCACGGAGAATGCCTGCAAAAAATACAATAGCACCATTTTAATGTCAATAGACGTAAAACAATAAAATCTTGATGAGGACAGCATACCAAGATGCAAAGGATGCTACAATACCGATGTATTTTGGTGGTTTCAATTGATATCGTTATTTTACAGTAAATACAATTGTAGTGTGGGTCTATTGGTATACTATTTTTAGATGCTACACTGATGGTTATATTTAATTTATTATTAGTGACGAAAATGATATCGACTGCGAGTGTTGTGCTTATGTTTATCCCACATCATTTTATGGTGATGAATATGGCTCCTATGTGGAGCAAGTCCAACAGTCCCATGAAAACTCACATGATCCTGATTTTATTGAAATATGGGAGGATCTACGGATGAGAAACCATGATTTCTCGGATAGTTATTTCTATAACAATAGGGACCAAAATCTCTATTTTCATCATCCTTGTTGGCAATCTTGTTTTGAAAGAAGTATGGTCACAACTCTAATGGAGTATGAGACCTACCAAAATTATGCCTACTCCGATATGAGCTATGATAAAAATTCTTTCGAGGATTCCGGTCCTGATGCAGATGTGGAAGCATTTCAAGTTGTTGAAGACGATGGAGAATCAAATCATTACTTGTAAAAGAGAAGCAATCAAAGAACGACATGCTACAAGATTATCGTGAAACAACTTGAGAAAGAGATGGCTAATGTAATGGCTGCTCTAACTGCCACTATTAAAAGTTTCTCGAGGGGCATCCAAGAGGGATAATTCGATCATGATATAAAGTTAGAGACATCTCTCACACCTCTAACTCCCTCTAAAAATAGGAATGATTCATGAATTAGATGAAGAGGCAGAGGTGGCAACAGAAAGACAAAAGGAGGAAGATGTTCCCTATGATTGTAATTCTGAGTCTAGACATGAGGATGATGTATTTTCCAATGATTTTGATTCGGGGGGGGGGGGGGGGGGGCAGCGACAAAGAAGAGATTCAACAAGAATCCATTCTATAAATATTTCCCACAGATGTGAATCCCTTAAGTTAATTGAATATATAAGGAGTCCCGATATGAATAAGAAAGTAGTTATACAAGCCTAGGAATAAGAGGAAGATATATTCTGTTACCTTAATTCTGATTTCTGCCATGAGGATGATGACCTATCAAATACTATAACTTGGGGGCATTGATAGGGGTACGTTACCCCTATCTTTTAGCGTGATTTACGGGTTAATTTTAAAAGAAATAAATAAGTTTAATTACAAAAATAGAGTGTTTTAATAAAATAACGAAATAAAAATAAATTTCGTGCTTTCAGTCAATTTTCCTTGTTTTTGATTAATTTAGGAAATAAAAACGTCAAGCTAACTTGGCCTTCGAGATTTGTGTTTCAGGTACGAGCAAGGAGTGAAAAATCCACTCAATACGCGAGGCGCCTCATTCCTTACGCGGGGCGTGAAACATGGAGTCAGAAATAATTGCCCTTTCCACAAGCACCATGTGGAATCTAGTCAGCATACGCGAGGCGTATGCCAACCTACGCGAGGCGTATGACACATGTCAGAAATGATTAGCCTAATCCTGAAAGTCAGACTGCATGGTCTCCCTGAGTCAACTATCCCTACGCGGGGCGTGTGAGGGAATTCTTCAGCATTAAAAGTTCAGAGACTCATTTACGCGGGGCGTGCCTCAAGCTACGCACGACGTAAAAGGACCAAATCAAGCAATAAAAAGTCAGAGTCTCAAACACGCAAGGCGTATCCCAGTCTACGCGGGGCGTGTTTGAGGAAAATAAGATCTGGAATTGGTCCACATGCAGGAGATTTCTGACGGAATGGGCACACACGCAGGGCGTACACCACCATACGCGGGGCGTATTATGGGATTTCTGCACAGAATTATGTTCCTCCATGCTTGTACCTTGTGGAATTACAATCTTACCCCCAGCTTGATGTATAAATAAGAGTGACTAGCACTCATTTAGACACCTTAGACATTAGAGATATAGACCTTACACCTTACACCTTGTAATTCTTGTCATTTGTAGTTTTAGATTTTGTTTTAGGCTTTATATAGCCAAACTCTTCCACATTGAGGGCTTGTTCGTTGATTCCGGCATTCCATCAAAGTTCCGCTCCATTTCCGTGCACCAAGCTCGAAAGCTCCACCATCCAAGTCCTAAGAGACGGCTTTGAGTCCAGTTAGCTAGTTCCGAGGGTGGATTCTTCCCTTTACACTTGCTAATTAGCTTGTACTCATCCTATGTACCAGGCTTGGTTGTAATTCATATTTACATTCTCCATATTTATAATCTATGATTCATAATCTTCTTTTCTATATATGTGTTGATGTTTGTTACTTGTTTTGATATTCATAATTGATTATTATGTAGGAGAACGCGATTTCCGACGCCATTCGGGCTATCTTTAGGGATTCATATAGGTGTTGCCTTACCGGAAGTGACAAACCGGAAATCGTAGGAATTGACAAGCCACGGAACTTACGGGCCCTAATTTCTGGTCCCAAGCATTAGACACGCCTTGACTAGGAACCACCTAGTCTAAGTACTTCATGGGTCGGTTACACTACACATAGTCATCTTTGCAAGAGCAAACCATCAACCGTATAAACATTAGAAGTCGTTATTTGTCATAGTTATAACTTATCGCATCCACATCACTTCGTAGAGTTTTGTTATATAAATTTGCCTCACCCGTAGTTAGGAGTAGTTTGTAGTTGGTCCCTATATCAACCTCAAAGTATTCACCGCTTAAATAACGTATAAAACCGAGTCGTTTAATACTTGCAGTTATAAATCCCGTGGATTCGATACCCGGTCTTAACCGGATTATTACTTGATACGACGGGGTACACTTGCCCCTAAGTAGTGACGTCTAGCAAAGATAGAGCATTTAGAAAGATCACATCCATAGTTATAACGCACTTAACATACATTTCTTCGTAGAAAACACTACGCTAGATGGCACGCATCAAGTTTTTGGCGCCGTTGCCGGGGATTTATAATATCTTGCAATATTAGACAAAAACGTTTTATTGTTAGTTTAAGCATTCTTTTTGTATAAATTGTTTATATATACTTTTGCTAACGTCATTCCTTCTTGTTAATATTGTATTTTATTTCATTCTTTTTATGCACAAGTTGTCCTCTTGTTCCTATTGATCTCGAAATTGAACGTACTCTTTGTAGGATTCTGAGAGGAAAAATGGCAAACCCCAACACCGAGGTCAACCAGCCCGAAGGAAACCAAAGGCTGCATGTGAACAACATCCGTGGGGGCAATGACACACGTTCGATGATGGAGATCCTTGCTCCGCATCATCCCCAAAACCGTAACGGAATTGTCGCCCCCACAATACTGGCCAACACGTACGAGATAAAAACCGGCATGATCCAGCTGATACAACAATGCGGTCAATTCGGAGGGGAACTCCATGAGAGCCCCAACGAACATCTCGACAAATATCTTATGTGTGCCGACACCTCTCGGCAAAATGGTGTTCCCGTTGAGGCTGTGAGACTAAAGTTGTTTCCTTTTTCTTTAACAGGACAGGCGTTGGAGTGGCTACACTCGTTGGAGGCGGGATCCATCACGTCATGGGAGGAGCTCGAGAAGGAGTTCCTTTCCTACTATTTCCCACCATCCAAAACGGTCAAGTTACGGACTGATATAACGTCTTTCAAGCAACTGGAATGCGAGGCCCTTCATGCAGCTTGGGCTAGGTTCCGGAAGTTGCTCCGAAACTGCCCCCACCATGACATCCCAAAGCACGACTTGGTAAGTACCTTTTACCATGGTTTAACCCCCACTAATCGTGCGACTGTTGATTCCGCTACAGGTGGGGATCTATTTCAGAAGTCAGCAAGTGAGGCCTATGAGCTCATTCACGAGCTCGCGAGAAAAAGCGTGCAGTGGCAAGAGGATCGGCTTGCCGGACCGTCGCGACATCAAATGTTCGCTGTGGAGAAAGAGGCTCCGAAAAGTTCCATAGCAGAGATGAATAAGAAACTTGACTCGTTAATTACCCAGCTAAGCCTCAACAAAAGTGCACAGGTCCTGATGTGCAATCACTGTGGTGGAGACCACGACGGACTCAATTGCCAAGCCGGTAGCCCTTTCGCCGGCGACATCGAGAGTGTAAGTTATGTAGAAGGCAATCCAAGGTATAATCCTAATCCGAACTCCTATCACCACCACAATAATAATAACAGCGGTTGGCGGCCTCGGTACCAACACCCGAACTTGTCATATGGCAATAATAATAACGTGTTGAGGTCCCCATCCGGCTTTAAGCAAGAAATATCAGGAAAACGGGCTCGGACAATCACAAGCCATACCCGGTAATCGGAACGCTCCACCTCCCGACAATGTACATGGCCAATCGGTCACGTCTTTGTTGAAGGATATATTAACCCGTCTTTCCGATAGCGAGGTGTTTTGCAGGGATCTTAGCCGCCAAGTAGCCCATCTGAACCGTCAGCAGCAAGAAAGGCCACTAGGAACCCTCCCAGCGAACAGCGAACAAAATTCGCGGGGCAAAAATTGGGAATCCGGACAGGCGATAACGCTCATGAATAGTGGAGGTTTGGACCCGTCAAGTTCCAACTCGGACAACTTACATTGAGCCGCCGCACGAGAAAGTCGAGCTACTGTTAGACGAGGTGCCGTGGCCTAATCTCCCGGGCGGACCGGAGGGTGGACACCTCATGGCGACGTAAGCGGTGATTGGCGCCGAAAGCAACCAATCGTGGAATCAAGCTGCTCGGCAGGACCTGAGCTCGGAGTATGGAAGAGTCGCCACCCACGAATGGGAAAATGAACACCGATCCCTTGCGGGAGACCGGTGAGGGTTCGGGAAACTTAGGTACGAGCCGAGAAGGCTAGCTCCTTTCCGGAGAAAGGCTACTAGGCACCCCGACATCGCCCGGTTATGAACCACCGGCCTCCTACTCAGCGTGTTAGGCGATAACGGACTAATCGCATATTTCTTTAAGTTTAAAATTCATTTGAAACCTTTTCTTTCTCGTTTTGAAAACCGTTTTGAGCATATATTATTGAAAGCCATTTTGGTAAAGAATCACCCATTTACATCAGTTCAAGATACATAAGAGAGAGAGGGGGGAGAAGAAAGAATCGATTCGTTTACAATGTGATTTATGCTTCGTATTACACACTAACTATAAACTAAACTCACTTCCCAAAAACGAGTTTATTTACATGGTTCGTATCTTAATCGCCGTTGGAACAATTTAGGTACGTTTCAAAACCCCGTTTAATGACGTTCACTCGAATCGCCGTTGGAACGACTCGAGCGTTCGAAAATGTTGAGATAAAAGTTTTAACAAGAAAACGTGATTAAGCATACAAGTCAATTTATTTTGTTCAAAAACCATTTAGGAAAACAATTCAAAAACTCTATTATTTACAATTAAAAGCAATTTTAATTACAAGGTTCGCTTAATCCGTCGTTGGAACGAATTAAGGTTTTAAAACGTGATGTTTAAGAAATGGTTTAAAAATGTCAAGAAAACATTATTTATACTTTAAGAACATCTAGAAAAGCTTTAATTTAAACAAACAAATTAAACTCTCTTTTTTGTAATTTATTTTCCCCTTTTCACTCAATTAATCCTTACTTGAATATAATTACAACAATAAATGAACTAAACCAAAATTCATCAATTGAAAACTAATTTAAAACATATATCCCCAAATGCCAAAAGAATAAGGAAATAAACATATACATATATATATACTTATATATTAAAAAATAATGACATACATATAACTTTGAAAACCAAGTAAAGGATACCACCTAATATAGCTAAGTATATGTATAATAATGAAAATAACACTAAGTATGATATACTATAATCAAAACTCATGAAAATAATGAATAAAGTTTACAAATAAGAAAATAGCTTTCGGTTCAAAAATATAACTTATATCATAACCCCAAAAATCAATTAATCATCCAAAAGTCCAAAAAACTATACATATATACTTATATATAATTTATAAAATCAAATCAATATAAATCAAATTCTTAATATAGAATAAATAGATATATAATATGTAAAGGGAAAAGTACAAAAATAAACCTTGTGGTTACATCCATTTTCGAACAACACCCATGTGGTTTAAAAGTTTGCAAAGTGGTACCATGTACTTCATTCCGTTAGCAAACACATACAAAATTGACTAACGGTGTTAAAAGTCAAAGGGAAAAGAGTTGATTTGGTCCTTATATTTATTTATTTTTATAAATTGACCCCCTTATTATCTAATTATCTCAAATAAACCCCAAAATAAAAAATAAAAATCAAATATACCATCTTCTTCATCTCTCTTTCATTTTTTTTCTTATTTATCTCTCTTCTCTCTCCTCTTTGTTAATTTCTCTCTCTAAAATCAATTGAATTTTCATGTTTTCAATTTAATGACGCTTATACTCTATCTCCTTCTCTCTCTAGCCTAACCATTTTGATGATAAACAAGACCTGGAGTCTTTCTTGTGCTTTTTCCTTGTCGAACATCGCAGTACTCTTTTCCATTGTTGTTCTCAACTGTACAATGTTTTTGTTATCAGTAGCCTCAATTAGAGAGTGGGAAACAAAAATTGGTCAATAAAACATAACTTGGATTCAGTCTGGTAAGTTTCAAATAATCTAATAAACACACTAGAAGTTTATTCTCAAACCTTCTTAGCAGTACCAAGCATTTCAATTTTTACTTTGTCAAGACTCAAACCACGAACTTCATAAACACTAAACAGTTAATCTTAGTCATGACACCATTATCATATATAAAAACAGATACATGATGTGCACAATCATATAACCTCTCCGCCAGTAAAAATGGCAAGATCGTCTAAACTCGCTCGTCTGTTCTCCCCAAAACCAGGAGCTTTAATGGCACAGACCTATACAGCACAAAATCATTAGTGAGTAGAATACACCCATTCCTTGAGGTACAGGAAATTAAAGTTGCAAGTGAAAATTTAGGAAATATAATTAAAAACTAAATATGGAATTTTTGTATTCCATACGCTTTCCCATGCATATCTAGAAGCCTGGAACTTCTAAAGATCTAAGTTATGATATGTTAGTTGATGGACATTGAAAAATAAAATGCCAAGCACAGCAAATATTATCTACCTATTCAAAGAATCCATTTCTTGTTCATCTTCAAAATGGTTAGGCTATAGAGAGAAAAAAAGAGAGTATAAGTGTCATTAAATTGAAAACATGGAAATTCAATTGATTTTAGGGAGAGAAATTAACAAAGAGAAGAGAGAAGAGAGAGAAATAAGAAAAAAAAATTAAAGAGAGATGAAAAAGATGGTATATTTAATTTTTATTTTTTATTTTAGGGTTTGTTTGTGATAATTAGATATATAAGGGGGTCAATTTATAAAAATAAATAAATATAAGGACCAAATCAACTCTTTTCCCTTTGACTTTTAACACCGTTAGTCAATTTGGTATATGTTTGCTAACGGAATGAAGTACATGGTACCACTTTGCAAACTTTTAAACCACATGGGTGTTGTTCGAAAATGAGTGTAACCACAATGTTTATTTTTGTACTTTTTCCATATGTAAATAATAATTATATAAATCCAAAGTACATTTATCAAATATTTTACATAATTAAATAGAGGTATATTTAAGAAGAAATGTTAAAAGAAGTAATAAAAAGGCTCAAAAATGGGTATTTAGAGTTCCAGCATATTTACCGATGGAAAATCCGTCGGTAAACAGCAATCAGTGACAGAAAAAAAGAATTACAGAAACAATCCACAACTTTCCAGATTTATTCAAACACCTTAAATTAGATCTATTCTATCGTTTTGGAACTCCGAACTACCAAAAATGGATCATAGTCTATAACGGAGGTTCTTAAACGATGTTTTTTATTTAAAACGTTATTTAGAAAAAATTTCTAAAACTTATAATTACAACGTTTTTAATACCCGAACTACCTTTGAATCGGATCACGGTTCGTATTGGGATATTAAAACGAGGTTTTCATTTTAAAAACAAAACCGAACGTTTATCTAATACGAGACGAAAATTAAATAAATACGAAAAATTAAATAAAACGTGATAAATAAATAAATATATAACTAAATAAATAAAATTATAACATAAAAATAAATAAATAAAAGAAATAAATAAAATAAAATAAAACGAGTCTAGTCCTCGGATAATACCTCAAGTTCGGTATCTGACAGTCGAAGTCGGTCGATTCCACGAGTTGTGATTTTCCGGTGTTTTTTTATGTTTTTGATAAAATATTTAACTTTTTGGAGATTTTCAATTTTTAGGAAAAAAAATGTTTTCTCCCAAAAAAAATCAACTTTCTCTCTCTAGAAAATGTTCTAGTGTGAGAAGCTCTCCAAAATCCCCTCCTAAATGCATTGGGATCCGTGCCTTAAATAGGCACCGGATCCTGGAAGCTTTGGGCGACGCCCAAATAAAATTGGGCGTCGCCCAAAGCCGGTTGGGCGAACGCCCAACCTAGTTGGGCAAACGCCCAACTTTCGTTGGGCGGACGCCCAACATTAGTTGGGCGAACGCCCAACATGGTTGGGCGAACGCCCAACTATCGTTGGGCGTACGCCCAACTTCAGTTGGGCGCGTGCCCAACCAGCGTTGGGCGCGCGCGCCCAACCAGCGTTGGGCGCGCGCGCCCAACTGACGTTGGGCGTTCGCCCAACGACCGTTGGGCGTCCGCCCAACGTCGCTGGGCGCTCGCCCAGCGACTGCCGGGCGCAATCGCCCAGCGGCTGCCGGGCGCGTTCGCCCAGCGGCAATCGGGCGTGCGCCTCACGTTGTCGGGCGCGCGTGCCCCACGGTCGTCGAGCGCGCGCTCCGCGCTGCCGGGCCTGCGCGCCCAACGGACGTCGAGCGTGCGCCCCGCGCTGCCGGGCGTGCGTCCAACTGTCGTCGGACACACGTCGGCTGTCGCTAGGCGCTCGCACCACGCCGCTGAGCACTCACGAGTCGTCCACTTGACGACCGCGACTCACATTAACTTTTCTTTTCTTATTATATATTTTTGTTTTAAAACTTCCGGAATCAACCGCTTCGACCGTCTTGTTTATAGGTTTTCGTCACAGGTCCTCCGACTCGGTGTCCGACTCTAAACATAGCCTCGGTTTGCGTTCTTCAAACCTGTTGTATATATGTTTCCAATCCGTTTGTTAGTCTTCGGCATTATTCTTATCAACGAAAAACAAATCCCATATAGATCCAAATATCTCACGTAGGGCGTACACACCGTCACGCCCCGCGCATCTGAGCCTCTGGCCAAAATCGGCCTAAAATTCACCTTCCACGCAGGGCGTGTTCCCTTCTACGCCCCGCGTGATTGCCTTTTTCGTGTTTAAAAAGCTCAGAAACTCAAACACGCGGGGCACCCTTCTGCCTGCACCCCGCGTATTTGAGTCTCTGCCCAAAAAGAGCTCAAAACGCAAAGCCTACGCGGGGCGCCCCCTAGGGCACGCCTCGCGTAGGACCCAAACTTTAGAGGGCCTCATTTTTAATTTCCATGTCTATTTTTGTTTTTGTTTTTCTCTTCTTTTGCGACGTCCTTGGAATAGACGTCATTTTAATAACGCGGAGGGTCGTGCAACCCCGCACTTTCAGTTTGTTTTGCACTAACAAAAACAAAAATAAATAAAAATCAAATAAACAACAAAATAATTGAACTAATTTATCGATTCTAAAATTTTTCCGACACACTACCTCCCCCTCGGAAATAAAATAAAAGTTCCGTTATTTGTCCTTAAAATAAAAAGACGGAACACAAAGGATCGGTTTTAATAAGAAATTTTAGTCTTAATTTTGAAGTTCTAGAATTTATGCAAAGCCTAGGTTTATACTAAACAAAAGCATCGAGTCCTAACCCACATGTCATCTCCATAATGAAATTTAAAAAGGCAATAAAAACGGGATGTTTGAAAGTTTAGCAAAGACTCGATAGTACACAATTTGAACCCAAAATTTTGTGAGGTAATTTGAGCCTAAAGGAGTTCGTACGAGAACTCTATTCCTTTCACAATTTTTCGAGAGCTTTGACTTCACTCGACTCATAGAGTTTGCACCTAATACCAGGTTAAGTACACCTATTTTGGTTAAAATGACAATAGATGATAAAACGAGCCCACTTAGTCTAATTCTTTTTTTAATTTATTTTTCTCGTTTTTATCAACCTCTAGGAAACCCCCTTGAGCCTACTAACCGACTTTTCTTGTTAACACCCTTTTAACAATTAACCCTCTTTTCCCTCGTGTTTAAATACCAACTGATAACAATCCAAATTATTCTTGAATAAGGAATAAGGGAAAATTAATAGAAATAATGGCAAACCATTATTTCTTCTAAAAGAGATATTTATGCATCATTAATGTGGAATTAATGATAATTAATGCAGAATTAATACAGGGGCGAATATGCAAATAATGAAGAAAAAGAAGGAGTTTCTAGCATTATGCCACACCACGTGGACCATGGCGAGATACGCCATAACGAGATATGCCCGATGAGAGCGAGTAGTGGAGACCCGCCATTGTTCTCAATGAGAGCGTACATACGCCTTGACGGATCAAAGAATACGAAAAGGCGCCTTTATTACCATCCATGAATGGGAATAAATACAATTAAATGGCAATTAATAGCCATTAAAGGGGAATAAAGACTTGACTATTCGAATACCTCAACTCTGAGGGTTTCAATGCTAAATGCTGGGATTAATGGAGAATTGATAGCAATTAAAGACGAGTAATGACACGACTCTTCACCTGCTTCCCCATTAATGCTGAAGGTTACATAAACCTATATAAATACCCCAGCTTCCTAGGATCAAAGGTACACTTACTGATTCTCTACTTTTGTGCTTACAGTTTATTCTCAAAAATATTACTGACTTTGGCATCGGAGTGTCCCCGGCCGATCCCAATGGCGCCTCACAGGGAAGTGCTCCGATCAAGGATTTTTCCACAAGTTATCAATTGGTGCGGTGAGCGTGGATCTCTAACAAATAGAAGATCACAAAATCTTGATTGTACAGAGTTTCACAAAGAACAAAACAATGGAGTCAACAGAATAGAAATCACAATCTTAAACTTTGGCTCAATCAGTACAACAAATCTATCTAAAGATACAGTTCTCCATATATTGGTGGGAAAGAGTTTTCTACATTAAATCTGGAATTTTATGATGAAAAAGATAAGTTTCCTCCCCTTTCTTATTCCATTTTTAATTAAAAAAAATTGAGATCCCTCACTCTTATAAAGTGCTATGAATATCATTACATGTTATTATGATAAATCTAATAAACTGTGAAAGATGAAGTCATAGACACAAATCTTTCATTAAATCTTGCATGCTTACTATGCCCTCATATTTTTATGCATGACAAGTATAATATGATATTATCATTGAATTAGTACAAACGCATGTATAAGACCCGTAATCTTGGGATTTACAAAAAAAAATCATCCATTCAATGTGATTTTGTCATTTGATATTAAAATATCATAGAAGGGCTCATGTAATTACAAATGATTTAGATCTGGTCGGTCTTTTGGATGAACATGCATATAACTATTAGAAGAAATTACAAAAAAATCATATTTGGTTTTTCCTTGTACAATTCACCATCTATATATGGCTTTTCTCCTATATAGTACTTTTAATATCAGAAATTCATATTTTTGAATATTGTTTTGTCAAACAATTATTTCATTCATTTTTTTACAAGGATGTGTCTATTCATATAAAAACTGTTTATTTGACATTGTTTGAATTTCTGTTACCAACACAAGAGTCTTGAAAATATTGAGTCTATTTGTAATTATCCTGTAATTGTCCCTAACTATTAAGGCCATTATGGGCTGATGAATTACCAAATTGGATAAACAAAAACTTTCATGTCCTGAGCTAACTACAAAATAGTGCAAGTGTCGGTTTCGGATCAGAATATTAATTTATGCAAAATTCTTAGGATATACATGAGAATTCCTTAAAGATTGGAGGATTGTATGTGAAGGTAGGTGAGAGTAGATTTTGAGTAATTTTTCTTGCACTCCAAATTGGAGGAGAATCATGGTACATGTATTTTTCTTCCAAAATTACCCTTTCTCTTTTATTTTATTCGTACAAATGAAATGATATAAGAGTAATTTTATATATAACTATATTATTAAATCATCACTTACCTTTCTTTAATTACACCTCATTCAAATGAGGCTTTAATGATCTCTGAATGCCATTAATGTATGGATGCACAATATTAATTATAAGTAAATAGCAACTATGTAAGATATCTTACCCAATATAGAATGTCATAACTTTGATGACGTTTAAAATAAATATGCTATCTTGGATATTAATGCGCATTGAAATACAAAAGGACATTGTTCTTAAACCATTCTCATTATGGTTATTTATTAAGAATTCATTATGATATTCATGTGCAGTATCAATCTTTATGGTTATGACCGTTATACGTCGTATTATTATTAAAACAAGCACGATTAAAATTCTATTATGAATTTGTTTGACATATAATATTTACTCGGTTTTATCCTTTGACTAAGTTCATTCTAGAGTCAGAGACCAACGTGAAGGAATTATTAAGTTGATTCCGAGATGAACTAAAAATTCCATAAAGAGAATTGCATCATACATGATATTTGCCAACAAGGCCAATGCAAACAGTCTTTTGCTATGAAGTATGTTCTATGGATCAAGCCATTGATCCCCAAGGTGAGTGAATATAGCTTTTATGCCTTACCACAATCTTTTAATAATGGACAGAGCATGCCCCACTTCTGGAGTTCTTTCAGTGCTAACCCATAGGTACAAGGGAGTTGCTAATACTACAACCAGTGCAAACACTAACATGAAAAATAAAGCTCAATCCAAAGAAGTGTATATGCAGAGTCACTTCAGAAAAATTCCTTGACTATGTCATTAGCAAAAAAGGTGAAAAGAGCGCCTAAATAAAAGCCATGTGAGGAAAAAGGTGAAAAGAGCGCCTAAATAAAAGCCATGCGAGGAAAAAGGTGAAAAGAGTGCCTAAATGAAAGCCCCACTAAGGGTGAGAAAGATCCAGAGGTTGAATGGGCGGATCATCGTACTAGAAAGATTGTCAACAAGCATATCAAAGTATAAAACAATTCCTAGCAGAACCACCATTGATGAGCAGACCAATCTGAAGGGGAGACCTGCATTTGTATCAATCTATCATGGATAAAGCTATGTGCACCGTGGTTATTCAAGAAGAAGAAGGTCAGCAGTTCACCATCTATTATGTTAGCAAAATGTTGAAGGATGTGGAGACAAGATATTCGAAGCTAGATAAAAAGGCTCCCACGGTTGTAGCAACATCCATATGCGTTAAACCATAGCTCCAAGCATAACCTCAACATGATCGAGATCAAGATCAAAAGCTAGCTTCACCATCATGATTCAACAGTGAACACACGAATGATGAGATTGAAAGGCGAGTGCCTGCCGCTCTGGATAGACAAGAGAACAATGCAGAAAGATACGCCATCCAGTTAATAGGAATTCGCCATTCACAGCGTGAATCATGGGGTACGAGGCGGAAAAAATGATTAAAGCTTCCAACTTGCCACAATATAAAAGAAAAGAATCAATATAAGCGGGACATTACATATCCCAAACCCAAAGGAGGGGAGCATGTAACCGTTGGAAGAAACGCCAAAGCGTACTACAGGTTGGCCACCACACTGAAGCTTGCTGGGAGCTGGCAAACTAGATAGCTTTATCCAGAATAACAAATAACAAGATGACAAGCAGAAGACAGATCCCAAAAATAAATTCAAAAGTGTCATTAATGTCATAGCAGATGGACCAGTGTATCAGCCACCCGTGGAAAAAGCAAAAATATCCGTTCTGGATAAAACATCCCTCAATTGCCCCTTTTGCAGAAACAGGTCTAGTAATCTCTCCACATACAGATGCATTGACAATTGAAGGATGGGAGATGAAATAAAGCGAGTAATGGTAGACACGGGCAGTTCTTGCAATGTCATCACCATAGGTGCATTCGCCAAACTAAAGGTTGATCCGATCCAAATAGAAACAACCATTGTTGACATCATTGGAGTGACGGGTCACACTATCCAGACCAAGGGCCAGAGGTTGCAGCCCTAATTTCCATCCGTCGTCTGACAATGTACATTCCCACCAGCAAAGGAGGAGTAATGATTAGCGGGAACCAAAAGGTGGCTAAAGAGACTTATACTCGGCGTCACTATCAATCCGCCCATAATCCAAAGAGGACGAAGGTGAGAAATATTAACTTGTCACTACAACTTTGGGCGACACAGAAACGCTCCTTATTGCTGATGGAAAGCGGGTGCGGATCGCCAAAGGATTAAAACTTGAGATCAAAGAGGATGTTAAAAAAGTTCTCATTGAGTCTGAAAGCGTATTTACATAGGAGAATGAGATCCCCACAGGAGTAAGCCCAGATGTGATTACTCATAAGTTAAACATCATTGAGGATGCGGTTCTATATGTGCATTAAACTGTTATAGTATCCTATATTTTATAATTTATTCTTTCTCGCCATACTTCTTATATTAATTTGCCTAGCTTTTAGTGCTGATATACGCCCAGTGGCTGGCGAATGAAAAGTTCCACAGGTGGATCAATTACCTCAAAGATAGGACAATTGATCCCATCACGGGCGGATCCCCTTTCCATAAAGATAAGAAGTACAGACCCTCAGGAGCTTTCAAATGAGCTCAACTCTCTCCTCAAAGACAGGAAAAGGATTGACCACCATCAAAAGCGGGTTAAAATCGTCTCAAACATGAGATCATTACACCCTCAACTTTCTCCTCAAAGATAGGAGAACACTCTCATAGGCGGATCCATCTTTAGATGATCACCATTCGAGAAAGAGTTAAAACATTCCTTGGACGCAAGGACTTTACACTCTCTCACTCCCTTCCCAAAGAAGGGTTCACAAGTCCTACGGGCGGATCGCTTCACCTCAAAGATAGGTAGCAAGTTGATCCCCTAGGAAGCTTTACTTCCTCTAGAAGGAATAGAACAGCTTCAAACCTTCACAAAGGTTCGCACAACGGAGTATGGCTGGCCACCTACTCCATATTAAATCCTACAAACTTATATATTTACTTATGCAAACGTAAAATTAAATGGCGACCATAAGGATTAAAACAATTGTACTTATGTTTTACAAACAATCGGACAATAATCTCAGCGGCGGATCGATCTACCTCAAAGATAGGAAATAATTGATTGTCGTCAGAGACAGAGTTAAAACATTTCTCAGACGTGAGAACTTTACACTCTCAAATACTCTTCCCAAAGAAGAGTCTCAAGACCTGGCGGCAGATCGATTCACCTCAAAGATAGGAAGCAAAATCGATCGCCTAAGGCAGCTTAACTTCCTCACTAGGAATAAAAGCTTCTAACCTTCACAAAGGTTCACACATTAGGGTACGGCTGGCCACCTACCCTAAACAATCGGAGAAATCCTAAACCAGATTCTAAAAAGTTACTTGCTAAAAGATATAATGCATTAGTAAAAATAGTTCTGGAAAGAAAAGGGTTCATCCAACAATGAAGCCTCGTCTTCATCCAAGTAATGAAGCCTTGTCTTCATCTCCAAATAATGAAGCCTCGTCTTCATCAAATTAATGAAGCCTCGTCTTCTTTCAATTCATGAAGCCTCGTCTTCATCCAATTCATGAAGCATCATCTTCATCCAATTAATGAAGCCTCGTCTTCATCCAATTCATGAAGCCTCGTCTTCATCCAATCAATTAAGCCTCGTCTTCATCCAATTAATGAAGTCTTGTCTTTATCCAAACAATGAAGTCTTGTTTTCATCAAAGTAATAAATCTGCATCTTCATCATAGAAATAACAAAGTCTCACCTCCACAAAATGCACAAAAGTCCCTAAATGGCTGATCATTCTTACTGATCCCTAAGTGCGGGTCATTCTCCTCAATATGGCAGAACTGAACAAAAGAAGTCCCTAAGGCGAATCATAATCCTATGCGGTAGGAATAAATGGTCCAATAAAGGGCGGGTTATTCCTTTCTAAAGGAAATATAACTCTCAAGAAGCCCCTAGAGGATAACAATGGATACAGTTGGCCACCTATCCACAAGGAATCAAAAGCCCCAAAACGTGCATCATATCCATATATGATCCCACATAGGGCGGATCTTGTTCATAAGATCCCGCATAAGGAAGCCTAAAAAGGCGCATCATTTCCATATATGATCCCCCATCTAGGGCGGGTCCACTTTCCTCCAAGATAGAAAAATAAAACACCATTTAGACAGCCCTAAAGAGCTTTTTATACCTTTAGGGGGGGCTTCTGATAACAATCCAAATTATACTTGAATAAGGAATAAGGGAAAATTAATAGAAATAATGGCAAACTATTATTTCTTCTAAAAGAGATATTTATGCATGATTAATGTGGAATTAATGATAATTAATCCAGGATTAATGCAGGGGCGAATATGCAAATAATGAAGAAAAGGAAGGAGTTTCTAGCATTATGCCACACCACGTGGACCATGGCGAGATACGCCATAACGAGATACGCCCGATGAGAGCGAGTAGTGGAGACCCGCCATTGTTCTCAATGAGAGCGTACATACGCCTTGACGGATCAAAGAATACGAAAAGGCGCCTTTATTACCATCCATGAATGGGAATAAATATAATTAAATGGCAATTAATAGCCATTAAAGGGAAATAAAGACTTGACTGTTCGAATACCTCAACTCTGAGGGTTTCAATGCTAAATGCTGGGATTAATGGAGAATTGATAGCAATTAAAGACGAGTAATGACATGACTCTTCACCTGCTTCCCCATTAATGCTGAAGGTTACATAAACCTATATAAATACCCCAGCTTCCTAGGATCAAAGGTACACTTACTGATTCTCTACTTTTGTGATTACAGTTTATTCTCAAAAATATTACTGACTTTGGCATCGGAGTGTCCCCGGCCGATCCCAACGACGCCTCACAGGGAAGTGCTCCGATCAAGGATTTTTCCACAAGTTATCACCAACAAAATCAATTCGCACCCGAAATAAGTCAAGGCCTTAATAAGTAAGCACCATAAGTTCTCGAAATCGTTTTTGTGCCGCTCTCAAAACAAAAAGAAAAAGAAAAACACAACAAAGAGCAAAAGGCATTCTCAAGCTCCACCCGAGCAATTTCGAGTTATATTTTACAAACTTACCAAGGCCAAAACAAAACGCGGTGCAATCATCAAAATGGTATTTGAACTCGAGTTCTCAAAAATTAACCACTAAAAAGCCACCCACATTACAACCCCCCTCCGGGTTCATTTTTAATATTGTCTAAACCATAACATAGGAGGAAAAACCCGGATGAAAATGCAAACACAAAGTGATCTTGGGTAAGTGCAAAGAAGAGTGCTAAAACACCGACCCACCAAAGTTTGAGTGTAAGAGTGAAATCCCTTGGTGAGGTACTATTGGGTTCTCAAAAAATATTCAACCCCCGTTAATATTGCCTATTAATTTTGATCACGGAGGTTTCAAACAAGTTTTGGTCACTCGATTGTTTGCGTAGGTACTTATCGAAAACTTTGCATAAAACTGTAACTTCGAAATCATGCACTTGGTAAAACCAACCAACGGTTTGTTTCTTAATAATCTCAATCCCTTGTCTTTCGATTTCTTTTACTTGAGGACAAGTAAAACTTTAAAGTCCGAGGAGGTTTGATAGGGGTATTTTACCCCTATCTTTTAGCGTGATTTACGGGTTAATTTTAGAAGAAATAAATAAGTTTAATTACAAAAATAGAGTGTTTTAATAAAATAACGAAATAAAAATAAATTCCGTGCTTTTAGTCAATTTTCCTTGTTTTTGATTAATTTAGGAAATAAAAACGTCAAGCTAACTCGGCCCTCGAGATTTGTGTTTCAGGTACGAGCAATGAGTGAAAAATCCACTCAATACGCGAGGCGCCTCATTCCTTACGCAGGGCGTGAAACATGGAGTCAGAAATAATTGCCCTATCCACAAGCACCATGTGGAATCTAGTCAGCATACGCGAGGCGTATGACACATGTCAGAAATGATTAGCCTAATCCTGAAAGTCAGACTGCATGGTCTCCCTGAGTCAACTATCCCTACGTGGGGCGTACTACCTTACACGCGGGGCGTGTGAGGGAATTCTTCGGCATTAAAAGTTCAGAGACTCATTTACGCGGGGCGTGCCTCAAGCTACGCACGGCGTAAAAGGACCAAATCAAGCAATAAAAAGTCAGAGTCTCAAACACGCGAGGCGCATCCCAATCTACGCGGGGCGTGTTTGAGACAACAAGATCTGGAATTGGTCCACATGCAAGAGATTTTTGACTGAATGGGCACACACACAGGGCGTACGCCACCATACGCGGGGCGTATTATGGGATTTTTGCACATAATTATGTTCCTCCATGCTTGCACCTTGTGGAATTACAATCTTACCCCCAGCTTGATGTATAAATAAGAGTGACTAGCACTCATTTAGACACCTTAGACATTAGAGATATAGACCTTACACCTTACACCTTGTAATTCTTGTCATTTGTAGTTTTAGATTTTGTTTTAGGCTTTATATAGCCAAACTCTTCCCCCTTGAGAGCTTGTTCATTGATTCCGGCATTCCATCAAAGTTCCGCTCCATTTCCGTGCACCAAGCTCGAAAGCTCCACCATCCAAGTCCTAAGAGACGGCTTTGAGTCCAGTTAGCTAGTTCCGAGGGTGGATTCTTCCCTTTACACTTGCTAATTAGCTTGTACTCATCCTATGTACTAGGCTTGGTTGTAATTCATATTTACATTCTCCATATTTATAATCTATGATTCATAATCTTCTTTTCTATATATGTGTTGATGTTTGTTACTTGTTTTGATATTCATAATTGATTATTGTGTAGGAGAACGCGATTTCCGACGCCATTCGGGCTATCTTTAGGGATTCATATAGGTGTTGCCTTACCGGAAGTGACAAACCGGAAACCGCAGGAATTGACAAGCCACGGAACTTACGGGCCCTAATTTCTAGTCCCAAGCATTAGACACGCCTTGACTAGGAACCACGTAGTTTAAGTACTTCACGGGTCGGTTACACTACACATAGTCATCTTTGCAAGAGCAAACCATCAACCGTATAAACATTAGAAGTCGTTATTTGTCATAGTTATAACTTATCGCATCCACATCACTTCGTAGAGTTTTGTTATATAAATTTGCCTCACCCGTAGTTAGGAGTAGTTTGTAGTTGGTCCCCATATCAACCTCAAAGTATTCACCGCTTAAATAACGTATAAAACCGAGTCATTTAATACTTGCAGTTATAAATCCTGTGGATTCGATACCCGGTCTTAACCGGATTATTACTTGATACGACGGGGTACACTTGCCCCTAAGTAGTGACGTCTAGCAAAGATAGAGCATTTAGAAAGATCACATTCATAGTCATAACGCACTTAACATACATTTCATCGTAGAAAACACTACGCTAGACGACACGCATCAGGCATCCACAAAGCTGTTGTAGAAATTCAAGTGGATGATGTTTTCAACTTAGGGACATCTATGAGGATGAGATCAAACAAGAATTTATTCTAGAAGTGTCTCTCACTCTTGTAAATTCTCTAAAATCAATAGATTTTATGAAAAATTACAATATTGATGAAAAAATAGCTTCAAAAACTCAAGGAGAGAATGAAGATATTTTCTACGACTATGACTCAAAATTCAGTCCGCATGAAGATAATTTCTATGATCATGGTTTGGGGAGAAATCAAGAAAAATAGATTCAACAAGAATCCACACCGAAATACCTTTAACGATGTTTCCAACAACCCATGTTTTGCTAGAACCTATGATCACTACGAAGTTTGTTAACTCGAATGGAAGATCAAATTTGCAATCCATGATTCTGCTCGTCATCAATCTATTTCAGATTTCTTATGATTCGAAAAATTCACGAGGTTTTTACTTCTTAACCTTATCTATATATTTGGATTATAGTTTATAATTACATTCTTCAATTTGGAAAGAAAACCATGTTAATAAGGTCCTCGACATGGAAACTCATATCCTTCTTGAAGAAATGTTACTAAGCGTTTTATTGTATGAGGAGATAACGTGATTTTGTTACTTACAACATGTCCATAAGGTCATTCGTGGCCAAAATAAATTGACATTTTTGCCAGCACAACAAAAAAATATATTTTCAAAGTATGTGGGATTTAAATTTAGGCACTAATGAATAGAAAATGAAAGAGTGAGATGAGGGCATTAAGTTGACAATATGTAGAAAATAGAGGCCACACGACGTGTGGTTCTTCCCACACGTCGTGTGGATCTGAGCCAAAACCTCCTATAACTTAAGAAAATTGACACGTCATGTGGAAAGCGCACAAATAGATTCCACATGTTATATGACTAACCTTACATGGCATGTGAAAAGAAAAAAAAAAGAATCAGAAAGTAGGGCCACTTTGAAGGCGGGGACGATTATTTTCGTTATTCCTTAACAAGTACTAGTACGTCCCTAAAATGGTTTTTCTACTTTCATCTCACTTTAGCATTGGTAAATAAATAAATTAACATTCTATTCTAGTTTTATGTATTTGATTTATCTCTTAGCATAGCAAAATAGGTGAATAAGCATGTCGTAATCCTCTTCATTCAATCAACCACAGAAAATTGCACATAACTATTTTGGCATTTTTGTTCAAATTCGTGCCTAATTAATAGATTGGCATACTTTTCAATTCATGTTTACTTTCTAGTCATGCAATCAAGAAAGATGAGGATAAAAGAAAACAAATTAATGAGCTTAAACAAGACTATTACAAAAAAAAATTCAAAAAATAATAGAAAGTTCAGACTATCAAATTAAACAATCAAGGAAAAATACAAAAGTCTAACTTCAAAAATTTGGCCCAAGACTCACAAAGCTTCATAACAGCTTGTTTATGTTGCTCACTACGCTAGTTCTAACATCTTCATTAGCTTGTCTCATCCCGTATAGAAGCGAGGGAACATGAGATTTTTCTTACTCATACGAAACTGTTAAGTTTCTCGATGAAGGGCTAAGTCACGATCACTTTTTAAAGGAAATGGAGGCATCGATATTCAGTCACTTTCAGCAATAGGCCCAAGCGTAAGAATGCTATCTTGGATGAGAAAATAAAACGCAAATAATCAGAATACATATTCACATCAATTCAGCAACTCACATGTAAGATACAAGCTGTTTAAATCACCATTTGCAAGCCTAAGGTCGTCCCCAAGTTCGAATCAACACGAATAATATTAGAATACGCCGCAGCTGCAAATTCATGGACAAACAATTTCAGTTCAACTGATTTCAGCTTAAAAGGTAATTTCAGTTTTAAATCTTCTATTTGATGAACTTCCAATTTACTTAAAATCGAAATTACAACCTCATTCATTCAAGCCATCATGGTTTAACAAGTGATTTAATAAAGAGCAAATATTGAAAAAAAAACTTAAAATATAAAATAATATACATATATATATCAGAACATCATAAAAAATTGAAAAACAGGAATAGTAAAAATTATATTTATGAGCTTTGATCGTGTTCTTGAAGTTCGAGAAAGAGAAAGAGGAAGTCGAGTAGTTGTGAGCAAAAGAAACATAAAAAGGAATGAAAAGAAAAAGGAAAATTAGTTGCAATAAATATTTAAATGCTAGAGTTTTAGCTTCCTTTTGTTAGTTTCTCCATTCCGAATCCGATTTTTAGAGTTTTCATTACTCAAAGTTTCTAATTTCTGCATTTTGTTCCTCTTTGATACATTATGTCCAACCATCTGTGTGGTTTTATTTCGACCTTAGATAGTCTGTTTTAGTCCGAAATTTTGCTTTATTATCATTCCCAACAACCTTAATTTAATTCTCAGCTTTCGTTTTGTTCAATTCTGTGTCCGAAAACTCATTTTATAGCCATTTTTCTATCTCAATTTTTTCTGTTTCCAACAAACCAAAAATCTTATTCCTTGTGGATTTTTTTACCAAGCTAATTCGATCTCGAGTCATTTTTTATTGTCTCCTTAAACGTCTCTTCAAGATTTTTGACCTCATTATTAAACTCAAAATTAATCGTTGTGAATCGTTCCAAATTTCAAGCTTTAATTCTCAAAACATCTAATTCGCTCACATTTATTCATCATCAAATTGCTATTGAAATTTCACAATCAAGTCGTTCATATCTTCGATCGTTCGTTCAAATCGCTCTCATGCTCATGCTATCCAGGCCGATTTTAGCCCAAGACCCGTCAAAGCTAGGCATTTATTGGCTTAAGTTTGTCGTTTCAATTTCTTTCAGTTCTATTATTAGCATTTTAATTTTGTTGTTTCGATTCCGCATTCTAAATTTCATTTTATTCACATTTTGTTTTAGATTATTGATTTAGCCATTTTTGTGATAGATATAAATTTGATTGTAATTGCTCATATTTTATCAATATCCAAGGCCTGTGCAATTAACACATTCCATATCAATAAAATATATTTTTTTCCTCAAATCATTGCGTCAATTTTGTATTATTTAATTTGCGGTAGCCATTAATTATTTAGTAAAACTTTTATAATGACACTAGAAATTCAAAAAAGATTTTTTTCAATCTTTACGTCCTCCACCAATCGTTTAGAATTCAAGTTTTCGCGTGCATTTTCATCACTTTAACCGTCCAAATTAATTGAAAATTAATTTTTCCGATACCCTTGCACTCAATCTATACGTGACAATATTGAAATTAATAATAGACATAGTAATATTACAAAAATATCTTTAACAATATTGGATATTTATTACTAGCAAGTTTGATATGCGGAAATGGAAATATAATTATAGGTCAATTCAAAACACAATAATATTTACACGATTCCATAAATTTTAACATCCATAGAAAATAATATAACTTTATTACTAGGGCAAACAAATTATAAAAGTCACAAACTCGTTAATTTTTGTAAGAAATATTAGGTCCAAATAGTTCTCTTTTCCCCACTCTTATTTATTACTTCAAATATCAAAGCTTTTAGAATAAACAATAATATTCAACTAAATTGATTTGGACGGTGGTGGACCCTTTTCAATGTGAAGCCTTTATTACTATACGGTACCTACAATACAATACAAGGCTGCAATCAAATCCCTTCTTAATTATTTAATTTCCATCCAACTCTGTTAAAATGAAGAGTTAATACCTTACTTTAAAATCATTCAATTATCTCCTCCAAAATAAAGCTGCTTAGACGTTAGATGGTTATAGTTTGGCTTCAATTATTATATTTGCATGCAATAATTGAATGGAAATGTAATTTGAAATTAAATTTGCACTCCTACGTAATTTTGCTAGCACACGGGGACTGGATATTTAGCGGCTGGTTTGAATATTTTTATATCTTCACACCAAAGTAACCAAAATTATAATTCCGACAAATCTTGCCACACTCCTTTTTAGTTTAAATAATTTGATGATTAAAAACAAACTGTCTTTTTCTTTAATTTAAACATTGATTCAAAATTATAGAAAAATAAAATAAACACCTTTTTGGTTAAACACACTAATATCCTTTTATACAAGACTAATTTAATCTCTTCAAATTTTAATTTTGTCTTATTGTAATCTTCTTTCCGAGTTTTGAAACTTTTTAATAACACATCATAAAAGAACAATTAAAAGTGGAATCACATGTAGACTAATAAATGACCCTTATGTAAAAGGCTTAGCCGCCAAGGATATGTGTCCCAGTTACAAGAACGAATGCGAAATATACGCTTCTAATCTCCAGATCATGTGGGCCAATCAAACATTGCCACGTGAAAATCTACCCAGTCATAAGGTACCGCTATCTCTATAAATAGTCATCTCAAAGAGCATAAGATACACAACAACTTTTATTTCACTCTGCTTTCTAGTCATAATAGTCTATCTCAGTATCATCATTAACTTAAACATCGGAAAAGGGACGCGGTACTCCGGTCCCTCTCTGACAGTTTGTTGATATCACCTCAGGTGTACTAGAAGCAGTCCACCAAGCTCACATTGAAAATTGTGAGACATCAAGCGGTGCAGTGAGCATGGATTGAATCACACATTATGACTCATATGAGTAGTTTTGTGATCTAACTAGTTATTCAACCATCTTCACATGTTCCTACTTCTTCAACTACTTCGGTTAGAAATTGAGGCCTTGTTGATGCATGTGATAATCTACTAGAACCATATTACACATCACTCTGGCGTTAGATCAAAAGACTGAGGCATGTTTAGGATTTTTTGATCATGAGCATCATCGATTTATGGATGAAACTAAAAATAAGGTGATATATAATATAGGCTCTCTTCAAGAATCCGTAAATATTCTTCGAGTTGAGCATGCCATGCAGATGGAGGTGGTGCGACTGAAGCTTATGGAGGAAAAATAGGCAAACAAACATGTTGATAAACATGATTCCATCGCATGTTTTACCGAACATCACATTGTCCGAACTTGCCCTCGAAAAAAAATGCATTAGAAGAATCTCAACACAATATTGACAAGGGACGATCTAAAGAGAGGACCTCTAATCCTATACGCTGAAGACGTCATTACTCACAGACACCTCCAAAAAAGTCTCATCATCTTGAGAACTCTAAATCTCCGAAGAGACGAAAAGGCCTTTGTCATGATTCCACCGAATCTCTACTTCAACGATATGAAGCGAGTCGTAAAAAACCTTCAAGGCCAAGGTCCACGGATCGATGAAACCATATATCTGATCCAAAATCCAAGCTAGATGAAGCAACTTCTTTTAAGGAAGATGTATACAACCTCATTTGAAAGGAGCTTCGGCAGATGCTTGAATGGATTTGCGAATATCGGAGATTACGGATGTTGATGTTGATTTGTTCACAGAAATCATAGAGAAGTCAATGCCCTGAGGATTCAAACATCCCTCACTAAAAGATTACAACCCTATTTCTCATGTTAAAAAAATCGCAGGTATTTAGAAACAAATGCCGCAACATATGCTATTATGTGCACTCTTTTTTACTACATGGAAAGAGTCTGCTGCATATTGGTATGATCAGCTTCTTTCGGGTTCCATCTGGTTATTCAAACAGATGTCGAATGAATTAGCAGAATATTTCATCACATCCATTCCTAAAAGTAAAACCATGCAAGATCTGAATTATTTGGTGTGAAAAGAAGCTCACACGTCGTGTGAGCTAATCAGTTGAATGAGGATTGCACATGGGAGGAACCACACGACGTGTCAGGTCTTCACATGCCATGTGACATTCTTGCTGAAGTTCCTGGAGTTTTTCCGCTAATTCACACGACGTGTGACTGTCTTAACACGCCATGTGGGACATATAAAGGAACTTCCTCGAAGATCTTCACACGACAAGTCTAAGCCCAAGGCTCATGGGGGAAATGGTTCGAAGCAGGCCCAACAACGTGTTAGATAAACCATATGCTGTGTGGACTACCTTAACCACCAAGTTCCGCAGATGCTTGCCCAAGTATATATTTTATCTATTGTTTTACTACCAGATATTTACTGTCTTGCCATTTAGGCTTATTTGTTGTTTTACCACTAGTTTTATTCTTCATATTTTACCCCTATTATGTAATACTAGCTTGTAACCCTAGTAAGGGCTTTTGGGTCTTTCCCTACCTATTGTAGAGGGGTATTTAAGCTTATATTTGCAAGGATGAACCAACTTTTTAGTAATCAAACACAAAATTCCTTTTGAAGTAAGGTTCTAAGCCTATTTGGGATGAACTCCTACTAGTTTAGCTAGTGTTGATGTAAAATTAAAATCATCACCATCGTTATGAATTCTTATCATTTTTAGTATTTATATTCCACAAATATATTTTTAGGGGGTGTTTGTTTGCTGCTTTTTGATCTCATGTTTGTCTTTTTACTTTGAAAATGAGAGTTTTATGTGTTTGGTCAGATACCTTCTGTCTGCCTTTTGTAGTTGAAAAGTAGCCTTTTATAAAAGTACAAAATCTCTGTTTTTTGGAAAAGCAATCTTTTCAAACAGCAAACAGCAGGTAAAACAAACAGACTCTTAGTTGTGTTAATGATTTGATATTTGTAAGAACATTTTACGATAAGAAAATATATGTTAAAATCACAGTTTGCTTAATGTCCATAATCCACATTTTGAGTTGAGTAAATATTTTTAGGCAAGATAGAAATATCAATATTAATTTTTTTTTTAAGAAGAGGAATAAATGCTATTTATCTCCTTCTAGATGTTTATATAGTCATAGCGGCAGGGCTGACCCTGGGCCTAGGTTAGAAGTGCGCCAGCCTAGGCCCTAAGGCTGTGAGGGGGCCAAAATTTTTATTAGTTATGAAAATATATATATATATGTTATAGAAAACAATTTTACATCAAAATTAGTTAAGTGTTGTAGTGGCAAAGCTTGCATTCCTTGTCCCAAGGATCTTGTGTTCGATTTGTAAGTTATGTCAAAGGTTTATAAATTAAAAGTCTAGGATATATTTATTAAAGTTTAGAATTTATGAATGGCAAAAAGCATCATTAGACCTCTGATTTTTCATTTTTTGGTACATTAAGCCATTGAGCTTTTATTTGGATACATTAAGCCCCTGATCATTTATTTTTGGTCTCATTAAGCCCTAATGACCAAATTAGTAAGTTGTGAACATTTAATTCTGTTAAAAATACGTTATTAACTTCATCTGTATTTGAAATTATTAAAAAAATATTTTTTACAGTTTGAATTAAGGTTTGTACAGTTTTTCTATAGACATATTACACATCCAAAACTGCTTTCAAACAGTTAAAAAATACAAAATTTGAATGCATGTACAATGAATAACATTATGTTAACATAATTAAATGTTCATAACTTACTAATTTGGTCACCAGGGGCTTAATGAGACAAAAAAATAAATGATCAGAGGCTTAATATATCCAAATAAAAGAGTAAGGACCTAATGAACCAAAAAATGAAAGATCAGGGGCCTAATGATGCTTTTTGCCTTCACGAATTGAGGTCTAATTTTTTTAAATTAGAGTATTAAATCATACTTTATTTCTTATATATGAAAAATAATGACATTGAAAAGTAATTTTGATGATGTGATTTAATTGTACTTTTTTGTAACCAATTGTGATATTCATGTAAAAAGCTCTAAAAATTATTTAGTTTTATTTTTATCCAAATAAGTTAAATTTCTCTTATGAAAATACTACAAGGGGAAAATGTTATCAAATAATACCACATTAGCCAAATGCTAAAATTTTAGATACCACATGGGTTAAATAGGAGTTTAACATAATTTAAAGAAATTGTGAAACATCTAATACTTTTTTATTTATCATGTATTGAAATATATTTTAAATTTTGTTACGTAAAATATTTTTTTATTAAAGGGTCCTTTATTTATTATTCCGTCTAAGGCCTATAGATTATCAGGACCGGTCCTGCATAGCGGATCAATAGAAAACAATAAGCCAAGAGTTTAAAAGGATAAAGTACTAAAATAGCCTTAAGGTTTTTGGGAGAGCTAATTTAGTTTCCATGTAAAAAAAAAAAAAAACACAATTTCAATCTCAACATTTATGAAATGATTTTCATTAAAAAATTTGATACATAAAATGATTGCGCCATTAATCCCTTTATACTTAGGAGGTGTTTGGTTCGTGAAAAATAAACATGGAAATGGGAATAAGAATCAGTTATTAGGAATCTTATTGTTTGGTTAGATAAATTGTATGTTGGAATGGCAATGGGATTCCCTAATATACGGAATCATTGATTCCTGACTGATTACATGGTAATCAGTTTGATTCCCTCATGGAATCAAATAGAACGTGGTAAAAAACAAAAGGAAGTCTGTAAAATTGCAACACACGATTTCCATCTCTCGCAAAGAAACAACTACAAAGAAGATTGTTTCAAAAAAACTGCAGAGAAGATTTTGAAACTGTGTTTTAGATTGGGGAGTATCTCAGTCGCCGTTGGTTAAAATAAACTTGCCGGATTCCTGCAAAGAGAGCTCCGATGCTCTCTATTAACCAGTCGCTGGTTGTTTTCTATGTAAATTATGTTACAATTATTGGTGCAAAAAGGTTCAGCAAACAAATGATAAAGTAGAAGGTGTTATCCCCGATGGCATTTTCTGAAATTAATATATTTTTGTGTTGAGCCTTGGAGTAGAGAATTAGGTGCTGTAGAGAAGAATGGAGAAAGAGGGTAAAATCAAAATTAAAGGAAATAAATAATAATTTAAATTTTGATTCATGAGCTATTACTAAAATGGGTACAGATATATGGAATAACATGAATTTCCAGAAAGTTCATAAACTAATTATTATTTAATGTGATATTCTGAAACTAATTATTATTAATATTATTAATAAATATTATATTAATTCCGATTCCGATCATTTGAGAGCCAAACAGGTTTAAAAGGAATAATTCTGATTCCATATTGAACCAAGCCCAATAAAGATATAGTCATTCCGATTTTGATTCCACCATATTCCGATTTCGATTACAATTCCGATTTCGAAGTTTGAACCAAACGCCCCTTTAGAAGTCACGCTGTATTTCCACCATATCACTAAAGTGTAGAGGGATTAACATCATAATTATTTAATGTGTCAGTAGTATTTTTTTTTTTTTTTTTTTTGAGAACAAACAGGAATATTATTTACGATATAATCGATAAAAAAACGAAGGTGGACATTCCCACTCTCCACGAACAGACAAAGAATTAACCGTCCTAGTCAAACAATGAGCGGCTACATTCGTATTATGTGTCAGTTTTAATTAGTGAAATATTTAATTGTGTCGCTAAATTAGCTCTCTTCAAATTGAGACTATTTTGATATATTATTCCCTGGAAGAAAAATGTGTAGAAGTAATGGAAATTACACCTCTAAATGAAGTCCAATAAGGTAACCCATTTATTGATGGGTCAAATACATGAATATCATAATAATTAATAATTAAGTACAAAATTACAACTAAGTCATATCACTAAACTTAATTTTTAATATATCATTATTTTTTATATATTATGATTTTATAATATAGTTTAAAAATGCTAGGCTCCAATTCATAAATCATAAAGCCTAGAAAATATATTATAGACTTCTAATTTATAAATTTTAATCCTTAAAATATATAAAAAGTACTGATTTTATTAGTTTGACATAATCCAAAATTATAACTTGACATAGTTGTAAATAATTGTTAAAAGATGAATTTGTGTGTAATTTTCCCTTTATTGATTGTCCAAACCAAATAAGAGTGAATATAGTATTAAGTGGGTTGAAAGCCCTAGAAAGAAATAAAAGAACTGGACCCAGCCCATATTAGGAGTAGGCCTAAGGCCCCGATATTTGACTTTGCAAGAAAACAAGATTAGTATAAAACAACCAAAAATCCTCATATGAAGTTTATGCATCGTTAGTTATTTAATAGGGATAAGGTATCAAAATAGGTCTAAGGTTTTTAGAAAAGTATCAATTTAGGCTCAATGTTCAAAATAGCATTAATATAGGCTTAACATTTACAACATAATATCAATTTAGGCTTAACGTTTATAATATAGCATCAATTTAGGCATCACGTACAAAATATCACAAATATAGGCTTAACGTTTACAAAATAATACGAATTTAAGCTTAACGTTTACAAAATAATACGAATTTAAGCTTAACGCCATAATTAAATTAATTATATTATATTCTTTCCCTATTTTTTTTTTTTTTGGTAAGAAAGGAAAGGAAAAAAACAAAACCAACAAAAACCTACACCGGGATCAGTCTAGGAAGGCTGACCCCAATCTTATCCTCTAAGAGAGAAGGCAAAAGAAAAGAAGGAGGAACAGAGAGGGTAGAAATACCTAACATTCTCCCATGCCCAGCAGCTGCTAAGCGATCCGCCACGCGGTTTTGCTCCCTAAAAATATGGGAGAAATTAAGATACTCAAAGGCAGGACGAAGCCTCAAAATAGCTTTGATGAGATTCTGGCTCTTCAGACAAACAGCCTGGCTATCTGAAATCCTGTTAATAGCCTCCAGATTATCAGATTCCACCGAGAGCTTTTTAACACCCATGCGAATGACGAGTTTAATACCTGACAAGATACCCCAGAGCTCCGCAGAAAAGGAGGAGCTCGTCCCCAAGTTATGGGTAAACCCCGCCATCCAATTGCCACCAGCATCCCGAAGAACTCCTCCAGCAGCAATTCTGCCATTGCTAAGGCAGGAGCCATCAGTATTCAACTTAGCAAACCCTTCTCTTTTTATTATATACGAATTTAAGCTTAACGTTTACAAAATAATACGAATTTAAGCTTAACGCCATAATTAAATTAATTATATTATATTCTTTCCCTATTAACTTTATATGTTATCTTTTTATTTAGTTCTATATTCTTATTTATTATAATACAATTAATTAGTATTCTTGCCCATTAAGATCTTATATTTGTTTTTCATCAATGATTCCATGACTACTAAATTTCATTGTTCATGTAATATATACAAACTAAAAGTAATTGAATATCCACAATATTTTGAACTAAATA
Source organism: Euphorbia lathyris (assembly GCF_963576675.1). NCBI lineage: Eukaryota > Viridiplantae > Streptophyta > Magnoliopsida > Malpighiales > Euphorbiaceae > Euphorbia > Euphorbia lathyris. The sequence goes on from NC_088911.1 coordinate 43,082,187, forward strand.
TTGTGGATATTGTGGATATTTTGAATATCCACAATATTTTGTTTTTTATCAGTATTCGAAATATTGTGGATATTCAATTACTTTTAGTTTGCATATATTATATGAATCATGGAATTTAGAAGTCATGGAATGGTTGATAAAAAACAAATATAAGATATTAATGGGTAAGAATACTAATTAATTGTATTATAATAAATAAGAAAATAGAACTAAATAAAAAGATAACATAATAGGAAAAGAATATAATATGGTTAATTTAATTGTGACGTGTAGTTTAAATTGGATATATTTTATGAACATTAAGTTTAAATTCATATTATTTGTAAACGTTAAGCCTATATTGGTGCTATTTTGTACGTGAGGCCTAAATTGATGCTATATTGTAAACGTTAAGCCTAAATTGATATTATGTTGTAAACATTAAGACTATATTAGTGCTATTTTGAACGTTGAACCTAAATTGATACTTCCCCAAAAACCTTATACTTATTTTGATACTTTAATTAAGCTTAAAGATAATACAACTCTATATATCTCATAAACTTGTCATATTCGCCATTGTAGAATCAAAGTCTGCAAAAAAAAAAAAAAAAAAAATAAATAAATAAATAAAGATAAGGGAGAATTTTTAGCCAGGAGTGGAATTGAGTTCTTTAATTAGGGTCAACTCTCAATCTTTTCTTTTAGTCTTCTTCCAATTTTATATGAAAATTTTCATTTCTCTTCTTTCTCTTAGATTCAAGGTTCTACATTTATCTAGCATATTGTATAGTTTTTTTTTTTGAAACTCAGCACATTGTGTAGTTATGTAAACGGGAATAACATGAAATGGATTATGTAACGGGAATAACATGAAATGGATTATGTTTTCTATCTATGCTCTCGACCTATCAGGGATTTGACAAGAACATTTTAGTCTTGTTACTTTCTATCTTATTCTATGTAAATTGGAAATATTTGGTATTCAATTGATGTTTTTATCTCATATTTTGTTTTGAGAGAAAATTTAGATGTTCAGTGAAAAATCTTGAAATTAGTGACCTTTTGGAGCATTTTGAATGTTTGTCGACGTTCCTCTCAATAGGAATTGATTTGATAAACTTTCTTAATCCTAATGCGGTTATTGAAAAATTGGATATGCTTCATTCCCTTTTCTTAATAACTAGGTTGATTTAGATGCTTCATTTAAATTAATAAATTAAGGGAAAGTGAAAGAGTGAATTAGGTAATTCTTATACTCTTTAATCAAAGATTTGAATTTTAACTTGTTTATCGTTTAAACCAAGGATCAACGAACACCTAATGAACCCAATCTCTTGAATCGGGTTTTTCTCATTATTGAATTCCAATTTACTTTATTTGTTTAATTTGATTTAATCACCTATCAAAATCAAAACCCCCTTTTTATTTTATTTGCTCATTTGAATTAAGAGATTAATTGTTCTCTTGGGATTCAACCTGGTCTTACTATTACTACAAATCAAATTGTAGTCCAATAGAGGAATCGGTAAAAAATTATAAATCTAATTTTGTTGGGCTTCGACAAACTCGTCAGGATTCTCCGTGCCCTTTCCTGAAACCTAAAAACATGAAGGGGGTGTTTGTTTACCTACTTTTCACCTCCTATTTGCCTTTTCATTTTAAAAGGCAGAGTTTTAGGTGTTTGGTTAGGCTTCTCTTGTTTGCCTTTTACAGTTGAAAAACAGCATTAAGTGTTTGGTTATTGACCTCCTGTTTGCCTTTTACACCTGAAAAGAAGCCTTTTACAAAAGCAGAGAATCTCTGCTTTTTGGAAAAACAGCCTTTTCCAACAGCAACCAGTAAACAACAACATCAAACAACAAACCGTAACAGCAAACAGCAAACAACAACAACAAATAGTAGGTAAAACAAACGCCCCGAAATGTGGGAGTAATTACACATATATTTGGTCAATTGATTTTTTCCCCCCAATTTCTTTTATTTTCATTTCACCAGGCAATCATTAATGGCAACATTAAGGACCATTTTGTATATATGTTATGCCCCGTTTGTTTGGGGGAAAATATTGTGTTCTGCAAAATTTTATGCAGGGAAAATATTGTGCAAGAAAATAAAATATTTTTCTGTGTTTGGCAACAACACTGGAAAATATTTTCCGGTGTTTGGTTACAACACTGGAAAATATTTTTCAACCACTAAATATAGATTTTCTGTATTTTTTTATTTTCAATTGTATATATAAAACATAAAAAAGAGATCCACATGTATTAAGCACAAATTAAGAACCAAATGAATAGAATAGCAAAAAAAAAAATGGAATAGAAATGTGGAAAACACGAAAACGTTAAAAAAACGTGAAAAGATGTGGAAAACACGAAAACCTGAAAAAAAAATATGAAAAATAGAAAAACATGAAAAAACACAAAAGAAAACGTGAAAATTTGTTAAAAACACAAAAATTGAAAAAATGCGAAAATCATGAAAAGTAAAAAATATATTAAAAAATGAAAACATGGAAAAAAAGTGGAAAAATACGAAAATGTGAAAAAATTAATGTTAAAAACACAAAAAAACGTTTTTTCACATTTTCATATTTTTGGCGTTTTTTTTGTACGTTTTCTTGTGTTATTAACATTATTGTGTTTTTTTTTTGCATTTGTCTTCATTTTTTCGTGTTTTCACGTTTAGTTTTTCAGTTTTTCCCTTTTTCACGTTTTCTTTTTTTCGTATTTTTTATTTTCGCATTTTGTTACTTTTTCGTCTTATTCACGTTTTTTTCATGTTTTTCGTATTTTTCACGTTTTTGTGTTTTTTACATCGTGTTTTGTTTGCATTTTTCGTCTTTTCATGTTTATCGCGCTTTTCACGTATTGTCACGTTTTTGTGTTTTAGCATTTTTTGCGTTTTCGTATTTTTTTACGTTTTCGTATTTTTTGTATTTTTCACATTTTTCTATATTTCGTGTTTTATCACTTTTTCGCATTTTTCATGTTTTGTGATTTTTCAAGTGTTTGCTTTTTTTGCGTTTTAGCATTTTTCGCGTTTTCGTGTTTTTCGTATTTTTTTGTATTTTTCACGTTTTTGTATATTTCGTGTTTTCTCACTTTTTCACGTTGTTCATGTTTTGTGATTTCAAGTGTTTCTTTTTTTTGCGTTGTTGCGTTTTTCGTGTTTGTTCACATTTTCATGTTTTTACGGGTTTTTTTTCATATTCTCGTGTTTTGTAACATTTTCACATTGTTCATGTTTTTTCGTATTTCATATTTTTTTGTATTTTTACATTTTTTAACGTTTTTCCCATTTTTTTCTAAACGCGTATGTTTTGGGGAAAATGTTTTACCCTTTTGAAAAGGGTAAAACATTTTCCCTTATTTCTTCCTTCATTTTCCATTGACTTTTTTTTTTATTAAAGATTGGTTAGCGAGGAAGGGTAAGCGTCATTTTCCATTGACTTACCACTTATTTTCCTTTGACTTATTTTCCTGCCCAAACAAACACTGGAAAATTGGGAAAATATTTTCCTGCAGAATATTTTCCCCCAAACAAACGGGGCCTTAATGTGGTATTCTTCTCTTTATTATTACTATTACTGCATTTAAATAATTATGCAAAGTACATGATCCGTTTGTCAAATTGTAATATTTATTTTACAATCTTTACCAAATATTTTGGATGCTTTTATTGATAATCATCATCTCATAGTTGTATAACTTGAGAAACAATAATTGTTTTTTTTTTTTGATCTATAAGGAGGGGCTTAAACCCACGAGGAACCAAAGAAAAACGAAAAAAAAAAAAACGTTATGCACGGGTAATCCTAGGAAGACCAGTACCACAAAGATCTGAAAACAAAATGTCCTGGATGTCTATAGGAGGCGCATCACACTCGTGAAGACCCAAACTCAAACTCCCTGCGTAGTTTGTCATCCAATCCGCAACCTTATTACCTTCCCTTAAGATATGGACGAGCCGCACCTCCCAGTCTCTTTTATAAAATTCATGACACGAAGTAAGAAGCCAGTAAAAACGGTGCCGATGAACCACATCCTGACTAACAAGTCTAATAACTACCAAAGAGTCCAACTCAAACAACCTTGCGGTAATGTCTATCCCATGCATACTTAAGACCAAAATACAAACCCCAGAGCTAAGCCAGTACCGATGTACAAATGCCAAGATTCACTGCAACACCCTCTAACCATCTTCCAGACTCATCACGCAATACCCCATCGGCCGAAGCGAAACTCGGGTTACCTTTACTAGCTCCATCACTATTGAATTTAACCCAACCGACACTCGGGGGGTCCCACCTTACCAGAACATCTTTGACATGTCGCTCACTAAACCGCTGCTCCACACAAAACGCATTGCTAATCTCCTTTGCTTTAGCATAAATAAGAGATTCACTTTAAAATATTGATAACTATTTAGTTCATGAGAAAGTTAGGAATTAATACAAAGGAAAAATAATAACTAGTCATATGTATTAGCATGAGTTTTAAGCCAATAAAAATAAACTTGATGACTTTCTTGTAATTAGCTAAAATTTAATATTATTTCATGTTAAAGACCAACTGTAATGCAGACATATAAAATTTTACATTTAAAACTAGAGTGTACAGATTTAACAAGTTAATACATATTATTTTAAATTAGTTATATAGTAATAATAATTGACATAGTTGGATCGGGTAGGTTCTCTTGAAAGCCTCTAATAAGACAGAAATAGAGTCAAATAAGAGGATGAAGTCCGGCTAACCCGCTCCATTGCCTAAGTCAGCTTTGTGGGTAGATGTAAGAATGATCACAACAGTAAATCAAAGCTGTAAGGTAAACTTAGTGAATGAATGAAGTAGTGTAGATTGGAGAGTGTCTTACTCCATTTATACTGTGATCGGGCTGTGAGAGATGGTTATAAGCTTTGAAGTGGATCATGCTACGTGTCACTTGTTGATAGGTGAATGTTGTGCCCGTATATCGGGGCTCAGTATCCCTCAAGCCCACTTGGTCTATGATTCATGAGATTGAGCGTGATTGATGTAATAGGTTGATCCTTGACGGGGTCTACAAAGACTTTCGAAACTAAGACCCTAAGACTGGGTAGTTGTGAGCGCCCTAGAACCCATTTATCATTTTTGGTTCGGCAAAAGGGTTTTCGTTTGAACTATACACCGTCACTTAACGTTTTTAAGAACGACATGTGGTGTGTCCCTTCTGGTGCATATTGTACTTATTAGCCTTTTTATCTTGTTTTAGGCTAATTCAACATGTCAGAGTCGCCATCTATGATTCATGTCCAGGAATATAAATTAGATGACATACTGGCTCACACTAGGCCCTCTCTTCAGAGTTATGTTCGTGAATTAAACAATTTTAAGGGGTTTGATTAATAAAATTATAGACTAGTCTTTTATTAAAATACCAATATTTCTATGTCATTTTCAGTTCGTATACATTCATCACACAACTTGTGGAAAGCGATAAATAAATTCAGAATTGTAAATTACATCCCAATTTGAGTATCAAAATACTATACATTTGATCTAGCCCTGAACAAGTATATTAAACCTGCAAAATAATCAAATGGTAGTTGCGGGACGTTGGGACCCATCTTCTGAATTTATTCTATAATGTCGGACTCGATCACGTAGGACTTAATCAGATCCTATAAATCTAGCACATCAACATGTAATTCGATCCGTGAACTACATCTATTTATTTTAGTGGATTCTACTGATAAATATTGAACACAATAGACAAATTGCAACAAAATGCAAAGAGTATTTGTTATTTAGAATGTAAACTGAGGAAGCTTTAAATAGCTTTACAATGAACAGAAATCCAAAAGGAGAAACTAACGTATCCCACATATACAGGAAACATGATTACAGGAAAGACCAAAACAGATAGAATCAAACTCTAACTTATTCCTATTTTCTAGGAACTTATTGTTAACAGCAAAGACTACTTCAAAGAAACCTAACATGAAGACACGTGACTTAACAAAACTCTCCCCTAAACTAAACTTGCTTACAGCAAGTTAGTTTATACCCAAGCTGCTTCGAATACCAAGTGCTTCTCTAAGCTTCTCAAATTGATCAAGCTTTAAAGGTTTTGTCATGATATCTGCAACTTGCTCATTCATGCCACAATATTCCATTTTAATTGACCCATCATTTACAAGATTTCTTAAAAAATGAAATCTTACATCAATATGTTTGCTTCTCCCATGAAGTATTGGATTCTTTGCAAGTTTAATAGTAGAAGAATTGTCACAGAAAACCTTCACATAGTCAATTTTTGTACCTTCAATTTGTTTCAGAATTCTCTGCATCCAGACACATTGACACGCACATGAAGCAGCATCGATATATTCTGCCTCTGTAGTTGACAGACTCACTACAGGTTGCTTCTTTGATGCCCAAGCTACAGCTCCTCCACTTAATACGAAAACATACCCTGATGTACTCTTTCGATCATCTATATCACCATCATAATCACTATCTGTATATGCCATTAACTCAGTTGTGCAGCCTCGTTTGTAAACAATGCCAAAATCAGCAGTACTTTGAATGTATCTCAAGATTCTCTTAGCTGCTAACATATGTATCTCCATGGGTTTTGACATAAATCTGCTTATAAGACATACACTGTGCATCAAATCTGGTCTTGTGACAGTCATATATAGCAAGCTTCCAACGATCTGTTTGAATAAGGTTCCATTTACTTGAGTGCCTTCCTCCTCCTTTGATAGTTTGTTTCCGGGAACAATTGGATTTCTGACTCCATTGCACCCTTTCATCCCGAATTTTTCAAGCATTTCACTGACATATTTCTTCTGGCTGATGAAAATGCCATTTACTCCTTGATGAACTTCCACTCCCAAGAAATACTTCATTTCTCCTAGATGAGTCATCTCGAACTCATTCTTCATAGAGTTTTTAAAATTTTGTATCATAATCAAATCATTGCCTGTAAAAACAAGATCATCAACATAGAGACTTATAATTAGAATCTTGTTGTTCTCCTGTTTTACAAACAAGGTAGGATCACAGCAGCTTCTTTCGAACCCTTCTTTGACGAAGTATCCTTCAATTTTACTAAGCCACGCCCTTGGAGCTTGCTTTAAGCCATAAAGAGCTTTGTTTAGTTTGTATACTTTGTTCTCCTCTCCCTTAACTTCATAGCCTTGTGGCTGAGCGACGTAGATGTCTTCTTTGAGTTCTCCGTGCAGAAATGCGCTTTTAACATCTAGTTGAAACAACTTCCAACCATTTTTCGCTGCTACTGCAATTACCATGCGAATAGTATCCCATCATGCTACTGGTGCAAAGACCTCATTGTAGTCAATTCCCTTTTCTTGAGCATACCCTTTTGCCATGAGGCGTGCTTTACATTTGTCAATCTCTCCATTTTCGCTCAGCTTGGTTCGATACACCCACTTGACACCTATCACCTTCACTTCCAAAGGAGCTTTACAAGTTCCCAAGTTTGATTTTTCTTTATTGCTTCGATTTCAAGATCCATTGCATCCCTCCATTTCTTCAATTTTGCTGCTTGTTCATAGAAAATGGGATCAGCAGATATACATAGAGCAAAGTTTTGTACCTCATCTTCAGAGAATCCTTCTCCACTTGTGTAATCTTCTAACTAGGCAGGAGCTCTTCATTCTCTGATTGAGAAAGATGAATTAGAGGTATTGTTGGGGCTGGAATTTAGTGAGTTAGAGCTGGAACTTGCTGAATTTGGAACATCACTGTTGGAGCTTGAATTTTCTACGTCATTGGAGGTGATGTCTTCATCCACATCTGTTGTATTTTCTTCATCTAAATCTGCTTCTTCTTCACTTTCATCTCCTTGATTATGGGCTTCTTCATATTCTTCTCCCCAATCAAGTACATCAGTAGTCTCCTCTTTTGTTTTTGCCGAATCCCATCTTTCATCTTCTTCAAAGATGACATCTCTGCTGATGGTTACTTTCTTTGTGAAAGGATTAATCAGCTTATATCCTTTGGACTCCACACTGTAGCCGATCAGGACTAATTTCTGACTTTTTGCATCTAACTTCAATCTCTTAGCATCAGGTACATGTACATTTCCAATGCAGCCAAAGACCCTGAAATATTCAATGTTAGGTTTCAAATCGCTCCAACATTCTTCTGGAGTTTTATTTTTCACAGAGGCAGTGGGACTCCGACTGAGAATGTGACATGTCCACTTCGCAGCATCTGGCCAAAGCATTTTGGGCATTTGTTTTTCTTCAAGCAAGCATCTCACCATATTGAGGATTGTACGGTTTTTACGCTCCGCAACTCCGTTTTGCTGAGGCGTATACGCTGTAGTAAGCTGTCTTCTTATGCCTTGTGTTTTGCAAAATTCTAAAAATTCTTTGGAGTTGAATTCTCCTCCTCTATCTGTTCTTAAGCTGCACATTGATAGACCACACTCTTTATCCACCATTATTTTAAAATTTTTGAAAGTCACAAAAGCTTCACTCTTTTCGTTCAGAAAATAAACCCACAGCTTTCGACTAAAGTCATCTATGAATGTTAATATGTACCTCTTTTGACTGTAGGAGGCATGTGAAATAGGACCGCAAATGTCTGAGTGTATAAGCTGTAATTTCTTTGTGGCTCTCCAATTACTCTTCTTTGAAATGGCTACTCTGTGTTGTTTTCCCATCATGCAACTTGTACATTTTTTTGTTGGGGTTTTGATGTTTGGCAGCCCTCGAACCATCTCTTTATTGTGCAGCAATGCTAGATTTTTATAGCTCAGATGCCCAAATCTTTGATGCCAAATTTCACTCCATTCTTCAATTTGTGCGTTGAAGCAAAAAGGTGATTTCATGAGAATGTTTGCAATAACTACAAACATTTTGCTTGCTGTCATTTCGCTTTTCATTATAACACCACGGGTCGGATGATATAACTTGCACACTCCATGTTTGATAAGAATGGTGATTCCTCGTTCTTGTAGTTGACCTATACTCAACAGGTTATTACGCAATTCAGGTACATAAAAACCATCACTCACAATTTGGATTTGGCCTCCAACTTCGAGCTTGATACTCCCTTTCCCCATCACCATCAGCTTGGAATCATTCCCAAGTTTAACAGAATGCTTAAAAACTTCATCAAGTCGTGTGAACCGCTCTTTGTTTCCTGACATGTGGTTCGAACATCCAGAATCAAGAAACCAGATCCCTTTCCTTTTGTCTTGCTTGAGATCAACTTGCGCCATTAACAACATCTCATCTTCATCATCGATCTCGGCATAGTGAGCCCGTTTCTCTGAATTTTGACATTCATACTGAAAATGTCCCAAATTGTGACATTTATAGCATTCAATAGCAGATTTGTCAAAGAACGATCTGCCTCTGCCTCTTCCTCGACCTCTAAATGTGCCTCTGCCCCGTCCACTTCGGTCTTCATGTGTAACTTTCAATACTTAATCTTCTTCTACAAATCCTTTCATCCTTTGTTCGTGAATTAAAAGGCTGCTTTGGAGTTCATCCACAGTTAAAACATCAACATTATTTGATTCTTCAGTTGAACATACCACATAGTTGAATTTTGGAACTAAGGGTCGAAGAATCTTTCCTGTGATATCAGCTTCTTTGAGACTTTCACCACATGATTTCATCCTTTTGGCAATTGAGAGTGTTCTTCCAAAATAGGCATTGACACTTTCCCCTTCTTTCATCTTCAGAATTTCGAATTCAGTTTTTAGGGTTTGAAGTTGTGCTCTTTTAACCATTGTTGACCCTTTAAATTTCTGCTTCATCGAGTCCCAAATCTGCTTGGATGTATCATCGTTCAGAATGGTTTCCATAATTTCTCTGTCAATGGCTTGATAGAGATAATTCTTCACCTTCTTGTCTTTCAATTGTTGTCCTGCAATAACTTTAGTCTCTGCTTCTGATGGCTCTCTTCCTGCTGGAATCTCTGTTATTCCGTCTTCTACTAGGCTCCAGAATTCCTTTGCTCGAAGGAAATTTTCCATTAATTTTGCCCAATGTTCATAGAAGCCATCAAATTTTGGGATAGCTGGTTGCACAAAACCATTATTATTGTTGTTTTCTGCCATCTCTTCACACTCTTCTCTCGTGTTTCTCTCACACTCTTCTCTCTCAATCAGGCCTGTTCAGGCTCTGATACCAAATGATAAATATTGAACACAATAGACAAATGGCAACAAAATGCAAAGAGTATTTGTTATTTAGAATGTAAACTAAGGAAGCTTTAAATAGCTTTACAATGAACAGAAATCCAAAAGGAGAAACTAACGTATCCCACATATACAGGAAACGTGATTACAGGAAAGACCAAAACAGATAGAATCAAACTCTAACTTATTCCTATTTTCTAGGAACTTATTGTTAACAGCAAAGACTACTTCAAAGAAACCTAACAAGAAGACACGTGACTTAACATCTACCCCATTTTTCTGTTTATTAATTAAATATTATATTCTAAGCATTTTTTAAAAAGCCTTATCCATGTTGTTGCTTCTCTGGTAAGTCAACAAGGGATTCATACCTATGTTGACAAGATGGCAACTATCCAACTTGGTATGATTTCCCATATGGCCCAGCTCGAGTACACGATCAAATTCCTTCCTTTTGGAACTGCCATCACCAATGAATTCTCTAATAAAATATCTTCTGACCTTCACAATTTCTATACTGATCTCGAAGATATCAATGTGAATCTTCAAAAGGTTGCTGAAGAAAATACTGCTAAAAACTGGAAACTCCATTTTGCAGTACTGCCGGGATAAACGCAAGGATATGGAACTTCTGGATCAGAAGGTCACCTATATTTCCTAGCAGCATAAGGCACTAGACCATAGTCTCATTAGTGTCCTTCAAAAGTACTCCTATTCACGTACTGTTACTGCCCTCTGGAGCTCCAAAGCAATGCAACTTCTGCTAACAGAGATGAGCAAGCACATCAACCTTTCTGCTGAAGGTGTAGAGATGTTTAAGGATATCAATTCTGGACTCCTTCAAAGGTTTGAAAGACTTCATAAGTTTTCCTTCCAGCTTAACTCTCGCCAGTCTACATCTACCTCTGTTGACACATCTTCTCACCCCATTACCGTTGACAAAAAGGGGGAGAATGAGCAAGAGAAAGAACAAGAGCCAACAAGACTAGAAGAAGACCAAAGTCAAAATCCAAATCTAACTCAGTAGAGAGTCTAGGTCTTTTGATATAGGATTATAAGTTGTTCTACTTTAATTTTTACCTCAGCAGTATAATTCTTCTATGTAACCATCTCTTTATAATAATCTGAATTCTCTGACTTACTTTTATACTTATTTATTTATGCTTAAAAATATTTTTGAATTGTTCAAACTTATGCCATGCTCTGATATGTTCATTGAACTTTTTACAAACATATTCAGTTATATTATATTCAAAGCTCTGAATGTTTCGACTCATGATACTTTTCACTGTTAATCTCTGAATATTTTTGCTATTGAAATATTTAACCCTTTGAATGTTTTCTCCTTAGCAAAATTCAGTAGCTCAACCCTTATAAGGGAGTATTTAGAACCAGAGTAAGTTCAGTTATTCTGGAGGAGTAAGTGAAATCTATTCCTTCATTCAAATATTTTTATCATCATCAAAATGAGGGAGATTGTTGAAACCCAATTTTGATGAAGTTTTGATTATGATAAAAGTTACAATTAAGGAATTAGATCCCTCTAGTTATTAAAATTAAGAATAAATATGATGTCCTTATGTGCTAACAATTTTGTTCAAGTGATTAATATTGTATAAGGCATTAGTGACTAATTTCAAAAGATAGCAAAAAGACCTTAAGAATTAAAGGCCCAACCGAAAAGCCCAGAACCAGAAGCCCATGAGCAAAGTTACACATAAGACTTTCCTATTCTGGATAAAATACAGAAGACGGAAGACTCTGTCAGAAACTTATCTCTCTCAATTATCACCAAAACTGAAATGACCAGGCTACAATCTGCGAAATTAGAATTCAGAAGAAGACCATTAGTTAAAGCTCTCAACAGTTAAACGATCTTCTGAAGGCAGGAAACAACTACTTTCCTTAAATGTGAATATGGGCACAGGAATCAGAAGCTCCAGAGAAAAGCAGAAGTTGTTTGTTCATAAATGGTCTCCTTCTGATTCAAACGGCTAGTTTGAAAGCCCCGCCTATAAAAGCCAAGTTCAAGCTTAAGTTTCACAACTGATCATCAAGCATAAAATAAGATACATTGTAAAAGTGAAAAACAAAAGCAAAGAGAAAAAACACAAAGCAAGTTCATATATGTGTTATTAATTAGAGAGATTAGTTTAAATACATTTCTCCTCAAAAAGTGTAATATTTTCGATTGTAAAATAAGTAGCATTTTTTGTTGCTTCGGTTATAAGCAACAAAGATTGTTTAGTTGAGTGTTGTAGTAAAGGAAGATACTTTACTCAAACTTAGACTATATTGTAAAAAGTTTGTTCTCTACCTCTAAAAGAGTTTAATAGTGGATTAAAGCTCAGAAGAAGGTATTCTGAGGACTGGATGTAGGTAGAAGGCCGAACCAGTATAAATCTACTGAGTAACTTCTTTCCCTGCTATTGCCTTTTACTTCTATTGAATATTACATGCTCTGGTATTTATCTCACATTAACACTCTGAATATTATGCGCATAACTTTAATATCACATGTCTTAAGTTCTTCAGAGCCTCTATTAAAGAGTTGTCCTTTGAGTGGAATTATCAGAAACTGAAACAATATTAGTAGACTGAAGTGCTGAAAAGCCCAATATACTGAAGTTGCCTCTGACTTTGAGAATTGCATTCTATGTTTATTGACTTGAGTAAGAAATTTTTTTAAGGTGTAAATTACTCAATAGTTCTATTCACCCTTTAGAACTAACCTGCTTTATTAGGGACCAAGATATTAAATCTGCTAATTGTTAATTAATATGTCATCTTTTTTCTAGTATTAGTATTATAATTTAGGAATCAAGTTTTATCTAATCTATATATATGCATGTATTAACTAGCTAGAGTGATGGATCATGGTAAGTTGTATTGCAAGATCTATCATATACAATTTTAGCAATGTCATTAGCTATCAATTAGCTCTAATATTCTACATGACTAAGAGTTTTCTTTATAGATGAGTATTATTAAAAACTGTTCCATAATTTATCATTTTCTCATCAACAAAATTTTGAGCAAATCAAATAACCATTTTAGTATAAAAGCTTAAATAACCATTTCAGTATAAAAGCAAATGATGGAACGATTCTTTACCTTCAACTTAGATTCCCATGAGAACAATTTTTCTTGCTCCTAACCCATATGAATTTGATATTGAGAAAAGCTTTAGGTTTAGGTTTATCAGAAAGATAAGGAAAAGGGCATATGTTTTCAAACAATGGGAGATAAATGAATCATAAAATGAGAGAGGTTTAGGTTTTAGGTTTTCATACCAAAAAAAAAGGGTTTTACTTTTTATAACAAAAAGCAGAAAAGAATCACGGAATGAGAGGCAACCGAAGGGTTTTCACCAAAACCAGGGTTTTAATTTCACGCACAATGTACAGTAACAAAAAGTAGACTGTATGTAACATTCACGCACTTATTTGCATCATTCTGTGGGGAGTATACTGAAATCCCCAATAATTATAACTATATCAGTGGTGATTTCACCTTATACCCCACAATATGTATAATATTTAAAAGCATGGTTTTAATTTCGCGCACAACGTACAGTAACAAAAAGCAGACTGCATGTAACATTTGCGCACTTATTTGCATCATTCCGTGGGGAGTATACTGAAATCCCCACTAATTTATAACTATATCAGTGGTGATTTCACCTTATCCCCACAACATGTATAATATTTAGGAAAAAATACAAAAATAAACACTGTGGTTTGGCCAATTTGCAAACTTAAATTTTGTAGTTTAAAAGTTTACAAACACATACATTGATAGCAAAATTAGTCCAAATTAATTAACAATGTTAAAAAATGACATTTCAGTCAAAGTCAAATGGTCAGAGGGATATTTGTGTTCTTTCATTTATTTTATATTTTATTATTTGTTTTTAAAATCTTACCCCTTATCTAATCCCTAATTGACACATCACCATCTCCTCTCCAATCTATCCTCTTTCTCTCATCTCACCATCAATGTTCATCTCCTTCTGAACAACAACAACAACAAAAAAAACCGGCAAAAAAATTTCATGCATGCTTCTAAATTTTGGCTCAATAGCAACAATTAGTTCCCTTGTTTTCATTTGGTTGAGAATCAATTGCAGTCTCCTTGGCTTTAGAATTAGAGTTTGGAGACTGAAAGGTTGATTAAAAAACTTAATAGAGATACAACAATATACGAAATTTTTGCTATGCTTCAAACTTTAGTTGTAATTTGCAACCCTAAAAAACTTACTTAATAGAGATACAACATGATTTTTGCTATTGAAGATGGTGATGAAGGAGTTCTAAATTGAGTGAGAGAGTGAGAAAATATAATATAAATATTGAATTATAAAATAAATAAAAAGACAATAATTCCCCTTTGACTATTTGACTAAATTTGACATTGGTAATTTAGACTGTTTTTACTAATGGAATGAACCTCAAAATATATGTTTGTAAACTTCAAAAAGACTAACTAGAATATAATATGAAATTAGGGTTTGAGTTAAGGAGACAAGCAAATGAATTTGGTATATATAAAAACTTTAATAGAGTTAGTGGTAAAGATTTGGAAAATCATGATATGCATGAATTCTATAAGATTTTAAATTGTGGCACTTTTGGTTATATTAATAATTGTAGTAGTAGTAGTTAATTAAAAAAGAAAAATGATTATTGACTAGCTAACAACCCCAAAAGAGAGCCCACTTAACCCTTTGGATCCTTGAACTTGCCCATGTTCATGTTCATGTTAGTTACTATTTCCCTCTCTCTCTCCAAAAACTTCAACAAATATATGAGCATGATGGTCCCTCAATCCAATTTGGAAATCTATTGACACTATCCAAATTGGTTAATATGGACCCATTTATTTCTTTTTTGGTTCTTCATGCATGTTCCTCCAAGAAACAAGCAATATTTTTCTCTCCTTTTTGTTGCTTAAAAGAAAATTAAATAAATCAACATCATGAGGTCAAAAGGGAGTCAAAGAAGAAAGAAAGAAAGATTTTGAGTGGAGAAAAAGTGGGTTCATATTCATAATAATAAGGTTATCTTTTTTATTTTTATATTTTTGGATATCCTTGCTAGCTATCTATGGTCCATTTCAGCTGTCTTCATATTTCCTGGTTGGATTCAATGCATCTAATCTAATTTACCTTAGAATTATAAGATGTTAGAAACTCAAAAAAGAAAATAATATATGTGTAAGTTCTCCTTTCCAATCATTCACTTAATGAATTGGAAACATTTATAAGATTTTAAGTATATATATCTATCTTATAATTAATTAGTGGGATCCATTTGTTTTGTTTTATATAGTATGTGTATATTGAATTGGTGACATATTCTAATTAAAAAATTCGTTGCTATAATTAAAAAAAAAAATCATTTTTATTTTTCTTAAAGATAATAAGTATTTAAGGACTTCAACTACCAGTTTACTTTTTTAAATTAAATAATTACTTCAACTTCAAATTTTAATGATACTGTTGATTAATGAAATCAAAACATTATAAAATAGGATGTTATACATTATTAGAAAACATTCTTTTTATACATGGATCAATGTCGCTCTTCAGATCCATAAGCCTCACAGGAACCGTCCAATCGAAGTAAGAAATATCCTTGAAAATGCGAATGGTACTTTTCGTCCACGTGGGTTGATGATATCCACCTCTCGTCTCAGTATCCATACGATGAAGGAAGGAGAGCCCTTAGATTACAGGAGACGATTATACAAAGGATAACGGGTACGTGACAGAGCGCGTCGCCTGACGCCATAACGATATGAAGGCCTTAGGACCAATCAAACGATGACACTTAGCAGCATGTTTGCTATATGGCAAGGGTGCACCACCTGACATCATTGCAGTCTGAAGGTTGCAGAACCAACCAAAGACTGACACGTGTTTAGTGAGTCATTAGGACATACTACTAAGATTATGCCAGTTACCCCTAGGAACTACTATATAAAGATAAGGTGCGCAATCACTAAAAGGTATGTAAATATCAAAGTCATCAATATTCCTATTGTCTTCAACCTCTCTTCAACATTTGCTAACTTAAGCATCAAAGCGGGTTCACCGGACATTAGCCCCTCTCTGACCAGCTGTTACTTCGATTTCAGGTTACTCAAGAGGGTTCTAGAAGGCAGCCCATGTTGAATGACAACAATTGGTGCGATGAGCATGGATAGTACATGTATCCCAAGTGAGCATTGATTCCAGTTACTATCTTAGTTCACAAAGCAATGATCAGTCGACCTTTAGGATTTATAATCCAAGAAGAAAGGGTGGTAGAATCTCAACTAGATTCTCAATAAGTCTCCCACGACCAGTGCCAGTAGGAAACTATGGACCCCCAACATCAATGATTCATCGACAAGATCAATAGACAGTTGAGTTGTAACCTCGCCTAGATTCAATGGGATATGGATGGCATCAGGATTGATAACATCCAAATATTATTCACGGGGTAGAAGTGCAATAATACAAAGAAATAAGGAGCCGCCATCATCATAACCAGCCATGTGTAGTGAAGCAAGGATTTTCCAAAGAAGGAGATACACCAAGATACATAAAAGGAGATATGTCCAAAGGATCCACCATCTCAACCCATATGAGTTAGGATCTGCCATCGTACCTCTGGACAGAAGAGCTACTTGCTGACCGTTATGAAAAAATCAAAGTACTCAGAAAGATCGGATGCTATTCGGCAATAAGGGATGGCCTCTATAGAAAGACATTCAGTCACCCATGGAAAAAATGCATGGGCTTTGAGGAGGTCCAGTATATTCTCAAAGAAATCTACGAGGGACATTGCAAAACCTATGAAGGGGGAGAGGCATTGGCTAGAAAGGCCCAGTTGCAGGGATTCTATTGCTGTTGATGGCTAAGGACGTAAGTGAGTACATAAAAAAGTGTGAGGCTTGTCAAAGATATGCACCAGTGGTAAGATCCCTCGATCATTCATGAAAATCATCAACCTAATATGGCCCTTTGCAACGTGGGGACTTAACATCACGGGTCCTTTGCCCATGGCCAAGAGGCAAAAGAAGTATTTGCTCATGGCTATTGACCATTTCACCAAATGGGTGGAAGCTGAGCTGATGTTAGCTGTAAGTACAGAAGCCGTTATTGATTTTATATATCGACAAATACTCACAAGATATGTAATTTCAAACACAATAATCACAGAAAATAAGAAGCAATTTGATAACATCTTTCAAAACCTACTGCAAGCAGCTGCGCACCAAGCTTCATTTCATTTCTATGGCCTATCCCCAAACAAATGGAATGATAGAAGTAAAAGACCACATCATCATTTAGGGCTTGAAAACAAGGCTAGAGCTCATCGGTGCTGATTGGGTGGACCAATTACCAAGTGTTTTATGGGCCTATTAGACCTCCCTAAGGCTATGGGAGAAACTCCATTTTCCCTCTTCTATTTAACTGAGGTCGATATCCAGGTTGACATTAGTGCTCTAAGTGCCAAAATAGTGCTTTATTCCAAGGCAAATAATAAGTCTAATATGAGAAAAAAAGTTGGACATGGCTGAAGAAAGGCGAGACCAAGTGGTAACAAAAATGGAGGCATACAAACAAAAATTGAAAGCGGTCTATGACAAAAAGGTAAGGGTAAGAAATTTCTAGGCAGGAGACTTGGTCCTTCATAGAACCAATGCATCCTAAGCTAAAGAAGTAAAAGGGAGGATGGGAAGAAAGTGGGAAGTACCCTTCCAGGTAGTCGAGTGTGTTAATGCTTATACCTACCAACTAAAGCAGATGGATGGCATGCTAATGCCAATGACCTAGAATTCTATTGCCTTGTGCAAACATTACCAATAGGCCAGTAAGGCTCGAGACATGCATAAGTTTCATTTATTGTTTTTAAATTACGTTTGTTATCCTGTAGGTAAGAAAAGAAGAATATTGTTTGCCTTTCGATAAACATTATATAACTTCTTGCCACGATAATCAAAGGTTGATCAATGGAATTTATTTATCAAATATTTAACGTTTTAGCGAGTTATGTTTCGGAATTCCTTAATCGACTATATTAAATATAATCATATGCATGTTACAAGGATTTTGACCAAAGGTCTTAAGTCGAATAGATTCCAAGACCACACTCCCTTGAAAATTCTCTTGATAATCCATTATAAATTAAGGAAAGAATCATTTGATTTTAAATCATGAACTCCACCTCAAAATTTAAAGAGGAATCCATAATGAGTAAAAGAAAATTGCTACATAACAAGATAAAGTAGAATATTCACAAAAATATACGCGACGAATGAAAGAAGATTTGTATATGTACAAAAAAAATGTTTACAAGATATAAAAATACAAAGATAAGAAAAATCAAGGCTCAACGACCGGGGTCGAGGAGGCCCTAGGGACATTAGAAGGCTCAAGATCCAGAGAAAGACCACTAGACTTCTTTTAGGTAGCTTCAAATTGTATCTTACTTTTGAGGCCCTTCAACATTCGGGATAACGAGCGCATTAGCAAGAGTACTACCAACTGAAGCAGGGGGGTGGTGGATTCTCTTTTTGTCTTCAATCGGATCAGGAAAATCTGGATCATACTCAGGCTACACAATATCATCCACTAGATGGTACATATTCACCCAAAATTTTAAATCTGCATCGGGATATACTTCTCTGATCATCTTCCTTAACCAGTATACTCCTCACGCTAAACGACATCCTCTATGTACGCTTTCTCCTCAACTAGCTCAGCATGTAACCTTTTCGGTTTGTCTTTCTGGTCAGCCGAAAGGACTTGCAGAGATTTATACAAGCCTCTCACTCAACTCAACTCATCTTGAAAAGATTTAGACTCCTTTTCGACTAGTCCAAATCGGTTGACAATGAGGCACATGCAATATCCTTTTGTGCTAGTTGCACCTCCTTCTCATTTAGGAGTGTAATGTTCATTAAGACTCGATCATGAGCATCTCTAAGATCAACTTCCAACTCCTACTCCTTTTCATGAGCTTTGTCACGCTCATCTCGAAGATGTCCCTCAGTTGTATCGGCCCATTGTTAAGCAGATTGGGTAGAGGAAAGCTCTTTCTGTAACCAAATAGCCATGGTATAAGAGGTATTGTTCAAAGCTTTAGAGTCTTGGGCTCAGGTCGACTCTACCTTCAAAGTGTCTTCCTTCTGGCTCAGCTCTTGGTGAATGTCCTTCTCCTTTTGGGCAAACTCCTAATGAGCCTTCTTGAGGGCTTCCTCATTATTTTTTATAGGCACTACTTAGAGATTTTTCTCCAACTGAGCTATCCTCTTCATGAAAATTTCCAGCCTCATGGCGACCTCAAAATGTAAAAAGAAGGTATGTCCAAAAGAGTTAATAAGCTCTAGACTAAAGGTAAGGTGAGGTAAAAGGTTAAGATTGGGAAAGAAGGTACATGCGCAAATCAGCTATGAGAAAGGTCGATAATAACCTCATTAGACTGCTGATTATATAATGCCTTTTCGACAAGAACCATGTCAATCTGGGAAAGGCTATGGGAAATGGAATGATACTCTATATATGGCCCTTTGGTGTACTTGGTTATCCAGAGCTGCCACCATAAAAGCGCCAGTTAGACTTCAACACTCCATAGCAAAAAGGAAAACAGAAAAGATATGAAGGACTTACGTTATGTGTATTGTACTTTTTGAACATGGCCATCTTCTACGAATCGAGGGTTAATGGTTCAGTGATCACTTCAAGCCAATATGGAAGGATGGCTAAAGCTTTCCCCTCTCTCTTGGTTCAACAGTCGGAAGCTGAGTTGGAGGACGTTGAGTAGATATCCACAGTCCTCGTTGCCCAATTTTGGGCAGGAGCCGTAGGCACCACAAAACCTTTCTAAGAACTAGATGCCTCCGTCCCATTTTGAGTTGCATGAACCCCAGCGGGAACCTTCAACTTGGAAGTTGTGGGTGTTGGTCCCGTGTGATTAGTTCCAAGGGGGGGGGTTAGGAACTAATGTAACTTTTTCGCTAATTAATCTTGTTGACTTGATAATTTTGGTGAGTTTATTAACTCAGCTTTGGTCAGCTTGGCCGATCTTAGTGTAAGACAGCTTTAGTCAGATGTTGACTAAGACTGTTTCACTTGTGAGTTGGGAATTGACACTTTTATGGTCAGCTTCCAACTCAGCACTCTAATTTACTCAGTGTCAACTTTAAACAGTTTATATGCTGAGTAAATATAACAAGCAACACATGCACATATATATATTTTAAGAGAGTCAGAAATTACTCAGTATCACTTATCCTGGTTCGGCCTCTCCGCCTACGTCCAGTCCCTAGACTCCTCCGGGCTTTTAGAATCCAATACTGAGCTCTTTAAAGGTAGAGCACAAACCGGTTACAAGGCAGTTGAATATGCAAGAGTGCCTTCCTCTATTCGTCTACTCAACTCCTACTAAGTGCTACAACCCAGCACCTAGATTTCTCTACCACTGAGTATTTACAACCAAATACTCAGCACAACACTCTCAATTCACAATTGATACAATTTGCTCTTTTTCAGATAAAGAACACTTTAGATGATTACAAAACAATCAATCTAGCATTTACACAAGGAATAGAAAGTTGGTGTAAGATTCTTTTCTTGTATTTGAGTGCTTTGAGCTTGGATTTTTCTCTCTTGTATTTTCTGTAATTCGACAATGATCCAAGAGAATTGCTTGTCCTTTTATAGTAGTAAAATGATTTGAATTTGATTTGTCCGTTGAATCCAAAATGGTTCTTTTGGGGGACAAACTTCTGGTCAGCTTCAGATGTGCAGGCCAATCTTGTTTTCTGATTTCTACAGATGTCAGGCTTATCTTCTTCCTACAGGCTTTGTCTTCTTGCAGAAGTTTGTCTTGTAGCTACGAACAGTTGACCCATCCATCTCGGAATTTGGCTTTTGCGTAATTCCAAGGCTTCAATTATTGGTGCAGACAGTTGTCGGATTTGTCTTTTAGCTAACGGATCATTCATGCTGTCCTGAAGATCACTCAGCTTTACTTCGATAGTCATTGTCTTTGATTGTCACCAAATCTCATACTGAGTTCTTTTTCACTCAGCTTCCATGGTCAGCTTCGTTCTGCAAGATCTAGTTCTGAAGCAGACTTCCTTTTATGTTGAGCTTCGATCCACTCAGCTTCTTTGATCAACTTCATTCTTAAGCTGTAGTTTTGAAGATGACTTATCTTCTCTTGTGCTGAGTTGCTCTTCACTTCAGCTTGTGTTGTGTTCTCATGCTGACTTTGTCCTGTCTTAATTTTTATTTCCTTTTGCATTTATATTTATACTTAATATTGAACAAACGGATTAGTACAATTAAATCAAAGCACTTAAATTTAATTGTCTCTTAATCGTGGATTAAACTTAAGTGATTTTGTCAAATCAAAATCTTATGGAAAGGTGTTTCAACAAACTCCTCCATTTTGATGTTGGCAAAATATTTAGTTTATGGAACTCAGTATTGAAATTCCCATGATTGAATTACTTTTTATTCTTCTGAAATTACTCCCCCGTAAGGGTTGCATATATTGTCTTAACTTAACTCTAAACCTTCTAAGATTTAATTGAGTAATAAGGGAATACCTGTTTATACTGTCTTAGTTTAATTCTAGACCTTCAGATGAGCCTAGGTCAGCTTTCAGAAGAGTTCAATGTTTACTCAATTTGATACATGAATAGTTTTGGTATTTATGTACGGATGTATCAGAGTTAATGTGTACTGAGTATATTTTTAAGTTGACTTTATTTGTTTGTTCAATTTTAGACAGATCAGCATATAGTGTAATAGTAAGCATCACTTATGAAAAACAATGTGAATGAAAAGATGCTTAAAATGATATAAATGGTCAGCATACAAAATACATAAGGCAATTTCTTAAAGCTAATCTTGAGCTACCCCTTTGCCTTTGTCTTTCCTCTTTTGCTTACTTCCTGAAGCTTCTCCTGCCTTTGGTTGAGTTCCATCAGTTTGTGCAGCTTGTGCTTTCTCCCCCGTTTTTCCACCATCAGGTGGAGGAGCAATGAAGGTGTCATTGAGAGCAGCACGAGTCAGCTTGACCGAATAAGCCTTTAGACGTTTCGTGCTTTCAAATAGCCCATCAAGCACTGGGACTCCATCATCCAGAACTGAACCGGGAACACGAATAGATGCGCTGATCATGCTGAGTATGTATTCCTGTGACTTAGTTAGCCATGATATTGCGTCAGTTAGCTGGGCATAAGATTGATGGTACATTCGAAACATAGCCTTGTCGTAAATGTCACGCTGAGCGTTTGTGTGACGCACATGTCTAAATAAGCTCTGAGTAGTTTGTAGGATAGTATTGGTTTTGACAAAGTCAGTTTCCATTTCCTCTTTACTCAGATTCAGAAGACGGACAGCTTCGCTGATTTCATCCATCGAACATTGGGAAGATGAGGAGAGAAGTTCTCTAGTCCCAGCAGCTCAGAAGACAGCTGGGTAAAATAGTGACTTAATTCAGCAGATGTAGCATAGCCCATGTTGATTGTAGGTAGAGCATTGATTTGACCCTGAAGTGAATTCATATGATTCACCATCATTAATTGCAGCTCGGCCAGCTTGACAAATGATTCTTGCTTAGGTTTCCGGGCTTGGACCATGGTCATTACACTTACTAAGTCTTTGAGATTTTTGATCTCATTGAGAAGCTGAGTGACAGACGAGAATTCGTGTGATTCAGCATTTGCGGACCCAGCAGCATCGGCATGAGAAGTGTTTAAATCCTGGAGAAGATTTTGAGCCGAGTTAATAATGCGACATCCGGACTCGGTTGCATGAAGATAGGCAAATTATGCCTCAGGATTTAGCTCAGTGGTCAGAATTTGAGTAGCACCTAATTGACGAGGTGTTTGGTGTTATCCTTGAGTGGAAGTGCCAGGATGGTCAGCAGCTGGATTTTGATTTTGATTGGCAGCAGGAACTGACTGCTCAATGTTCTGCGAAATTGGATGGGAAGGAGGTGGATCTGCAGAGATATTTGCCTGCTCAACATGGACTTGAGTTGGTGCAGGAAGAGGCACCTCAGGTTGAGCAGGAGTTTCCTTAGCTTGCTTGTCTCCCTGAGCAGCTAGGACTTCGAGCTCTTGCTCGGCTTGGTTTGGATTTTCTGGAGTCTTGGCGTGTTGCTCGGTATGAGTAACAGAGGCTTGTTTTTCCAGTGTAGAAGACTCAAAATGCTTTGAGAAGAACTTAAATTGGGTATCCGTGAGGTCAGTGATTTCATCCATCAGAGGCAAATCATCCAGGAGATCAATGACTGGAGATTTGTAGGCCTTCTTCTTAAGCCTTTTCAACTTTTTGGTCCTTGGAGAGGAAGGGTCAGCATGAATGGAATCAAGAGATGACTCTACCCCGATCAGCATTGAGACCTTCCATGACTAGTTCTTGCTCTGTGAGCTCAGCATCAACTGTCTTACTCTGTACAGCTGGATTTTCATCTTGCTCAAGATTCCCTGTTTGTTCTTGCTCAGCATGAGCTTCTTGATGTTGCTCAACATCCTCATCATTATCATGCTGACCTGTATTGTTTCTACTTCTGCTTCCTGATCAGCTGGGATTTTCTCAAGGTCAATCTCTTGGCTTCTTATAAAATGGGAATCATCAGGAACTACAAAACCAAGAGGGACAACATCAATTGGTCTTGGATCAGGAATTTTCTTTTTCTTCTTCAGAGGGGTTTCCTCACTTTCTAGTTCTTCAGGCTCATCTTGCCTCTTCCTTTTCTCTGTATACTGACCCTGAGCAGCATCAGTTTTCTTTCCCTTTGAGACAACCCGGATTTTCTTTGGAACAGCATCAACATCTTTTGAGCTGGTTTGGGTTGCTTTTCGTTTTCGGTCAGCATCAACCTTTTTCACTTGCTTTCCCTTCCTGGTCAGCATACCCTTGTCTTCCTCAGCTTCACCTGCTACCTTCTTTCCCTTTTTCTCCTTTGTTGGTTGGTCAAAAGCCAAACCAAACAGAATACCAACAGTGATCTCAGTTCCCCAGACTTCGATCTCTTCAACCAAACTCACTTGATAATCCTTGAGGATTTTGGTGATGAGAGATCCTAACCTAAGCGTACCAGAACTTCACAAAAATCCACCAATGAGAAAGACTGGCATGTTCAGAGGCTTGTAGGTCAGCATGTGCCAGATGAAGCACTGCTCGAAATTCGTTGCTGAGGAGGTACAGTTGACTTTTGGAAAGATAAAATTGGTCAGTATGTAATGGGCTATCTTTTGGTCTCGACCCATGCAGGTACTAGATACTTCTCCTACATAACCGGGAGGTTTACAGAATTCAGCTGGGAATTTAATCTTACCATGGTCGTTTATGGTTCGAAGTTCTATCCCTTTGTTCTTCATCTTCAGCAACTTAGCCAGATAGGGAGGATTGATGAAAATCTCCTTTCCCTGTACCTCAGTGACCAAGTAATCCCTATTATCGTTGGCTACTTTCAGGTTGGTGTAGAACTCCTTTACCAGTTCAGGATAAGTAGCCTCACGAATGGAGAATAGTCCTTCCCAGCCGTTCTTAGATATCCATTCGCAGAAGTGTTTTTCTGCTTCCACAAACCCTTTTGAGAACCAACGTGAATGATCGATCTTATCCCCCTTAACGTGATTGTATACTAGTGAGTAGGTTCTGGGTTTCTTACCTTTCTCCTTCTGAGTCTTTTTCGACGAACCAGCTTGGTCAGCTTTGGGGTTTTTGGCGATGGTGCTGACTTGAGTTTGGTCAGGCTGACCACCCTCTTGGGATTCTGTGGATGTTTCTTCATACTCCTCCTGAGTAGAAGATGAAGGATTTTCATCAGAGTGATTTTGATCGTACTCAGCTCCGGAGAGGTTTTGGGAGTCAGACATTTTCTTAAGAGTTTTTGAAGGATCTGGGATTTTTGAGAGTTGGAAATAGAATGCCAGAGATTTTTGAGCGTAAAGAGTAGGAAATGGGAACTCTTCCACTATTTATATTGTTACCGAGGAGATCTGATTCGTTGAATTTGCCGTTTTTCCTCGAGATGATAAATCGACAATTATTCTGACATTTATGACACATACGACGTATGTATCTTTCCAATAATTATGCTTACGTCATCCTAGGTGGCTATTCAATACGCGTGCTAGCATTAATTACACAACGAAACTTTTCTCAGCATATGGAATATCAAACGTTTTGGAACTTTGAGTAGTCAGTTTTACGTAGGATAGTTGTTTGTGGACTTAGTAACTCAACTTAGGATAATCACTCAGCATGTAAGTCTACTCAGCATATAGTGATTTCATGTCATTTTTAATTCAGCATGCAACAATTACTAATTTATCACAAATCACTCAGTAAGGTAATCACTCAACATTCAATTAAGCACATGGAATTATTGAAGAGGATTAGACATACCGATAGCTTCCCTTAATATGTTAAATTGCTCACGAGCTAAAGGCTTGGTGAACATATCCGCAAGCTGTTCATCTGTTGGAATGTAGGTCAGCTTGATCTCACCCTTGAGTACATGGTCTCTAATGAAGTGATGCCTTATGCTGACATGCTTCATCCTGCTGTGTTGCATTGGATTTTTAGATAGGTCAATTGCACTTTTATTGTCGCATTTGACTTCAATTGTTTCTGTTTTGACTCCATAATCCTCAAGCTGTTGCTTAATCCATAGGACTTGTGCAACACAGCTTCCAGCAGCTACGTACTCAGCTTCAGTTGTAGACAGGGCAACTAATGACTGCTTCTTGCTGAACCAAGATACTACACAGCTTCCAAGGAAGTGACATCCTCCCGAGGTACTTTTACGCTCTAGCTTATCTCGTCCATAGTCAGCATCAGTATATCCAATCAGTGTGAAGTCACTTGTATTTGGATACCATAAACCTACATTAACTGAGCTCTGCAGATATCTGAAAATTATTTTTACAGCTATTAAGTGAGACTCCATGGGGTCAGCTTGATATCTTGCATAATAACATACTGAGTACTGAATATCAGGTCTACTAGCGGTAAGGTAAAGTAGAGAGCCAATCATACCTCGATATAGCTTGCTATCTACAGGTTTACCTTTCTCATCTTTGCATAGGACAGTATCAATACCCATTGGGGTTGATATGGGTTTACAATCTTCCATATCGAATTTTTTTAGCATTTCCTTGGCGTATTTAGACTGACTAATGAAAATGCCGTTCTTACCTTGCTTGATTTGAAGTCCAAGGAAGAAGTTGAGTTCACCCATCATGGACATTTCGAACTCAGTTTGCATCTGTTTACTAAACTCTTTGCACAAAGATTCGTCAGTAGCACCAAAGATTATATCGTCTACGTAAATTTGTGCCAGCAGGGTATGTTTACCCTTTTTCTTAATGAACAAGGTTCTGTCAGCTTTGCCTCTGACATAATTCCTGGTCAGCAGGAAGTTGGTCAACCTCTCATACCAAGCACGTGGTGCTTGCTTTAGGCCATATAAGGCCTTCTTGAGTTTATAAACGTGGTTTGGAAGTTTTGGATCTTCAAACCCTGGAGGCTGACTAACATATACCTCTTCGTTTATAAATCCATTAAGAAAGGCACTTTTGACATCCATTTGATATAACTTAAAATTCATATAGCTAGCATATGCACACAGCATACGTATAGCCTCTAACCTAGCAACGGGTGCAAAGGTTTCACCGTAGTCGATGCCCTCTTGCTGACTATAGCCTTGAGCTACAAGTCGGGCTTTATTTCTGACTACGTTGCCTAGCTCATCTAATTTATTTCTAAAGACCCACTTAGTTCCTATGGTCTTTTGATTCCTAGGTTTAGGTACTAAATCCCATACCTCATTTCTTGTGAATTGATCAAGCTCTTCTTGCATAGCGTTGATCCAATATTCATCGTGCTCAGCATCAGCGAAATTCTTTGACTCATGTATTGAGACGAAGGCAACATTGCTGAGATACTTCCTAAGCTGATCTCTTGTCATTAGCTTGTTGTCAGTAGCATCAAGAATGGACTTCTCCGAATGTCTTGGGATTTTTATTTCTTTGGGCAATGCTGAGATGTTTGGAACAGGTGTTTCTACAATCTCTACATGAATAGATTGGTCAGCAAAGGTTATTTCAATTTCTTGCTTACCTTTGGTCAGCCCTTGTATTGATGATTCAGAGGCTCCATTTTGATCAGCAGAAGCTGAGCTTGGTTCATCTTCATCGAGCTGAGTTGACTTTCCTGCAGGGTCAGCTTCATCGAACTCAACATGGACATACTCTTCTACAACCTGAGTTCGTTTATTATACACCCTATATGTTTTGCTGTTAGTTGAGTACCCTAAAAAGATCGCTTCGTTAGCTTTAGCATCACATTTTGCAAGATTATCTTTTGTGTTGAGTATAAAGCATTTACACCCAAAGGCACGAAAGTAGCCAATGTTGGGCTTTCGTCCTTTCCAAAGTTCATATGGGGTTTTCCTAAGAATAGGTCTAACTAAAGCCCTATTGAGAATGTAGCATGCTGTGTGGACAGTTTCCCCCCAGAAATACTTTAGAAGCCTATTTTCACTCAGCATTGTCCTAGCTATTTCGACAATTGTTCTGTTCTTCCTTTCAACAACCCTATTTTGTTGATGTGTTCTAGGAGCAGAGAAATTGTGGTCAATACCACTGGTTTCACAGAATTCATCAAACTGTTGGTTTTTTAATTCTCCACCATTGTCACTTCTAATATGAGCTACTCTTAGGTCTTTGTCATTTTCAAGTTTCTTAATCAATGTTGTGAACATCTCAAATGTTTCATCCTTGCTACTCAGCAAGATGATCCAAGTGTACCGAGAGAAATCTCTACAATGACTAAGGAAAATTTCTTACCTCCCAAACTGAGTGGCTGGACAGGTCCGAAAAGATCCAAATGTAGTAATTCCAATGGTCTCTTGGTTGAGACAATATTTTTACTTTGAAATGACTTCTTATTTTTTTTACCTTGCTAACAAGCATTACACAATTGATCTTTTTCAAATTTAAGTTTGGGCAATCCCTCAACTAGTTGCTTTCTAGCTAATTTGGCAAGAAGGTCCATGCTTACATGACCAAGTCTTCTATGCCATAGCCAGGAGTTATCCTCTTTAGACACTAAGCATATATTTTTAGAAAACTGTTTTTCTAAGCTCAGCATGTATACATTGTCTACACGAGGGGCAGTTAAAATCAATTCGTTTGTTTTTCCCTCGAGTATTTGACACTGAGTATCATCAAATACAACCTTTTTGCCGCTCTTGCAAAGCTGAGCTACACTCAGCAGATTGTATTTGAGACCTTTAACTAAGGAGACTGACTCAATAGTAGAGTTACCTTCGATAGTACCTGAGCCGACTATCTTACCCTTCTTATTATCTCCAAAGCTTACACTTCCACCTCGTTTAAGCTCTAATGTGATGAATTGAGTTTCATCACCAGTCATATGCCTCGAGCATGCGTTGTCTATATACCACAGTTTTGATTTCTCCACGCATCTCAGGCTCACCTGCATTTTAGACTATTCATCTTTAGGTACCCAATTCTTTTTGGGTCCTCGTTTGTTAGCATAAACAGGTGTAAAGTCATATTTTAATTTGTGACGACATACTTTTATAGTGTGGCCACTTTTACCATAGAAGTCACAATGAATTACCCTTCTAGGGTGATGCTGAGTGTGGTCAGCATTATTGTGCTGAGCATGCCAACATACCTTAGTGGTATGTCCTTTCTTTCCGCAGAAGTCACATTGGACAATCCGCTTATTGTACCAACACACTTCTCTTGTGTGCCCCTTTTTCCCACAACAGTCACACTGCGTGAACTGTTTATGCTGACTAGTACTTGAGTGCTCATCATGGGATTTATTTTTATTTGAGCCTCTTATTTGGCTCTGTAGGGTAGTGACATCCTTTTTCAGTTTCTTTGAATCTGATTGGACCTCCGAGACAAACTTATGCATAAGTTCTATGTTACTATGCAAAGTTGAGTTGTCTTGGAGAAGATATCGGAGCTCACTCAGCTTGACCTCTTCAATCTCATCACACCGCCTGCTGAGTGCCTTTACTTTCTTATTGCACTTTTTAGTTAGCGCATATAAATCACTCAGGGCGTTTATCATCTCATTTCTAAGCAACGTTAAGGATGTTACCTCATTATTGTGTTCCTCCTAGTCAGTTTCATCAGAGAGGTCAGCTTGCTTAGAATAAGTGCAATCAGCATCATCGGCCATGAAGCATATATTTGCTGTTTCATTTGCATCAGCTTCTGATGAGGTTGACTCATCACTATCACTCCATGTGGCTACCATAGCCTTTCTGCTGCCCTTCTTGTCTTTCTTCAGCATGGGACAACTTGACTTGATGTGCCCAGTTTGGTGGCACTCGAAACATGTGACAGGCTTTGAGCTGTCCTTCTTATATTTGTTGTCGTTGGGCTCGGCTTGGTATTTGTCATTTCTTCTGAATGACCTTTTGCTGTTCCTATCATTCTTCCTGAATAGCTTCTTCATTTTCCTAGTGAACATTGCCATTTCTTCATCATCAGATGAGTCAGCTTCGGTGGAGTCAGCTTTCATGACAAGTGATTTTTTTTCTTATCTTCTGACTTCTCTTTTTCTTCAAAGTTTTTCATTGATATCTCATGAGTCAGCAACGATCTGATCAGCTCATCGTACTTGTACGTAGTCAGGTCCTGAGCTTCCTCCACTGCAGTCTTTTTGGCCTGCCAGCTTTGGGAAGACTTCTCAAGATCTTCTTCACATGTTCTTCCTCGGTGAAGTTCTTTCCAAGTCTTTTTAGCTCATTTATAATGTTGGTAAATCTAGCATTCACTCCCGAGATGTCCTCATTATCATTCATCTCGAACAACTCGTATAATCTCATATGCTGATTTACTTTTGATTCCTTGACCTTGCTTGTACCTTCGTAGGTTACTTCAAGCTTTTTCCAAATCTCCTGTGCTGACTCACAACCTGAAATCTTATTGTATTCTGCTGCATCTAACGCATAGTGAAGCATATTGATAGCCGAAGCATTGTTTTGTAATTTTTTAAGGTCGTCTTCTGACCACTCAGTTTCACTCTTAACAACTTTCTCATTGTTAACAGTTTTATATGGCATATATGGGCCTTGAACTATTGCAAGCCATGCACTCATGTTTGTGGCTTGAATAAAGTTCTTCATCCTATTCTTCCAGAATGTATAATTGGATCCAAAGAATAGGGGAGGCCGACTAATTGATAATCCCTCTAGGAGTATCTGTGTTGTTTGGTTCCCGGGAAGGAAACGAGTGCTGTTCTCAGCCATTTATCGGGATCAGCTCAAGATAGTTATATCTTTGAGTAGTGAGCTTAGGCTCTGATACCACTTGTTGGTCCCGTGTGATTAGTTCCAAGGGGGGGTTAGAAACTAATGTAACTTTTTCGCTAATTAATCTTGCTGACTTGATAATTTTGGTGAGTTTATTAACTCAGCTTTGGTCAGCTTGGCCGATCTTAGTGTAAGACAGCTTTAGTCAGATGTTGACTAAGACTGTTTCACTTGTGAGTTGGGAATTGACACTTTTATGGTCAGCTTCCAACTCAGCACTCTAATTTACTCAGTGTCAGCTTTAAACAGTTTATATGCTGAGTAAATATAACAAGCAACACATGCACATATATATATTTTAAGAGAGTTAGAAATTACTCAGTATCACTTATCCTGGTTCGGCCTTTCCGCCTACGTCCAGTCCCCAGACTCCTCCAGGCTTTTAGAATCCAATACTGAGCTCTTTAAAGGTAGAGCACAAACCAGTTACAAGGCAGTTGAATATGCAAGAGTACATTCCTCTATTCGTCTACTCAACTCCTACTAAGTGCTACAACCCAGCACCTAGATTTCTCTACCACTGAGTATTTACAACCAAATACTCAGCACAACACTCTCAATTCACCATTGATACAATTTGCTCTTTTTCAGATAAAGAACACTTTAGATGATTACAAAACAATCAATCTAGCATTTACACAAGGAATAGAAAGTTGGTGTAAGATTCTTTTCTTGTATTTGAGTGCTTTGAGCTTGGATTTTTCTCTCTTGTATTTTCTTTAATTCGACAATGATCCAAGAGAATTGCTTGTCCTTTTATAGTAGTAAAATGATTTGAATTTGATTTGTCCGTTGAATCCAAAACGGCTCTTTTGGGGGACAAACTTCTGGTCAGCTTCAGATGTGCAGGCCAATCTTGTTTTCTGATTTCTACAGATGTCAGGCTTGTCTTCTTCCTACAGGCTTTGTCTTCTTGCAGAAGTTTGTCTTATAGCTACGAACAGTTGACCCATCCATCTTGGAATTTGGCTTTTGCGTAATTCCAAGGCTTCAATTATTGGTCCAGACAGTTGTCGGATTTGTCTTTTAGCTAACGGATCATTCATGCTGTCCTGAAGATCACTCAGCTTTACTTCGATAGTCATTGTCTTTGATTGTCACCAAATCTCATACTGAGTTCTTTTTCACTCAGAGCTTCGTTCTGCAAGATCTAGTTCTGAAGCAGACTTCCTTTTATGTTGAGCTTCGATCCACTCAGCTTCTTTGATCAACTTCATTCTTAAGCTATAGTTTTGAAGATGACTTATCTTCTCTTGTGCTGAGTTGCTCTTCACTTCAGCTTGTGTTGTGTTCTCATGCTGACTTTGTCCTGTCTTAATTTTTATTTCCTTTTGCATTTATATTTATACTCAATATTGAACAAACGGATTAGTACAATTAAATCAAAGCACTTAAATTTAATTGTCTCTTAATCATGGATTAAACTGAAATGATTTTGTCAAATCAAAATCTTGTGGAAAGGTGTTTCAACAGTGGGCACCACATGACCTTTTGGAGTCGTAGGAATCGTTAGTTGAGGAGGTTATACCCTTCCGTTTCCTGGCCCCATGGATATGTTCAGGAACACCACCAACCCTTTTAAAAGGCACCACTAGTTCATTCTTAGTGTCCTTTGGACATTAAACTATACTGGCCTAGTCATGTTTTTGGCAACAGGAGCAAGGGCAACATCATGCACTCCATCCGGTAAAACCATGGAAAGAGGGCTATATATTGAGGAGCATCCTTGGTGGTAGGTTGAGAAGCATCGACCCCTCGGGCCTGTTGAATAACTTCCTCTACATGATCCAAGAAGGGTTAGAGATCCCAAAATGGAACTAGTATAAGAAGATGATGAAGAAGAAAATACAATGACATAAAGAGGATTACTAGTTGATGGATTAACTGTTGGGGGTATGAAATCTCCCCACTGTTTGGAATTTTGAATTGAGCCTATGAGAGTAAGGGAAGGACTCCGACCACGGGAAGAAGCTGAAGGAGTACCTCTAACCATAGCCAAAGATATGGAAGCACTCGGGGTCTTGGCCATTAGAAAACAGCCTTCTCCCTGGCACGCCGAAAAGGCATGTTAGCGCCTGCACAAACATTAAATGGAATAAATAAAAAAAGATAAGCTAAAAAAATAAAAGATACCTACAAACAAATCCCCCTTAAAGTACATATTCCCCCCTTTATCTCTAAGAAGGAAAGGAATGTCATCCCGCATGTATTCCACGAATTCTTATCGGGTGAAAGGTAGTTTGACAAAATTCAAGTAATTCTGAATCATTTATTCATGGGCGTTAAGGTCCCTTAGCGATTCCCACGAATCCTTCTTAATAGGTTTGGGGTTCCAGGATGTCCAAAAGGGAAACCCCTCGACGTAAAAGGCTCCTTCAAGAGGCTTCACATCCTTATCTTTCATAATATCAATCTAGAACCAGTATGGCTTAAAGTTTTTTGCACTAGAGCTTTTGTTTGTGATAAAGGGTTTTTGTTCTAAAGGATCCTTATTAAACCACACGGCATCATCGGTGGCCCGAATGGCAGGGGTCCACATGCTTCAGAAAAATGGCCTAGTCATAACCATGTTTAGGTCATCACATATCTTAGTTATGGAGAGAAGGTCAAGCCAACCATTCGACAAGATTTGAGCAGGTTAAATATCAAACTCGTTCCAAACATTCACAATATCATAAAAAAGGAAGCCTAACCCATTGCTATAGAAATATCTTGTAAAAGCTTAGGTGACCTTCCAGAGCATAGGTAATAACCTTATCCTCGCTAGGTAGTATCGCCTTTAGGTGGCCAAAATCAGGATGTTTGCAGGTGAGGCTGTTTAAGGAAAAGGCATCCATGAAGGTAACTTCCTTAGAATTTTTGGATTTTTGAACAAGAGGCTTTTTGGGTTTGCTGGTAGTTTAGGTTCATTAGAGGGGTCAAGTTTTTGGGAAGCCATAACAGAAAGAAGATAAAAGAAAAGGAAACTTGTATGCACTTACTTGGTTAGAAGAGGATAAAAATCATCGGAGAAGAGGAAGACCAGAGCAAAATGTAGCAGAGGTTTGAGAGAAAATAACGAAAGTAAGAAGAAATAGATGAATAAAAGCAAGTATTTATAGGTGCCCCAAACATTCCAAACAACGATGCTACAGTGACTAATATTAAATGACGTTAATGATGAGGTTCAAAGCCCAAAGAGTCCTTGCCCATCCCAAAAAGAGAGAGAAAGGTTCAATTGACACCTAGTATAACATATACAGATGGAAAATGCAAGTTCTCGTGTTCAACTACCTCACACTAAAACCAAAGCATAGTTTCACGCGCCTCATCAAATTTCTGAGAACAAGAACAACATCGTTTAGTCTTTCAAAGGACCCATCAAGCCAACTGGCTAAAACCTGTTCTTCAAGTGAACGTCAAGCTCTAAAAAGCTCTGGCATGGACCGAAGGGGGGACATATAATACCCTAAGAAATATTTCTAGAAAACATCCTTACACATGGATAAATGTCACCTTTCAAATCAGGAAGATTCACAAGAACCGTCCCATCTGAAGTACGGAATATTGCTTGAAGATGCGAAAGATACTTTCTGTCCATATGGATTGATATCCACCCTTCGTCCCAGTATTCATACGACGGAGCAAGGAGAGACCTTTAATTATAAGATGATGTTGTACAAAGGACAATGGATACGTGACATAGCACGTTGCCTGACGCCATAACGTCCCAAAGGTCTTAGGACCAATCGAACAATGTCACATGGTAGCACACTTGCTCTATGACCCCGTGCATTAGTTGACATCATTGCTGTTTGAATATTACAGAACCAACCAAAGATCGACACGTGTCCAGTGAGCCATTCGGACACGCTCCCAAAATTATGACAAGTACCCCTAGGAACTACTATATAAAGATAAAAATAGCAATCCTCAAATCGTATGTAAACATTACGGTTACCAATATTCTTATTATCTTCAATCTCTCTTCAACCTTTGCTAACTTAAGCATCAGAGAGTTCGCCAGAGTCAGTCCCTCTTTGACACGATGTTACTTCCGTTTTAGGTTATTCAAGAAGGTTTAGAAGTCAACACATAATTCATGATATCATACATGCTTCAAATTTAAAGGAAATTTTATAAATGTTATTACTTCATGTATCTATTAACTTAAACAAGTTTGGAGTTAAATGGTTAGTTAGTAGTTAACACCAACTTTGTGTATGGACAAAAAGGATTTATCTTTCTTTTACAAGTTGAGATCAATAATTTTATATGGTATTTGAGCCCACACAAACATGGGCATTAAATTTCATAAAAAAATGAGAAGCATCCTACTGTATGTTTTTGTTTTATTATTGTACATTAAGTTATGTTCCAATAAAGTGAACAAGTAATACTGTTGATTATTCATTACATATTCAAGGTACATGCATAACTTGTCTGCTTAATTTATATATTATGGATTATCCCTATCCACAACAACAAATTGAAATTATACTCACTCACTTTGTCGACAATTAATTGTTCAGACTGTAACGTTTCAATTTTCTTCAATTAACAGGATCTTTTATTCCTCACTAGCTGGAAAGTACACATCAAAACCAAGAAATATAATTATTTAATTACAAGTCACCAAAATATAATTCAATTAAGAAATAGATGGTCAAGCTATATAATAATCTACTTAGGCAGTTTTGGTAGCCACATTTTCAGCTAAACATATATAAAATTTTCACCAAATCAACAAAACAAATAATAGCATTCAATAGTGGTAAGTATGGGTTCTTTCAAGAAAAAAATAGTGGTAAGTGTGCCAATTCCACTTCACTAATATATTCTAGTGGTAATGAAAACTCTATTAATTAGAAAATACAACAACTTGTTATGTAGGAGTTGAAACTGTGCCCGAGCTAGGAACTTAGTGAAAACATTCACGGTTTGATCAACCGTTGAAATATAACATGCAACAAGAGCATTGAATCGAACCTTATTACGAACAAAATAGAAATCAATGTCTAAATATTTACTTTAATTATGAAAAACTATATTAGTTGTCAAATAAACCACATTAAGATTGTCACATCAAAATATTGGCGTATGTGATAATGGAAATCCAATTTTCTTAAGAAGCATATGAAACCAACTCAATTTTGGGACCGCAGAAGCAATGACCAATCAAATTTTTCTAAGAAATCAATCTTCTGATTGAGAAACAATACGTTGCTTTTTGTAGGACCAAGAAATAAGGCAATACCCAAGAAATAATGCATGGCCACTAATAGACTTTTCGTCATCTTGATCACCACTCTAATCTGCATCCAAAAAACTATGCAATTGACCGACTAGTCATCGAGACAAAATATCCCATAATCCGACGTCCCAATGAGATACCGCAAAATGTGTTTGACATCATAGAAATGTAGGTCCATGGGTGAATTCATGTACTGTGAAACTCTACTGATGGCAAAAGAAATATATGTTTGACTAAAATTAAGATATTGCAATATACCCATCTTTAACTATCCCGATTAGGCTAGTTCTAAAGTGTGTGATCTTGTAGGTCTATCTAACATTGATAGTTTGATCGAAACTTAGTTTCGTCTAATAAGTCATTAGATGCACTCTAGAAAGCCATTATGACTACCCAACTTAGATAGTTATTTCGTGTATAAGTACTAAGAACTTAATCGTAATCTCAAACTGATGCTTTGTTGTGCCATATCAAGTCAGGCATGAGGCATGGTCATGTCACCCTCATCTGATGCTCGGACATTCCTTGATCTCCTAGTGTACTAATAAGTTTGAATAAGCAATATCCAATTGCTTCATTCGGGTGTGGCCACAGCTTCTCAACTTCACTAATCAAGTGGTATGTGATATTTGCTCTCCCGTATGAGAGTGAAAATCCCTGCACTTCACTCATGGTCCCTCAGAATGATTCAGAACATACATGGTTAACCCATACTTGGCCCGTTAGGAGATAACAAAAGCATGTTGTGTCTCATCTAGGTCCCATATTGATTTTGGGTCTAAGGACTCGTCTATGAGCATTCCATAAGAACCACCCATGACATCGATACCATGTGGTGTTCTCATAGTGGATCATCAAGATCTTACTGTTACATAAACCTTTATGCCCTTATCTGACATCCAATGTTTGTAGCCGGTGAAACACCATCATAACCAAGATACATACTAGTCTTTTATTGTCATCGTTCCCACGATGACAACAGACCAGGTGTTGGGCAAATTCTGTAAGTGCACGATTTCGCTTATAGTATTAAAAGATATCGATCCCACAGAGAACGTTTTGGTAAAAATTACTATTCTGATTAAATTCGTTTTCTCGAGGTTAATAGAAAAATCGTTAAATGATTAAATTGTTTCTAATTCTAATTGTGGTTTCAGTTATAACTACAATATATAGAAATTACGTTTAGGTTAAAGCTTATTTCAAGGTTAATTTATACTAAGCAAAAAAACAACTTATAACTTTGATTTGTTTAGAAAAGATATAATAAATTATCAATTTACTCAATTTAAAGGAATTGAACTGTAATCAATCTTTCCTCTTGGCCTAAGACAAAACCTTAATCAAATTCGGTGTTTATATCCGATTAATCGACCTATCGTAATGACCAAATATAAATCCGAATTTGCTTAAGTGTTCAACGAAGTTTGCATGAGAAAATACCAAAATCTCTTTATAAATACTTTTCCATGAAAACACCCGTTAGAATTACTTAAAGAGTATCATTAGATCAAACTTAAAATAAAACAACAGTGAAGATGGAATTGAATTAAAAGATATTTATTAGTTTGAGTTATAAACATCTCAAGTTAACAGAGAATAAGAAGTTTGAATGACATTTAACTAGGTATGAGTTCCGAGTTCTCAATCCTTAACTCAACTTCGTAGGTTTGTCAGACCGTGGGTCACCCCCAATCCTGGTTCTTCTCATTGAATCTTCGAAATAGCACCTCTCGGTCGATCTACGAAGCATAAACTCGACTTGAGTAAACTCTAATGTAAACAATAAAATATGTATCTTATATCTCTAACTATTTGTACTTTAATCACAATTGATTAAAAATGTGTAACTCTTTGAAACTCTGAATTCTTCCTCTATTTATAATCTTCCAAGAGGTACGCTGAAGAGACGTGTCCGTTGGTGAAGGGTTGCCTCTATCCGGATGAAAGGATGCGTCGTTTGGAGAAATAAACATGTAAAATGTACTTAAACAGCTTGTTGTCCCCGTAGAGATTCAAGAATCTCGTACGTGATAAGGGGAAGAGAGAAGGAAGGAAGGAGGCACACATCATGGCTACTCCTAGCGCGTGTCGCGGTCTAGATTTAAGAATCTCGACAGTGACAGAAACTCTTCTTTTTCTCCTTTGGTTATGTGTTTCAATTCTCTGACGTGATTTCTGATTCTCGTACGTGATTTTCACTAAAGCTTGATTTCTCACCCATTTCTACTCCATTTTTGCTCCTATTTGGATTTTTTCAAATAATTAACACCTTGCACACAAACAACAAATACCAATGTGAAATCTTTCCAAAATAAATAATTAATATATATTTTTCATAAATTTTAATACATTCATGCATACTAATTTATGTATATTTTAGGCTTATCAAATCTCCTACACTTAAGTTTTTGCTAGTCCATAGCAAAATTATCATCAAATTTATCCTTCAAACGATCTTAAAAATAGAATATATTTCCACATAAACATTTTTAAATTAGCTAAACCAAAAGACAAAAATCATAAGGCAAATTTATACACAAAACATCAAACTAGCTAGGATAAAAGTGATTTTATCATCCGACTTGTATTGCAATTTTTATAATGAAGCATTCGGGACAGGTGAAAGCACACATGTTTTTTTATCTTTGGTCTCAAGGCATTTCTAGGCACAAAAATTTTTGTTTCCCAATTTCCACTATCTAATATATATATATATATATATATATATATATATATATATATATAAATTTATGTTTTTGTTAATTTATTTTCTAGTAACGTCCGTGATAAGGATGGTCTCGACCTTGACTTTATGAATTTATTTATTTTGTATCCGTTTAAGAGGTCCCAACCATGTCATGGATGGACGCAACCGTGACTTTAAACTTAGACACACTATTTTGCTCTTAATTTTTATTTTAACGTTCCTTTCATACCTCGATCGTGATAAGGGTGGTCGCAACTGTGGCTAAAAGTACCGTTTTATTTATTTTTCTTCCCTTTCATACCTCGACTATGACATGGGTGGTCGCAATCGTGGCCAAAAGTTAAGATAACGATTACTTAATTTACTTAATATGTGTTAAAAATAAATAAAATTTTAATATGGGAAAGAAAAGAGTACCTTTATCCTATATTGACTTAAATCAACATGTATTATGACTATAGTTTTCCTAAAAACTTCAATTGAATTTTAAAGTAAGACAGAATCAAACCAAGCAAAAAGCTAAAAATGTTAGTTTGATTAATGCCTATAAACCTAATTTAAAGATAGAAATAGGAATTATATTATCATGCATTAGCATAATACAAAAGAAAGATCGAATAAAGAATTTATCACTTATATACATCCACTCGAGACTTTTTCTTTATAAAATAGTTTCGGAGATTTTTATAATTTTCAATATTCAATTCCATTGTAGAAATATTTTACTATTTCTAGCACATTTATATAACTTTAATAGCATATTTATATATATATTTTAATACTATGATATAATTAATTTTTTTAGCATATGTATAATTATGATTTTTTTTACGTAGGCAAAAATATGTATGCAAAATGAAACAACAAGCATTCGTACTCAAAATAAGATAAATGAAATATCGCCTCCTACACTTAAATTGGACAATGTCCTCATTGGTGCAAAAATTGATAATTCATAAAAGATAGAGTACGAAATAAAAACCGAAATAAACGAGTACTAAACTAACATAAAATGAAAATAAAAATAGTCTAGAAAGTAAGGAAAGATAAAACCTATGACTGCGAAGGAGAATCCGGTGGCGATGGTGTCAACTCGACTCATTGGCGGCGGAAATATGACAATAACTGACGACGAGTGGATTTATGCTCCTTTCTCAAACTATTGATGTTTTCGTCAACTTCATCAATCCTTATGTTCATTTGTCTATTGTTGTTATTGACATGATCCAAGACACATCATCAACCCACTACTTCATCAACATTGCCCCCGACGTCTTCACGGGGTGCCTTAGCTTCACGCCTTTCCTCATCCTCACCAACATCTGCTTCCTCATTTTCCTCCTCTTGAATACCTTGCCCATGTGAACTTGAAGCACCAACACCCGAACTAGCAAATAAACTAGCCATCCTAGCCTCGTAAGATCTAAATGTAAGCGGACCTTGGCTAAGCACTAAATTGGCTCGTAAAAGTGCGGCATAATCCAATATTGAAAAATAAAAATCATGAGGAAGGGATTGAAATTCCTCTAAACTACCCGTAGCACCCAAGACAATACCCATAATCAAATTACCCAAAGGAACTTGCTTATTGGTTGAAATGGAGGCACAGACTAAATTGTCAAAAATCATCCCAATGCTATCTACCACCAATCCCTTAAATATACAATCCAAAACAAACAAATCCCGACTTTGAACCTTCGACCCTTCAACTCGCCCAAAAAGTGAATAGGATAAAAATTTGTGAAAATAGAAAACACAATTATCCTTAATGAGCTTGCTAGAAGTGTTTTCGGGATTAAAATTATCCAAATCCGTCAAAGATTTCCAAACTGGATTGGTTTGAAAATTCTTAGGCTTAGCATAAAAATTGCTTGTTGGAAAGCCAAACCAATTACCCATCTCCTCATACCCAACTTCATAATTTTTACCCGAATTCCTAAATGAAATCCTCCCATTCTTCTTATCATATGAAAGTGTAACCAAAAATTCGATAATATTCGTTTCACTATGTGGGAAACGCATACTAGCAAATTTTTCCCAACCTAAAACCCTAAGAAATTCATTAATTCTTTCGGAGAAGGCAAAATCACTCACCGTAGCAAAATCCAAGAATAGAATATTGTGAAATAAGATCTTTGGCCCGGAAAAGTTCCTATACCGCTTCCCTTCTACATCTGAAGCAATATCAAAAGGAGCTCCATATTGAACACGTAAACGATTGTCGGAGGTTGAGGAAATCTTGTTAGCAGCCTTCTTTTGTCTAGGCATGGTGTAAAATCCAGACTTTGTGAGAGAAAAATAGAGAAATTGTGAGAAAAATAGAAAAATGGAGGTTTAGGTTATGGAATTTGTGTTTGGGGAAGAAGATGAATAGTAAAAAGGTGTATGGGGAAGAACAAAATCTTATATGGGAAAAAGAAAAGTGTGTTGGATAGGTGAAAAGTTGGTTTAATTTAAAGGTGATTTGATGTGTAATTGAACGTGGAAGAAGAAAAGGTGTTTGAATTAGAATTGAATAAGGGAAAAGGTCCAAAAACTACCCAATTTTCGCCTGGATAACAGCGAATCACGACCGAGATTCTGAAATCTCGATCACGACACGCGTGGGTCAGGGGGAAAAAACTCGCCTCCTGGCTTGCTCCTTGCTGGTCGTCTAGAGATTTTGGAATCTCGTACGAGATTTTTGAGTTGTTAGCTAAAATCTTGTATTTTTTACATTTTCAACTTATAAAAGCTATTTCTTCTTGCACTAATGCTCCTTTAATGTAATTTAAATCTGTAAAAACTCAAAAACAAAACTAAAAATTAAATAAAAGGTTAGCCTTAAGGGATTTCCTTAAACTAAAATGGATAAAATGGATAATTTCATTAAAATTGGAACATATATACACAATCATTAAAATTGAAAAATATGCAAACTAAATCATAGAAACATATTTACAGAGAATTATTCTAAACACAGTGAAACAAATTAAATCTAATCTTCATCTTTATTAATGGAAATTCCTCGTGCTTGTGCCCGGTTTATTTTGACTTGAATTGTTAATATTCTTTCTTGTGAAGAAAGAAACCGCGGACCAAAACGAAATTCATGATTGACAAGTCCTTTGTTCTCCAAGAACTCGAAATCAAGGACAAGGAATGGTTCATTCTTGCTCCAAGGAACAGGAATTCTGCCCTTGGCACCCAGAATAATTCCACAAAAAATATTCCCATATCCAACTTTCTTATTCTCCGAATGGGAGGCAGATATCAAACCTTC
Source organism: Euphorbia lathyris (assembly GCF_963576675.1). NCBI lineage: Eukaryota > Viridiplantae > Streptophyta > Magnoliopsida > Malpighiales > Euphorbiaceae > Euphorbia > Euphorbia lathyris. Next base: position 43,123,928 of record NC_088911.1, read on the forward strand.
CATCAAAATTCGTAAAGAATCCACAACATTACCTTGAAGAATATCTCCCAAAACATATAAGTCTGTGTCACGGACTACATTTCCGTAGACACGTCCAAAAATACTATAGCAGAGATACTTATGGAGATATAGAATGGAGTTGGAATTAATTAGTTTGTTTAATGCAAAATGTGGATTAAAACGCCACAATCCCGTCATCATCCTCCATATATCCCGAGAAGTCATATCTCTACCAGAATGGATATTAGATGCTCCACGTGGTGGAAAACCAAACCATGCATGCAACTCGGGATAACTGAATGTAAATTCTCTTATATTATTACGAAAACTGTGACACACTCGCCGCTTATCGATGAATCGAACTGTGGAAAAGAACTCTACCGCCCAATTTCCTATAATTGGGAAACGCATGGAGGAAAATTTATTCCATCCTAAATTGTTAAGATAACAGGTAATATCTCCGCTGATACCGAGTTCATCATTCAATAACTCGTCCATGTAAATCATACCACAAAACATGACGTAGCGGAAGTGCAAATAGTGACGTCCATCATCTTCATTGAAAATTGGGAACCAAGCACCATAACGTGCCGAAATATCAACACGTTTTTCGCGAGCGGGATAACGTTTCTTCAAATGTTTTGGAGAAGGAGCCATGATAAAGATTTTTTGGTGTTTAAAACTAATGAATTAAAACAGAGATTTCAGAAATTCTGAGAAATGAAAAATGTAAGTATGAAAAATATGTAAAGAAAAATTAATTTATAAGTTTTAATCCAAAAATCATGACTATTGAAAATGAAAAGGTGCCTTTTGGTGAAAAATAAATCAAAAATTCGAAATTAAATGCATGGAGAAAGAGAAAGAAGAGAAAGAACTGATTCCCTCTCAGGAGTCACGCGTGTCGCGGTCGAGATTTAGGAATCGCGACACGCATTGCCTCTTGGCAAGGTGTGCTTCGCGATTCCATCCCTGATCCCTGTTGAGATTTTCAAAATCTCTAAGACTCCAGAAACTTATCTAACTCTATACATAAATCACTGATGAGATTTTTAAATCTCTATAGCAACAGAAACTCATCTAACTCTAAATATATCGCTGATGAGATTTTTAAAATCTCTATAGCAATAGAAACTTAAAATTGATGTAATTCTCATTAACTTTTATCTCAGATGAGATTTTTAAATCTCTAAAGACACTTTTCTAACTTATTACTAATAGTTAAGAAACCTAAGTAAAAAATTATTGGGTAAATTCCAAAAAAAAACCCTGTGGTTTGATGTTGTTCCAAAAAAACCCTTGTGGTTTGTTTTTACAAAAAAAAAGGACTGTGGTTTCACCGTTACCCGAAAAACGGAAAAGGGCTTAACACCGTTAAAAATGCTGACGTGGCAAGGGGTAGAGTTGGAATTTTTTATTTTTTTTAATTTTTCTTTTTCTTTTTCTTCTTCTTCATCTTCATCTTCTTCTTCTTCTTCTTCTTCCTCCTCATTTTCTTCTTCTTCTTCTTCTTCTTCTTCTTCTTCTCTGTCTTCTTCCTCTCTCTCTCTCTTCTTCTTCTTTTTCATCTTTTTTTTCTTTTCTTTTTTTAATTTCTAGAATTCTGGAAAATTTCCAGAAATTCTGGAAATTTTCCAGAATTTCTGGAAAATCGCCATCAAAACCACCGTCTCTCCCATCGCCAATGCCCTAAAAAAGTAACACAATCCGCCGTGGAAAACGCGATTACAGGTTTTGAAAGCTGAATTTGGTGAAAAATCTCTTGTTTCGAGCTGATTGGATTTCCGGTGGAGACGACGACACCGAGAGATAAGAGAGAGAATCAGAGGATTGGAATAACGACCACATATCAATACACTCAACATGAAATCCATGGCCACATTTCTTCAACCTTCTCCCAATTTCATTTTCCTCGAACACGCTTAAGCAAATCACGCATTCTAAGCTCTTCTCCTGTTCTTCTTCTTTGTGGAAAACGAAGAGCGGAATTGAGGTGATGAGTGAGGGATCGAGTCCCTTGGATTTGGAAGGAGACAGAAGAAATGTTGAAGGAGGAGGATTAAAGGTGTATGAATTTACAGATGCGGAGGTTGAAGATGAAGATGGAGATGGAGATGGAGATGGAGATGGAGAGAAGAACCATCTGGCGTAGATATGGAGGAGAAGAACGAAGAGAATGACGACGAGAAGGGAAATAATTGCGGCTAACATTATGTTTGTGTCGTATGAAGATATGTTGTTAATCAACTCATTTTTACCCATTGATTTTTGGATTTTGATTTGGATTTGGATTTCAAACTCTGAACATTAATGAAGATGATCATCAATGGAGAAGGAAGAAGGAAGAGGAAGAGGAAGAAGAAGAAGGAGGAGAGAGAGAGGGAAAAAAATAAAAAAATAAAAAAAAAATTGAATTTCCAACCTTACCCTTGTGCCACGTCAGCATTTTAACACCGTTAAGCCCTTTTCTGTTTTTCGGGTAACGGCGCAAACCATAGTCCTTTTTTTTTTGTAAAAACAAACCACAAGGGTTTTTTTGGAACAACATCAAACCACATGGGTTCTTTTTGGAATTTACCCAAAATTATTTCTAATCTAACTATTATTTTCTAAAGAATAAACTAATGTGTAAACTAAACTAAAAATGAAATGTAAAAACTAAATACTAAAAACTTAAAATGTGATAATCCTTAAGAATCCTCAAGGAGAAACTAAATGTTGGACAAAATCAATTACCTGGACCGGATTTCCATCAAAATAAATCTTACAACGATGATCGTTAGCCTTGAATCGTTCACCTTTAGGATTTTCCAATTCTAGAGCTTCGTGATCAAATGTATTAATAACTAAATATGGTCATGTCCATCTAGACTTTAACTTACCTAGAAACAACCTCAATCAGGAATTGAAAAGTAAAATTTATCCCTAATCTCGGAAGTTTTAACCTTAATTCTAGCAACATGCCATTTCTTCACTTTCTCTTTGTACATCTTAGCTTTTTCATAGGACAAGAAATGTAACTCATCCAATTCATTTAAATCTAACAAATGCTTTCTACTTGCACTTTGTAAATCATAATTGAGGGTTTTAATTGCCCAAAATGCCTTATGCTCTAATTCTACCGGTAAATCACAAGCTTTTCCATAGACTAATCTATATGGTGTCATTCCTATAGGTGTTTTAAATGCGGTACGGTATGCCCATAACGCATCGTTAAGCTTTTGAGACCAATCTCTCCTAGAAGATGAAACTATTTTCTCTAATATCCACTTGAGTTCCCTATTTGAGATTTTTACTTGACCATTCGTTTGATGTATTCCGTATCTCTTCATAAGCGATTGAAACTTCTTATTAATAAAATGAGTACCTCCATCGCTTGTCATTGCTCTAGGAACACCAAATTGACAAGAAAATATCTTTCAAAAACTTAACAACTACCTTGTAGTAATAAAAGATATCGATCCCACAGAGAACGTTTTGATAAAAATTACTATTCTGATTAAATTCGTCTTCTCGAGGTTAATAGAAAAATCGTTAAATGATTAAATTGTTTCTAATTCTAATTGTGGTTACAGTTATAACTACAATATACAGAAATTACGTTTAGGTTAAAGCTTATTTCAAGGTTAATTTATACTAAGTAAAAACACAACTTATAACTTTGATTTGTTTAGAAAAGATATAATAAATTACCAATTTACTCAATTTAAAGGAATTGAACTATAATCAATCTTTCCTCTCGGCCTAAGACTGAAAACCTTAATCAAATTTGGTGTTTATATCCGATTAATCGACCTATCGTAATGACCAAATATAAATCCGAATTTTCTTAAGTGTTCAACGAAGTTTGCGTGAGAAAATACCAAAATCTCTTTATAAATACTTTTGCATGAAAACACCCGTTAGAATTACTTAAAGAGTATCGCTAGATCAAACTTAAAATAAAACAACAGTGAAGATGGAATTGAATTAAAAGATATTTATTCGTTTGAGTTATAAACATCTCAAATTAACAGAGACTAAGAAGTTTGAATGGCATTTAACTAAGTATGAGTTCCGGGTTCTCAATCCTTAACTCAACTCCGTAGGTTTGTCAGACTGTGGGTCACCCCCAATCTTGGTTCTTCTCACTGAATCTTCGAAATAGCACCTCTTGGTCGATCTACGAAGCATAAACTCGACTTGAGTAAACTCTAATGTAAACAATAAAATCTGTATCTTATATCTCTAACTATTTGTACTTTAATCATAATTGATTAAAAATGTGTAACTCTTTGAAACTCTAAATTCTTCCTTTATTTATAATCTTCCAAAAGGTACGATGAAGAGACGTGTCCGTTGGTGAAGGGTTGCCTCTATCCGGATGAAAGGATGCGTCGTTTGGAGAAATAAACATGTAAAATTTGCTTAAACAGCTTGTTGTCCCTGTAGAGATTCAAGAATCTCGTACGTGGCAAGGGGAAGAGGGAAGGAAGGAAGGAGGCGCACATCATAGCTGCTCCTAGCGCGTGTTGCGGTCTAGATTTAAGAATCTCGACAGTGACAGAGACTCTTATTTTTCTCCTTTGGTTATGTGTTTCAATTCTCTGACATGATTTTTGATTCTCGTACGTGATTTTCACTAAAGCTTGATTTCTCACCCATTTCTACTCTATTTTTGCTCCTATTTAGATTTTTCCAAATAATTAACACCTTGCACACAAACAACAAATACCAACGTGAAATCTTTCCAAAATAAATAATAAATATATATTTTTCATAAATTTTAATATATTTATGCATGCTAATTTAGGTATATTTTGGGCTTATCATCAGGATATATAGATTAGTATCTTATTGCCTCACGATTTCACTTGTCTAGGTCCTCAACCCATCAAACGTGAGTAGATCACTAATCAAGGATACTCTATTAAGTTAGTTCATACAAGTGAATTAACAGAATAGATTATTGCCTTAAAATTAAGGGCACTGTCTAGATATAATTGTTGGCGATATATTTGTAATTTTCAACCTTGACGTGTATGTGGAAAAAATGTGAATGTGGGCATGCCAAAGAAATTTCTTCTCAATAATAATAAATACTTTTAGCAATTAATGAAATAACTTTAATTAATATGGTAAATACGCTTAAGCATGAATTCTAAAAATATAACGATGGAATAGAGGATGCAAGGACTCGAAACTAAAAAAATTGTCCTGGATTTGGTTTCGCTTAACAGGTCAACCCATTTAGATTTTTACTAAAAATAAACACAACTCAATTTTTCTTTGTTTTGTTGATTTTATATTTATAATTTTTATGTTTTTGCTTTGATTATAGAGGTAAGAAATAAACAAGAAATTACAACTCAAAGGCGTAATTTGAAATGAATAAATTGATCGTGCAGAATATAAGTTGTATAATTGAAATAACTTGTTCGCGACAATAATTGAAATAAATATGCAATTAAATAAAAGATCAAACTTATCGTTGAGGCCTTAAATTGGACGTCGATGTAACTGGAATGCTTGCAAATTGGACTAGAATTTGTCGAGATTTTTATAGAAATTCGACTTACTGGTATCATTTTAAAAGTTGAAGGAGAGAAATGGGTATTTAATAGAAATCAAATTGATTTCAGCAGCTCTTGAGTATGGATATGTCGAGTAATAGAGGAAACTTTGAGTAATAAAACAATGGCTACATGAGTTTTTTTAAGTGAAATAAAAACTAGAATTTATAGTTTGGATATCAATAAAGAGATTAAGATCGATTTTGCATGAATGGTGACTCGTGGCAGCCGAAATAAATTTTAGAAGATAGCTAAATATAACAGTAGTTTGATGAAAATTGTGTTGATTTTGGAATCAATAATTGCCAAAAGCTTGGTTATTGGAGATTTAATTAATTGGAGCCAATGAAAAGATTGTAAATATGTTTTAGAAAAGGGTTGCAAATAGAAAATGTCACAAAAATGGGGTTTTTAGTGTTTTGGTTTGTGAGTTGGAGCTTGAAACTAAGGTTGAAGATGATAATGGCAAATTGTTGAATAAGCAAAATTGATCAAAATCAATGATTAGGAATCGTATAATAAGATTAAACTATGAGTTTGAATGATCAGATATCAATTGTATCGACTAGAATTGAAGAAATAATCATCGGAAGGTATGAACTTAATTGAGCTTTTGTGCTGGAATTAAGAATTAGAAACCGAGAACTTGAACCTAGAATTAAAGGCATAATCAAATTGGGTTGATCAGTTGCAGAGCGTATTATGGGCTTATCGAACTACTCCCAGTACAACCACATGAGAAAATCCTTTCTCCATTTGCTACGGTACAAAAGTTGATATACCAGTGTACATCGGAGCTGCAAGTCCAAGAGTGGTATTTTACTTCGAAGCAAAGCTCGTCTTACGTAGTATCAAAGCGGTGCAAGTAGACAAAGAGAAAGGAAAGGTAGGGAAATAATGGGAAGGCCCATTTCAGATAGCCAAATGCATCAATACTCACACCTACAGGCTAAAACAAATGAATGGGAAACACGTGTCTAGAACATGGAATGCAGTGGCTCTAAGGAAGTATTACCAATAGAACTGCTTATAATTTTTCTTTTAATTACCATTACTTATCATTTTGCAGGGAAAACTTTAAGCCATTCAGAAAGAGTCACGTAAACATCTTGCCCTCCAGCAAGTCTAGACATTAATAAGGATATTTACAATCACATTCTACTTTGAAGTTGCCTACTAGAATTCCTTAATCGATCATTTTAAAGGTCGATCATATGCATGCTAAAAGAATTTCGATCAAAGATCTTAAGTCAAAAAAATTCCAAAAAATACAGTCCCTAAACATAAGTTAAAAGTACTGCCACACAAGTATGTGAGGCCATTTGAGTCCCAACTATAAAGTCCCATATAGTGAAAAGGAGTACTCTCTTGTTACAAAGGAACAAAGTAAGCAACTTTTATAAATAAAAACAATTCTTTTGTTACAAAAGATCTATTACATAAAGAACCTAAGGACCAGCCTTAGGCCCAGAGGCATCAATAGAAGGATGAGACCTAAAGGCATTTACAACTTCCTTAATAGAGGCCGCAATACTCTGAGTTAGAGGAGATGCTTTAGGATTTGCTAAAGACTAGGTCGAAGAGGTGTCAATTGGAGGCTCATCAGAAGGAGGAGTTACCAAAGGACCTTCTCCGTCTGACTCAGAGTCATCCTCCTTATAAGGCTCCATCTCGCCCTCATCCGGTATGGGTAAGGTAGGATTAACCTTAGGATAATAGACGTTGTCATCCAGAGAGAAAAAATTGACCCAAAACTTAAGATCAGCCTCCGAGTAATGGTATTTGATAGTTCATATCATCTTCACTTGATAACAGTTCAGCCACCTCAAACCCACTTGTCGAGCCTCCTTCATAGCTCGGCTTTTCTACCATGTCAGCTCCTTCAGCTCAACCCTCAATTGAGCAAGATTTTTACCTTTCTACTTAGCAAAAGGCCTCAGCCTCTAACACGCATCCTTGACCTCCACAAGTTCATCCTGGCAAGACTACAAATCTTCTTAAGTATCGGTAAGTTGGGCCGAAGCTAAGGCACAAGAAGCCTCATTCTCAACCAATAAAGCATCCTTCTCCTTTAGAAGATCTAGATGCTTTGAGGTTGTCTCTTGAACCGAGTAAAGATCCAACTCCAACTCATGCCCCATATGTTCAAGATGATCCCATTCCGCCCGAAGCTTGGCCTCAGCACCCTTTGTCTTATGTTGAGCATCCTTCATCGCCACAAGCTCTTCTTTTAAACAGCTAATAGTGGGGTCTTAGTTCTATCACCTACTGCCTTCAGCAATTCCTCCTTTCTAACTAGCTATTGGCGGAGGGCACCAACCTTATTAGAGCTTTCTTCAGAGCTTCCTCGGTGTTAGGATCATCAGACCTTTTGAACCGCTCCTCTAATTGAGAAATCTTCTTGTTGATAGATCCCAACGGAGCAGAAAAATCTGATTGAGAGGACAAAGATATTCAACTTGTCTAGATGTACAACCACGCCAATGAGGATCCAATCCGGCCATAAGAGGATGATGGCTGAAACCCTTCCCAAACCCTGAGCAACGGGGGGTGGAGGAGGAAGTTCTAAAGTAGGTCGTGTAATTTTCTTCATAGTAGGGTTCTCTTAAGACTCCGTCACATAGATTTTCTCTAAAGACCCGGTAGCTTCAGATACCCCCTCAACAACCTTTTTCGAACCAATAGAGGGCTCGATAGCCTTCTTAGGCTTAGCTCCAACCTTCTTAGGCCCTTTATCATTCTTCAGCTGCCCTGACCCTTCTGAGTAGGCTCATCTTCGACATTGACCACCTCTACACACTTTCGCACCTTTTTTGAGCAAGCAGTTGTAGCCTTCATAGCAAAGATGGTTGTGCGTGAATCCTCAGGCACAAAGGTGGCTAAAGGAGCGGGAGTAGTAGGCACCTTGACAACCTTCTTAGACTTAGCTCCAACCTTTTTAGGCACTTTATCATTCTTCAGCTGCCCCTGACCCTTTTGAGCAGGCTCATCTTTGACATTGACCACCTCTACAAACTTCTGTACCTTTTTTGGGCAAGCAGTTGTAGCCTTCGTAGCAAAGATGGACATATGTGAATCCGCATGCATAAAGGTGGCTAGAGGAGTAGGAGTAGTAGGCACCTCCCGAGGCTTAGGTAGTACAACTTGTTGAGTAGAGGCTTATTGAAGTACCTCTTCTACACAAAACAAAAAAGGTTAAATGATATAAGTAGTAGAAGATAATAAGAAAAACTTAAGGTAGGACAAACTTACCGGTAGCAGAATCTTCAACTCATTGAAAGGACATCCCCAAGGAACTCGATACAGAAGGAGTGGATCCAACTCTTAGAGAAGAGGGGGAGGTTAACCCTTAGGGAAGGAGGAAGAAACATCACCTCCTCTTCTAAGAGCTACAACCTTCTCCTCCTCCTTCTCCTTAACCACCAGCCATTCGACAACTTGTCGAGCTAACAATTTTTGGTGAATATAAGGTATGTTAGAGCCTGCAAACACAAGAATGGCTAAAATCAAAATAGGATAAAAATATCAAAAAATACATGTAAATGAAGTTACATATTCAGGAGATCCTTCTTTATATACGCCCCCTTCGGGGGACCGAAAGAGAAAATAGATATTTTCATCAATATGAGCCACTAAGGCCTCTTTAGTGAAGGACAAGTCCAGTCCCCCACCAAAAAGCTGCATATATAGCCTTCCCATCAGGATAAAGATCTCCCTTCACTGACTTCCTGCCTTTGTCCTTAAGGAGAAAAACCAGAACCAGTTGGGTCTAAAATCTTTATTACTGGAAGTCTTGTTCTTTACAAACGACTTTCGATTCGAAGGCAGTTTCAAAATACATAAAGAATCATTTAGGCCCAATCTTATAGATGGAGTCCATATATGGTGAAATAGAGATTCAGTCATCTCTATATCCAATCTTTTTCCACCTTAACCATACCAAGCAGATCCATCCAGTCGTTCGGGGAAAGTTGAGTCAGACAAATAACGAACTCATTTAGCACATTAACAACGCCTGGGGAAAAAGGGAGCTTAACCCCATTCTTCAAAAACAAGCGATAAAAACTCAGATGACCTTTTAGAGCTTTAGTTATCGCTTGATTTGGGCTGGGCACATCAAGTCCCAGATGTTCATACTCAGGGTACTGAGAAATCAACTTAGTTAGAGAAATGTCATTCAGGATTGAAGTCTGCTCGAAGTTTTTTGTTTTATGAATAATGGTTTTCTTAGTATCAGAAACCTCATCAGCAAGTGATTTTTTACGACCTATAGGAAGCAAACAAAGGAAAAAATAGAAGAGTGGAAGATGAACTTATTAGGAAACAATAAACCGATCGGAGAAAAAGAAGCGCAAAATGCAGAAAGCTGGAGAATTCTAAAGAAGTAGAAATAGTGCAGAGCAAACTCAAAATTACCTTTATAGGAAGAGAGAAGAGCAAATGATGGGGAAAACGGCAAAATAGACTCAATAAATGCCTCTAATCATCAAATAGTCGTCATTCCAAACCTTCGGCCAATTGCGAAAAATAGAGAGAAACAAATGCAGGCCACATAGACAAAGCATGCAAGATAGAAGGACGCTACAAGTTCTAAAGGAACATTCATGTCAAGTACAATAAGGGAAGTTGTACACACGCGCTAAATGGACCAAAGGAAAATTGTTGAAGCCCAAAAAAACATGTCATCACGAGATTCTCATTTTTTAACCGAACCCTATAAGAGTTTAAAAAAGAAGGGGACGGGGACATATGATATCGTATAAAACAAATTATGACACATGGTGTGATGTATTCCTTCGGATCTAATGCCACGTACAACAACATGAGTCTTCAGATCAAGCGAAACTTCCATGAAACATTTCTCATTAAGGAAAACCCTCATGCGGCTAAGATAAAGATCGATCAAAGACCCCTCCCAGTAGAGAACTTCTCCTAAAAGAAGGATTCTGAAGAAAGCAATGACTCCTAGAAGAAGATGGGCTCGACAGAAGAATTATAAATAGACATATAAGACCACACTAGATGGTACTTTAACTTCACTACATTACAAGTGTTTTACTTCTTTCAACCTTTCAAAACTCTTGCTTAATTAGACATCAGAACGGGTTCACCGAACTCCGACCTTTCTCTGACTGTCTGTTCCTTTTTACAGGTGCTTCGCCGAAGGAATTGGAGGTCACTTCGGAAACAAAGATAACAACAACTAAAAATGATAGAGGCATTATCTAAAAGATGGTCTTAATGATTGATTGAGCATGGTGAATATATTAATTTGAATTAGGCTCACCGAGACTTAAGCTTTTAGTGTTGTTAATGGAAACCCATCTCAATCAATTTCACTACCGACAATCAATTCCCTTCCTTAATGTATTCGCAATAAACTATATATTATAATTAATTTGGCCATCTTCTCTCATTTTTTAGTGTGGAAACAACATAAAATCAACACATGCCATTAATCAAATCTAATCATGTCATATTATGCTTAATACTGTTTTGTATGATATGGGCATCAGCATCACTCATATGTTTATGTTGTCCAATCACTTACCATAAACTAGATTTTTCCTGCCATATTATTGCACTAATCATATAATTAATATCACTTTCTACACAAAGAATTTCTTATATAAAAACAAAAAAGTTTATCCCTAAATTTTTATAATAAACTTATAATTATAAGTTGTTATTTATTACTAATTATCATTTTTTGTTTGGCATACGTATTCTTTTACGTAATTATTAAATGTCTATATGTACGGGCATGGTATATTATCAAAATACAGGAATCATTTAATAACAAAAATGATAAGTTCAAATGTAGAATATCCAATGGGTATATTTTATTGGTTTTGATGAACGACCTAATAAAACAATATATATTAAAAAAAATTTTGTTTCAACTTTTCGGATGAGCGTTTAGCGTTTCATTTCAAACCGTGTGAAATGTAGCACTCGATTAGGTTTATGTAACAGCAACGTTTAACATTTTCTATGGAAACTGCAACATGATGGAGCTGTTCACGAAAAGCTTCTTTTTGAAGATTTTCATAAACATATGTTTTTAGTTATTTGCTATTCTTTTTTAAAGCACAAAAGTATTCTTTTTATTTCTATAATAATATGTTTCTTCTTTAACATAATTTATATTTCTATAACATCATTGCTTAAAGAACAAGATTTTGTTGCGCTAAAAAATTATTTTAATTTATTTAGATTAATTTTATTCATTTGTATAATAAGTTTTTTTTGTATAATTTATTTGTTGATTAATATAAAACATGTCTATATTAGACATTTTACATATTAATAACAGACGATTCAATATAATTTTAACAAACACTAATAATAAATACCTAATTAAAATCAAACAGCTAACAGCAACAACAACAACAACAAACAATTTAGTGCAACCACAAATAATTAACAGAAACAACAACTATTAGCTAACAGTTGAACCAAACAGATCCAATGAGTAATAAGTGGTCTGTTAATGGTTAAAGTTAAGCTAAGCTAATTACTTTCTTAGATTTTCATTTCTTCATACAATTATTATGCTTAGTGTCTTAGAGCAACTCCAATGGTTTTACCACGTAACCGTTTAATAGACATGTCATATCGGTGACTCATCAGTATGAGACTCGCTCAATAAACTTCATTCCATTATACTATCTCGCTCTAGTAGTTAAACTCTATAATCACATAATCATATGAGACCACCATCAAGTCACACTATTTATTTAATTTTTAACGGATAATCTAACCTGTGCCTCATGGCACAGGTTTATCTTTAATAATTAAAGCATTAATTACCTTTTTGCGGTTCTTTTTTGGCAGTAAGTATAGGGTAAATTACATCTATGGCCACTGAACTTTATCATTTTCACATTATGACTACTCAACTTCATTTCTTCCCGATATGACCATTGAACTTTTAGAATGAGGACTCAAGAGAGAAAGTGAATTTTTAGAGAGAGAAAATTTAATTACTTACCTCCAAAAAATCTAAATAATTAAAATTCACTTTCTCTCTCCTAACCAAACAACGCCTAAATAACCTCAAAACGAAATTTTTTAAGAATTAAAGTTCATTAGAATATCATTAAGGCTTTGGATTTTTTATTTTTAGCCTTCAATGGTCGTTTTGAGGCGTTAAGTGGCCACTGGTGTTAAAAAGTATAAAGTTCAATGGTCATACCGGGAAGAAATGAAGTTGAGTAGTCATAATGTGAAAATGATAAAGTTCAGTGGCCATAGATGTAATTTACCCTATACTTACTGCCAAAAAAGAACCGCAAAAAGGTAATTAATGCTTTAATCATTAAAGATAAACCTGTACCATGAGGCACAAATTAGATTATCCGAATTTTTAATAATACATATTTTCTAACAAAAATAATTTTTCAGTGAAAGTCAGAAAAAGAAAGATTATGAACATCCTAACTAGGCTAGCAACAATTAATTTAACTATATAATTAATTTCTCAACAAAATAATATATCTTCTAACAAAATAATTAATTTATATCTATATTGGTAAATTAATAATTAATAATAATTTTCGTTATAAATATTATTTGTGGTTGGGTTTTGAGATGATGAAGAATTATAATTTATTTTTTTTCATAATTGATAAGAATTGTGATTTGGAAAAGAATACATTACATTTTTTTTCTAAAGAATGTGAATTAATAGGTAAAACATAGTCAATTATTTTAAAACGTTAAAACTATACCATTTGATGTTGACTTTAGAAAATAATAGGATATAGTTAAAAAAAAATTCAACTGTAACTTTACATTTTATCAAAAACAAAATTTAAAAGTTTAATGTACCAACTTTCAGCATTCTCATAACACCAACCGATTGGTATTTGTTATACACTATTATACTTTCTTTTGTAGAAAAGTATAATGGAAATGTGTATAATTATTATATCCTATTAATAAAGCTTCTATAACTTTAGAAAAAGTTATACTCGTTTCAGGTAAACTACCATAAATAATCACATCATTACTCTTTTTCTCTTTTTTGATAAAAGGACAAGATATTGTGATTTTACACTCAAATTTGGTGGTAGATATAATTTTTATTGTAGACACATAGTTTCTCAATTTTCGTAATGGGTTCTACCATATGTGCACATATTTTTAGGCGTTTCATTTTGTTCACTTGACAAAAATGAGTCAATTAGAGATGGTGAGAAACTATACTATTCTCTTAGAGCAATAAACCCTACATATAAGTTGGTGTCATTTGTAAACGTTTACTCTTTATACCAATTAATCACAAACAAACAGATAAATATCCCTTGGAAATGTGTCATCAATTCCGCGTCCAATAGCTTAAGACTGGCTCTTGGAGATCTGGATAGGCGACTCTCAAATGAACCAAAGTCACTTGGTTCCACAACACGTTGAGAGCTTTAAAGAAGAATAAGGACCCTACTTTTGATGGTTATGAAGATACAAAATTCATTTGACATAAAATATAAGTGTGATAACTTGCTGGATCCGCTTTGATATTTTTTGCCGGAGTTACCTGCAAAACAAAACCGGAGACAGGATCTCCGGGAAAACTCTCCGACGATCAAGTCAGTTTTTGTAAAAATGAGTCTACAATTTAGCAATAGCTTTGTGGGAAAAAATGTGAACGTACCTCCCCCCTTATTCTTAAGGCCTTTTATAGGTGTTTTTTGGGTAACCGCCGAGGGCGGTTACTCCTTAGTGGGCCACGTTCTGAGGGCGGTTACCCCTTTTTAGGCCATGTCCCTTTCGTGGCTTTCATGGCAACGAACGTGGTTTTGAGTGGGAGTCTTGACGCTCCGTTTAGGAATTCGGGGCGGTTTACTCGCTGCGCCCGCTTCCTTCATTCGGGTCCCGTCCAATCTTATCCCATGGGGCTTTAATATGGGCTGGGCTTGCGAAATGAATATAATCCGTTTTGGGCTTCGCGGGTTATCACATGCCTCCCCCTTGGTCTAGCAAGAGCCCTTTTAGGGTCTTTTTATAGGGGACGCTTCGTCTTTGTCCGATTATTTCAAAGTTTTGAATTTGTGCATTTCCCCTCTTTCGTTTTCTCCGGCGTCGACCTTTTAATTCCGTTACTTCTTTTCCGGCGTTGACCTCTTAATCCCGTCACTTCACTATGTTGTCTTTTTCATGTAAGTTTTTCTTTTCACATTTGTTCCTTGTTCGGCTTTTTGCTTCTTTTTTCCTTTTATCGATCATGTCAGACCTCGACTTCGCGCCGTTTGACGACGATTATGTCCGTGAGGTCTCTAACGAGGTCGAAGAGATGGTTGAGGAAGCTTCAACCAGCTCTCCTGGGTGTAATTCTCATCCCGCCGACTTCCTTCATCTGGCGAATACAACCGACGAGGGTTTAGGTTTTGACCCCAAAAAGTTGATTCCGCCACCTGTCCCAACCCCTCGTTTGTTACCAAAGAAGGATAGGTCGGGAAGTCTGGTTTGTCAAGAGACAATCGATGATTTGCGGGAGCATTATCCTTGGCTCCGAGGTCTCGAGACTATCATTCCTGGGGAGGATAGGGGACCGGGCGATTACCCAAAGGGGTACTTCACTATTTTCGTGGCTCAGATTATCTGCCGCTTCACTTATCCGCTGGCGGATGAGATTGCTTCCGTCCTAGGCGGTTACGGAATCGCGCTCGGGCAATTGCATCCTAACGGCTGGGCCGATTTGACTCTGGACAAATTCTTGGCGGATTGTTTGGAGGTTCCCTTTTCGCCCAAAATCTTCTCCAAGCTCCACCATTTCAAAAGCTCGGCGGGGTATTTCACTTTCATCCGCCAGAGCGGATACTATGGTTTTGACGAGAAGCTGAACAAGATCCGCGAGTGGGATCGATCTTACTTTTTTATCAAGTTTAATGAGGAAAACCTGAACTTCCTTCGTTGCTGGAGCCGACCCAACGTAAAGAGTTTGAACTTCGGGTATCCCAGCAAGGAAGAATCTGCCGTTATCAAGTTCTTGAAGAGCACTCCTCCTTTTGTATGGACATACGATCAGGCCTTTCATATGCTAAGGAGCCGAGTAGCGATTACGTACCGCGAGGGGGATCGCGTTGTCTATATTCCTTATCGCGTTTTTGTGCAAGGTACATTTTATTTCCAAGTTGATGGTTTCTTTTAACCCTTTGCAGGGGTGATCCTTTATCTCAAATCGCTGCAGATCGGGAGGCTAAAGCCCTGGCGAGAAGAAAGAAGCGGATGACGGAAACCGCTTCCGTTGTAGGGGCGGATCCTTCTGGCGGGACGATTCCTTCTATTGGGGCGACTTCCCCGGTTAGGGCTTCCGCTTCACAAGGTCCCGCTTCTGCCTCCGAGGATCTTCCTTTAACCAGGAAGCGGAAGATAAGTGCGGATACAGAGTCTTCTCGTTCTAAAAAGAAGAACACTTCAGTGTCCCTTACTGTTGGCGGCGCACCTGTATCCGCCTCGTCTAAAGGAAAGAGCAGTACCCCCATTCACGAGGTATCTTGATCTACTCCCTCTCGTATTGCTACTTTTTCCTCATGAGCTATTTGCCATTCCCTTGATATTTTTCTTTATGCTTTTGCAGCCAATCCCCGATATTAGCGGATGGTGGACTAGGACTTTCGGCCTGGCCGTGAACTTCTCTTACAAGGATATTGTATCTTCCATATGCAATGTCCTCGGGCGACTTCCCTCCGCCTCCCGTGTGCGCGAGCAAGTACCGCTCCCACTGCTGTGGAAGGGATCGAGAAGCGTTCTGTAGAGGTATATTATTGCTTTGTCCTTCGCTTTCAAATACCTTGTGTTCATTGTAACCGCATATTTCTATTCGCCCATTTTTATTTGTGAGACGTGTTATATGCAGATTATCAATTTCGCTGAGGGCATTCTCCGAAGGGATGCAGAGCGAGCCAAGGAGTTGGAAAGTCTTGGTACGGAATTGGCGACTCAGAAGTCGCTTTATGATGATGTCCAAGGGAAGGTGAAGGTCCTAGAGGGCACCTGTCAGAAGGCCGTGGGCGAGAAGGAGGAGGCCCTTAAATCCCTTCAGGCCAAGTCCGATGAACTGCAAAAAGCCCTCGACGACCTAGCTGCTTTCAAGGAGGCCCAAAAGAAGAGGGTTGAGGAGATTTTGGCTGAAGATGGCGCCCGCATCTACTGGTATGGGGAGCGGATTCATGCCGCTTATGAGCACGGGCATCAGGGTCTAGTACTTAACCGCCCCAAAGTTCCCATCCCTGAAAAGGATTTAACTGGGGAGTGGGATAAGCTGGAAGCCGAGGATGCTGATATGGATGAGGTACTCTTCTTAGATTGGAAGAGTCTTCAGGATCCTCCGATTAGCTGCGAGATCCCTATTCAGCCCGCGGAAGGAGAGGCACCCCAAGCCGTTTCTCAACCTGTGCAAGAGGTACCTCTGCCGAAGAGGTTACTGAAGCGGTTACCGATTCAAGGGTTGAGGATTCGCTTGAAGTAGATCCTCCTACCGGAGGAGATGAGGGAGTCGCCGCAGTCCAGGAGGGCATTAGGGGCGAAGGAGAGGAAGCTGTAGCATAGCTTAACCTATATTTGGACTTTTGTATGTAAAAACCATGTAACAAACCGCTCTGATATATATATTTTCTTTCGGTTGTTGCTTTTCATATGTGTGTGATTGTCACTTTTTTGCCCTTTATATGTGCCCTTTGTCCTTTTGCCGACTCCATATTTGTGTTTCTTCATAGCTAGGGTGGCCAGACCCTTTTTGCAATTTTGAGTACTCATTTATTCGCTTAATTTTATGCTTTAACTTATAATTCTTCTTTCGAAAATAATCATAAGTTTTGATCATAAGGTTTTGCGAGTGATGCGTAATCATGCATCCGCCTTTCTTTAACAGGCAACACATTTATGTGTTTTTGATTTCAACCCTAAGGTTTTTTGCGAGTGATGCGTAATCATGCATCCGCCTTTCTTTAACAGGCAACACATTTATGTGTTTTTTATTTTAACCCTAAGGTTTTTTGCGAGTGATGCGTAATCAAGCATCCGCCTTTCTTTAAGAGGCAACACATTTATGTGTTTTTGGAAAGAATCCGCATTTTGTTGTAACATACTGAGTGAATGTAATAACTTTTATTGATGACGAGAAAAAGTTTATTACATATGTACACCAATTGTGCGGGATCGAAGCCTCATTAAAACCTTTTATCAGAAAACCCAGTGGGAAAAACTCATAAAAGGAAAAAGAGTACTCGTCATTTCCTCGAACTACTCGGCCTTTCTATATAGGCGTAGATTCTCTAGATTCCAGGTGCGCGGGAGCTTCTTTCCACTCATTTCTTCTATTTCGAAAGTGGCCGGTCCCATCTTCTTGGATACTTTGTATGGCCCGATCCAGTTGACGCCTAGCTTGCCTTTGCCATCTCTAGACTGTATTTTATCTGCTTTTTTCAAGACCAAGTCGTTTTCGTTGATCATTACTTTTCGCACTCTTCTGTCATGGTATTTCTTGATTCTGTTGCGGTACATTGCCATTCGCATGTAAGCTTTTTCTCTTCGTTCCTCCACAGAATCCAAAGCATCTCTGATGTTGATAGGATTTTGTGTGTCGCAATAATAAATTGTCCGATCTGTGGGCGACTTGATTTCAACAGGTAGGACTGCTTCGGCTCCATAAACTAGCGAGAAAGGTGTTTCGCCTGTTGCTGCCTTTACAGAGGTTCTGTATGCCCACAACATATGGGGTATCTCATCCGCCCAACCTGTTTTTTTGTCACCTAGCCGCTTCTTGATGCCTTGAACCATGGCCCTGTTGGTGACCTCCATCATACCATTTGATTGGGGATGGTTTACAGAAGAAAAATGATTCTTGATTCCCATGCTTTCGCAGTATGTTTTGAACTTGGCACAGTTGAACTGGGTGCCATTGTCGGTTATAAGCTTCTGCGGGATCCCAAATCGCATGATAATATTCTCTCGTAAGAACTCGATCATTCGCTCAGGTGTTTGTGCGGTTACTGCCTCCGCTTCTACCCATTTGCTGAAGTGGTCCACCGCGACTATCAAATACTTCCTTTTCTTTGTTGTTTCTGGGAATGGACCCACTATATCAATTCCCCATGTTGCGAATGGCCACGCCGTCATTATAGTGATTTGTTCAGCTCCGGGAACATGCTTTTCATTCGCATGGATTTGACAGTTGTGACATTCTGCAACCATCTTCTGGGAATCTTCCACCACCTTGGGCCAGTAGTATCCCACCAGTTTGACCTTTCTTGCCAATGCCGTCGAAGCTTCGTACGCGCCATAAATTCCTTCGTGTAGTTCTCGCAGCACATAGTCTCCTTCATTGCGACTAACGCATTTCAACCATGGACATGTGTACGATTTCCGATACAAAGTTCCATCCCACATTGAGTATCGTGCCGACTGCCCAATTATTTTCCTGGCTAAGCTCTTATCAACCGGCAAATCTCCCTGCTCCAGATATTGACGGATTGGCATCCGCCAATCTTCATCGTCTTCCAGTTCCTCGATGATCATAATCTGATCAACCTCGAATGCTGGTGCCGATTTTATTTCCAAGCTGCATGTTTTTTGACTCCATGGTTCTCTACTTGCCGCTGCTTTTGCCAATTCGTCAGCTTTTGCATTTTGGCCTCGTGGAACATGCACCATCTCCCAAACGACTCCCTTGTGCGTTAACTCATGTGTCAATCGGCTGACCACCTGATGGTATTTTACTAGCTCCTCCTGTTTCACTAGATAATTTTTTGTGATCTGGTTTATCATGAGTTTGGAATCGCTGTAGATTACCACTCTTTCTGGGGTGAGTTCATTGAGCAACCTCAATCCACATATCATAGCCTCGTATTCCGCGGCATTATTGGTAGTTTTGAAAGTTAATTTTGCTGCATAGTACAGGTGGATAACCTCCGGACCTTTGATGACGACTCCTAGCCCAGCTCCATCTGCAGATAAGGCCCCATCTGTGTACATGCTCCACTCTTCTTTTTGTGCCTTTGGACATTCATCATCATCCCAGGTGAATTCGTTCACGAAGTCGGCGAGCACTTGGCTCTTTAGCGCTGGTCTTCCTTCATAGCGGATATCGAATTCGCCCAGGCGAATTGACCATTCCATCAACCGGCCGGATGCGTCAGGTTTCTGCAGTACCTTTCGCATTGGGATGCCAGTTCTCACAATGATAGTATGAGCCTGAAAGTATGGTTTCAATCTAGCCGCCGTGGTTATCACTGCGAGGGCCATTTTGTCCAACTTTGAATACCGGAGTTCTGCATCCTTCAGGACTTTGCTCACGTAGTACACTGGATATTGTTGCCCTTCTTCT
Source organism: Euphorbia lathyris (assembly GCF_963576675.1). Lineage (NCBI taxonomy): Eukaryota > Viridiplantae > Streptophyta > Magnoliopsida > Malpighiales > Euphorbiaceae > Euphorbia > Euphorbia lathyris. Next base: position 43,143,809 of record NC_088911.1, read on the forward strand.
TCTCGCACCATCACAGTGCATATCGCCATGCTGGTGACGGATACATAAAGGAACAAATCTTCTCCGTCTTCCGACCTGCTCATTAAAGGCGGATAACATAGTAATCGTTTTATCCCCTCAAATGCTTCTTGACAATCCGGCGTCCATTCAAAGGACTTGGATTTTTTGATGGCATTGTAGAAAGGTAGACATCGCCTAGCTGAGCATGATATGAATCGCCCTAATGCCACCAACCGCCCGTTCAGTCTCTGTACTTCCCTTATGTTCCTTGGCGTCTTCATCTCCATTACTGCTTTAACCTTCTCAGGATTCGCCTCAACCCCTTTGCCGCTAACAATGAAACCCAGGAACTTTCCCGCTCTTGCTCCGAATGTGCATTTCTCTGGGTTCAATTTGAGGCCATATTTGATCAACACTTCTAGGATTTCTTTGATATCCCGCGGGTGGTCTTGCATTTTCTTGATTTTTATGATCATGTCATCAACATAGATCGAGAAGTTCTCGCCGGATTTGTCTGAAAATATCTTGTTCATCATCCTCTGGTATGTTGCTCCCGCGTTTTTCAATCCAAAGGGCATCACCTTGAAGCAATAAGTCGCCTGGTGAGTTATGAATGATGTTTTGATTTCATCCGCCTTCTCCATGGGTATCTGATGGTAACTGGATTTCACGTCGGTGAATGATAAAGCTTCATATCCTGCAGTTCCATCTACCAATATATCAATGTTAGGAAGTGGATACATATCTTTCGGACATGCCTTGTTCAAGTCTTTGAAGTCGACGCACATTCTGTACGTTCCATTCGGCTTTTTGACTAGCACCACATTGGCTAGCCATTCCGGATAGGTGACTTCTCGAATCGCATCCGACCTTAGCAAGTCCGCCACTGCTTTTTCAATCGCCTTTTGCCGCTCAGGAGCATGTCCCCTCTTCTTTTGCCGCACTGGGGTTGCCCCTTTATTTACATTCAACCGATGGGTTGCTATGTCTGGGCTTATTCCTTTTAGCACTTCATTTGGGGCGGCAAATGCCGATTCACATTGGATCAATACCTCGGTAATGGCTTTCTTTGTTTCTTCTGAGAGTCCAGCCGCTATTCGCACGCTCTTGTCATTCGAGATGGCGAATAGCTCCGTTTCTCCCCATGCTTCCGTCGGCAGCTTCTCTTCGACTTTATCCTCCTCTTCCGGTTTTGGTTCAAGTGATAATGTATAGGCCTGTTGAGATACAAGTTGATCACCTTCAACTATGACTCGCCCTTGGTGTGTTGGCAAATGTAACGTTAAATGCTTCATTGAGATGAGCGACTCCGTCTCCGACAGGAATGGCCGTCCCAGAATTATGTTGTAGGCCAGTGGGAGATCAACAATTGCGAATTCTAAATCACCTCGCCATTTTAGATTTTTATCACCCATTTCTGCCTCCAACACTACCTGCCCACTTGTTTGGGAGGATTGACCCCCAAAACCAGTTACATCCATGAAGGTGTGTTCCACCCGCTCATCGTTGATTCCCAACTTGTTGAATGCTGTCCGGGTAATGACGTTGCAAGAACTGCCTGTGTCGATAAGGACCCACTTGACGTCCCATCCTTCAACGGCCATCGTGATCACCAGGGCATCCGCATGTGGCTCCGTGATTCTCGCAAATGAGTAATTAAGGGCATCCCCCCTATGTGTGTTGCTCTTTCGCCGTTCACGGCGAGCTCTTTTTGTTGGAGGCTCGTAAATTCCGCCTGCTATCACGTTTATCACCCCTTTCTTCTGCTTCTTTTCTGGCCGTGTTTCTCCCTCATGCGGGAGTGTTGTTTTCTCATCAGCTGTTTCTTTTCTTACAAATTGACTCAGCTTGCCTCTCTCGATCAGTTTTTCTATTTCCTTCTTCAGTTCGTAGCAATCATCTGTGTCATGGCCATTCAACCTGTGGAACCTGCAATACTTACTGGGATAGCGCCCCAAACTGGTTCGGCCTTTCACCTCGGGGAACCGCACATCCTTCTTCAATGGGCTCTTTTCGATCCAAAGTAACACCTCTTGGCGAGTCGTGTTTAGTGGTGTGTGATGTCCTCCACCTTGAAAGGGACGATCGCCTCTTCGAACAAAATTACTTTTGGACTGGGTCTGACGCCGACTGTCCGAAGTGGTTCTAGCGGTATCTCTTTCTCGCCGAGTTTGGGCCCTATGTTCCCTGTTGACATCATCCACTTCCATGAATTCCTTTGCTATCTTCATGAGCTCGGCTACAGTGCGTGGTTTGTTACGGATGATTTCTTCCCGCATGCTCCAATCTCTGGTTCCATCCGCCATGATGTTGCGAATACTCATGATATCTGGGTTCTGCAATCGCACCAGGATATCGTTAAAGGCGACAACAAATTCCCTTAGGGAATTATAGTTTCTCTGTTTGATCTCCTTCAGCTGCCTATCTGTCACATCTGCCGCTTTACAGCCCACGAACTTCGCACAGAAATCCCGACTATATTGTTGCCAATTGTGAATAGATTCTGCCGGTAAAGATCGAAACCAATCAGATGCCGCACCGCCCAAAGTTGTCGAGAATAACCTGCAAATTATGCTTTCGCTTGCCCCTGCAACATCCATTAACTCTCTGTAGTTCCTGACATGAGCCTCAGGGTCAGAATTTGGATCCCCATAGTATTTTGGTATGGCAGGTGCTTTGATTCTGTGATCTGGAATGAATTCCCGCAACGAAGGGGCAAAAGGTGAATCGCTCTGGACCTCTGCTCTCGGCCTAGGCGAGTACCCCATTCGCTCCATCATGCTTCGTAATTGATCTTCTAAGTCAATATCGGGTATTCGCCGGACTTCTTCCATCCGCTGCTGGTGAATTCTGGGTGGCATCCACCCGCCCATCGGTGTTGAGACGTGTGCCTGTTGGGGGACTAACCGCTGTCCCGTTATAGGATCAAAGTTCCATGTGTGCTCTCGCCCAGGAGTCATCAACTCCGAATGTCTGTGAGGAAAAGGTTCCACTTGCTGTAGCGGAAGAGTGCCTTGCACTCCTGGCAACGGTTGGGATGGCTGCCAGGTCGGATGTATCGTCGTAATGAGATCTGGGTGCGAGTAGTTGCTCGGCTGGCTGTGTGGGTTTGTGCGACTACACTGGCCCACTTGATTTGGCGCCTGAGATGGCTGCGGGAGGGCCGATATGACAGGGATAGTCGGTGATTGTGTTGAGATAACCACAGGTTCTTGAGGAGCAGCCGCCACGGCGGTATTGTGTTCGGCGAGGGCCGTTAGTAAATTAATCATTCGATCTCCAGCCGCCTGGCTCATGTTCGAAGCCAAGACTTGTCCTGCCATCTGCACGAAATCACTATTGGACATTTCCATCTCAGATTGCACTTGGACTTCCAATAAGGGACTCAATTGTCCCGAAGGACCCGATGAGCTAGGCACCACAGGCTGTGTACTTGCAGGTTGCGAATTCGCAATCCGTGGTCCCCTAGAGTTCATACTGGTTGATCTAGTGGTAACACCGGTCGTTCGTGATGGTTCTGACATGTTCTTCGTGTACCTTTAACCAAATGTTGGTAAAAAAGGTCCACGTTCACCGCACCAATGATAACTTGCTGGATCCGCTTTGATATTCTTTGCCGGAGTTACCTGCAAAACAAAACCGGAGACAGGATCTCCGGGAAAACTCTCCGACGATCAAGTCAGTTTTTGTAAAAATGAGTCTACAATTTAGCAATAGCTTTGTAGGAAAAAATGTGAACGTACCTCCCCCCTTATTCTTAAGGCCTTTTATAGGTGTTTTTTGGGTAACTGCCGAGGGCGGTTACTCCTTAGTGGGCCACGTTCTGAGGGCGGTTACCCCTTTTTAGGCCATGTCCCTTTCGTGGCTTTCATGGGAACGAACGTGGTTTTGAGTGGGAGTCTTGACGCTCCGTTTAGGAATTCGGGGCGGTTTACTCGCTGCGCCCGCTTCCTTCATTCGGGTCCCGTCCAATCTTAGCCCATGGGGCTTTAATATGGGTTGGGCTTGCGAAATGAATATAACCCGTTTTGGGCTTCGCGGGTTATCAAAGTGTGAACGAAACAATGAAGGAACTTTACACATGAAGAATTCTCATTAGAGGATCGTGATGACCCAGTGGAAGCATGACATCTAAAAGTTCTAACAAAAAAGAGTAATAAAAAGATGTTACAACCTATAAATACAAGGTTTTGGGGAATCTTTCAAGTATGCCGAAAAATTCTTGCCTCCTTATTTCTTTATCTCCATTTGAGACTGAAACAGATTTAAGTATCAGAGTGCTTACACCGAGTAGAAACAAGCTTCTTTCTATTGCATGAATTGACCTTGTGAGATAAGAAGCTTGAAATCTCTCTCAATCAAAAATTTACCTGAGATATCAATTTGGTGCAATGAACATGGAATTGAGAGGTTAATCATGACTTCATTAGTTCTAGAGATGAACATGGTTGACAGAGGTCTAACCAATGACAAAAATAAGGAGGAAGGCATGGTTGAGGACCTCACTTTCTATAAGGATATGAATGATTCCCCTAAAGACATATTTTGCATAATCCATAGAGCAGTTCTTCAAATGGGTGCAATCGGAGATGAGGCCTGAAGATGCATATACTTTTGTTGGTGGCGATGGCCCAAATTGCCTCACAATCAGGCAAGTCAGTAGATCTTCCTTCATGATTTGACAATACCTTGGAGGATATGCAAACTCCAGCAAGTTTGAGCATGTTTGGTGTAGGTTTTTCCCCTAAGCATCTTATTCCCCAACACGATTGAGAGCATAGGAGAAGGTTCAAAGGTAGCAACTATCATTCCTAAAAGTATGGAGTGTTGGTCCCGTGTAACGTGACAATATTAGTTCCAAGGGGGGGTTAGGAACTATTTAAAATTTTCACGTAAGGCTGACTAGTATTTTGAACTTAGACTTTTCTAAAGTCTTTTAGCACAGCAATGCTGAGTAAGGTTAGAGGCAGCTTTAGTCAACTGCTGACTAAAACTGTTTCTACCGTGAGTCAGGACATAGCACTTAAGTCTATTCCTGAACTCAACTCTCAGATTACTCAACTCAGCGTATGTTCGTTAATGTTAACTAGGCAGTATTTTAGCAAGAAATATATAAAGGAGTTAAGGGTTAGAAGTTACTCAGCAGACTTATCCTAGTTCGGCCTCTCCGCCTACGTCCAGTCCCCGGAATTCCTTCCGAGCTTTTCGAATCCTCTACTGAGCTCTTTAAAGGTAGAGCGCAAACCTTTTACAAGATAGTCACTGAGTATACAAGAGTACCTTCCTCTATTCCTCTACTCAATACTATATCTACCGTTGAGTGCTATAACCGAGCAACTCAGCTTCTCCTTTCTATTCTTCTAGAAATGATAAGTGTTTGTTCTAAACTATAAGCTAAGAACACTTTAGATGAAATTGAATCACTCTAGACTTTTACACAAGAATATGAATTGGTGTAAGATTTTTTGCTTTGCTTTTCTAATACAGAACTTCGAGTAATGATTTGGTCAGCGTTTTGACTTGATGAAGATCTGCATCGAATGAAGCGTTTGAGAGGCCTATTTATAGTGACACTTGAGGCACCGGTCATTTCGAATTTCGAAATAACCGTTGGAGGGAAACGGCTTCCTGTCGCTTTCACTCAGTCAGTGCTCAGCGTCTTCGGCAAATAAGAATCATGTATCTTTCGTCAGGCTGGTCAGGATGTCTCTACATTTTTTGCAAAGTCTTCCAGACAACTTTCTGCGTCTTCTGAACTTTACCCAAAGTAGAAATACTTTGTCTCCAAGTCGTTCATGTCAGCTGCTGACCTGACTTCCTTGTCGCACAACTCAGCAGCTTTGTCTTGAAGCTTTTGGAAAGGCTCCTCGATCCTTCTCTTCACTGGGCTTGCGTTTCATTCAGCTTGAGCCGCGTTTTGATCTGCTTGGGCTGTGTGGCTTTCAACCATTGACTTGGGCTTGACTTTCTCATGTGGGCTTTTGGGCCTTGTTCATTTAATGTCTTGATTCTCATAAATACAATTAACTCAACATTGAACAAACACATTAGTATTAATAAATCAAAGCATTTAAATTTAATGTGTTAGAATATTTTTTATCATGGTGAATTAACTATACTTAAATAATTTTGTCAAATCAAAATCATGTGGAAAGGTGTTTCAACAGGGAGATGATGAACCATACTCCTAATCGGTGGGGGAGGGGACAACTGGTCACTATAAACTCAACGAAGCCAAATCTTACGATTACCATTGTAGAGCCAACAACCTAATATTACATGTCTGTAAGAGTGGATCCTCAAGTGAGAATCAACTCTAGACATTCACCCAAGCAAACCCATACTTGTACTATTTATATGGGGGCTCCAATTGGGCCCATCGACAGGTAACCTCTTACTCGAATATTATCCCTCATTTTATCCCTTTTACCCACATACAAGATTTGCACCCAGAGGAGGGCATGGACCTAGAAATGGATTCAAGTCTAACATGGGGAAAGGACCTAAAGAAGAACAAGGCTAAATAAAGAGCATGGATCTGACTTGAGATCTAGGCGTATATCAAAACCCAAATGTGAAACTGGGCAAATAAGAAAGGTCATTGGGAGACATGGATCTAACTCAAGATCTAGGCACAAATATATGCCTGAGCGACAAGCGAAACCAAGAATAGAGCTCATAAAGGGGCATACATATGGGTTAAGATCTAGGTGTAGATTCAGATTTGAGCATAAAAGCGGAGCTGTAACTAGAACTCTTTGAGGAACACGGGCCTCAACATTAGCACAGATCTAGATTTGAATTCGAGGAGGAACAAAGATCTAAAGATCCTCAATGGCCCACCATACACTGAACAACCAGTGTACCCGTGGAAGCATCCAAGCCAATTATATAAACATAGTTAGATCCTAAGGGCTAATGGGACAAAGAAATGACAGTTACTTTAAAGAGCTATGGTGTATCCATAAACCAGCCACTACTGATGAGTTCGAACTCGCCCTTCGCAGCTTACAAAATCAATTATCTAAGAAACATTAATTTTAAGCTTATAGGCTTGTCGAACTATTGTTCACATCATGAACTACATAGAGTTAATGGATGTATTTGGGGAAAATAAAGCATCCTTGTGTCGAATCTTCTCCACTACTCAAATTGAGCCAACATCCTACTAGTTTCAAACACTAGATGTAGGTTCCACTCATAGTTGGGAGAAGTTGAAGAAGTAGTTTTGTACTAAATGCATGGCTTTCATCCCAATAGCCAAAAACTGCAAAACCTTATACCATTTTTGCCAAAAATAAGATGAATCTTAAGGGATTATGTGGATGGTGACAATCTACAAAGCAATCAATGAAAAAAGGTCATTGGTATTCCTTTCATGACAATCTACACATGTTGCACTTTTGCTTACTTGAGACCATGCTTCACTAATTGCACAACCTAAAAAAGTAAGGAATTTGAAGAGTTTTCGCATAGTGTTAAAATGTGTTTTTACCCTTACTAGGACTGCTTCTAATAACAAATAGATATAATATCCTCTAGAGACGTGTCATCAATTTTGGATCGAAAGATCAATTAAAGCTCACTCTTGGAGACTCAGATATGTGGCTCTCGAATGAACCAAAAGGGATATTCACCTGGAGAAACGCCGTGTACAGATCCCCAAAGAAGATCCGGCGAGCGGATCTCCTTGATCCAGTTTGAAGGGATCCGCTGGCGAACCTAGGAGGCGAATCTCCTCATTCACCTGATTCGCCATTGTAACGGCTGAACACCGACTCGGCCATAAAGACCATTAATGAGCTATCAATTAGCTAACTGCCAGGTTAAAGGTAACCTGTAACCGCCATTAATGGAGCATTAATGGAGACTTTCTAGTTGCTGAAGGTTACAACTTCCTAGCTATATATAGCCTACATCCCTAGGCTATCAAGGTACACATTCTCACATCCTTTGTCAATTCAGTTTGTTCCCTTGATTCACCTTACTGACTTTGGCATCGGAGCTTCCCCCCGTCGAACCCAACGACGCCCCCACAGGGACGGAAGTTGATCAGAATTTCTCTGCTTGTTATCAATTGGTGCGGTGAACGTGGAATCATTAATCAAACAAAGGGTTTTTCGTTCACATTAAGAAACTATGACAACTGGAGATCAGAATCCCTCTTCAGGGATTGAAACACCATTAGTTACACCGTCTAGTGCTGGCCGCACAGATTCAACTACTCCTGCAACGCACGTCGAAAGTAGTATGAACCCTGATGCTTTCATCAACATGTGTGCACAAGCAATCGGAGAGCGGTTTGGACCCGAGATAGGGAATCACCTGCGGTCGTTTATGACCCTCCCTCCGCATTGGAGCATGGCGTCCACATTGGCTGTATCATCTTGGCCCTTGTTAAACTTTGGACCGGGCGCCCAGAGTTCTTCATTTCTCCAAGCTCATAACACAGATTCCATGGTAACTACTACGGCGGCAGTTGGAGAACGACAAATCAATCGGGAGTTATTCCCTGATGGCGCAGAAGGAAGTCAAAGGAATGATTCAACCCTTCCGGGCGGATCTACGGGTCCTGGATTAAATCTAGGTGGGTCCAAAATCCCGAGGCGCCCACGGACAAATCTCTCCCTTGGCGGATCCGAAGGGCGAACACACAAAAAACATAGGAAGGAGAAAGGTAGGCGGTCTAAATCACCTTCGCCTCGATGACCGAAATCCTCCCATCGTGGCCGATCGCCCCCATCTACTGGTCGTAGACGGAGTAAAAGGCCAAGGGAGACACCCCATTTGAGTGGACCACCACCGCCGCCACCCCCAGGAACTGTTGGTCACATCCCGTCGGGAAGCCATGGAGGGGGTAGTGGGCAAGCTCCCCCAGGTGGAGGGGGCGGAGGAGGAGGCGGACGCGGAAGCGGAGGAAGGCGTTCGCCATCAGATCCATCATCTGGGTCAAGCTCTTCTTCCTCTCCAAGCAGATCTCCACGAAGGGGTCGCCCAAAGGCGGATCCGAAGAATTTTGATGATAGAGTTAGAGCTCTGGTACTCCGTATGAATGAGGAAAATGCCAGGCATAATCCGTTCGCCAATAGAGATTCGCCTTTCGCAGCTTGGATTGAGGCGGAGGAAACAGATAGAGCTTTTAAAATACCTAATCTCTCTATATACACAGGTGTTGACAATCCAGAAGCTCACATCAGAAAATACCGAATACTGCTTAAACTCAATCGTGCCACCGAGCCGGTGCTCTGCAAAATGTTTGTCACCACGCTAGGGGGTCCAGCCTATGGGTGGTTTCAGTCTCTACCTCCGGGCTCGATAAACATTTTTGATCAATTGAGCAGGGAATTTTGCGCTAAATTTGCCGGCTGTATTCCTCCAGTGGTTAAATCAGGGAAGCTTTTTGAGTTAAAGCAGAAGGCGAACGAATCCCTTCGGGAGTACGTGGACACTTTTCACCAATTGTGCATACAAATCGTTGATGTGGATATCTCCGTAGCAGTGGAATGTTTTGTGAGAAACACCACTTGTAAGAGCTTGCAAGAAGATCTAATTCGAAAGAAACCCACCAGCATGGCAGAATTGATGGAGCGTTGTAAAGACTTTATCGAGGTGGATGACATTCGTCGAGGATCACTTTCATCGCCTAAAAGGGACAAGGGCGAATCTCGCCATCGAGATAGAGACAAAGACAAGCATCAGGATTCTTCCTCTAGAAGCAGGCAAAAAGGTTCTAAGAACAAATCAACGTTTGTCACCTCTTTCACACCTCTCAACGCTTCTAAAAGTGAAGTCCTTATGTGGATCGAGAACAGTCAACACAAACGGAGCATTTCATACCCCAAACCAAAAGGGGGGGAGTACACCAATACTGGTAAAAATCCTAAAAATTATTGTAAATATCACAGGAAAAATGGCCATGACACCGATGCATGTTGGGAGTTAGCTCGGGAAATCGAGCGTCTCATTGAGAGAGGAAAATTGGATCGGTTCATCCAAAGTGATGGCAAGAAAGGAGATGGCGATAGATCCAAGGAGGACCCAAAGAAGAAGGGAAAGGGTACCATTAATGTCATAGCAGGCGGACCTGGATACCAACCAATGCTGAAAAAGGCAAAGACCACCGCTCTTGACAGAACATCGTTAAATCGCCCCTTTGCCGATGTAGGTCCTGAAATCTCTCCCCATGCGGATGCATTGGTCGTCACTATGGTGGTGGAAGGCTGGGAGATGAAAAGAGTGATGATTGATACTGGAAGTTCGTGCAATGTTATCACCAGAGGAGCTTTCGCCAAACTCATGATTGATCCAGTCCAGGTAGAGCCAACTGTGGTTGATATCCTAGGAGTGACGGGACACACTATCCAAACAAAAGGCCAAGTCACTCTGGATTGTGAGCTTACAGACGATGATCAGGTCTGGAAAGGTGATCTGGAATTTTCTGTCTTGGATGGTCAGTTAGCCTATAATATCATCCTCGGACGGCCCTTTATCTCTGAAGTAGCAGCCCTTATCTCCATACGCCACTTAACGCTTTACATCCCCACGGCCAAGGGAGGTGTAATGATTAGAGGTAGCCAAAAGGTGGCCCCGGAGATATATTCGGCATCACTAATGATTCGCCCCCAATCTAAAGAAGAGGATGAAGAGGAGCTCGTCACAATGGCCTTGGGCGAGACAAAAATGTACCTTATGGCGGAGGAAAAGCATGTGCGAATGGCTAAAGGGCTCAAAGGCGAAATTAAAGACGCAATCACCAAGGTACTCCGTGAAGCGGAGGATGTCTTCGCATGGAAGGATGAGATTCTCCCCGGAATTAGTCCAGACGTGATCACTCACAAGCTCAACATTGATAAAAATGCAGTTCCTGTAGCTCAGAAGCGGAGAAACCATGGCCTCAAAAGGCAGAAGGTGATAGAAGAAGAGATCACCAAGCTCCAACGGGCGGACGCCATTGAGGAGGTGCTTTATACTCAATGGCTGGCGAACGTCATTCTGGTAAAGAAGGCGGGCGGATCCTACCGCATGTGTATTGACTTTACAGATTTCAATAAAGCTTGTCCCAAAGACAACTATCCTCTGCCATGTATTGACATGCTCGTGGACGGAACCGCTGGTCACGCCATGTACTCCTTTACGGATGTGAAGTCAAGTTATCATCAGATCCCTATGGAGCCCTCAGATAGAATTAAGACCTCGTTCGTAACACATCAGGCCACTTATTGCTTCAAAGTCATGCCCTTTGGGCTTAAGAACGCAGGTGCCACTTATCAGAGGATGATGAACAAGATATTCGCAGATAGTAAAGGTGATAACTATTCTGTCTATGTGGATGACATGATCATTAAAAGCACAACCGTGGAAAAGCATGCAGATGATGTAAAGGAGGTACTGGACGTACTCCGACGCCACAATATTAAGCTGAACCCGGAGAAGTGTACTTTTGGTGCGACGTATGGAAAATTCTTAGGGTTCATGATCAGCGAAAAAGGAGTTAGCCCAAATCCTGACAAGGTTAAGGCTGTCTTAGAAATGCAAGCACCACGGAACATCAGAGAAGTACAACGCCTTAATGGGCGGATCGTAGCCTTGGGCAGGTTTATCTCATGTTCAGCTCGCAGATGTCAGCCCTTTTACGAGGTCATCAAGAAGCAAAAGACGTTCTAGTGGAATGAGGATTGTGAAAAGGCCTTTGAAGGAATCAAGCGGTTCCTCACGGAGCCGCCCATGATGAGTCGACCAATGAAAGGTGAGGACCTTTACATGTATGTATCGGTTACGGATAAAGCTGTGTGCACGATCATGATACGTGAGGAGGATGGCCAGCAGTTTCCGATTTACTATGTGAGCAAGGTTCTAAAAGATGCCGAAACCAGATATTCTAAGCTTGATAAAATGGCGCTGGCTGTTGTCACCACGGCAATCCGCCTTAGGCCATATTTTCAGGCTCATACTGTGGTGGTTCGAACGAATATACCGATGAGAAAGGTGTTGCAGAAGCCGGACACTTCTGGAAGGTTGATGGAATGGGCAATCCGCCTTGGTGAGTTTGATGTGAGATATGAAAGCAGGTCAGCTTTGAAGAGTCAGGTCTTGGCAGACTTTGTGAATGAATTCACTGAAGAGGGGATTGATCATCCTAAACCTCCAATGGAAGAGTGGACAATGTACACCGACGGTGCCTCCTCGGCGGATGGAGCTGGCATAAGCGTTGTGATTAAGGGTCCTCAGTACATAAAGTTACGGTACGCAGCAAAATTGAATTTTCATGCAACTAATAATGCTGTTGAATATGAAGCTTTGGTATTGGGATTGCGCCTACTCAAAGAAATCACTCCCGAGCGGATTGTGATCTATAGTGACTCCAAACTAATGGTCAATCAAGTAATCAAGAATTATGAGGTAAAAGATGATGTTTTGGCCAAATATGTAGCAGAAGTCAAAAAAATTGCTAGATCATCTTGAGGCTAAAGAAACCAAATGGGAACTGATTCATGTACCCAGGGAGTCCAACACTGAGGCGGATCATTTGGCCAAAATGGCCTCTAGTGAGGAGAACTGGACAGATCCAGACTGTCCCTTCGAAGTTAAAATAGCCCCAGCCTTCGCTTCAGAGGAAGTATCCCTACTCACAACAGTAGAAGATGATTGGAGATCGGTCATTCGCCAATATCTGCTATGTGGAACTTTACCTGAGGATAAGGAAGAGGCACGGCGGATAGTTAGAAGGGCGGCTTATTTCTCCATAATCAACGATGGCCTTTATAGAAAATCTTTCAGCCACCCTTGGTTAAAGTGCATTCTGCCGGAAGAGGGACAACAAGTCCTCAAGGAGCTACATGAGGGATCATGTGGGGCCCATGAAGCATCCGCCACCATCTTAAAGAAATCCAGGTTAGCAGGTTTCTACTGGCCCACAGCCGAACTGGATGCACAAAAATTGGTAGAATCTTGTCATAGTTGCCAGATTCATGCGAATGAATCACATACTGCCAAACATCTCCAGAGGCCCATCATAGAAGGACGGCCATTCGCCCTCTGGGGAATAGACATCGTCGGACCATTCCCTCCAACTCGCCGGCAGAGGAAGTACGTGGTAGTGGCAGTAGATCATTTCACCAAGTGGGTGGAAGCCGAAGCTGCCTCCTCCATCACTGCAGAACGAATGGTGGAATTCGTCAAGGATAACATCGTAGGAAGATACGGTGTTCCGCATACCATTATCACCGATAATGGAACACAGTTCAACTGTAGCGAGTTCAAAACTTTCTGTGAAGAGTTGGGCATTCTAAACAGATTTGCCTCCGTTTATTATCCCCAATCCAACGGAATGACCGAAGTCACAAACCGGACGATCGTAAAAGGGATAAAGAAGAGATTGGGAGAGCATGATAAGAAGTGGGCGGATCAGTTGACGAGCGTTTTATGGGCTTATCGCACCACTCCTAGGACGGCCACAGGAGAAACACCATTCGCCCTCTCTCATGGTGTAGAGGCTGTGATCCCAGTCGAAATACAGGTCCCAAGCGATAGAGTGGCCTTTTATTGTGAGGAGGACAACGGCAAAAGGCTAAGGGAAAGTCTGGATCAGGTAGGAGATCGAAGAGACCAAGCCTATGTACGCATGGCGGCGTATAAACAACGGATCACCGCTTACCATGATAAAAATACCAAGCTTGTGGATCTAAATGTGGGTGATCTTGTGCTCCGAAAGGCCGACAAAATCCAGTCTCGAGAAGGCAAGGGCAAGTTAGGGCTCAACTGGACGGGTCCGTATCAGATAGTGGACAAGATTGGATCCGCCACATTTAAAATTCAGGACATGGAGGGCAACACATTGCCGCGCACATGGAACCTCCAAAATCTCCGCAAATATTTTGTCAGAAAATGAGGTGTACACACGGTCTTGAGTACTCTTTTTCCTTTAGTAAGCTTTTTCCCATGTGGTTTTTCTTACTAAAGGTTTTAACGAGGCTCACCTATAAGACCTGCTTACTGTAATAAAGCATTTCTCCCATTAATAAACATCATTTGTTCTATTATCTGTGTTCTTTTTAAAGTTTATTGCAGCAATATCAATATTCCAGTCTTAAAAAGAAGGGGGGCATCCAACGCTCTCCGCATTAACAAAGTGTCGCTATCTCATAGCTACTTTTTCTCCTTAGACATAAGAAAATCTATCTTATGGGCGGATCCATCTCTGAGAGGATCCCAATCTCCGATAGAGTTAAAACGATCCTTGGACGCAAGGTCTTTATACTCTCTTACATATCCTTCCCAAAAAAGGATTCACAAGTCCTACGGGCGGATCACTTCACCTCAAAGACAGGTAGCAAATTGATCCCCTAGGCAGCTTTACTTCCTTCAATGGAATAAAACAGCTTCTAACCTTCACAAAGGTTCATGCAATGGAGTACTGCTGGCCACCTACTCTAAAATAAATCCTAGATGCCTATATATTTACTTACGCTAACGTAATGGTAAAATAAATAGCTGCCATAAAGGATTAAAACAAATTGTACTTAACGATTTTTTACAAATCACAAGTAAACAACTAAGTAATAATGGGAGCATCCTCCTTTACATTATCCTTGCTTATGGTGCTTGCCTGGGAAGCCTCCTTCTCCACAGCCTCAGATACGCCAACCAAAGGTACCTCCTTTTCCACGGAAGATGTGGGACCAAGAGGAAGGGCGTTATCAGTGATCGGTTCTTCACCCGCCTTGGGGGGCACTTCCTCAAGCTCCACTAGAGTGACATTAGTGGAAGGTTTGCTTTCTTCCATGGGTCCCTTCATCCATCTCCGAACATATTCGCGGAGGTATTCCTTAGCGTCTGACATTTTGTCATATTTGGCTACGTCTTTTGGTTCGGGGACGGCGAACTGCGGATCTATAAAATCAATCTCAGGATGCGCCAGGGAAAAGTACGCCATGAGCAGTTCGCCATAATAGAAGGCTTGCTCACCCGCCGTATATTCAGCTTCGCCTAGGGCGTCCTCATAGTTCTTGGCGTCTGTCACAATCTTTTCTTTTAGCTTCTCGATCTCTGCGTCTCTAAGGACTAAGGCGGCTGTGGCAGAGGCAAGGTTCGCATTAGCACAAGCAATGTTCGCATTGGCATCCGCTACCTCTTTCTCCAATTTTTCAATGGTTGCCTTATCCGCCACACCTTGAAGGAGCTCGGCCTCCATAGCACGTATGCGAGTATACATCTGTCAAAAACAAACAGTTTCGTTAAAAGAAAAGAGCAAAGGAACAACTTTCTCTACAAAAAGAAATCCTTTCTAGGGACTCACCATAAGGAGCTCCGTTTTCCCCTTTTGCGCATGAATGGAACCAGGAATTTGGTTCTGATTCCTTTGCACTTCGCCCACCTGACCCAGGGCCTCATCCAAGTCGTTTATGATGGATTCATTCTCAAAAGATCCTTGAGCGCCATACTTAGCGGACCAGTATCCGCCCATATCAGGCTTCGCCATCTGCACAAACATTCAAGGGTCAAAACTCAAGTCCAAAACTTGATGAACAGATAAACATAAAAGGCAACTTACCTGTTCCATCTCCCCTACAGGCATAGCGGACTTCATGGCATCCGCCATAAGCTTAAAACCTCCAGAAGCTGCAGGTTTCCTCCTTTTCAGTGGCGGCTCAACCACTGTTTCCGCAGGATGTTTTCCAGTATCCTTTTGAGGATTTGCCACTTGATCTTTCTTACGCGCCTCAGCCTCTAAGAACTTCCTACGCTTCTCTGAAATAGCGTGATTGGCCTTAGATAAACCCCTGCCAAAGAAAACATTAAAGTAATCAAAGTTCAAGAAGAAATAACAGTTACCTTTGTCAAATTGCGCAATCTTGGAGTAAATGAACTGCTCCCCCTCTCGGCGAATCAACGGAATATCGCTCATCATGAAGGCTAAAGCGTCTGCGTATGTCCATGCATCCGCCTTGATCTTCTTCATGAGCTCCGCCACCACTTCATCACTATCGGTCAATATTCGCATATCGCCCGCCATGTGTAAAGGCTTGGGATTCCAAAACGAGGGAAAACCCAGTGATTCGCCCTCTTTTATCTTCACATAGAAGAATTTCTCATCCCAACAATGGACATTGGATATTTTGTCACTAAATGGCGAATATACTCCGAATTTGGTGAAAGTGAGATAGGATTCGTACTTCCGTTTCGAGGGTTTATGGAAAGCTCTAAAAACACGACCCGTATATACCACTCCTAAATTTGAGGCGAGGTAGCAGTCTAAAGCAATATCCAACCAACCGTTGGGATGCAGTTGGCTGGCCGTAATATCAAAGTAGGAGAGGATGTCCGTCATCATCTTTGGAAGAGGAAGTCAGAACCCTCTCTCCACATGACTGCAATATACTGTTAGAAAACCGCTAGGCGGACATGAGGGTCGTTGATGGGCTGCGGCTAACTAAGTCTCATAATTATTAATCCAAGGGAAGCGATTCGCCAGATCCATTAGATCCGCGGCACTCATACGCGATGGAGTAGACTCCGCTCGAGGGTTCTTTTTCCTAGGTTGGATTGAAGAAGAGGCCATTGTCCCCGGAAAACACCTAGACTTAACGGCCGGAGCGGTACCGGAGACAGAAGTAGAAAGAACTGGATTCCTAGTGGAACGATTTTGGTAACGATTACACGCCGAGTTACTAAACCCAGCTAAATTGGAGCTAACCGTGTCCTCGGAGAAAGAGGAGTTCACCGATGACGAAGTGGTCCAACTAAAATCAACTACTATTTCAGGGGAGGAGGTCGAATTAAAAAGCTCCGAAGTTGATATAGAAGATGAAGAAGAACTCCTAAACATTCAGAACAAATCAAGTAAGAAAAGATGAACTTACATGAAATCGAAAAGCTTTGAACTCTGAAATTCCCAGGAAAAGCTTCGAGCAGTAGAGAAGAAAGTGAAGACGAAATGAAAAAGAGAGAGAAAGCAAGGGAGAAAGAAGGACGTCTTCTCTTTCCTAGGACAGTGCGCCCGTTACACGTGTCACTCCTCGATTGGCATCGAGCAGAGTGCGCATTAATACCGGTGTTCATGACGGCGCGCGGAAGCTCAAAAGCCCTAAAGGACTTTAAGGGACTTTTGGGGGGGCTTCTGATAACATTGAGATATTATCCCAAGGACCAAAAGGGATATTCACCTAGAGAAACGCCGTGTACAGATCCCCAAAGAAGATCCAGTTTGAAAGGATCCGATGGAGAACCTAGGAGGCGAATCTCCTCATTCACCTGATTCGCCACTATAACGGCTGAACGCCGACTCGGCCATAAAGACCATTAATGAGCTATCAATTAGCTAACCGCCAGGTTAAAGGTAACCTGTAACCGCCATTAATGGAGCATTAATGGAGACTTTCTAGTTGCTGAAGGTTACGACTTCCTAGCTATATATAGCCTACATCCCTAGGCTATCAAGGTACACATTCTCACATCCTTTGTCAATTCAGTTTGTTCCCTTGATTCACCTTACTGACTTTGGCATCGGAGCTTCCCCTCGTCGAACCCAACGACGCCCCCACAGGGACGGAAGTTGATCAGAATTTCTCTGCTTGTTATCAATATAATATCCTCTAGAGACGTGTCATCAATTTTGGATCGAAAGATCAATTAAAGCTCACTCTTGGAGACTCAGATATGTGGCTCTCGAATGAACCAAAGTCACTTTGTTCCACGACAGGTCAAGAGCCTTATAGAAGAATAAGGAGCCGACTTTCGATGGCTATGAAGATAGCAAGTTTACTAGATATAAAAATCGGGTATTAGTGTGAACGCAACAATAGAAGAACTTTACATGTGAAGGATTCTTATTGGAGGATCGCGATGTCCCAATAAAAGTGTGATATCTCAAAAGTTCTCATAGAAAAGCGTATGAATGGTGTAACAATCAATAAATACAAGGTTTTAAAGAATCTTTCAATTATGCCAAAAAAAACTCTAGCCTCATTTCTTATTTATTTCTATTTATTTAAAACTGAAATTGACTTAAGTATGGGAATGCTTATGCTGGTTGGCCGATGCCTCATTTGTTTTGCATGAATTAACTCTGTAAGATAAAAAAGAAAACTTGAAATCTTCTCAACCGGAAATTAATTGAGATATCACCAATTATTTTCCAATGAGATGATATGCATCTTTGTTTTAATTAGTTGTGTATATCGCTCTAAACATATGATGGAAGTTCTCGCTAGAGATAAATTGTTTTGGTTGACACTATGAACATTTAGTTATCTCGTTAGGACAAAGAATTTTGATGTAAATGTGTTTTTTTTTTATGTTAATGTGCTTTAAAGCTTCTAACTTGTAATTATCTGTATATACTATCAACAAAATTTCCTACAACAATAAACATCATATTTTTAGATTTTATTTATCACTCAATTTATTTATCTTTTAAATCAGCATATAGTAAAAAAAGTAGGACAAATTTAAAATTTTGAATATGATAAAAAAAATCAATAATATTTTATCATCATTGATGTATTTAATTAATAGTGAATATAATGTGTTAATAATTTCATATATAATTAGAGAGATCGAATGATATATATGCTTCTTGTGGATATTCAATTTCATGACGGAGATGCAATGATTTACATTTGTAATAATTGAATATTGTAATATGCAATGTAGATTGCATTGCATTATATTATTTTATGTAAACAAAAACAATAAGTAATGTAATCATTATTTTTCATTTCATTAATATAAAGATTATGAATTATATATAAAGGAAGGGCAAGAAGAGAGACTAAAATTAAAACAAAATAAAATGGTCTCTTCTCTAAGAATAAAAACTAATTAATTTCCCAGACATGGTTTGAGTAAATTGTACAAGTATAAATTGTGACTTGTGTAGTATACATCAAATGGGAATAATAATTGTAATAGAAATATTGAGAAATAGATCCATTTTCATAAAGTTGTGTTTCTTTGTAATTCTATCAAGTCAAAGGGACCATGATGGATGATTATATGTATTCATTGACCCTATTCCTCCTTTTGCCTCCTGTACTTTTGCTCTCTGCATGTATAAAAATTAAATTAATTAAAAATCAATGAATTTATTTTATTAATATACAAAATAAAATACCTGTATCATTTCAATTGCATCTATCTCTGAATTGAAGTCATAAAATGTGCTAGCTGCTGTCAGCTTCATTGATAAGAACTGATATTTTTATAATATAAAAAATAAGTCAGTTAATTAAATATAATTTTAAATTATAATATTCAACATTAAGTATATAAAAAAACTGACCTCAACTTGATTTTGTAAGGACTGAACATAATTGATTATTTCATCCAACATTACTGCCATTCCCATAGTCTGTTAAATTTTGTAAAAATATATTAATTAATTATTAGCCACAGAAAAATTAATTAAATTAATAAACAGAATAAATTATTATAAATACCTTGTAGCAACCTGGGACAATATCTTGCAAGCATTTTAGTCTCTCATTAATTTTTCCTCTTCTTACCTATTATATAGAAAAACAAAATAAAAATTAATATCAATTATAAAAAAATAGAAATAGAGATTAAATAAATAAAGAAAGAAAGAAATACCCTTTCTGCTAAACTATGGCTGTCAGTGGCTTGTCCTCTTCTAGCTCTAACATGGACAACTTCTTTTGGTTTATTATCTTCTTCATCCTCTTCTAATTTACCTTTTGATCTTTTACCTCTTTTTATATTTTTACCTTTGCGAGCATCAGAAACTTGTGGAGACGAGTTCATTGAATTACTACTTTCTGCAGATACATCCATTAAAGCTTTTCTTTTCCTGCTTTCAATCTGATCAATTTCAGGAGGTGGAATTACATTAATCTGATTGTTTTGGTGGAAAGTGGAAGGGAAATTTTGGGGGTGGGTAAAAAAATGGTCAGTTGAAAGAGGGAAGAGAGGGTGGAAATTACTGGTGAAGTTAGAATGGTCAAGCAGTAAATTTTGGTGGGTAATTGAATCCATGTTTGCATCAATTTGATCGATGAATACTGGAAAATCTGCAGAGAAATGAGGTTGAGCCATGGCAGAAATTCAGTTTTTGTTATGGATGGAAAGAGAGAGAGAAATTGATTTTATAGTGGTGGCAGTGGCATAATAATAATTTAAGTTATGAAGAAGGCAAATCCTTGAGGAGGCCACGTGGCAATACCAGCTTCTATTGTTTTTTGTCTCCCAAAGTGGATCCCACTCTCAGGAGATATATCCAAATGAAATGGGGCCGTTTTGCTTTTCCCCCAGGGGGAAGAATGTGAGGGAAGTGTTCAGCCCAAGTGGAGTAGAACTGGAAAATCCTTTATGTTTCGTCTCAACCTCAAAATATAGACCAACTACAGTAGCATCGATATGGACCTGAATCATTGATTAAAGTGAATTTACTTGGATTATTGTTAAAATTTGAATTCAACTAAACTTAACGGTGATTAGAGTCCATGTGAATAATACTAAAATTAACTATTATCATTTGGAAAATATTTAGAAAAAAAAAAAAAATCATGCTAGTCGATTTCTGTTCTAGCCTATTGCCTCCCACCGATGAAGATCTTTCTTGCGAGTCTGTTCAACAGCTACATCTTTCGATTGAGCTGTAAGAAAATCATAATTGATATGCGAAAAGACAGTAGTGCTCACCTGAACCCTGAATGACTAAATGAATTTGATCATCCACCGTTAGATCCATGCTTATTAAATTTAAGTCTTAGAATGGTTTGAATCTCCACCACATAATTCTAATAAGCATGAATCGAACGGTAAATGTCAAAGTCCAAGTGAGCAATACTGTGGGAAAGGATTAGAAATGTTTGATACTTTGAAAATTATAAAGTCTTAATTTTTTTTAATGAAAAAATGGTACTGTTAGTAAAAAATTTGGTATCATTATTAAAATTGATAACTAAAGTTGATATCGTGGTAGAAAGAATAAAATAAGGTTAATTACATTTATGAGTTTATTTCTTACTGTTATAGTGATTGTGTTTGTGTTTGTTTTTTAGCATTACAAAGTGAAACAGAAAATTATTTAAATAAATATGTTATTGATCCAACATTCTGCTCAATAGAATTGGTAAATCATATGTTTTTTTTTATTAAGGAAGTTTTACAACATCAAAGCAGGAAAAGGAAAAAAAAGGAAAAAGGAAAAACAATCTGTGAAAAAACTCAACATCATATATATGTTACTGTTAGGATGTGAGATCCTTCTAAATTGAACTATACCTCTAAAGTCTTCCTCAATTAGCCGACTAAGAGGTACAAGAGGTTCCAACAGTGTGTGCTTTCTCTAAGGCGCCTTCAACACTTCTCTCGCTAGCCAATCGGCACATCGGTTGCCTCTCTGTAGATATGTTTGAATCTGATGTTTAGAATTTTTTGGAAGCCTAGTATGTTACCCATGACAACCTTTAAAAGATGTACAGTCAGTTGATCTTTGTTATCATTGAGGAGAGTGCTTAATTTTGAGCAGTCCGATTCAACAACGAGGAGCTGGATACCGAGCTCTGTCACTAGTTCCAACCCAGATAGTATCTCCCAGCATTCAACAATGAAGCTGTCCCTTTTGCCTATATGATGAATAAAGCCATGCATCCACCTCCCATTGGCATCTCTTATTAACCCACCAACTCCTATGGTTTTTGTACTCGAGCAACATAAGTCATCCGTATTCAAAGTACACCAGGACGGTTGGGCTTCATCCAACTAATCAGGATATTAGTTTGGGGCCTGCTTTTATCTCCCGATCTTGCATCCACGCACAGATTAGTGAACAATTGGATACATCGGTTTTGTCATAAGGAATGGCCCTACTATTATCAAAAATATTGCAGTTTCTCCACTTCCAATGGAAGCATAGACAGGTGGCAAAGATGATGTTTCATTTTATCCCCCAAGGACCGTTGTTGTCTTTCTTCAAATTTTCCATCATCCAGTTTTCGAAGTCGAGGGAGAAGAAGCGATCTATAACCAGGGATGGGTTGAGTGTTGTCAATGTATTCCGACTTGTGTTGCAGTCTCTAAGGATGTAGAGGGTTGTTTCATCACTAAGATTGCATGCTGAACATAAGCTAGAGTCTACCAAGTGATGACGTTTTCGTTCAAAGTTGGTGAGCAGACGGTTGTGGAGGGCAGTCCAAAGGAAGAATTTGATTCGGTGAGAACCTTGAGCTTCGAAATAAACCGCCACTTCCAATTACCATTATCCAAATCTTCCATCATTACCATGTGATAAGCCGACTTGGTTGTGAAGTTGCCATTGTTGGTTCCACTCCAGCTTAAATCGCCCTTGGTAGAACCAGAAGTATCCAATCGGACTGCCACCATTAGTAGACGCAACTCCAGTGGGATCCATTTTTCCAAAGGCCATCTGCATTCGTGCAGGCGCTGATTTTATAATTGAGGTGGGAATCTGGGATGAGGGTCACCTGGTCACATAGTCGAAAATCCCATAGCCATTTATCACCCCGACATTCCAAATCAACCCACATTTAAAATCACTTGTGATAGAGACTATGCTTTTCCAGAAGTGCGAGCACTTTGCCCTTCGATGCTCCGCATCCAAAATACATGCGTTGGGAAAGTATTTTGCTTTTAAGACTTTAACCCATAGCAAATCAGGCTCCCGAATAATACACCGTGCAAGTTTCATCAATAAGGCTTTATTTTGGTCTTTCGTGTTCTTTAAACCAATTTCCCTTTTCTCCTTCGATTTGCACACGACCTCCCAAGGGATCACATGAATTTTCCTTTTATTTTCTTGGCAGCCCCAAAGGAAATTTCTGTTTAAGCTGTCAATTTTCCTAGGTGTGGTTTTAGGGAGCCAGTTTGTGATCATCATATGCGGTGGGGTGGCATTTGAGACGACTTGGATCAAGGTCGTCGTACCAGTAAGGGAGAGGGAATCCGCTTTCCACCCTGTCAGTCGGTTGTTGACGTTATTAACCAGTCCTGCAAAATCAGAGACAGTCATACGTTTTTGTAGCAAGTTTAAAGGTACTTACCGAAAATCATATGCCTTTTCTCCTTCATTTCGATTTTATCTACATCAGTTAGTATTAGAGCCGGGTCGTTTTCCTTCACGAAGACTTCTTCTCGGGAATGGTCCAATCACATCCTCAAAATGAAGCTATGGGAACCAATGAGTAAAGATTTGAAACACTAGAAGCAAGTGTGAAGATAATAGATGAAAAGATTCAAGGCATCGAATAAAAGCATGAAATGGGTATGCGGGGGTTGGCTATCGCTATTGAGAGATTTACTCTAGAGATCCGAACTAACCAAACACCACCTGCCAGAGATCATCACTGGAGGCAAGACAAAGTAAATCAGCCTCAACCCCAACCATACTCACCACCACTTATAAGGAATGCAATGCAACAACCAATGGACCCTAGGGTTCAAGAGGAAATACATCCAAACCAAGTTCTTATTTGAAATGTCGATAGCGATAGTGATGGGGATGCATTTGATGATTTTGAACCCCATAGGATTGCTAGAAACATGAACATTCATATTTTTGGTGAATTTAAAAACATTGTTTCATAGCTTCTGGCAAATTATATCATTTGTGAACATTTTATTTTATTTGTTTGAATTGTTTAAAGGTTCTGCTCTATCTATATGAAATAGGAGGAAGTTGGGAATCCCAACACTTGCTTTCTTGCTTGATGGGATACTTCTAGATAAGAAAGGCTATTGATCAATAGCCTTTCTATCCCGTTGCTGCTTCTTCAATAGCATTGGTTACGGATTCACTCCCAGCTTCTACGATCAGTTCTGCAGCTCATGATATTATTGTTGAAATATTAATAGTGATATATTTTTAAAGATATAGGTTATAAATATACGTAGTTTTTATATTAAATTATTTTATATTGTTATTTTTAAATAATATAATACATATTTTAATTGAATATATATAACAATTGTTGATTAACAAATACAAAGTACAAACATAAAAATTTGATTACTCCTCGAGGGCCCTATCTGTCCGACTAGTGTCTAATATTTTTTACAACCTTGTTATAAAGTTGGACATACCACATCATCTATGTATTGAATCAATAATTTGATCTTGTGTCATATATTTTAAGATTTAGATTTTATAAATTAGTTTACGGTTTGATTTTTATACGGTATATATTTTAGAGAAAAGTACAAATAAAACCTATATGGTTCTTCGATTTGTAAAAAAGGAATGTGGTTTTATTTTTTACTTAATATATCAAAAGCCCCATGAACTTGTCCAAAAAGGTTGATTGGCTCATGAACTTACATGGTGTTTTGTTAGCCCCTTCAACTTGTTTAAAATAACCTATTGACCGCCTGAATTTTTTTAAAGTGACATATTGGCCTCCTGAACTTACTTACAGTGATCCATTTGCCCCTTGAACTTGTTTAAAGTGATATACATTGCAATTTGTCTAAATCTTTAAAAAAATTCAAAACTTCAAAAATTAAGGCATAATTCTTGATTCTAAGTCTTTAAAAGAAATTAACTTTTTGTTTTGTACATGTTTATGGCATTTTATAGATTTAGGGGACTTAATAATGACACTTTAAGTAAGTTTAGGAAGCTAATGAGACAACATCTAAGTTCAGAGGGCTAATCAAGCTTTTTAAACAAATTCAGGGCGCAACTGATGTATTAAGCCTTTGTTTTATTTTTTGTACAAAAGAAACGATGTGTTTTACTCAATTAGCAAAAAGAAAGAATTTGGCTAGTGGTGTTAGTCCTCTATGACATGCCATATTGATTTTGATGACATGACATATATACTTATTGACCTAACCAGTGTTCTAAAAATCAGCCAAGGTGGCGTCTAGACGGAGATTTTTAGAACACCGTCCCAATTTCCACTAATCGGGCGACATAAATCGGTTGATCAATTTTTGGCCTCTTAGACGGTCTCAGGCGGCTCCTAGACGGTCTCAGACGGCTCCCATGAAACTTTTTTGAAAAAATTGTTCCTTAAATTTTATGTCAATTTTTTTAATTTTAAAAAAATATTAAATAACAAAAAAAAACTTAAACTATTAAATTTATTTTTAAGAATATTAATTTTATTTTATTTTGATACATTTTGTTATAAATGTTATTTTATTGATTTATTTGTTATTTTTTAAGGACATTAATGTAAATAATATTTTGGTATCAGAGCCAGGGGAGGGCTATCTAAGAAGTTTTCTACCTTTTTTAGACTGTGTAAGATTAAGATCTAGCAGGTATAACAAGATGATGGAACTAAAGTGTGGAAACGTTGGTCAGCCTTGAAGGTTATGCGTTGGTCAGCCAAAGTGAGCTTAAAATACGCATAAGTGGTCCCGCATTGGTTGGGTGGTCCCGTCAAAACACATGTTCAATTTCTACTGTTTAACCTCTAGTTAAATTTAATACAGTCTTAAATGAGTAGATTATCTAGATTTCTTTCTCGAAATATAGTCTCTAGTTCAAACTCATAAGATGATAATAATAATTCAGAATTAAACTCCATGGAAATAAACGTTGCACGAATAGAAAGTGACCTATTTGATTGGACGATACCTAAACAGGATATTAAAACAATTTATTCAGTTGGCACATTTGAATTATTGACTGATTATTCTATTAAGACGATAGAATGAACTGTGGCTATAAATCAAGAACATGAAAACATACAGTTATTTTCAGAAAGAGCAATAAATGAACATACATGTAAAAGATATAAATTTTTACATATTGGATATGTTCAGATTGCAATAAAACCATTGTTTAGATTAGGTCTTGATATTCATGTATTAATGTGTTTAAGAGATGCTAGACATATAAACTTCACTAATTCTCTGTTAGCTACGGCAGAAACTAATTTAGCTAATGGTCCTGTATATTTTAATTGTTATCCTGGATTCTCTATAAGTCTCTATGATCCCAATATATTAGACACTTTAACCCTGACAGTTAAAACTAAAAACTTAAATTTTAAGGATAATGTTAGGTCAGTAGCAGTAATTTATAAAATATATTATAAAGTTATGACTACAACCTTGAACTCAAGATAAAAAAAAGGACACTAAAAAGGGATGAAACCCTATTATTTGAAGCAAATAAAGCTCATTCTAATATACAGATTCCCAAAAGGCTAAAATGGAACGAAATTACTAGATCAGGAAGCTGGGATTTACAAGAGATATGTGAACCTAGTCCAATTAATATTGATAATCAATTTTCAACTATAACTGAACAGAGTGATGGTTCGGTCAAAATTGACTTTTCAGCCAGTATGTTTCAGCCAGCCAGAATTTCAACCTATTCAAATAATAGGCCTTCAACTAGTTCTATTAGTTCTATCTCATGTAGTGCTTCAGTTAGGAATTTAGATATAAGAGGAGTAGATTTTAATGAAAATATTCCTAAGCCAATATATATTAAAGAACAGAAAAGTGAATCTTCAATAAGTCCAACTAGATCTCAAATGGAAGCATTTTCCCAAATAAATTAAAAATGAGGGATTTTCAAATAAATAAAGAATACTTAAGAGAAGAATTGAAAGACGAATATAATAAAGAAAAAAGAGAATGGTATTTTAGAAATTTTATCCAACAGGAATTAAACAAATTTAGAACGATTTGGTATGGAGATATGGAAAAAATGAAAATTAACATTCCACTATTCTTATGGTTTGAAAACTACTGTTATGAAAATAAAATTGAGTTTCCTTTTAACAAAGAACTCAATACATGTTCTAAAATTACTAAAACTTGGACCACAGTAGATAATAAAACAGTAATTGTCATACATCCACCATTAGAAAATATTATTATAAAAGGGGAAGAAAAAGCATATATTGCAGAACCATTTAGAGAAATAAGAGGTGATATAGATGTTAATAAGGAAGTACAACATGTTATATTACAAAATAATTATACAAATCAGATTCTAAATACAGTGGCCACTCAGTTAAATAGAGTAGAATCTATAGTTCAAGATTCTAATATAATTGATTATAAAATAGTATTATTCCCAAGTACTTCAAAATCAGTTAATGGAGAATCATCCTTATTTAAGCCATTTGAATTTTCTCCAGGAACAATGATTAGCCTAAAAGGTGAATATTCAATTTTAAAGAAAATTGAAGAAAAATTATCACTATTAAGCCTAAACAAAAAGTTAAAAGATAAGCAAATTACAGTTATTAATAAGAACATTCAATCAGAGACTGATGAAGAACAACAAAATATAAGAAATATAGAAGAGCAATTTACAGTTCAAAAAATAAGGTTTAATACATACATTCCGAGACCTGAAACAAAAAATTTATATCCACAACCAACACCACCTGATGTTCAATATGAAGAAAGAAATATAGTTCAAGCTAGGTATGATGGTGACTCAGTTTATGAATGGAATATAGATGGCCTAGCAAAATATCAAATATTAAATACTTTGCAAGAAATGTCTATGGCAGCTATCGCATACAAAGCAAGAGGAAATACTGAATTACAAGTTGTCCAAGCCTTAATATCTGGTTTTACTGGTCAGTTAAAAGGATGGTGGGATTACTATATTTCCTTCCATGATAAACCAAAGGTTTTAACAGCAAAAAAGATCATTATTAAAGAAGAACATGGTCAAGCAATAGAGACGTCTCAAGATGATATGGTAGCAACTTTAGTCTTTGCTATTATGAAAAGTTTTTTAGGAGACCCAAGACAATACCAAGATAGAAATTCAGAAATCTTACAAAACTTAACTTATCCTAAATTACAAGATTTTAAGTGGTATAAAGATTTGTTTTTAACCAAAGTAATGTCTAGAGAAGATTGTAATAATGTTTATTGGAA
Source organism: Euphorbia lathyris (assembly GCF_963576675.1). Classification (NCBI taxonomy): domain Eukaryota; kingdom Viridiplantae; phylum Streptophyta; class Magnoliopsida; order Malpighiales; family Euphorbiaceae; genus Euphorbia; species Euphorbia lathyris. The sequence goes on from NC_088911.1 coordinate 43,171,649, forward strand.
AGAAAGGTTTATTGCAGGTTTACCCAAATTATTTGCAGAAAGAATCCGAACTAAATTAAAAGCTGATTATAATGGAATGGTTCCTTATCAAGAGTTAACCTATGGATAGTTAATAAATTATATTAATAATGAAGGCTTAGCCATTTGTACAGATTTAAAACTTAGAGCCAAATTAAAAAAGAAGAGTATGCTAGGAAGGAATGAATTAGGTTCATTCTGGCAACAATATGGTTATGAACAAATAAGTGCTCCATCAGCTAGACATAAGAAAAGATTAAAAAGAAGAAATGTTCCTAGAAAAAGGAACCCTAGGAGTTATAATCAAAAAGGAGAAAATTATCAAGAGAAGAGACCCGTAAAAAGGAGACATTATAAAACTAAAAAACTCAAGCAATATTCTAAAAAGGACATAGTCATTTGCTATAAGTGTGGTAAACAAGGACATTATTCAAGAGACTATAAAGTAAAAAAGAGAATAAATAACTTAGATATAACAGAAGAATTAAAGGAGGAAATAATGAAAATAATGATTAATGACTCTTCAGAAAATAGTGAAATTTCTGATTACTCTGATGATGATTTGAATATTATAAGTGAAGAGGTAAGTACGAGCACTGAAACTGATCCATGTGCTTGTGAAGGGCCATGTCAATGTAATAGTATAAATGTGTTAAATAAGATATTATAGATAAAATAGATGACCCAGAGGTTAAGAAAAGTTATTTGTTAAAGTTAAAAGATATTATAGGAGCAAGAGATAAGAATTTTAAGCCCTATAATTTCAAAGAAATTTGTGACAGATTTAATGTTCCCAAAGAAACCTCAATTCAAGATCTACAAGAAAAAATAAAAAAAATAAAAAACAAGAGATAAGGATATTAAAAGGGAAAATTCAAAATTTAGAAATAGAAAATTTTCAGATAAATTTAAGCAATGCCATTCAAGAAAAGAAGAACGAAGCCTCTTCAAGTAAAATTGTAATTAAGGATGTTGGAAAAGAAAATGAAGAATATATAAATTATATCTCTCGAATTAATTATAAAAAATGGTATGTAAAGTTAAATATAATAATTAATAATGAATTTCATTTAGAAACTTTAGCACTCATTGACAGTGGAGCTGATCAAAATTGTATTCAAGAAGGAATTGTGCCAACCCAATATTATGAAAAAACCTCAGAAAGACTGAGTACGGCTAGTGGTGCAAAGTTAATTATAAATTATAAATTACCTAGATAAAGATTTGTAACAAAGGATATTGTTATAAGACTCATTTGATTCTAGTAAAAAATCTAAACTCAAGAGTAATCTTAGGGACTCCTTTTATAACTATGTTATATCCATTTCAAGTTTGAGATAATGGCATTTTAACAAAAGTCTTAGATAAAGATATTCTCTTTGAGTTTGCCTTTCCAATGATAACAAAAGAAGTTAGTCGATTAAAAAATAATATTCAGAAAATCAATTTAATTCAGAATAAGCAAAAACAAATTAAATAATTAATAAATGAGATCGAAGAAAAAAGGATTGGAATCCAATTAGAAGATTTATAGATTAAGAAAAAAATCAAAGATATAGAAGATACATTTTCAAAAGACATTTGTGCTTCTGTTCCTAATGCTTTTTGGATAGAAAACAACATATTGTAAGCTTACCATATATTAAAGAATTTGGTGAGAAGAAGATCCCTACTAGGTCTAAAGCTATTCATATGTCGGAAGAATTAGAGAAGTTTTGTAGAAAAGAGATTCAAAGTCTCCATGGTCATGTTCTGCCTTCTATGTTATGAACGCATCAGAAATTGAAAGAGGGACTCCTAGGTTAGTTATTAATTATAAACCCTTAAATAAGGTACTTCAATGGATTAGATATCCAATACCAAATAAAAGAGATTTATTAAAAAGGCTTTATAAAAAGGGCGGCCCGGTGCACTACGCGTCCCTGCTGAGCGAGGGTCCGGGAAAGGGTCCCACCACAAGGATGTACTGGGGGCAAGCCTTCCCCTGCCAATTTATTTGGCAAGAGGCCGCTCCTAAGACTCAAACCCGTGACCTCTTGGTCACACGACAACAACGTTTACCGTTGCGCCAAGGCTCGCCCTCATTAAAAAGGCTTTATAATGCAAAAAAATTCTCCAAATTCGATATGAAATCAGGATTTTGGCAGATTCAGATTGAAGAGAAAGAAAGATATAAAACTGGATGTACCTTTTGGCCATTTTGAATGGAATGTTATGCCTTTTGGCTTAAAAAATGCTCCATCAGAATTTCAAAATATTATGAATGATATACTAAAACCTTTAAATGAATTCTCAATAGTTTATATCGACGATGTCTTAATATTCTCATCTTCTATTAATCAGCACATTAATCATTCAAGAAAATTTTATAATGTTATACACTCAAACGGGATTGTTGTACCTGCTAGTAAAATGAAACTTTTTCAGATGAATATTAGATTTCTAGGACATGACATTGATCAAGGGACGATAAAACCTATCAATAGGAGTTTAGAATTTACCAGTAAATTTCCCAACGAAATAAAAGATAAGAAACAACTACAAAGGTTCCTAGAATGTTTAAACTATGTTTATGATTTTTTCAAAGATTTAGGAAAATTATGTAAGCCATTATACAATAGGTTAAAGAAGAATCCAGAACCATGGACCGAAGAACATTCTAAAATAGTTAGAGAAACTAAAGAAAAAATCAAAAGTCTTCCTTGTCTTAATATCCCTCATCCGGATGCTTTTCTTATTGTCGAAACCGATGCAAGTGATATAGTCTTGTGCATTATTCAGAAAGTTGGAATCAGGCTCAAAAGAATTATTCTACTATTAAGAAAGAAATTTTAAGCATAGTCTTGTGCATTACAAAGTTTGAAGACGATTTATATATGAAAAGGTTTTTACTTAGAATCGATTGTTTATCAGCAAAACATGTTTTAGAAAAGGATGTTAAAAATCTTATTTCAAAACAAATTTTTGCTCGATGGCAAGCTCTATTAAGTAATTTTGATTTTGATATTGAATTTATAAAAGGAAAAAATAATAGCTTACCTGATTTTCTTTCTCGTGAATTTTTACAGGGAAAATGACTCTAAATTCTAATAAGAAAGTTGTTTCAACTAAAGCTACTCTTTCTCAAAATTCTCCTCAGTCAACCAATTCTAATCAGTTTATCTCCCCTAACCAATTTGCTTCCCTTAGCCCCATGCCTAGACATCCAGCCTTTGCCTCACCTATACTAAGACCCCAATTACCGCAAACCAAATCCTCTACATATTCATTAGTTCTCGCACATTCTCCTAATTCTCCAAAGTCTCAAACCTCTCCCTCCACCTCTACTCCCAAGAAAACAGCTACTCAATATTTTCAAAATCCCAATCGACAGTTTGTCAAAATCCTTGAACCTGAAGAGATCATTTTGGTAGAAAATCAGAGCTTCTATAGGTTGATCGGCTTTATATTCCCCAATGGATTTCATTTTCATGAAGACAATATGAACAGAACAAGAGAGTTTTATCAAACTATTCTAATAGATACCGAGTCAGTAGAAATTGAACGCAATTCTAATTTAGAGGATGCTACTAGAATTGGATATAGCAAGGTTAAGATTATCCAGGTGATTACTCAGAAAGAATGGAATCAGAAACCTTATTCCGTGAAGACATTATCAGGGAATCCCGGACGAATGATCTATAGCTACTATGATTATCAAGAAGCTTGGTATAAGGCGTTTTATTTAAGAAATTATAATCATTCTTGGTTCTTTTATTTTGGAAACAAATTTTCTGGAGAAACTCCAAATTGGTTTATCAGATGGTTTAAGTTTTTCGGAACACGAGAAGAAATCTTCCCACGGACGGTTCAACAGGGATATTCGAAATTTTTGAGCTACAACAATGGAAGTCCTCAAAACCCATTAGCCCCACATAATATGCTTTTAAATTTTTCTGCTACATTTCATGTACCATGGATTATCACCTGGACGTATCCTTTTTCATCAGAAAATTCTCTCCCAATTCTTTATCGAGAATATAGGGTTAAATGGTGGGAATCATTTGACGTCAACAAAGCTAATGAAGAAGCGGTATTCATTTATTATTCAAGCGAGAGAAATTCTAAACAACAACAGCAGCAGCCACAAGCATCAGAGTTTCAAAGAACTAAAATTCAGCTAATCAACTTATTATCCTCAACTAAATCAGAAGCAGAAGTGGCAGATATCCTTTCAAAGGCATGTTCAGAAATGAGTACTTCAAACGATGAAACTCTTCCTCCTCAGCCACGTCATTTTCAAGATTCTCAAGATCCTTTTGCAGATATTGTCATGTAAATAATTTTTGAATCAGTAATGTAAAAATAAAAAATAGTGAAATGTAAAATAAAGAGTCGTGAGAGACTGAAAACCCTTAGGGGCAGTCTAGGAAAAATTATGACTTAAAAAAATTAAATAAAAAAAATATCTGAAATGATGAATTATTATCCACAGACAAAAGCAGACAACATTATCAACAGTCACAATTGCATTATTCAGAAATTGGCAGACACAACATCATCCCGAAGATAAGGTAACCAAATCTAGATAAGATGATTAGATTTTCAAAGGATAAGAGACCATTCAGGAATCGCCAGCTCAACAGTTGATAAGGCTCCTCATCAGAACAATTACACTTCTCTTCATCTATAAAACAAGGCTTTCACTCTTCATCAAGGATCAGAACACATATAGCAACCCAGCACCCTTCAAGATAGATAAAAAACAGAAAACCCTTCTTCTTATTTCTACCTCTCATTGTAATAAAACCTTAAACTTATAACTTGTATTCTCAAAAGCTTGTTCATGTACTACCCCTCCTTCTCCTGTCAACGATTGTAATTCTTCTTCAGATATTAATAATACTTCAGGTATTTTATTCTAAAAATGGGTTATTTTGTTGAAGATTTTATTGATCATTTTTACAGATTAGAATTTGCAAACGATCTTAAAAGAAGAACTATTAAGTTCTCTAACTTCATTACGTGAAAACTCTATACAATCACATGCAGATGATCATTGTGATTGTGTTGATGTTTGCATAAAACTTTGTTTTATTAGTTCAATGATACGTTTTATTAATAGTATGTTAGCAAACTGATTTTTATAAAGAAAATAATATAAAGTTTAGTAGCCAATACGAGTCTTTCATTTTCAAACTCAGGACAAAGTTCTAATTCTAATTTTATATCTTCAGATATAGATCAGTTTATTTCATCACTAAGTAGATTGTGTTTTACAGAAGAGCATGAAATAGTTTTATTGTTAAATAAATTAGCCTTTTGAAAGTATATAATCATGCTACTAACAGACTTCTTCATTATAAAGGAAAGTGCAACTGTCAAACTTATAATAGAATGATCCCCTTTTAATTTATCCATTTTTGTCATTTAGTCCCTTGTATCCGTCCGTCTCATTTAGTCCATTGTATCCGTCCGTCCCGTGAATTCAATCATTATAATAGATTTAGTTCCTTTTTATCTACATGCACGTGTTGGTATTACCATTATTGGAAGATACATACGTGCAATGTCATTGTTATGTAGGTAAAAATAGCGGGTAGATATCGTGGTTAAGCACAAAATTGATAAGTTAAAAAACTTTTTTTTTAAATCTAATTATATGAATTTTTGAATTTTCATTATTTTTATATGAAATATTTGTTGTTTTATTGTGAAGTGCATGAATGATGCCCCATCAAATAAATAGTAAGGGGGTTTTAGAAACAATACAAAGGTTTTCTATTCTAAATATTAAAATAGGTATGTTTTTCTATTCTAAATATTTTATAGGGAAAATAACACAGAAATTCATTTTTTAACAATTATTTACAATTATGTCAAGTTATAATTTTGAGTTATGTCAAACTAGTAAAATCAGTATTTTTAATATATTTTAAGGGTTATAATTTATAAATTAGAAGTCTAGAATATATTTTCTAACGTTTATGATTTATGAATTGGAGTCTAGAATTTTTAAACTATGGTGTAAAATCATAATATATAGAGAATAATGACATATTAAGAATTAAGTTTGGTGATATGATTTAATTGTAATTTTGTACTTAATTATGATATTCATGTATTTGACCCTATTTTATATTATTATTTTTACATAGTATAATTCATATATTAATTGTATTTATATAATATTTTATTTAATAAAAAATAAATAAATAAATACAAAAAATACAAATCCCGATTAATCAGTAAGGGCCATGTCTGCCCGACTAGCGCCTAGTGTCTTTTACAACCTTAGACCTAACACAATTGAATGTCTATTTTTACTGACATGACACGTTGATTTTGATGATTCAGCATGTTAGGTAGTTGTGTTATGTTTATGAAGTGTCGAGCTGTGTTTGTGAATTTTTTTTTTCTAATTGTGTAAATCACATGCTCTATCTTGTAAAAATCAAAAATAAAAACACATTTCTCTTCTTGCAAATCAATGAAACCACACAATAGTACAAATGAAACCACATTATTATTATTTTTATATATATTTTTTATATATTTTATGATCTAAAATTATATATAAATTATTAACTAAAAAATTAGATAAGTTTATTAATTACATTAAATTATAAAATTATTACTTCGACATACGGATGGCGTGTTACATCAACATCCAGTAAAATCTCTCAATAACTTAATGTAGCATTACATCTTAACCAATATGATATTAAAAATATATAATTAAATAATTAAATAAAATGTATTAAATTATTAAATTATTAATTATGTAAAATTGAATTATTGGGATGATGGTATTATAAAATTCGGTAACTAATGTATTGTTTTTTAGCTTGTGGATGGAATTATAAATAATAATTACAAAGTTTGATATGTAGGTAGACATAGCATATTACATAAAAATAAAATTGGGGTTGGGGAGTAGAAATTTATTGAGAATATTGAGGCAACATCTTAACCTATTGTAATTAGGCATGTGAGGAATGTAACTTTATTTAGTGGTGGAGATAGAAGCAATAGTAGTGATGGGATGTGGCATTTTGATGAAACATAAATTATATATTTACATGGAAAGTTTAGTAAAAGCAAAAGAGAGTAGTGATGGGCATATTTCAAGAAAATGGGGACAAATCTTTGAAAAATATATGGTTGGGCCTAACAAGCACCATATTGGAACTTCCATCTAAACATTTAAAGCCTTAAGCCAAGTATCCAAATCAACATCAAAGATTTATATCTCACACTATGTTGGGTTCGAAAATAAAATAAGAATTTGGTTACTTCTTAAAGCGCAAATAAACCGTTGAGATAATTACAATGGAAAAATGAAAACTATGATCTTGTGTTACCGATCATGTGACTCTTACATTTAAAATGTTCGGGAGAAGTAGCGATAATCCAAAAACTAAGAGCAATACGAGATAGAGAGGGGCAGCACAACAAGAAGATGGAAGCATTTTTTTTTCGTCTCTTGTGTATTAGCTTAGATTAAGTGTGGAATAGCTATCTATTTATAGCTAGTGATTAGGGCAAAACCTTAATCACTCATCTAATTATGGATCTCGCTCATTTCAGTTACTGACACATTTATTCGATTAAAATTGAGTAATTCTTACATCTCCCACTCGCACGTAACGGAACATATTCTTTTTCTTGTCTTATTCTCATTCATACTTACAAATAGTTCATGTGACCGACATACACTCAAGAGCATTAGTGTTATATGCTCGTTGGAGATATATAGCATCTCGATATGTATCAAATCTAGTATTATATATTCGTTGGAGATATATAGCGTCTCAATATGTATCAAATCTAGTATTATACATTTGTTGAAGATACGTAGCCTTTTGGTCAAACACGTTCATAACAAGCTGTATGTTTTATCGTAGATTTCATATTATATCCATTGTAGATCTTTACAATTTTCTATATATTTTCACAATTATGCAATGCGCATAAGTTTTCAGACAGTGAAATATAAAAACTATAAGATGTGAACACATGGAAATCTTTTTCTCTTATTATATTCCTTCCATTCATTTATCTGGTCAAATCCCTTCTAAGCCGAATCATTCATGGACCTTATAGAGAATTTTTCCAAGATAGTCACATTAGATTATATTTTAAAAAAAGTTAAGGTTCCTTAAGATAAAATAAATTTGAAAACCTATAGTTTTACGATACGAATATCACATGGTAAATTACATATGTGATGTATAACTTATGTTCTCTTTCATACTTTGGACATGTATCAAATCTAGTATTATAAATATAGAGAGATAGAGAGAGTTATCCTAATTAGCAGAATAATAAATTAAATTAATAAATAACTTATTAATATAGAAAAATTCTATGTATTTTTTATTTACAAGTAGAAAGAAGAATATTTTTTTTTTTATTACAAATCAGATCCTATGTGCATTTGCTATTTTGTAAAAATAAGAAATTCGATCAAGGATCTTAGTATTTATTTACATTTTATGTGTTGTCGAAACATTTTGGTTGGTGAGTTTTGTTGTTTTTACTGACACCATCACCGGTCCATTTTGCTTTTGTTGACGTAACATATTGACTCATAAATCACCGCATTGATAAAGTAAAATGATGTTGGTCATTTTTACATTTATTAACATGTGAACATGATGACTTGTAAATCACCGCATTGATAAAGTAAAATGACGTTGATCGGTTTTTTCTTTCCTAACAATCTAAACAGCAAAGCTTATTTTGCTAAAAACAAACACCACATATTTTTTTATCATTACACCATATATATTTTTAATTATTTTAAAATGATTGTTTTCTTTTTAAATATAATGCTTCTATATTTTCTTTTATTAATTTTATTTTAGTTTCTTCCAGTTTCACCACTTTTTTCATGTGATTAATTTATTAATATAAAATATGTATGTATAAAAATTATTGTTACAAACAATCCACAATTTTGGTTTATTATCTCATTTTGAACGAAATGATCACAAAGAGAATAAGAGGTATACCATTCTCTTTTTTGAACCGAAACAAACAAACAAATGAAATTTAAATTCATTCCATTCCTTTTTACTTGTTTCCTTTTTGCATTTTACATCATTACTCCTGCACGAACAAAACGTTTACAAAGTGTTCAATGTGTGGAATCATGTACAATTACTAAAGTATTAAAGGTTTAGTATATAAAAATTGAAAAGAGGTATTTTTCTTGTTTCAATTTAGTATATACATAAGTAGCAATAATTAATTATCGCAAGCACGTGTGAACACGCAATAAATGTGGTTGATAAATATACACATAGTAGGTAAGTTAAGATTTCTAGCTGAGTCCCCAACAGTGTCAAGGTTGAAAATTGCAAGCATCCAATTTTATTTACATACTTAGGGCAAAATTAAACATGGAATTTTAGAAATGAAGTAGGAATTTGGTCAGAAATCTTGGATATGACAAAGGGTTTGGTAGTCTTAAATAGGTGGGATTCATCTCTCTATCAATTGATTGCATAATCAATTTTTACCTAAAAATCAGATACCCTCTTGCATTTTATAGCTTAATATGTGTAGTTAATTGCTTGTTAACCCTCTACGAGGAGAAGCAAGAAAAAAAATAATAATCTAATTTTCTCACATTTTGGATGTTGCAAGTGAAATATTATCAATGTTATTATGTCTATACCGTACCAATTAAGGTTGGCTGAATGGAAAATGCATCTAATTATTTAAATTTAATAATTAAATTTCAGATTCGATTCTTAATTAGGGAAAGAGTCATTTAAATAGCCGGTGAACAACTTCCAACTCAATAATTAGATTATTATCAAAAACAATTATACTAAAAGCGAACAGCAAACATAATTGTAAATTATATTATTTCCGTTTCACCAATATAATTACAAATAAATATGATTTTACAAGTAACAAAAAGAAATAAATATTATTGATGTCTTTTTTATATATATTCAATTAATGAAATGACTTAATAAATAAAATATTTAGTTTATTTCAAAATTAATATTTTAAACAATAATTTTTTTTTTGGTAAGAAGGGAAGAAAAAAAACAAACAAACAAAAATCTAACCCGGGATCAGTCTAGGAAGACTGACCCCAATCCTATCCTTAAGAAGAGAAGGTAACAGAAAAGTTTTAAACAATAATAAATAGAGGTATAATTTTCCAAAAAAAAAAAAAAAAAATAGGGGTATAATAAAAAAAACTTAATTAGTAGATAATGGGAAATAAAATTCAGTTAGGCCTATTTAATCCGCCTAGATCTAACAGTGAATACCCAAATTTTCGTGGTCATCAGGGTCCATATGATCGTAACTGATATTCTTACAGTTGCGTTCACATGAACCCTGATGACCACATAAATTTGGTCATTCACTGTTAGATCTAGACGGATTAAAATTCTAAGGTAGAGATTCAAAACATCTTAAGGCTTATATTTAATCCGTCTAGATCTAACAGTGAATACCCAAATTTTCGTGGTCATCAGGGTCCATATGATCGTAACTGATATTCTTACAGTTGCGTTCACATGAATCCTGATGACCACATAAATTTGGTCATTCACTGTTAGATCTAGACGGATTAAAATTCTAAGGTAGAGATTCAAAACATCTTAAGGCTTATATTTAATCCGCCTAGATCTAACAGTGAATACCCAAATTTTCGTGGTCATCAGGGTCCATATGATCGTAACTGATATTCTTACAGTTGCGTTCACATGAACCCTGATGACCACATAAATTTGGTCATTCACTGTTAGATCTAGACGGATTAAAATTCTAAGGTAGAGATTCAAAACATCTAAGGCTTATATTTAATCCGCCTAGATCTAACAGTGAATACCCAAATTTTCGTGGTCATCAGGGTCCATATGATCGTAACTGTAACTATATATTCTTATATGTAACACCAATAACATATATTCTTTTCAAAAAAAAATAACATATATTCTTAAAGGTTACAACAGAAGAAAAAACAATCACTTCAACGAAAATGAAGCCCCTAGTATGTAATGGAAGGCCCTGGTATTTACAGTGAAAACCTGCTTAGTAAATTTTAAGATTTAGACTTATTAGATTTTTTTTTTTTTTAATTTAGGCTTATTAGATTTAAATTATAAATAATTTTAATTTTTATAGTAGAATTCCAATAAATACAGAATTATTTAGTGAATCACTTACAAAGTGAAAACCACCATATAACAATATGGAGGCACGAATTGATCTTCTTATTCCACGGTGCTCAGTTTTTGCTTTTATCTCCGTAAATATCCTCAAATTACTATATACAATATATGAAATCTATTTTTTTTTTGTGATGTATAAATTTATTAGAACTATGTTTATTGGAGGAGATCGAATTCAATCCACGTATAATGTAATCTTAAACTTAACGTTTAACAAATTTGTGCAATTTCAAGTATTATTAAAAGAAGATGGTGCCAAAACCCTGAAGGTTGGAACGTGACTAGAACATGAAAGTATATATGGAAAAAAATCATTTTTTGTAAACAAAGCTTGAAATTGCATCGGGTGAAAATATTAGACTCAAGCTTACAATTGAGACTAAATTTGCTCTTCCCTAATGCCATATTATTAAATTTAGGAAAAAGTATAAAAATATACTTTGTAGTTTGGTTGATTTGTAAAAATATACATTATTTAAACTTTAGGGGTTCTGTGTTTTGTACAATTTACAAACTCGTGCATTCTGTTAAAAAATATTTTCGTGACTATTTATTCTAAAAGAGAGCAATTTGAAACAATTAAAAAGACTGTCTTTACAAATTACTTAAAATACAATGTTTGATTTGTTAAATTAACTAAACCATGAATATTTTTAAAAAAATCGATCAAATTACAAAATTTATTTTTATATTTTTTTCTTAGATCTAGCCGTTGTTAGGAAGATTTTTATATTTTTCTCTTAGATCTAGCCGTTGTTAGGAAGTTTGAGATTGTTGACTTCATCTTTGGGCTTTTTATTTTCATTGTCTGCGTTTCTGCTCTTTCAACTTCAGAAATCAAAGTCCGCATCTTTGTTAATTGGGCTTTGTATAGCACTTCTTTTTAGATTCTTGTGTAATTTTACTATAATTTGGGCTTCATTAAGCCTTGTACCAAAATGCTCTGGATTGGGCACACAATTCTTAACACACACACACACACAAAAAAAAAAAAAATTATACTCACACATCTAGGCTCTTCAATGTAATATCTATACTCATTGAGTCCCGCCTCTTTTTAAGTTTTGAAATGGAAAATTATCCTCGTTTCTAAAAAGGGAAAATTACAAAACTAGGTCAAATGGAAGGTCCATTTACATATTTAACTCATTTACTCAACCTACTACATATCTAGATTGTTTTTGTGTGACTTTCTCATAATACCTCTAACCTTCTCACTTCCCACCACATCGCGAACAGCCGCTCCCCCTATCTCCTTGGTTACGCAAAAAGTTGGCTCCTGCATTAATGATTTCAAGACTTTTGATCTTCCTTTCTTCCTTTAAATTGCACGAAATCTACACCATTTCGCCAAATCACAATGAATTTCTCTTTTTTCTCTCTTCATCTCTTGATTCTGCAACTTCCTAACCATAGAAAACGAAACCATGGTTCTTCATCTTCTTGTTCGTTACTTGGTTTCTTTCTTCTTGTTACCATGTTAGAAATGGTTATTCTACGTTATTTCCTTCGTTTTTCCTATGTTATCATATTGTTATTGTCGCTTTTAAGGGTGAAAGAGGCGAAAAATGTTAGTATCTGTTGTTTTTTCTGCATTTTTCATGAATACACTTCGTGAATCGATGGTTTCACGAAGATTTGCGAAGAGAAAGAGCCTAGAAAGTGACGATCTACTTCGTGAATCGATGATTTCGCGAAGATCTGCGAAGAGAAAGAGTCTGAAACGTGTGGATCTACCTCGGAAATCGATTAGTTCGTGAAGTCTGCGAATAGATCGTCACGTTTCAGACCTCGCAGACTTCGCGAAAGCATCGATATGCGACGTAGATCGTCACGTTTCAGACCTCGCATACCTCGCGAAAAAATTGATTAGCGAAGTAAAATCACCTCTTTCCCTGCACATTTACATTCGCATGCTTCGCTAATCTTCATTTCGCGAAGCTCGATGCCTAACACGATTAATTTTTTCTGAAGGTGGTTGAATACGTAACATCCCTTTCTGGAAGGCGGCTTACTGGGCTGCAGGGGAGATAACTTTCCTTCCCGTATAGGGATGAACTTACCTCAAGATTGACACATTCACTCCTAAAATGGTTAGTTAGGAGAGATTGTGCCAATAATCCGGTACCAATTTTGAAGCGGATGAGTAATCTTGGTGTGCACCATGGGACACGTCCATCCCAAAACGTCTGGACTTCCATTTCTCATTCCAAAAGATCTGGACTTCCATTTCTCATCCCAAAAAGAAATGGAAGTCCAGACCTTTTGAGATGAGAAATGGAAGTCCGAACGTTTTGGGATGGACGTGTCCCACGGTGCACACCAAGATTACTCATCCGATTCAAAATTGGTACCGGATTATTGGCACAATCTCTCCTAACCAGCCACTTTAGGAGTGAATGTGCTTTGTTAGGAGTTTATTGTGACAATCTTTTTGTAAATTTTGATGTTGTGTGATTTTAATGTTGTTATTGTGGCAATCTTGTTGTAAAGTTTGATAATGTTATGATTTTAATGTTAGAATCCGTTGTTGTTTGCCATTTTTTTGTTATATACCACTTCGCACATTAGCTTCAAAACATATCCAGGCTTCGCATATGCAAACTAAATTCATCAAGTAAACCAAACTTTAGTTTCGCAGGCTTCGCATATGCGAACAAAATTCATCAAGTAAACCAAACTTTAGCTTCGCAGGCTTCGCATATAAACTCAAACATTAGCTTCGCAGGCTTCGCATAATATGAAATCTGCGAAGTCAAATGGGAGGGGGTGAGACGCGCGTAAATATTGAGGGTATTATGGGAAAGTCACACAAAATTAGTCTAGATATGTAGTAGGTTGAGTAAATGGGTTAAATATGTAAATGAGCCTCCAATTTGACCCAATTTTGTAATTTTCCCTTCTAAAAATGGACCGGCAACGATAATTCAGAGATTCCAACTCATTATTCATTAGAATTATCCAAAAATATATATACATATTAATATTGTATAATATATAATCTATTTTCTAACATTAAACAATTAATTTTTAATCTGACATATTAATTTCATCTTTAAATTTACATTATGTTTATAATTTGCTAAATTTTTATTTTTACTATGATAATGCAGTATTTTTTTTATATTTTTTTAATATTAAAGGGCATTGGTGGGATTAGAGTTGTAATCGTATTGAGCCGAGTTTTGGTCTGCTTAAACTTGACTCGTTATATTATTAATGAGCTTGGTTCGAGTTCAAATTTGTGAACTCGGCTCATTTAGAATTGGAACCTAGTTGTTGGCGATTCACTCATACCTAACCACTCACAATCGAAGGTTGTATGCGATGATGATGACTCGGTCTCTCAAACTTGTATACGAGGGTCAGGCTTGGATTGAGAGTTAATTCCCAATGGAAAAATAAGAACTTTTGTTCATAAAAGTATTGATATTCAATTCATGAATTCATGAAAAAAACAAGCCTTTATATAGGCTACAAACAAAACTAAACCTAAACTGGAAAGGAAAGGAAAGTTAAATCATAATTAAACAAAGATAGTTGAATCCTTGCCCATCAAGCATAAAAATTCGTTTTTCTCCTTTAAATCATAATTTAAGTCCACTAATTAATATTATTTGGGTCTTTTTATTAGCCATAAATAAGCCCAACCAAACCTATACGACCATAGTGTTAATTTTAATGAATATTAATAGGATTTGCACATGCCAAATACATGTAAACCCAAAGTTTCCCTTATAACATGATCAACCTTTTACATATCACTATTATGGGTTTTGGCTTGAATAAAACACATAAATAACTCAACTCTAATGACATCGCTAGAATCCATTCCTTTCTTAAAAAAAAAAAAAGCTTCAGACGGGTCCATTAAGAATTTATTTAGCTTTCTTTGCACGACTCTTGATCATATATCTAGGGATGTAAACGGGGCGGGGCGGGTTGAGGATTTGGTTTTCCATCCCCGTCCCCGCCTAAACGGGGATTCCCCGTCCCCGTCCCCGCCAACTAAATGGGGACAAAAACTGTCCCCGTCCCCGCCCCACGGGGATCCCCGCGAGTACGGGGAATCCCCGTTTACCCATTTAGTACAAAATTATCAATTATATATTCAAAATCACCTAAAAATTAAAATGTACCAATACCATATTCATAATTCCATTTAAAAAAATACCAAATCACACAATCACCTAAAAATACCAACAAAATTATCCATAATTCATAATTCCATAATTACCTAAAAATACCAACAAAATTATCCACAATTCCATTAAAAAGAAGTACCAAATTACATAAAAAAAAACATTCCTTCATAACTTCGTTTTTTCTTAATCATTCCCGTTCATTCTTCAAGATTGACTTTCGGTTGTAATTGTTGATACCTAACATTAAAAGATTTATAAATGAAAATTAGAAACTACTATATAATAAAACAATACAATTAACTTAAAATTAGTACTTCGTAAATAAATTACCGCTTCATCCGGGTCTTCATTATCAATCAATTGATTATATTGAGCAAGAACATCCATACTCAGACGAGTACCTAAAAAAACAATAAGATAGAGATTTTCAGCAACAAGGAAAGGCATAATTGCAACCATAATTATAAAATGCATGAAATAAATTGAACAGCTTAATAGCAGTTGAAACAAAGTGAATTTGTGGTCATGTAGCAACAATACTTTTCAACCTGTTTTTCTTTTTTAACCCTAGTTACTTACCTGATGTTGTAAGTATTACAAGTTCTAATTGGAAAAAACCCATTTTCTATTTCTATGCTTGATAAAATTTGCCAAACAAATAATTCCTGATAATTGTTTTGTCTAGTGTCTGGAAGATATATAGCGTGTTTTAATGCATGATATAAATATTTCGAGGAAGCTTCAAACATATACAAGTAAAAAGATTCAATTGACAAACTTGTAAAATACATGACCACAGATAGCATTTTCCAGTAAGAATCAGATACAGGCCTCAAATTTTCCAAACTATCTGCAGCAAAAATCATTTAATAACATGCATTTTATAGATTGAACAGCAAAAAAGGATAATGCTGAAAGAAAGAAGAAGTTTTGCAAACATAATATAGCATGAATTTATGCCTAGAAAGCCTGCTGAAATCAATCATAGAGAAAATAGATCACCAAAGTTCATAACACTGTTAACACACCTTAAGATGAACTAAAGCAAACTTCATTGTTATTTAGAGACCTTATAAAAAGAAGATTACCCGAACGGCAAATCCACCATGTACAAGCTTTTATTCACCAGGATACGAACGGCGGCGCGAGGTCGGGGTGGTGGTGCGAGGTCGAGGTGGCGCCGTGCGGTGTGCGAGGTGGAGGTTGGCGGCGGCGATGGAGTGAAAGAAAATAAAACCCTATATTTTCTGGAGAGCAGAGAAGATAACGGGGTAGAGAGAAAGCAGGAGATAGATCAATACATACGAAGAATCGTGTTTTTAGGTTAACAAGAAAAAAAAATTAATTTTGAAAAAATTCGGGGCATTACGGGTACGGGTACGGGGATCCCCGCGGGGCGGAGATACCACTTCCCGGCCCCGCCCCGTACCCGCCTACGGGGACCATATTGGTCCCCGTCCCCGTTCCTGCCAAAAAACGGGGCGGGGCCCCGACGGGTACGGGTATTCCCCACCCCAGTTGCATCCTTACATATATCCAATGGATCTTTCATGCTTTTACTACGCTCCTTAGCTCCAAACTCCTTTATTCCATGTTCTTGTAAATTCGAGATCACATCACCTAGACTACTATCGGTAAAATGTAGAGGAATGATATGTAGATTTAAGGTTTAAAGATGAAGTGTTATTATTATTACTTTTAAATAAATCGTTGATGAAACGATGTTGTTGCATTAAGTTGAGTACCAACTTATCTAGGGTCATGGTTCCACCACTAAATAAAGGAATATGCAAATCCTTTATGACATCAAACAAAGTCTTATTATCAAAATCGTCATAACTATAAGAAATAAATGTTTCATTGTTATTAGAAGAAAGACTTAAAACAGACTTTTTTTTTATTACATCTTGATATTCGTATAAACTTTTAAAATCCAAACATATTGAAATAAAAAATCGGAGGAAAAAAAATCGAAGAGAACAAGTAATGAACAAAAGAAATAAAATTTTTTGATAAGAAACAAAAATAACTCTATAAAATGGGTATTGTTATTCACCGTTCCCTAATTACTTTTCACTGCCTTCTGTTAGACATTTTCGCCCTCTGCATATTTTTTAACAAAAACTGAAAATCCTCTCTATCCCGAGCAAAAACTGAAACTCAAACGACCCCTGGTTAGCAGTCACCATCTCCCTTTCTATTGGGATACATAGAATCTGCCACACGTCATGCAACAGAATGGTTATCTCACCTAAAAGCATGTGAAATGATGACGTGTCCGACTGCCAATGCTACATAAAAGTAGATATCAGAGGCATATCAATGTGTTTGTACATAATTCCTAGGAGGTGTGCCAACCGAGATGCTTGTATAAGCGTCTGGATCTCTCGATTGATCTATTGTACCATGTGACCAGTTTCTTGCAAAACTACGATCTAGTATGACACCTGAGGATGCCCCTCAGATGCCCTCTTCAAATCTCATTAGCAATATGTCCCAAAAAGTTGGGAATCACAGAACCATCAACAGGATCGTCGGGGACCTGTTCCGTCACTACCCAGTCCTCATCTGCAGCATCCCTAGAGTGTTTGTTGCTCCTTGAAATTATATTACACATATAACATTTAAACGATTGAAATCTTATAATAATAACTAAAGTAAACTAGTAACAAAATAAAACAAGAATGTAAATTATTTACTGGATGATGACTCAACAGCAACAAATCGGTCGCCTCTACCACTCGTCACCTGATGAGATGGGATTGTCACGTCCGTTCGCAATTTCTAGAATTTATACCTAGACATTAATATATATTATAATTATTGGATGTGTGATTTTTATTTGGTGTTATAGGCAAAATTTGGAGTTAATTCGATGGGTTTAGGTGTAAATTAAAAGTTTAGGGTAATGTCTCACCGTCTTATCTGATCTTCTTTTAGGTCGGGTTTGACATTTTGGTATCAGAGATAGGTTTAATCTATATCCATAAGTGGATATATAGGTAATATAATGTGATTCTTTGTATTTCTTGTGTTGCACACATGACATTCATGCATATCATATATCTACATATAATTATAATTGTGTCTTTATCATATAGATGCATCCGAGACGACCGCGTGGCTGACCGCCTCTAAATAGAGGTAGAGGTAGAGGTAGAGATGAGGAAAGAAGAGAGTTAGGATGGGGTCTTGAGGGCATAGGGGATAGTGAAGCCTCTGATGCTAGAGTTCCACCCATTAACCAACCTCAAAGACAACAACAACTATTGCCTCCACGTCGACCTGTTAATCTTCCAGCTGCACAACCTGCACCATATGTGGCTCCACAATCTGCAATGCCACAAGTAGTACAACTTGAACCCCGAGCTTTAGTTGAAGCTTTTGTTACCATGATGGAAACACGGGAAGCACATAGAAGGCCCAGTGAGCTGATTGAGGATGCTAAAAATTGTGGGGCATTTGATTTCAAAGGTACAATTGACTCTGAAGAAGCTGATAATTGGTTAAAAGCTACAGAAAAAGCCTTTAGTACTATGCAGTTACGGGATGAGGATAAAGTCAGGGTTGTGTTTGGTTTATTACATGGACCAACAGATGCATGGTTAACTCGAGTCAGGGGTTTGTATCCTGAAGGTTTGAATTGGGGAGTTTTCAAACATGAGTTCATGAGAGAATATCTGACTGAAACATTCCAGAAGGCAAAGAGAAATGAGTTCTTTAATTTGAAACAGGGGACTATGGCTGTGAAAGAGTATGTGGACAAGTTTGATGATTTATACCGTTATGCTAGTCAGTGGTTTCCTACTGAGGAAGTGAAATGTGAGAGGTTTAAGGACGGATTGAGTGCATTTTATTAGAATGAGCTGAGTTTATACGAGGGTGTACATTATCGTGGCTGGGTAGAGAAAGCATTACAGAAAGAAGAGTTAAAGGGGAAGTTAGAATCAGAGACTAGTCAAAAGCAGTCAGAGGAGGTTGGGAGATCAAAGTTTGCTAGAGGAGGACCATCTCAGTTTCGGGGTAGTCAGATACAAAGTCAGGCTTCAAGAGGAGCATTTGTGAATCGTAGTACTTTTCGAGCACCTGATACTTTTAGCCAAGCTTCACACAGTCCTTCAATTGCTAGTAGTGGTAATGTTTTAAAGTGTAGTCAGTGTGGGCAATTTCATTCAGGTGAATGCAGAAAGAGAACATTACAGTGTTTTCAGTGTGGCGGAAGTGGTCACTTAAGGAGGGATTGTCCTTCAGGGAGGACAACTGAACCTCAGAGAAGAATTATTTGTTATGAGTGTGGTGAGGAAGGACATGTACGTACTAGTTGTCCTAAACTGAACAGAGCTGGTAGGGGCAGAGGATTACAGACTGACAGAGGAAGTAGAGGTAATTTGTTTGGGAGAGGAAATTATCGGGGTAATGGTAGAGGTACTAATATGGGAAGAGGAGCTGGTAATACTTCTCAAGGAGCTAGGAATCAGGGTAATCAGTCAGATAGAGCTGCAACTCAACCTCGAGCTTTTGCTATGACTCCACAAGAAGTTGTTGCATCTGCAGAAGTTATCACTGGTACGATTTCTTTATTTGGAAAAGATGCTTATCTGCTTATTGATCCTGGTGCTACACATTCTTTTGTGTCTCCATTATTTATGTCTGATATAATTTGGGAGTCAAAACTTATGCCAGAACGTTTAACTGTGAGCATGCCTATGGGAGAATCTTTAGTATATACACATGTATATCCTAATTGTGAGGTGAAGTTAGGGGAATCTTTTATACATGTGAATTTGATACCTTTGATGGTGCAAACATTTGATGTCATCTTAGGCATGGATTCATTATCTAAATATCAAGCAATGGTAGATTGTTCTAAAAAGAAAGTTAATCTAGTATTAGCTAGTGGAGAGGGATATGTGTTTCATGGTGAGAGAGGTGTACGTAGAAGTATAGTCACAGTTATGACAGCTATGAAAATGCTAAGGAAGGGATGTGACGCTTTCTTGGCATATGTGATAGATAGTAATAAAGAATCTCCCAAATTAGAAGATGTGCCAATTGTGAATGAGTATCCAGATGTCTTTCCGGATGAAATACCAGGGTTACCACCAGTAAGAGAAGTAGAGTTTGCAATTGATTTGCAGCCTGGTACTGCTCCTATATCACTTGCACCATATAGAATGGCACCGGCAGAAATGAAAGAATTGAAAGTGCAGTTACAGGAGTTATTGGATAAGGGATATATTCGACCTAGTGTATCACCATGGGGAGCTCCAGTTTTGTTTGTAAAAAAGAAGGATGGTACAATGCGGTTATGCATTGATTATCGTCAACTGAACAAGGTTACTATTCAAAACAAGTATCCATTACCTAGAATTGACGATTTGTTTGATCAATTGCAAGGAGCAACCATATTTTCAAAAATTGGCTTGAGAA
The DNA here is from genome assembly GCF_963576675.1 of Euphorbia lathyris. Classification (NCBI taxonomy): domain Eukaryota; kingdom Viridiplantae; phylum Streptophyta; class Magnoliopsida; order Malpighiales; family Euphorbiaceae; genus Euphorbia; species Euphorbia lathyris. The sequence goes on from NC_088911.1 coordinate 43,192,425, forward strand.
CTGGGTATCATCAACTGAAGGTCAGGGAAGAGGATGTTCAGAAAACAGCTTTTAGAACTCGATACGGGCATTATGAATTTTTGGTTATGCCATTTGGATTAACTAATGCACCTGCTGCTTTTATGGACCTTATGAATAGGATTTTTAAACCTTAGATACATTTGTGATTGTGTTTATCGATGATATTCTTGTGTATTCTAAAGATAAGGAAAATCACAGTAAGCATTTGAGAACAATTTTGCAGATTCTAAGGGAGAAACAATTGTATGCAAAATTTAGCAAATGTGAGTTTTGGCTTGATGAAATGATGTTCTTAGGTCATGTGGTATCAGCTATGGGAATTTTAGTTGATCCTAAGAAAGTTGAAGCTGTAGCTAATTGGGGAGCACCGTCGAATGTACATGAAGTACGTAGTTTCCTGGGTTTAGCGGGTTATTACAGAAGGTTTGTAAAAGGATTCTCACTTATAGCTTGTCCGATGACACGATTACTGCGAAAGGGTGTTAAATTTGAGTGGACACCTGAATGTCAATAAAGTTTTGATATATTAAAGTCAAGACTTATCAGTGCTCCTGTGTTAGCACTACCTATAGTGGGTGAAGGGTATACAGTGTACAGTGATGCATCAGGGCAAGGTCTTGGGATTGTATTGATGCAGAATGATGAAGTTATTGCTTATGCGTCACGACAATTAAGGCCACATGAATTGAATTGCCTGACACATGATCTTGAATTAGCTGCCGTGGTGTTTGCTTTAAAGATTTGGAGACATTATCTTTATGGTGAAAAGTGTCTAATATTCACTGATCATAAAAGTCTGAAATATATAATGTCACAGAAAGAATTGAATTTGAGGCAAAGGAGATGGATTGAGTTATTGAAAGACTATGACCTGACTATTGAATATCATCCTGGTAAAGCTAATGTCGTAGCTGATGCTTTGAGTCGCAAAAACGTTGGAAGTTTGAGCTATATACAATCAGTGAGAATGCCTTTATTGCTTGATATGAGAGCTTTGAATGTTGAACTGGTTTATGGAGATGAGGCAGTATTATGTTCAATGTTGAAGGTGAGACCGATTCTTCGAGACAGAATTAAAGAAGCTCAAAATCAAGATGAATTTTTAAAACAAATCAGAAAAGACGTTAGCGAGGGGAAGAAGATTGAATATAAAGTAACAGAAGATGGCATGTTAATGTTTGAAGACAGAATGTGTGTTTCAAATGTTCACGATATCAAGAAGGAGATATTAGAAGAAGCTCATGATTCATCGTATGCAATGCACCCTGGGAGTACTAAAATGTACATAAATCTTCGAGAGCATTTCTGGTGGAAAGGAATGAAAAGGGAGATAGCTGAGTATGTGGGTATATGTTTAAGTTGCCAACAAGTCAAAGCAGAACATCAACGACCTGCTGGTACTTTACAACCACTTCCTATTCCTGAATGGAAGTGGGAACATATTACAATGGATTTTGTCAGTGGATTACCTCGTACACAAAATGGTAATGATTCTATATAGGTAATTGTGGATAGATTAACAAAATCATCCCACTTTCTTCCGGTGAAAGTGACTTTTTCTTTAGAGAAGCTGGCACAGTTGTATATCAAGGAGATTGTTAGACTTCATGGTGTACCAGTTTCTATTGTTTCTGACAGGGATCCTCGCTTTACATCAAGGTTTTGGCCTAGTTTTAAGGATGCATTAGGCACAAGATTGAATTTCAGTACAGCTTTCCATCCACAGACTGACGGTCAGAGTGAGCGTACCATTCAAACTTTGGAAGATATGTTGAGAGCTAGCATTTTGAATTTTCAAAGTAGTTGGGATGTACATTTGCCTTTAATGGAGTTTGCATATAATAACAGTTATCAATCTAGTATTGATATGGCACCTTATGAAGCCTTATATGGAAGAAGATGTAGAACTCCATTATGTTGGTCTGAAGTAGGCGAGAGACAGTTATTAGGGCCTGAGATAGTGCAGTTGACAACAGAAAAGGTGCAAATCATACAACAGAAGTTAAAAGAAGCACAAGACAGACAAAAGAGTTATGCAGATCTGAAACGAAGACCAATTGAATATGATGTGGGAGATAGAGTATTTCTGAAAGTATCATCGTGGAAGGGTTTACTTCGGTTTGGCAAGAAAGGGAAGTTGAGTCCTAGATTCATTGGTCCATATGAAGTTGTAGAAAGAGTTGGACCAGTTGCATATCGCTTACAATTGCCTCAGAATCTCTCTAATATACATGATGTATTCCATGTTTCAATGCTACGGAGGTATAGGAGTGATCCGAATCACATCATTGAAGAGCAGCCAATTGAATTGTCTGAAGACTTGTCCTATAAAGAGGAACCAGTAGCTATCTTAGCTAGAGAACAGAAAGTCCTCAGGAACAAAATCATACCACTTGTTAAAGTCATGTGGCATAGACACTCTCGTGAGGAAGCAACTTGGGAAAGAGAGGAGGATATGAGACAACAATATCCCCATTTATTCACCTAGACGGGTAAGTACAATTTCGTGGGCGAAATTTCTTAAGGTGGGGAGAATTGTCACGTCCGTGTCGCAATTTCTAGAATTTATACCTAGACATTAATATATATTATAATTATTGGATGTGTGATTTTTATTTGGTGTTATAGGCAAAATTTGGAGTTAATTCGATGGGTTTAGGTGTAAATTAAAAGTTTAGGGTAATGTCTCACCGTCTTATCTGATCTTCTTTTAGGTCGGGTTTGACAGGGATCCTCTCGTCTGCAGGATGATCTGAGCCATCCACGTCCATGGCAACATCATCCTGCTCATCAGCTCTAATGTGCTGACCATGTGCCACGTGCACCCTCTAGACGTCTGCCATCAGCCTCTCCTGGTCCCGGCTCCTCCTAGTAAAGGTAGTGACATCATGTCTGGTAGTATGTTGCTGTCTGGAACTACCTCTAACCTCATAAGTCTGAAAAATGATAAACCAATCAAATAACGCCAGTTCATATTTACGCTAATTGAAATTCGTCTCTAAATCCTAAGCATTTCTGTTATTATATACTCCAATTCGATTAGTAATTTTTCTAATCGACTTATGTTTTTATTTACTTTATAATATTTTGATATTTACGTTGATAGATAAATTCAAATTTAAGGTTAAAACAACAATCAGACGCTTCGGTAACTCGGTATTGTGTTTTTTTCCAATTTTGGACCCCCCTAAAGGGAGCCCGACCAAAATTTGTTTAAAAAAATTGAATATGACCCCCTGAAGGGGGGCGGGAGTTTCACCAGTCTGCCCTAAGGACGAGCGAATGAAATACTCGCTTGGCCTTAGGGCAGGTGGGAGAAATTCCAACTTGCCCTTAGGGCAGGCGGGTGATTGTCCCGTCCGCCCTAAGGCCAGGCGGGAATTTCTCCCGCCCAGTGTATGTTCAGTGAATTCCGTCTTCGATTCTGGAGACGGAACTTATGTTTTCGATTGAAATTAAGCAAAAAAAATGTACCGGGGGGATCATTAGTCATTTTTCTTTGCTGTGTCTGACAGTCATGATTGTTGTTCGGGTTTTTTATTTTGGAAAAAATTATAGAAAGAATTTCAGTTTTTGTTCAAAATTATGCAAATGGCAAAACTATCCAAGAGGGCCAGTGATAAGTAAAAAGAGGACGGTATTTAGCAATCCACTATAAAATTCAATAGCAAATAACAAAAATTTGGGAAAATCAACCGCATAGAAAAAATATGAAGAACATGCTAAATAAAGAAAATACACGATAAAAAATCTAAGAAAACTAGTAAAAAATAAAGGAATAAGGTACTAAAATAGACTAAAGTTTTTAAAAAAGTATCAAAATATGAGCTTCACATACAAAATATTACTAATGTAGATTTAACGTTTAAAAAAGATTACAGATTTAGATTTCGATAATAAAATATAATATATCTTTCATATTATTCCATTAAATTCTGATTTTTTTTTCCACATACAAATAACTGAACCTAACGAAGTAATATGAAATCCGTTATCAAGACCTAATGACGAGCTGAACTTCGGAGAAGAGAAGACAGATTCTAAAAAAAAAAAACTATTGTTCCACGTTCCTAATTCCAGGATGTGACATATAATTTGTTTCCATTTAACGGCTTCCAAAATAAAATAAAATAAATCATTAGCGTTAATCACGCTTAATCTGGAATTTTGATGAATGTGATGTGATGTATTCATTTCTTTGAGTTCATCATTATCGTCTTTTTGTTGGCATCGTCATGATCGATTATCAATTCTTATTTTTTAGTTTAAATTCCTCTCCATTATTTTAACTTGTATCTATACATAATTAGCTTTGATGAGGACGTACTTACTACAAAATAAGATGATAATAATGGAGATAATGTATATCAGGCCAATTTCTGATAATTTATTGGTCCTATATAAAATAAGAAATAAATGTCCTTTTAATAAAAAAAAAAAAATTATACATATAAATTTAAAATATATTTCAATAAATGATAAATAAAAAAGTATTTCATTAATAATTGTACAGTATTAATATTAGAATATCCTCGGAATGTAAGAATACAATTCTTTGAGACCTGTAAAACAGAATACAATTAGACAAAGAGCTGGAGTCTTTCTTCTTTGAATTAAGCTCCTATTTATAGACGTTTGAGCTTAGGCTTAGATACACGTGTCACCACCGTATTGGCCCGAAATCTACATTCCCTTTTCAAATGGCTTTAGTGTATATTTGAGATTTGAAGCCCTCACTCCTTCTATTTTTTCCACATACCTTTTTGGGGACCTTAGATGGCCGGCCCAAAAGTATGGCTAATGGGCCTTTGAGAACCACTTGAGGTCCAACTTCATTATTTACTATATCAGGTACGTATTATTATATTCACAAATATTTTTTGTTTATCCAAAATTAATATTATGTTTTATAATTTTCTTAAATTAACTCTAAATCTATATTCAAAAAATAAATTGGACCTCTTGTAAATTTAAAATACCAATTATTTGAGCCTTCAAAAGTTAAATGGTATAATATATTTATAACTTTTTTTACTCCACATATATATAGGCCCAATTAAAAAAATTTAGCCCCTTCCAACTCTGGATCCTAAGTCAGCCTACTCATGAAATGACCTAAATGTTATTGGAGAAGTGTCAATGTGACTCTTATTAAGTAGCACTAATTTAACTCTAATATTTATGAAATTGTGTAATTATAGTTTCGTCTAATTATCTCAGAGAAAAAAAGGATAAAATGTTAAGGTTTAATTGACACCATTTCATAATTGTTGGAGTTAAATTAGTCTTATTTCGTACTAAAGGCCAAATTAATATTTCCCTAATAAATTTGAGGTTATTTTGGTAAATTATCCTTGTGTGTAAAGGGGATCCCTAAACTAAATGAGTTCTACGATAAGACAAAAAAAAACCAAAAGAGGCCAAAATCCAGCATGCTCACTCTGATGCTTAAGTTGGTAGAAGTTATGAAGAATAATATAATAAAATATATAGGCCATGTTTGGCAAATAAAGTTTAGCTGTTAGCTGATTACCTTTTTGTTTATATGATTTGACTAGTCGTTTGTGTAAACATGTTTGATAAAACTTAGCTGATTGCTGATAACTGTTTGTGTAAAATGACAAATAAGGACATTAATATGTTACGCCTATTACTTTCTTTTTTTAATAATTTATATTCTTAATAACCTTCTAACAATGTCATACACATGTTATAACTAAGTTTTTATAATACATAAAAAAAATATTTAAACAAGAAAATAATTCTTAGGTTTTTATTAATAAAAGTGAGATTTTCATCTAATATCCTAAATGTTCGATCAAAAACTTTAGATTTGAATTGCTAATAGTATTTTACGTATTATATAATATATTTTCTAATATGTACCAATCAATTTATACTTTAACATTTTATTAAAGCAAAAATCTAATATTTATATATTTTTCTCAAAGTTTCCAATAATATTTATTAGTTTGATTGTTAATTTTAAACCATATAATTTTGAATAGAAATTTTATTTTCAAAAATATAATAGTGAATTTAGATTTATTAATTGACATTTACTACTAGAATGTAGCCAGATAAATATATTTATCATGTTGTTAGTTTATCTTTTATAAAGGGATAAAACAACATTTGTTTGGGTAAAATGTAATAATTGTAGATAAAAAATATTCTTTAAAAGAGATGTAGCAATAAACTAGTTGAAAAAGCTCACAAAATTAGTTTTTTCAAAATTAAAGGTTTAAGTTCAAAAAGCTATTTGAAATATCTTTTCATCAAACACCATGTTTGACTAGTCAAAACCTCTAAAATGGTCCAAACTTCTAATTTTGCCCCAAATCTCTATTTGTCAAACAGTGCCACAATTGAGCTCTAGGATTGAGAGAATGAGATGTTTTGACTTGTGAAGCTTCCTTCTTTATTTAGAGAGCTTTAGAGATATTTTTGGAAAGCCTTAATTTGTGTGCCCTAGCTAACGTTCTAGACATATGTAGGGATGATGTTAGAGGCGTATCGCGTGGTGAGACCATTCATATTTACTAATTGTCATCGGTAAATCAAGATGACAACTTTTGATGATTGGTATGTATATCCTATTGATTCACGTGTTCAAGGCTTTTACCTTTCCATCATTACTCTTAATTGTGAAATATGATTAGTGTATGTGGCGTATCCGGTTATTTTTGAGCCTCTTGATCTTCTGATTTTGAATAAATCTTTCATATTTTATCTATATACATTATATTCATGATTATTTAGCTTTTATTAAATCCATATTTACCAAATTCGTTAATTGTGAACATCTAATTTATAAAAGAGCGTTATTCGTTTTATTTATACCTGAATTTACGGTTTTCACGTTTCAAAATAATATTTTTACAGTCACATCACACATTAAAAATCTATTTTTGAATTGTTAAAATATTAATTTCAAACGCAAACTAAATGGATAGTTCTATGTTAAACGAGTTTTATATTAAAAGCTGATTTTTCTAATTGTTATCAGTGGGTAAAATATCTAATATGGTCGTGTTTTAAATTAATTTATAAAATACAAAATATAATAAAAATAATTAAAAATAATAATTTATTTAACAAAGTGAAACCTTATTATTTCGACAATGGTATTATAAAGATTAAAATAATGTTAAACAAGAAATGTGTTTTATGGAAATAAAAAAAAATCCCAAAATCAAATAACTATAAATAGATTTTCGTATGAAGATTGAGAGTTTTGAGATCTATCTCTTCTCTTTTAGATCTTTCTCTCTCTTTTAGATCTATCTTCTCTTTTTCAGATCTGGCTTCTCTCTCTCAGATCTGTTGTCATGGTGAAGAATTTTTATGAAGATGGAAAATTTTGAGATCTATCTTCTCTCTCTCAGATCTATTTCTCTCTTTTAGATCTTTTTTCTCTCTTTTAGATCTATTCTCTCTCTCTCAGATCTATTTCTCTCTTTTATATCTTTTTCTCTCTTTTAGATCTATCTCCTCTCTCTCTCTCTCTCTCTCGGCTAGGGTTCATGGTAAAGCGTGTTAGGGATAGATCTAGGGAGAGGGGGGCTGTGGCCGGCGAGGGGGGGTCGGATCTGGAGGGGATTTGCGGCAAGGAAGGGGGCGGTGGCCTGGTGGTTTGGGGCGAGAAGGGTGAGGCAAGTTTTGTTGGCGGCGAGCGTGCACCTAGTGTAGATCGGGGCGGGGCGCTTGGCGGGGTGGAGGCAGGGGAATCCAGGGGCGTCGGTAGGGATCTCGTGGGCATGGATGGTGCATCGGCAGGGTTCTCGCGGGCGCCGCCCGTGCGGCTGGGGACGGATCTTTGCGATCCACAGGCGGCAGATTCGACAAGGTTGTCGCGGCTGGGTGCGGATCAATGGGAGATACGGGCGGCTGGGTTTTCTGATGCCGGGGGTAAGGCTTCCCCAATCTTGAGGGGAGAAGTGGGGCCGGGGGTGCCTGGCGCAGGGCTATGCGCCGATAGTGCCGGGCACTGCCCAGGCGCTGCCGGCTCCTCGGTCGGGCAGTGGGCTGGGGCTGTCGGCGCAGTGCCTTGCGCGGGATCCTCTCCTCCGGGCTGTGAGGGGCAGGCAGGGGCTACGACGGGGAGGCAGGCTGCCTCGGGTCTGGATGTTTCTAATAATTCGGGAAGGGTGGGTGTTGTAGGAGTAGCTCATGGGAAGACGGTCTCCCCCAGACCTAGGGTTCAGATGAGCGAGATCGGTAAAAACTCTTGGAAGGACACGGTCATGGGGGTGGCTGAGGAAGAGCCGGTTTTAGAGGAAGTTTTAATGGTGGGAGATTCTGATGATATGTTCTCGGATTCTGATGAGGAAGATAATGGCCAGGAGGATCCTCTCTGTCCGGTCATTAGACTTTCCGCTGCAGAGAAGCGTGAGCTTAGAGAGAAGTGGAAGGTGTCTTTGATTGTTACTGTCCTGGGTAAGCGAATTAGTTTTAACTATTTTGCCCAAAGAATACAAGCGCAGTGGGCAAGGAAAGGTAAAGTCAGTATTACTGACCTGGAAAATGACTACTATGTCATTAAATTTACTAGGGTTGAGGATTATAATTCGGTTATCAAGGGAGGCCCATATATCATTTCCAATCATGTTTTGGCCTTAAGGCCTTGGGTTCCTAATTTTAATCCTCACGACTGTTCGGTTAACAGGATCTTGACTTGGGTAAGATTCCCGGGCCTTCCCATTGAGTACTACAGTGAAAACTTTCTGAGTAAAATAGGAGGTTTGGTTGGTAAGGTCCACCATGTGGACAAGACTACAATTGGGGCCATTAGGGGTAAGTTTGCTAGGGTATGTATAGATGTTGATCTGGCTAAACCTTTACTTTCTAAGTTCTGTGTTCAGGATAAAGTGTTCTTTATTGAGTATGAAGGTTTACATAACATCTGTTATGATTGTGGCATGTATGGTCATTCTCAGGAGGGTTGCCCTAAAAGGGAGAGGGTTGTTATAGAGAGGGTTGAGAGTAGTGTGCGGATTACTGGAGGGAACCAGGGGTATGAAGGGAACTTTGGTCCCTGGATGGTGGCAAAGAGGCCCGCTAGACGTAGGAATCAACCTGCAGTGGTTTACAATCGTCCTCCTGATATCAACACAAATTCTAAGTCCCTTTCTCCTAAAGCTACTGTTATTCCAAATGTCAAGGAGAAGCCTGTCCTCAAAGCTAGAAAGGAGGCTGGGGTTTCTTCAGTAGCCTTGCCTGGGTCCAGATTTGGGGCCCTGATGATTGAGGAAGTTCAAGAGTCAGACCAAGATGAGAATCATATGGATGAGAGTATTCCAGGATTAGAGTCTGTAGATCCAGTCGAGAAGGTGGTTGAATCTGTGAACCCGCTTTTTGTCTCTAAGGATGAAGCCCAGGGGGGGACCCTGACCCTTGCAGCTAGAAAGATGAAGAATTCAAATGAGGTTAGTATTCCTGTTCCTGGTATTGATCCTGGGATTGGGAAATCTATGGGAGTTAACAAAACTAATATGAAAAAGCTTAAAGGAAAACAAAAAAGTGGCCTTAACACTTTGGCGTTTCCAGATAAGAGGGGGCCCGGGGGTACCTCGGTAAGGCTCTCAGGAGCCCCTAGTAAATACCTAGCTTAGGGTAGGGGTGTGGTCAGTTGTCCTCCTTTCTATGGATTTGTTATTTTGGAATGTTAGGGGTGCGGCTAGCAAGGCTACCCGTATCCATATTAATGATCTTATTAAGCAGTTTAATCCATCTTGTTTTGCTCTTTTGGAAACTAAGATTAGTGGTGAGAAAGCAGATGAGGTGGTTAAGAAGTTTAAGAACTGGCACTGTGTTAGATCGGAGGCAACTGGCCGGGCTGGGGGGATTTGGCTTTTTTGGAGGCCAGATCGGATTCATTTTGATATTCTTAGCATGGATAAGCAGTTCATTCATTGTAAAGTGAGTATTTCCGGCAATACTCCCTTTTTTATTACCCTTGTGTATGCTGACCCTATCTTGTCTAATCGAAAACGGCTCTGGGAGGTTCTCTATTCTATGAGTGTCAGCATTTCGGAGCCCTGGTTTGTGGCGGGTGACTTCAATGATATCGCCTTTATGAGTGATCAGAGAGGGGGATCCAATCATTATGTTAATCGCTGTCTGCATCACAAGAATAGTATGGATTTATGTGGGCTTTCCGATCTGGGGGCTTCTGGTCATAAATTCACTTGGAAGCGTAATAATACTTTTGTTCGATTGGACAAAGTCTACGCTAATGTTTTAGCTCTAACTTCCTTCCCCGAGTGCTCTGTGTTGAACCTCCCATTCCGTCATTCGGATCATTGTCCTATTTTGTTTAGACTTTTGAGAGGTAAGCATCCTAGGGGTAAGAGACCGTTCCGGTATCAGTTGGCTTGGGAGTCCCATCCTAAGTTTAAAGAGTTCGTTCATGAGAGTTGGAGACCTCATTCGTATGTACTGCAAGCTGCTGAAGGGTTCAGGAATAAGGTGCAGGGGTGGAATAGGAATGTGTTTGGGCATATTATCAGAAGGAAGAACAAGTTATTAAAGAGGATGGAGGGCATTCAACGCAGGTTGGAGGGTAGGTTTGATCATAGCCTTGAGGGCCTCCTCAGAACCCTTCAGAAGGAGCTGGAGGCTGTGCTTAGGCAGGAGGAGTTCCTTTGGTTCCAGAAGTCTCGGAAGTCCTGGATTAGAGATGGCGATCGTAATACCAAATACTTCCATCTCTCTACCCTGATTAGAAGGCAGAGAAATAGAATTGAGGCCATTAAGGATTCTAATGGTGATTGGGTTTATGAAGATGAGGTTATTCGAAACTTAGCCCTGGATTTCTACAGAGAGCTGTTCAAAGAGGAACCTGTTCTTTTGGAGAGGGCTCACTCTATTGCTACATTTCCTTTAATCAGTGAGGATTGTAGTCAAGAGGCCTTTCAACCTATTTCCCGAAAAGAGATTGACCAAGCTATCTTCAGCATTGGGGCTTCTAAAGCTCCTGGGATTGATGGTCTTCCGGCGGGCTTTTACCATAAGCATTGGGATGTAGTGAAGGAAGGCATCTATAATTTTGTCTTGGGGGTGTTCAGTGGTTCGAAGGATATTGAGCTGGTTAATAGAACCCTCCTGGTTCTGATTCCTAAGATTGATAAGCCTTCTTCCTTTTTGCATATGAGACCTATCAGTCTTTGTAATGTTCTTTACAAAACTGTTACAAAGATTGTGGCTAATAGAATCCGTGGCATTCTTCCTGCGATCATTTGTCAGAATCAGGGTAGCTTTGTGCCTGGTAGTCAAATGATGGATAATGTGGTGATCGCCCAAGAGATGGTCCACACGATGAAGATTAGGAAGGGGAGGAAAGGCATTGTGGCTCTGAAGCTGGATTTAGAGAAGGCCTATGATCGAATTAATTGGGATTTCTTGATGGAGAGCCTTGAGAGAGCTAGAATCCCGGACAGCTGGAGAAGTTTAATTAAGGTATGTATTTCTTCTCCTGTGTTTCAAGTTATGGTCAATGGGGATATGTCGGAGGAATTTTCCCCGGGCAGAGGAATCCGTCAGGGGGATCCTATGAGCCCTTTCCTTTTTGTTATTGCTATGGAGAGGCTCTCTCACCTGATTCAGGATGCGATTGATAATGGGAGTTTCCACCCTGTGGCGATCAACAGCTTCTGTCCCCAGGTGACTCACTTATTCTTTGCAGATGATGTCCTTATCTTTCTTGAGGGTAATGAGGAGCAGTTGAGAGTCATTATGGATATTCTGGATTGTTTTTGTTCGGCCTCTGGGCAGAAGCTTAATATCCAGAAATCTAGGATGATGTGCTCTAAGAATATGAATCAGAGAGTCTGTAAGAGATTAAGTGATCTCTCAGGTATTCCTCTTACTGATTCTCTTGGGAAGTATCTGGGCGTTCCCCTCCATAGTGAGCGTGTGTCTAAAGGCTCCTTCAAAGAGACTTTGGATAAAGCTAATTCGAAGTGTGCCACTTAGAAAGCCAAGACTCTGTCTCTCGCTGGCCGCCTCACGTTAATTCAATCTGTTAATTGTGCTGCTCCCAATCACATCATGCAGGCTTGTAAGCTTCCGGATCCTGTGCTTAATGATCTTGACAAGATTAACCGTAGGTTCCTGTGGGGGGAAGCTGCGGAGGGCAGGAAGATCCATCTTGTGCCTTGGAGTGAGGTTTGCCAGCCTAAAGATTCTGGGGGTCTGGGTATTAGGAAAGCAAAGGACAATAATAAAGTTTTATTAATGAAACTCCTTTGGCGTATGTGGCAAAACCCCTCCTCTCTTTGGGTTCGCCTCTTTTGTGGTAAGTATCGGAAAGACAAAATCTTCGGGGGCCCGAAAGAGAGAGTTGCTAATTGTTCCTTCCTCTGGAAAGGACTTAGTGCTGTGTTTGATGAGTTCTGCTCGGGAGTTGGCCTGGAGGTGGGGAATGGTAAGTCCATTAGTTTCTGGTTTGATAACTGGATTGGGGATAAACCGTTAATTGAGGTGTGTTCTTCCCCCCCGCCTAGTGATATACGCAACTGGAGGATTGCCGATGTGGTTGACTCGGAAGGGGACTGGATCTGGTCAAAGTTTGATACTTTCTTTAGCCTTGAGACTCTCCTTAGAATGCGGGGAGTGAAGGTGAGTAATCAAGAGGAAGACTTGGATAGGCACTGTTGGGCGCTGACTAACAATGGAGTTTATTCTTGCAAATCGGCCTTTGAAGCTTTCTCTCTCTTTAGATCTGATCCTCCCTCGGATGTGTGGAAGTCGATTTGGACCCTTAAAGTTCCTTTCCGTATTAGGAGTTTCCTGTGGCTGGGCGTTAAGGACAGGCTTCTTACTAATTCGGATAGGCACACAAGGCACTTGGCTGATTCTGGAGCTTGCAGTAGATGCAGAGGCCATGTTGAGACTTTGTGCCATGCTCTTAGAGATTGCTCTAATAGTAAAGAGGTTTGGAGGAAAATTCTCCCACACCATATTTTCTCTTCCTTCATGGCACATTCTGAGGTCGACTGGTTCTCTGATGGTGTTAGAGGAAAGTTGCTTCCATACATGGAGCATGGTGACATTTTCTTTGCTATTATCTGTCACCAAGTTTGGAAATGGAGAAACGAGGAGATTTTTGGAGATAAAACTGTTTTTATGACAAACTTAGCTGATTTCTTCTCGAAAAAACTTTTCTCTATTATCGATAGTTTCAAAGGAGAGTCCCTTGCCAGAGCCTCTCAGTGTTGTGATGTCCATCTCGTGGGATGGAGCAGGCCAAGAGAGGGGGTTGTGAAGCTGAATACTGATGGTTCCTGCCTCAGTAACGGTAAGATTGCGGCTGGAGGTGTGCTTAGAGATGTAGGGGGCGTCTGGCTCTCTGGGTTCTCCCAGAATTTAGGGTTGGGTTCTTCCTTTTCTGCGGAGCTCTGGGCTATTCTTACTGGAATCAATCTTGCTAAAAGGCTGGGTGTTAAGAGGCTCTCTGTGGAGTCTGATAATTTGGAAGCAATCAAAATGATTTCTGAGAATCATTCTATGGGTCTTAACAGTCGCAACCTCATCAAAGCTATTATAAGGCTTTGCTCCTCCTTTGAGTTCGTAGAGTTCAGACACATTTTTAGAGAGCAGAATCGTGTTGCTGATCGCTTGGCGGCGGCGGGCCATGAAGGGACGTTAGGCGTTACTACCCTTCCTGTTTCCCCTAGTTTCATCTCTCATCTTCTCTTAGAAGATAGGATTGGGGTTAGCTTCCCTAGGCTAATTCCTGGGTAGTTTGTTGTTATTCATTTTTCTTTTCCTTTTCTACCAAAAAAATAAATAAATAGATTTTCGTGAAAAGTTCCAAAAATTAGTTTTTCATGAAAAGTTCTAAATAAGTATTGTTTTCATGAAAAAAAAACTAAACATTATTATGTAATAAAACTAAACAAACACTATATTTTTTGTTGTTTGGAGTAAAAAGATAAAAATAGATCCGAAAACTAAACAAACACAACTGATGTGAGAAAATATAAGGAACTCCTAGGTGTAATTGGAGCTAAGATAAGACTAGAAAAAGAGTAGAAAAAGAGTTAAAGAAGGGGTCAAAAATCGGCGAACTTGTTCTGATGTTTAAGTTGGCTTATTTTTAGAGAAAAATATCATGAATTGAAGGATATTATGGTTCTTTGATGGTGCGTCTTTGTAATATCCCGAATTTTAGAGATGGTTCAAAAAATAAATAAATCTAATTATATATATTTTTAATTATTTGCCTTTAAAAATAATGTTTATTAGTAATTTTAAGTTTTTTTTATACTATAATAATTTATAAATATATGACTTTTATATATTGAAATTTGCTATGTAATTTACATATAAAAGAAACATAACAAAGGGGTCAGTGTTTCGTTTTTTTTAAATTAGTGGGTTTTGGTTAATTATTTTATTTTGTTAACAATAATCTAAATCCTTTTTATTCTCCATTATTTAAGTTACTTATTTTAGTTGAACTCTTAACAAATTAATAATTAAATAAAATCAGTTTTTAAAGGTTAACTTTCTGGCAAAAAAATTAGGTTAACGTTTTCTGCAAAAAAAAAAAAATCGAGTTCTTCTCCTTTTCACCGAAACAGTTTATTTTAGCCGTATTCATCGATTTTGAACAAGTTGGGAAGCAATTGATCTAATTCTTCAAACAACAAAATGTAATTTACTCCTTAGTTCTTGTCCTTTTATAAAACCATATATTTATATATATAGTATTTGTTTTTCATGGTGTTAGAAAATGGTATTTTCTTTACGTATCATGGTTTTCACTAAATCGTATTTTATTACCAATTATTATATCAATTCACTTACTTCGTTTCCCCAATAGTTTATTTTGACTCAATCTTATTTGGGGTTGTAGATTTCAGTGAGTACGATAGAAATTTTAGAGTAATTTAGTTGGATATGTTGATCAAATAGGAAATTTGACGGTGTTCGGATGGATTGGGAAGATTGATAGCTAAGATTTGGATTTGGCTATTATTTGGAGTTCAAGGTGAGTGGTAATTATGGTTCATGACACTATTTGTTTGATTTTGAAATCTCTGGCATGAAATCCGTTTGATAAAAATATTTTGTTTAAAACACTTTCTTGAGCTTAAATTTATTTGTCAAATATTCTCTGCATTAGAGCATAGGCTTCTGGGAACAGGCCCTTGGTACATTAGTTTGTCTGATATCATTTATCTTATTTGAAAGTAAAAATTCTTTGAGATTATACTTAATTCTGGTAATCGATTGATTTTATCTGTTATTGTTTGTATTGAAAATCTGAAATTTTATTCGAATTCTGCCGTCTGGATATTTAAGTTATTTGAAAAATATTATGAGATATAAATTATACACTTTGAAACCGGTACATGTGCTCAGTATTATCTGTATCTGTTTTCATGTCTCACTGACCTTCATATTAAGCTTGTATTATTTGTTATTGTTTTATCTGTGTACGTGTTTGTCTCTGTGTCAGTTGTTTTAGAATCATGCATAAGGTCGGTGAAGACATTTTGTATCTGAATCTGGTAGCGCTACCATCTGTTTCTGTTATCTGGCATTTGGTGATGTGGAATATCATCACTCTGATGTTACTGTACCGTGGTTTTGATAATTTCTGTGATTTATTAATATTATTCGATTTACTTGATTTTAGTAAATATCGCAATATTAATTAATTTCTCTGCACCATCATGTTTGATAAATTCTGAAAACAAATTTGAAACTTATCTGCATATCTGTCTGTTCCCCGTCTGTTGTGCTATGATTATCACTCACTGAGATTTTCGCTCGCATAGACGGAAATCTCATACCACGTTGATTTTATATTTTTCAGATTAAGATCTCTATAGCTGCGTAGACATTTGAGTTCGATATTGAAGGAGGATATTGTTAGCTAGATATTATTATTGTACGTATTTGGAGACTTTTGGATATTTTGTGGTATCTATTTTATACAGTTTAAGATGTTTAACCATGTTAGAAGGCTTTACTAGTCAGATAAGTATTGTTTTTGAAATTAAATTCGAGGCTAGCATAGGTAAAGGTAATCTTAATTTATGCGCCGGTCATGGCCAGGTTCGGGTCGTGACAGTCTTTTTCTGCGCAACTTCCTTTTCAATTTATAAAGTATCAGACATAATTTTAATAGTTCTTCAATTTGTGTACCCTAATAGTGACTCGGACCGTGTGTAGGGATGATAATGGAGAATATGCTCTGATGGGTCTAGTGGCATTTGGCAGGCAAAATTATCATCCTATCATTATAGATGTGATTATTGGGATTTACATCTTGGAGTTTCAGAGCCCCATCTCATTAGTCCACGTGTTACTGGCAGTTATGCACTATTCAAGACAAATTCATAAGTCCATCTATCATGTATGATTATTTGCATATTATCAGATGTCCCCATTCGATCAGTCGAAGTTCTTTAGAGATTTGGTCCAATGTGCTTCGCTCGTGGTTCAAAGAATCGAAGAATTCTGTGTAACTTTGTGATTCAGTGGTAGAGATTAAGCTAAGGATGTTGTAACACTCATCGAAAATGAAAGTGTCATTCAGTGTGTGACGTCCAATTTCTTCATTTGGGTAGTTGAGAAAATGGAGGAAGCATTGGTATATGAGCTTTAATCGTCAACACACTTGAAACGTTAAAGCATTCAATTGATTTTGACAAATTCTCATCTATGAGCGGTAGAAAACTCACACATTCCAAAACTATCTAATGTGTAACTTTTTGAGGGATCATATAAATATATTAAGTATTCATTTTGGAAGAGTTTAATGAATATTGGCCTAATGCTTTCCCAGCCCCATTAACTTGTTCAAATTGGTCATTTTATCCCTCCAACTCATCGAATGTCCTATTTACCCTATTAACTCCATAAAAGTGGTATTTCTCACCCCCTCAACTTGTCTATTTATCCTCTCAACTCATGAATATCCTATTTACCTCCTTAACTCCACAAAAGTGGTATTTCTCACTCCTTATAATTTGTTATTGAGGCCTAAATTGATATCATTTTTTAAACGATAAACCTATATTGGTGCTATTTTGTACATGGAACCTAAATTGATACTTCCCCAAAAAACATAGACCTATTTTGGTACCTTATCCTTACATACAATGTCTTTAACTTGTTTATATTAATGTTCTTGTCATTTGTATCTTTTATTCACTCCTTATCTTTTCAATTTTTTGACTAGTTAAATTTTGATTATCTAATTATTGTAATACAATATTATTGTAATAAACACACGAAGGAACAATATAATTATCAAATTAAAACAAAATAAAAAAGTTGATATTAAAAATATATATTTTCAAACTCATTTGAATAAGTTCTATTAATTTTGTACTATAAAGTGGCAAAAAATACCATTTTTATGGAGTTAAGGGGATAAATAGGACATTCGATGAGTTGGGGAGGGGTAAAATGACCAATTTAGATAAGTTAAGAGGTGAAAAATACCATTTTTATGGAGTTAATGAGATAAATAGGATATTGATCAATGAGTTGAAGGAGTAAAATGACCAATTTGTACAAGTTAATGGGACTGGAGAAGCATTAGGCCATGAATATTTTAGAGAAAAGGAAGAGAGAGAAGGGGAGAGGTATGAAGTTAAAGAGAGAAATTTAAAGACATAGAACAATGAGTTGCAAAGAGAGGGAATGAGAAATATATTCAAAGGGTATAAAGGTTAACAGGTTTGACTGGTCCCTTTTATAGATTATACATCATATTACGAAGGAATAAGTTGATAATAATTTTTAATATGTAAAATTAAAGATTGTATATCAAAATGTTGATGTGAAATGATACAAACAATGTATATCATGTATGTAATTTACGCGTTATAATTTATAATAAAACTTATTATTGGGTCTTAATAATCAGCTTAAGCTTATAATTCAAATGGTTAGTTGATATGGTGTCAAAGCTTTTTAAAACAAATGGTCAAGTCCTGTTAACAACATTTAATTTCAATAAATATCAAAATGAATTTATGTTATACATGCTTTAAGTCTATAAAAAAATTGCATCTGGAGTGTATCAGATTATAATAAAGCTACCATTGACGGTTAACCACAAGTTTAATCTTTTAGCTCAAATAGCTCTTTAACATTGTTTAATCATATTTAAAAATTAAGTTCCTCTTTCTTCTCTAACATCAAAAATTTAACTCAAAATCTAACTTAGTTTAAAGCTATTTCACGAGTTACATATTGATGAAAAAGCTTCAATCCCATAAAGGAACTTATTTCACGAGTTACATATTACTCTACCTACACTAATTATAACAACAGAAGTGAAAATCGAACTAAAATAGAGTACCGCAAGAAATATTTTCTTACCGTTCAACTCACCTAATAGTCTAGCGTGAATTTCTTTTATATATGTACATTATTGTTAACTTTTTGTTAGGATATAGAGATATATATCTTGGCTTATAATTAATAATTTATAAATATGGAAGAATGAATAATTTGGAGTAAAGAATAGTTGGATTGTTGTCAACTCAAATTAATCAATAAACACACGAAAGAATGGTACATTGCATGGCATAGTCAATTATAGCAGTATCCACAACTTCTCCATAGACTTTTCTCTAGCTTTCCTTGAGCTACTTTTTTTCCTAATTTGTTTTCAATGATATATATACAATTGTTTCTTTAAATTTATATAAACAACAAAAGTACAAATCACACACCTAAAAGTCACTGTTGTTCTATTGCTTTATAAATGATAACAGAAGTGAATACTTTCAAATTCGGAATTGGATGCTGAAATTCGGTTTAGGTAGATACTAATTTTATCCTTTTATGTTCGACGGACAATCTAAGATTTCTTTATAGAAGGCGCGGTTCTTACAAAATCAGGATATACTAATCATGGCCTATTTAGGAAGCATATAAGTAAACACGCTATTTTTCTTATTTTTACGAAGTCCTATCTCAATTGAGGCTTTTTGTAATTATATAAGAGTCGATTTATTCATATTCAGACTAGAAATCTCCATTCATATTTAAAAGGTTCCGCTTCATTGAAAATGTACTTCTTAACACCTTCTCTCTCTATTCGTATTGTGATACTTGCTCTCTTGCTATTGCATTCTTACATCATAACTAACTTGGGCGTCAAAGAGTTCCCGCCAAGGACTCGGACTACTCCTTTGTGTTTGTCTCGTAGGATTCGAGAGCAGCTCTCTGATTGGATCTTCCTCGGAGTAATTCGAACCTTAATAACAGATTCCTCCTTAAGTTAGCACTAGTGCGGTGAGTGATGAGAGTTTTCCCAAGCTATATCTCGAGATGATCAACTAAGAGATAAGTGTACCTCGTTTTTATTAAGTAATAAATCTGGTTTAAGTCCAGGTACCGAATCCACGGGATTTACACCCACAAGTATCAAACTACTTGGTTTTACAACGTTACCTAAGCAGTTAATAACTTTGGTTTTAGTTTGTGTAACTATTATAAAACTATTCCTAAGTTCTATATGAGACGGATTTAGTTTAAAGTCCTTATGGGTTGAAACGAATCGCGTTAAGTTATAACATATAAAGAACGATATTTCAGATTATACACAAGTAATATTTTAATCCTGCAAAGACGGTTATGAATAAACCAACCAACTCCGTTAAGCTTTTAGTTTGTGATTCCTTCGAGAAGGCTTATTAATTCTAATATATTCAGATCAATCCCGATAAGGCAGCACCAATGTGAATCTTAATGAATTTTAGAGCTCGTAATCGATCTACACAATAACTAATTATGAGAATCAAAGCAAGAAAATATATTAACAAGTGTAATAGAAATGAGGATCGTATATAATATATGAAAACTATGAAGATAGTTTGAGCGGAATACAACCGAATCTAGCACATAGAAAGAGTACAAGCAAGTTAACAAGAAAAAAGGAAGACAATTCGGCCCTTAAAACTAGCTAACTGGACTCAAAGTTGTCGTTTCAGATTCAGAGGTGGAACTTTCGAGCTTAGGGATGAAGGATGTAATCATAACTTCATCGAGGTGATGGGGGAATTTCACAGTAACCAAGCTCTCAAGGTGTAAGGATACTCTAAAGCATAAAATCTGAATGCCTCTTATTGGGTGTCGAACACCGCTATTTATACATAAATTTAACCTGCAGCAAAACCATAAATTACAAAAGGGAATTAATAATTGCAGAAAAAATGGGTCACACAACGTATGACCAAGTGACACGTGTGGACGCGTCGTGTGAAGAGTTTGTTGGACGCGCCGTGTGGATAGTCTTTGTGGCTGATTTCTGCTTTCACATGGCGTGTGACTAGTCCTTTTTAGTCTGATTCATTTTACACGGTCTCGTCTCTTCTGCATCTTTCCATGTCTAGTTCATGTGAGCACTTCTCAAGCTTGTAAAAATACGAACATTAAACCCAACATTATTTATTTTATTTATTTTTATTGAAATTAACTAAAATTAAGTAAAACACTCTTTATTTGTTGATTTATTGAAAAATAATATGCATTGAAGCATTAAAATTAATTGAATACTCAAAGACAAACAGTAAACTACTATAAAAAAAGATAGGGATAGAATGTCAATATCAACCTCCTCACACTTAAAGTTTTACTTGTCCTCAATTAAATGATTTCAAAAGATGAAGGATTGAAAAATTGATAAACAAACCTCTCGATTTAATTGAGTACAAGTTTCCGAAATTGAGATTTTCAAGCCCAATGTTTGCTTATTCAAATACTCTTAATGATGAAGAAAGCTGAAGAGGGGTGTTAGACAAGGTACCGAACGGCCTCGCCCGGACGGACCGAGGGTGGACACCTCATGGCGACGTAAGCGGTGATTGGCGTCGAAAGCAACCAACCGTGGAATCAAGCTGCTCGGCAGGACCGGAGCTCGGAGATATGGAAGAGTCGCCACCCACGAATGGAAAAATGAACACCGGTCCCTTGCGGGAGACCGGTGAGAGTTCGGGAAACTTAGGTACGAGCCGAGAAGGCTAGCTCCTTTCCGGAGAAAGGCTACTAGGCACCCCGACATCGCCCGGTTATGAACCACCGGCCTCCTACTCAGCGTGTTAGGCGATAACGGACTAATCGCATATTTCTTTAAGTTTAAAATTCATTTGAAACCTTTTCTTTCTCGCTTTGAAAACCGTTTTGAGCATGTCATTAAAAGCCATCTTAGTAAAGAATCACCCATTTTGCATAAATTTAAAGTACATAGGAGAGAGAGGGGGAGAAGAAAGAATTGATTTATTCACAGTGTGATTTATACTTCATATTATACACTAACTCTAAGCTAAGCTCATTCCACAAAACGAGTTTATTTACATGGTTCGTACCTTAATCACCGTTGAAACGATTTAGGTACGTTTTAAAACCCCGTTAATTTACATGATATCGACTCGAATCGCTGTTGGAACGATTCGAGTGTTTGAAAGTGTGAGATAAAAAGCTTTAACAAGAAAACGTGACTAAGCATACAAGTTCATTTATTTTTGTACAAAACCATTTGGATAAGAAAACGATTCAAAACTCCATTATGTACAATTTAAGAAACGGTTTTAATTACAAGGTTCACTTAATCCGTCATTGGAACGAACTAAGGTTTTAAAACGTGATATTTTAGGAAATCGTTTGAAATGATGAAAAACCTTTTATTTACACTTTAAGAATATCTAGAAAAACTTTAGTTTGAATAACCAAATTGAAATCTCTTTTTGTGGTTTATTTTCCCATTTTTTCACTCAATTGAATCTTTACTTATCATAATCACAACAAATTAAATCACAATTACCAAACAAAACCCATTTAAAATATACATATAAATGTCTAAAGAATAAAAAAGGAATATATACATATATATACCTTTTTAGTAAAAGATGGTGATTATACCTATAGATTAAAAATAAGGTAAAAACATAATATGTACTATAGTTATTGATATATGCTAATAAAAAGATAAATAACACTAAGTATAGTATACTTTTTATCCTAATTCAAAATATGTAAAAATAATGAATAAAGTTCATGAATGAGAAAATAACATTTAACCCCAAATTAGTTTTTACACAATAGCTATATGGAAATTAACCCACCTAAAAGTACATCCCAATATCAATACCTAAAATAATATCTAATAACCCAAAAGCATTTATAAATCATCCCAAATGGGCCAAGCAAATGATCCACAAAAATAATAATTAGATATAGCTTAAATGGGCTTAAAGAAAACCTATATATACATATATATATTTTTACAAAGTTAGATTAATATAAATAATACCCAAACACAAAATGAGTAAATATATAATAGATAATTATTAGTTATATACCCCAAAATGATTTTAATAAAATAATTACATAATTATATATACATATATTAGGGACCAAATATCAAAAAGTTAAGAAAAAATGGTTAAAAAGGCATTTTTTCCGAATTCCAGCAGCTTTACCGACGGAAAATCCGTCGGTAAACTGCCTTTACCGACAGAAAAAGTGAAATTACAGAAACAGCTCTTAACAGTTTCCAGATTTATTCAAAAGCTTTAGATCTAATCTATTCTATCATTTTTGGCCTCCGAACTACCCGAATCGGGTCATAGTCTATAACGGAAACTCCCAAAACGATGTTTTATTTTAAAACGTTAATTAAAACATTTTCTAAATCTAGATCTACAACGTTTTAGTCCCGAACTACCCCTAAATGGGGTCACGGTTCGTATTGGGACATAAAACGAGGTTTTTATTTTAGATCCAAACTCAAGTGTTTGTAGAATGAAAGAAGAAAATTAATTTGACAAGTTTAAGCAATAAAAGTGCAAATAAAAGAGTAAAGAAGTAGATCTAAACAATAAAAACGTAATAAAGAATGAAATGAAAGAGTAAACGGGTCTAGTTCCTCGGATTATTACCTCTCAATCGGTAATGGAGATGCCAAATCAAGTCGATTGATAGTGTTTTGAGTCGTTTTTTTTTTTTGGGTTTTTGGGCGAATTCGGATCTCGTCGTCGAATTTCTCCAGGGGTTCGGGTTTTTTCTTCCTTCCATAATGCCTTGGGACTCCATCCTATTTATAGGAATATGGAGCCCCAAACATAATTTATTTTTGGCTCCAAGCCAACTTGGAGCTAAAGGTAAGCTAGATGGCTTTATTGTTATGATTATTATTATTATTATCATTATCATTATTATTTGTTATTTCATTTTTTTTTTTTAATAAAAGCTAACAAATGCACTTGGCATTCGGCCAAGTGCATTTGCTGCACTTGGCCGAATGCCAAGTGCAGGGAGGGCTGGGTCTGGGCGGCCCAGCCCTCGTCACGGGCCGTTCAACGGCCCGTGACGTAAATACCGGCCCCGACGGGGCCGCGTTTATATATACTAAAAAAATAAATAAGTTTAACTAAATAAAATACATCTAAAAACAACCAAAATCAATAACGATTGATTTTCGTCAAAAGCGATTTTATTAGCTTTTATAAAATTGATCCTTTTACAAAACCATATATTTATATATTCTTTGGATTGCTCGAATACTAAAATAAAACCCTCTATCATCCCGAGATTTTATTAATAATAAAATTAGTAAAAAAAGGGTGTGAAATACCCCGAACTCGGCGAGATGATTTAAGATTTCACTCGCGGAACCGATTCGCCCGTCATCTCGATTCGATTTCCGAATTCGATCAAACCGGTCTCCACGGTTCCTTCGAACAACGTTTTTTTTCATTATTATTTTTATTGACTCATCATTTATTTCAATCGACTGATTTGGATCCCTTTTTATAATTTTTCTTCATTGGTCCTCCGACCCCGGTGTCTACAAGGGGGCTACCTAAGCGGGCAGGTGGGCCAATAATCGTCTTATATCTCAAAGGCACACTCCCCAACTCTCATTTAATATGGAACGGAAGGATAGGGTCTGAAACCCAATCAGAAGTTGCCACGTGTCAACATACTCAACTTTGTGTAAGTAAATGGCATATAAATAGCTTGAAAATCAGAGCTACAGGTACATAATTCTTAGTATTCTCTATCTTACTCAACTGCTTTCAAGTTAACTTCGTACTTGCTTAAGTACCTACCTAACTTAGGCATCAGAGAGGGTTTATCGGAACTCCAACCCTCTTTTCTGAATGTTGTTCTCGTTTCAGGTCATTGGAGATGGTTAGAGAGCGGATTTCAGTAAGGAAGACACCATTTGGTACGGTGAGCGTGGACGCTTTTCTTAGAAAATGGTTCATGTTCAGAGTTCATTCATCCAACCCGTGTTTCAGCATAGTCAGAGGGTTAAAGATATACCAAGCACATCTATTACACATCATCGTGGCTTAATGAATTCTAGTAAGCATCCAATAACACCTTTAATGGTTAATCCAACTTTAGATCATAGGATCGATGCTTGTCTCATGTCATTGGATCCAGAGCAACGAAGCTTTATGGACGGTTTGACAAAGCAGTTAATCTGCAATATGTGATCTGTTCAAGAATCAATAAACATTCTTCGAGTTGAGCATGCTTCGTAGATGCAAGTTATGCGTTTAAAATTAAAGGAGGCAAGGGATGCTGGTAGATATGGATAAAGGAGAAGATGAGTCGTCTATTCTACAGGACATTATGTAGCTCAAACATGTTCTAGAAAACGAGGATTTCCCGAAGAATCTCAGCCAGAGGTACCTATGGGAAGATCAAAGGAAAGACCTAATAACAGAATTGAATAGTTTTATATTTGAAGCTGGATGCTGAGATTCGACTTAGGTAGATACTACAGTAAAACCTCTATATAGGAATACACTTGGGACCAGGCTATTTGTATAACAATTGGGAGGTTATTACTAAATAGAGTTTGGTATAATAAAATTTCTCAACACATAAAATTTTAAATTTTTAACAATAACAAGAACTCTCTAATTATTATTATTATTATTATTTAGAAAATATTTATGTAAAGTTGTTTGACACATTAATTTAGTTTTTTTATATTTGCTACTAAATCTTTGAACTTGCGAGTACTTAGTAACTCACTTGCATGAACACCTTCTTGTTGAATCCAAAATGTTTCTAAGCTTTCAAGAATATTGAAAGCTTCTTGGCATGTAACCTTTTCTATTTCTATACTATTATCATCTGTAGAATTCTCTTCTTGCTCATTTTGTCTAATTGCAGCAACAATTTCTACTTCACTTAAAGCATATGTAACTTGTTGCTATATAGAGACATAGTTTCTAATTTCAATAGTTTTTTTTCATATTTTATAATTTAGTTTGAATTCTTAATATATATATATATATATACATATAAATATATAATTATTACTATATAGAGGCATAATTTCTAAAGGTGAGACTTGAAAAGTGTATAACAAATAATGTTTGGGAGGTTATTCCTATTTATAACTGGCCCAAGTTGGGACCGAGTTTTTTTATGACAAAATAGAGGTTATTCTTATATAGAGTATTTCTATATAGAGGTTTTACTGTAATTGGATCCTTCTCACGTTTGTTATAACTCTAAGATCTACCCATAAAAGGCGCGAATCTTCCTAAATTGGGATATTGTAATCCTAGTCCATTTAGGAAGCTTATGATCAGTCACGTTATTTTCCTATTTTTATGAAATGCTACCTCAATTGTGATTATTTCTCAACTAGATAAGAATGGTTTTATTATTGAAAATATGAATTTTCACTCCTGTTTAAAGGTCTCACTCCCTTCAAAAATATACTTATTAACACTTTTTCTTTCTATTTTTATTGTGATACTTGCTCTTTTTGCTATTGCATTCTTAGATCAGAACTGACTCGAATGTCACTTTTCTGTCAAGACTTAGCCAACTTCTTTGTGTCTGTCTTGCAGAATACGAAATCAACTATCTAACCGAACTTTTTCAAGTAACCCAAATCAAAATAATATACATTTTTCCCCTAAGTTAGTAGGAAGAAAAAATGAAATTGTAAGTGATGGTCTTCTAGAGAATTCTCAAGAAATTAATTCCAAATTTTGAGTTTCATATTCAAAAGTCAATGATCCTCACTCATGTCTTTTTCGCATGCACATGCTAGAGTTATACAGAGTTAACATTTTTATTCTTGATTAATATTGGCATTTCTTTTCCACACATTTCAGTTTATTATTATTACAAAAAAACAAATAAATGAGAAAAAATTGGAAAAGAAAAAGAAAAAAAACAAAAAACAGTCATATATATTTCAAGCAAAAGTTAGAAATGCCGCCTGAGTAGAGAAGAAAACGAAAAAGACACGTTTTAGAGAAAGTAGAGTGTTTGAAGGGGTCGAGCATGTTTCATATGTCTAATCATAATACTAGTTTACCATAAATAAAACAAAACAATTCCTTTCAAAATAAATAAAAATAACAACCATAAAACTGGTCATCGAAATTTGGAGCATTAAAGACTAATACATTGTTAAAAAAAAAAAAAACGAGATGCTGAACTTTCATTTTTTGGTGCATTAAGTCACTGATCTTTCATTTAAACATATTGAGCCCTTAATCTTTCATATATAAGTGTATTAGGCCCTTTTTGTAAATCAATTCATATATAGGTGTATTAAGGGTCTGTTTAATTCAACTGTTAGCTAATAGATGTTGTTGTTGGTGCGGTTGTAGTAAGCTGTTTGTTGTTGGTTGTTTGTTACTAGCTGTTTAATTATTAATGTTTGGTAAAATTATACTGAACTGTTGCTGTTAGTATTTAAAATGTCTAATATGGACATGTTTTAAATTAATCAACAAATAAATTCTAAAATAAAAATGTATTATACAAATTAATAAAATAATTTAAATAAAAAATTTATTGAACGCAACAAAACCTTATTTTTCGATAATTATGTTCTAAAGCTAAAAATAATGTTAAAAAGGAAACACATTTTGTGGAAATAAGAAAGATAATTTTGTGAGTAACAAGTAACTACAAACAGTTGTTCATAAAAAAAACTCTAAAAAAGAGTTTTTCGTGAAAAGTTTCAAAATGTTGCATTCTCCATAGAAAATGCTAAACGCTGCAGTTATATAAACCTAACCAAACATGCCCTTAATACACTCATATATGAATTGATTTACGGAAGGGCCTAATACACCCATATATGAAAGTTCAAGGGCTTAATGTGGCTAAATAAAAGATAGAGGGTTTAATGCACCAAAGAATAAAAGATCAGGGGCTCAATGTGTCTAAATGAAATATCGAGAGTTTAATACACCAAACAATGAAAAATCAGGAGTCTCGGAATGCTTTTTACCAAAAAAAAAAGACTAGTAATATATATATAGGCATTGGTTTTCATAGAAAAAAAAATTAGATATAGGTTTAAGCCGCGGGAGGTTTTACTTTTCCCACGTAAGGGATTGGGCATGGGATGATCCGATTTTTCTTCATTGTCACCATTCCTAGCTCTCCGTGTTTCCTCGGAAATGGGTCATAGGATTTTTGATGGACGAAACCTTTTGATACCGTCTTGTTAGGGATTCTGAGCAGTTTATCAAACTGTGCACAGTGGAATTATGGTTTAAAATCTCTAGAACCCATGAGTTATGAATCTTTGTCTGTTAACCATTGACTAAAATAAAACTGTTTTCAATACCAATAAATTAAAAACTTACATGTTCTGTCTTTTTTACAGACTGTTGCAATATGCGATCTCCACAGTCAGATGTTCGAACACCTCTTGAGAAGGAGCCGATGCTAGTCGAAGAACGGGAGGGACGGGAGAGGGGGGGCTGATCGAAATTCCTTAGTGAGGAATAGGGAGCTAACCGAATTTACTGTTGTATCTATGTTAGGATTAGGGTTTTAATTATGTAATGTATTTATAGTCTTAATAGAATTAGGCTTAGTTAGTTAATTACAAACTTAATGCAAATATGTTTCAATTACATAAATAAATACCAAAAATCCATATGGTCCCTCAAGATCCCTTACCGTATCAGGAGCTTCCTTTGGCTGGGTATCAAAGACAGGCTCCTTACGAATGCGGATAGGCACAGAAGGCACTTGACTGAGTCTAGTGCCTGTAGTAGATGCAGAGGCAATGTGGAAACCTTGTGCCATGCCTTGAGGGATTGCCCAAATAGTAAGAAGATCTGGGAAGGGATCCTCCCTCATCACATCCTCCCTTCCTTCATGGCCTTTTCTGAAAGGGACTGGTTCTCTCAAGGAGCCAAGGGGAACTTGCTGGCCAACATGGAGCACGGTGCCATCCTCTTTGCTATTACTTGTCACCAAATCTGGAAGTGGAGGAATGAAGAATTATTTGCGGGTAAGGCTGTCCTTATTCCTGATTTACTGTTTTTCTTCTCGAAGAAGCTCTTTGTTATTACTCAAAGCTTTGAAAGAGATTCCCTTGTTCGCCCCTCCCCGGATAAAGAGATCCTGCTAGTTGGCTGGAGTAAGCCTAGAGAAGAGTTTGCTAAGTTGAATACTGATGGCTCCTGCCTTAGCAATGGCAGAATTGCTGCTGGAGGAGTTCTTCGGGATGCTGGTGGCAATTGGATGGCGGGGTTTACCCATAACTTGGGGACGGGCTCCTTCTTTTCTGCGGAGCTCTGGGGTATCTTGTCAGGTATTAAACTCGCCATTCGCATGGGTGTTAAAAAGCTCTCGGTGGAATCTGATAATCTGGAGGCTATTAACAGGATTTCAGATAGCCAGGCTGTTTGTCTGAAGAGCCAGAATCTCATCAAAGCTATTTTGAGGCTTCGTCCTGCCTTTGAGTATCTTAATTTCTCCCATATTTTTAGGGAGCAAAACCGCGTGGCGGATCGCTTAGCAGCTGCTGGGCATGGGAGAATGTTAGGTGTTTCTACCCTCTCTGTTCCTCCTTCTTTTCTTTTGCCTTCTCTCCTAGAGGATAGGATTGGGGTCAGCCTTCCTAGACTGATCCCGGTGTAGGTTTTTTGTTGGTTTTGTTTTTTTCCTTTCCTTTCTTACCAAAAAAAAAAATAAATACCAAAAGAATTTATACTATGTAATTAGATACAATTTGATTAAATTTAATTATCCACATAAAATAAATCACACTTACATAAATAATAAATTGATGTATTAATTTAATTAATTAATTGCCAAGTGCAATTCCATTAATTTATCAATCAATTAATTACATTCTGCAAATTAATTAAGCAATTAATTGATCATATTGATACAAAGTAACAATTAATCAATTAATTTAGTACTCATTAATTACCTTGACATTTAACTGTCAATTAACTAATTCATTCTCCCTCTCAATGTCTAGTTTTATAAGTTTCAATTCATATGTTCTATGTGCACGATCTTATGGGCATGTCCTTAGTTGGATGTGGGTCCAAAGCCCCACAAACTGTAAGTGAGTTATAGCAAACCATTACAGCTCCCAAATAAGACAAAGTGTCAGTAGTCTAAAGAACGTCGAGACCCTATAGTTATCTCTTATCATCTTTTACCATTTGATATCTATATGATAAACAAGAGGCATGTCGACTGTCATCCTCTTTGCTGTTTATAATATTTCTTTATCTTAAGTGGATTGATCAATCAGATAAGTAAACTACTTATCAGGGTATGGCAATACAATTATCAATCTCACTTATGAAGTGGCCTGTGATATCATCTCATTGTTACATGAGTGGCAATTCCATCACTTAACTACCAATGCTAGTGTGTTCACATGGGTCTGTCCTTAGTTGCCTGTGGGTCCAAAGGCCCACAGACTGTAAGTGAGTTATAACAAACCATTACAGTTCCCAAATAAGACAAAGTGTCAGTAGTCTAAAGAATACAGAGACCCTATAGTTATCTCTTATCGTCTTTTACCATTTGATATCTATATGATAAACAAGAGGCATGACGCTTGTCATCCTCTCTGCTGTTTATAATATTTCTTTATCTTAGTGGATTTATCAATCAGATAAGTAAACTACTTATCAGGGTATGGCCATACAATTATCAATCTCACTTATGAAGTGGTCTGTGATATCATCTCACTGTTACATAAGTGATACTTCCATCACTTAACTATCAATGCCAATGTGTTCAGTGTTTCACCCAATCATACCCGTATTTGGCATCTTGTTACAGACATGTTAGTCGTATGTTAAAGTGAACAGGATTCCATAATGATATTATAATGAAATTTGATCTGAAGACTATCAGAGACCTACACAAGAAAACTTATGACACGACCACCATTTAGTTTTCCCAAGCGGATCGATCCAGTCACATGTTTGCAACATGTACCCATAGTCATGACTGGCTTTACAAGTATTATGGATAGTGTATATTACTACCATACAATCATCTAACATACAAATATGTGGTTCTATTCATTCCCATGATTAGAACAGACTTGGGATAAGGTTTTTTATTGTCAATCAATGGATACTCTAATCATATTATAAGACAAGATATAAATGAACTAGATTAATACATATATTAATGTGACACAAATAGTGTATATATACAAAATATCTAAAGTATAATACATATTACAAGAACCAATGCCTATGAACTAGGGCACACCAACACGTCTTTCGCTTTTGAGGTTTCAGTTATGACTGGGAGAAACATCCATCCTCGAAGAATAATGAGAGACGTCACTCAATTTTTTCTACAATCGGAAAATAAACGGTACAACAGACGCTGCAACGAGACTACCATATCCTTCAGAGAGAGTTCATGGACTCTTATATCTACTTTACCATAATTCAAAATGTCTTAAATATCTTTTAGTCAGTTCATTTTATGTGATTCTACTTTACTTTCAACCCTAGATAATTACTACGATGTCAAAACAATAGATCAATATTGGTTATTATTTTGAGAAATTGGGACTTTCTAATCCTCAGATTCGTTCAAACAAGTTGCAATCATGATAGGACAATATGTCTTTGATTTGAAAAAATGAGATATAGTGAATGAAATATATTCAAAGTTTGAGTAATGAGGGAGCTTGTATGAAAAAAAATTCCATTAAAGAAATGGCAAAATGATGTTCAAGATCATAAAAAATGTTGAAGAAGTAGTATTAAGAAGACCAATCTAAAAGACATAGTATTTACAATAATTATCCCTATATTTTGAGGAATATGTCCAAACCTTGTACGTTTGTTACTTCGTTCCGATAATCTTATAGTAGTCGGATAATTACCGATGAAATACCATTGATTCCGCTAGAAATCTCAGAAAATTACGATGATTACCTAAGTACCCTCAAAGTATATTCTAATGGAAAGAATATCGGATTTGATATTTTTGGAATCCTCGAGAGTGGAAGTAGGACTTTCGTCGATGAAATTTCATTTTTGAATAAAATCGAAGACTAGTGAAAACTTAGAATATCATGATAATTACCTAGACATCCTTAATTTGAATTTCGAATTGAAGAATATTCATTCGGATATTCTTAAAATTTATTGAGAAATGGAAATAGGACTTTTATCAATAATACTCCATTTTTATTGAAAGTAAAGCGTGCTTGTTACTTCATTTCAGAAATCCTATAGAAATCAGATAATCACTAATAGAAATACCGCTTATTCTGATAAAAACTTAGAAGATTATGATCATTACTTAAGTATTCTCAAAATATATTCCAATGAAAAGAATATCGAATTTGATATTCATGGAATCCTCAAGAATGGAAGTAGGACTTATATCGATAAACTTCTATTTTTATTGAAAGTATTGTGTCGTTGGCGCTTGGGACAAAGCCTCACTCCGGCAATTTTCTGCCATGATGTACACTACAACATCAACACTAGGTGTCGGATCCGGATTGTCATTTTTTGGAAAAAGTTCACCCAATCTGGAA
The DNA here is from genome assembly GCF_963576675.1 of Euphorbia lathyris. NCBI lineage: Eukaryota > Viridiplantae > Streptophyta > Magnoliopsida > Malpighiales > Euphorbiaceae > Euphorbia > Euphorbia lathyris. The sequence continues at coordinate 43,224,256 of NC_088911.1, forward strand.
GGATTTCTCCGGGTTCTTGAACCATGTAGTTAAGATCCTAGATCGTCTTACTTTTGGGTATTGAATTGATAAAGTGTTGAACGAACTCGTTATCCATCTAGTTGAAATTTTAGATTGATCCGGCAGGTAGTTGCTTTTACCAAAAAGATGATACCTCCTTTAAGGTGGTCGGGAAAAGACGAAATATAACGATGTTTATGGTCGTAGTAGTTTCTAGCGCTCTTCTGAAGTTCTTCGCATTTACTTAAATCTCACATCCCTTGTATTTTTCAGGAGAGGGGTACTTGAAATCTTGGAGTATTAGCTCATGCAAAATATATGCACACCGTGGGTAGCTAGTATCTATTACCTTTAGCATTTGAGTGTCCATGCTTGTGTCCACCATAGCACTCCTCAGCTCTCTTTGGATGATCTTGTACATAGTCTCATTTTCCACAAGCCCATTCTCCTCACTATCGAAAGATGTTGTTTCGTGCATTGTTTTCTCGATCTTTAGAAGATCTTGGCACAATTGTCCTTCTTCCATGCCAATGCCTTTCTCGAGATTCGGATCCCGCAAGCTATTTTGTTCCTTGCTCTTGCTTTGTGGAGACTCTAATTCATCATAATATCTCTATTCTTTGTGCTTATGTTCTAGAGATTTTGGTCTACCCGAACGTTTTTGTGGCATGTGATAGTTCGAAGAGGATTCATATTGTCTTCCACGACTTCTCTAGTATGATGGGGATCTAGATCTGGCTGCGCCTTTCCATGGAAGGCATAGGGGAGGGAGTAGTCTTCCCTGTAGGAATCCTTCCAGCTGCTCTCATTGTAGGATGAAGGGAGTGACAGAGAGTGGTTGCTTTATTGCATGTGAGGGAATCATTGTTTCTCTCTAAATCCCCTCTCTGTGCCTTTCATCTTGGAATCTAGCGATGTATTCTCTTGCAAAGACAGTTGTGGACATATGATGTCTAGTAGAACATGTGATAAAATCATAATGTTTTGCCAGTTTATAGTATCGAAGAATGATTGGCTTCATTTGGTCCTTCAAACATAGAACAATTTATGGACCGCATAAATAAACAACTCTTATACAAAGTTAACATTGTACATGATGATACTAACATAAATGCAGTCACAATGTTTTGCCAGTTTTCCGCGACATCCAACTTCTCTTGCAATCGTGCCATTGTTGCGATCTATAAATTGTTCTATGTTTGAAGGATCAAACATAGTCCGTCATTCTACGATATGTCTACCAAGCTCATGAGTGATTTGAAGGAGCTCCATTGCATTGTCAGGTGAAAAACTTTAACTACGATTAAGTTCGCCATCGACTAAGATTAACTCAAGGAAAATAACAAAGGTTGTTTAGACAAATATTTAAAACTAAAAATATATGTTTCGTGTCCTTAAAAAACTCTCTATAAAAACGAAGGAGTAATTGGGGGTGGGGCCATTTTGGAGTTGGAGTAAGTTGAATTGTATGCAAAATCAAAAGATAGAAATATATAGAATAAAGAAAACCCACTCATTCATATGAGTTGTTTGATGTAAAAACATTACATCTAGATACAGTATAATTTGGGATTGCCTCAACTGAAGTGTCTTTATGTAATTATATCATAGGGTGTAGGCCATAAAAATATGTATCATACCATCAATCATGTGATTTGACCTCCTTCAACAATATTCCTTTCTATTTAATCTTTTACCAATTGGGTAAATGTGAATTGAAATTCATCCTGAATTTTCACCAAATATTTATGGTTAATCTATGCCCCTTGAATAACTTGAATTCGCATGGTTTGGGAAAGATTTTCTTTGGAATTTATGGTTAATGAAAATAAATATGGACTAATTACTGATGTAGTCTGTTTGAAGGGTTCATTAACATATTTGACACACTCATCTTTCATCTTACAGAACTAAACATTTTCATGCACTTTGGACAAAAATACTTTTATTTCAATTCCACATTCTTTCTCAGACTCTCAAATGTCTTCTTCGCCATCCCAAACCAAAATACAAAAAATTCAAAGAGAGTCATAGCCAAAACCAAAAGTAGAGATGCAATATTGTATGAATGTCCTTTGAATTTGGTGATCTCAGAAACATATACGATGGGTTCGGTTTCATTAGCGATTTTGGGATTATTAGAGATCAGATGAAAACATTTATTGAAGTATTATAAATTTTGGAAAGGAAATCAAAACAGATAAAGCTTTCCAGTAGAAACGGTATGCTTGTAGCTTATACGCTTGCTTTTCTCGCCGGTCTTATCTCTTTTTTTATCTATATCGTTCGAATTTCCTTCATTGTTATCGCATTTGCGACAAAATTACTCATGTCGCATTTGCGACGAAAGTTGCTCCTGTTGCAAATGCGACAACTGTCGTCGCAAATACGATAAGAACAACTATCGATGCGATAAAAATGGAGGAAATCGGAAATGACGGGTTCAACGACAAAACATTCATCTACCAACTGCATATTTGAATAATGTGATGTAAAATGAAGAATGAATACTTACTTGAACTTTTCCCTCAAAAAAAAAAAAATACTTACTTGAACTTGAATAATGTACGAATATGCTTAGATCTTGAATTGCATTACTGAATTTTATTGTAAGAATTTGAAAGAAATGAAAAAGAAAATGAGGTTAGAGAACGTTAGGGTATTTTTGTTCAGAATGAATAAAAATATCTAATTTGATAAAGTAAAAGGGAAATATATCAAATATGTTAATCCACTCGTCAAATAGACTAGATTAGTGATAAGCCCAATAAATATTCTACTAATTTATAAGAAAAATAATGGTAAATAAGGAATTATAATTTGGTGGAGCAGGAGACGAAAGTGATAGCTTAAAGTTGGGGTAAATTACACTCATGGCCATTGAATTTTACTCATTTTAACATTATGGTTACTGAACTTCAATTCTTAACGGTATGGTCACTGAACTTTATTCCTTTTAACATCGATGACCACTGAACTTTAACTAATTCATCAAAATGACCGGTAACGACCTCAAAATAAAAATATTCAAGAATTAAAGTTGTTCAGAACGACATTTACCATGGAATCCTATTTTTTATTTTCCAAAATCACATTTTTGTAGAGCTTTCTTTCTCTACAAATTCACTCTCTCTCCTAACCAAAAAACACTTAAATGGCCTCAAAACGAAATTTTTTAAGAATTAAAGTTCCTTAAAATATCATTAACTCTTCGAGTTTTTTATTTTGAGACCGTATACTGAGTGGCTACCGGTGTTAAAAAGTATAATGTTCAATGACCATACTATTAAAAATTGAAGTTCGACCACAATGTTAAATGGATAAAGTTCAGTGGCCATGGGTGTAACTTACCCCTTAAAAGTTGTACAAGATTTCGTCGTTTTATTATGAGTTTAGGTTTATTGGAAGACGTAGACCTTAAGGAAGTTCAATGGAAATCTCATTTTTCTATTTACTTCCACCACACACACCAGCTACTTCTTTTTTTTCTTTTTTTGAAAATTAACTTCTTATTAATCTATTATAGATAGGGGGATTTATAGGATGCATTAGGACAACACGTTTTAATTTTTGTGTTGAAGGTTCTCAAAATAAGTTGGAAAATAAGATCTCTCCTATAAAATCCTTATTAGATATCATTTGTATTTACTTTATTTATGACTCAATTTTAAAACCGGACTATTATAGCTCTAAATATTTGTAATTTATTATGTAACCCCCGTCTCGGGTCACATTGAAAACACACAGGAAACCAATCAATTGTCATAATTAAGCATAAACACCAACATAAATATATAAAGGCTCCTCATTTATTTTCGTCTATCAAAATCTCATAACCGAATGACTAAATAACTAATCAAATATTTTAATCTGTCAATAATATTCACTTAAATTCAAGCAATTAATCAAATCCAATAATATAATAAATCACAATGAATGTGTATGAAATTGCTAATGGGAATGAGACGTTTGTGCTGGCCAGCCTGAATGTAGGGTAAACGTGAAAATCTAGCAAACAGGAGAAACTTTGAACCTAGCCTGAAAATTTTAACGTGGCAATGGGTGAACTGCCTACTCAATAAACATAATTACCTATATATATATATACATACATATATGTACAATTAATTTCATGTATGTTGCATTTTTTTTTTGAAAGGAAAATCATGTATGTTGCATTTAATTAATCAAACAATTAAACAATCAATCCATCAAGAATAAAATATAAATATATCATCTCGTATATGACTCAATTTACTTCAAACAACAAAATTATAATTTATTATCTTTATTTTTAAGGGCCCAACTAGACCTAAGTGAAATATACTCAATGGTCTCATCGTTAATAATATTTCAACGTATGTGTACGTTATCGCCTCTAGTTTTAGGATAGGTACCCTTTTCATAATGATTTCTTTTTTTTTTTAATAATATGGTACTGCTATCGCCCCAGTTTCAGGACACGGTACAAACTCAATTAGAGTAAAATAACACCCTACCCAGGCGCCTGTGATCACAGTATCATCAAACCTCCAGACCATTGAATATACTCACTCAAGCTAGCTATTTATGTTTTGTTCTAACTCAAGCATAATCCAATACATTTTCATACTTGATAATTCATGATCTTTTGAACTCATAGGGCATTCCCATTCTATCATTGTATAATTTCATAGCTAATACCTCAATGGGTAAATACATGAACAATATGATTTCAGGAAAAACAAAGTCTTATATTAATAAATTCAATCATACAGAGAACATTTGAATCCACATCTTAAATCACCATATATATATAAATCAAGTACCAATTAAATGATAACCAAATACTCAACATTCATTCAAGATACATTTAATTATTCTATGGCAAAATATAGATAGACACTTACATAAATATATAAATATATATATAGACATATATATAAATATAAGCAATTAAGTTTACCTCTCGTCCCAAAACGCTAATTAATTTGTTCGGGTTCTAACTGACCCATTACTGGCTCCCCGGAGTTTCGTCGGAGCACGGTGGACGGCCGCCGGAAGTTCACCGGAGATGTTGGAATCGCGAAACGAGACTATCATGAGATAGCCAACGATCAGGGGAGTCCAAAAGCACACCCCTTTCATAATTAAAACCGCCTAAAAGGACAAGATCTAACACTTTACCAGTAAAAGTACCCGCTTCTATCACTATACTTTTTTTGCCAGAAAAAATATCAATAGTGATCTTAAAATGTTTCTTACGAAATAAGGAATTTAATGATATAATTTTTGGTTCAAGAGGTGGCCGGAATATGGAGTTGTGAATTAAAATAGAATAGAAGAAAATAGAAAAGATAAGATTTGGAAAACGTCTGCCAAAAGAACCAGATCCCTAACCCACCTCTGTAAAACCAATAATAATATAATAATAATAATAATAATATTTTTTTTGAATAATAATAATAATAATATTAATAAAAGAAAATAATTTCTACCAAAAAAATAAAAAAAAATAATAATAATAATAATATAATCTTTAAATATAGTTTTATTTTCTAAGATTATAATTATAGCATGCTAAAACTTTTATTTCATAAAATGCTCTCTGTAAAATTACGGATGTTATATATATATATATATATATAAATATAAGCAATTAAGTTTACCTTTCGTCCCAAAACGTTAATTAATTTGTTCGGGTTCTAACTGACTCATTATCGGCTCCCTGGAAGTTCGTCAGAGCGCGGTGGTCGTTCGCCGGAAGTTCGCCGGAGATGTCGGAATCGCAAGCCGAGACTATCACGAGATAGCCAACGACCAGAGGAGTCCAAAAGTGCACTCCATTCACTATTAAAATCGTCTAAAAAGTTGGGATCTAATACTTTCACGGTACAAAATACCCGTTCCGATCAATATATTTTTCGATCAGAAAAATATCAATAGTGGTCTTAAAATGTTCCTCACGAAATAAGGAATTTAATGGTATATTTTTCGTCTCAAAAGATGGGAGGAATATGGAGTAATGTCGAAAAATAGAATGAAAAGAAAAGAAATTTTATATTGCAGAACCCAGTAAAAACGTTAGCCGCAAAACCTTCCCCCAAACCAAATTCGTTTTTCCTAGTTATTCAAACTAATAATAATATTAATAATAATAATAATATAAAGGTGTGGGGTCCACTTAATAAAAACAAATTTTTAATTTTTAATTTGTATTGATATTATAATTAAAACTCTATTTTACACAATAGATTGCGAAAAATGACGGATGTTACAATATTATCATAATAACCTCATGACCATCTCAAAAGTGAAAAATTACACATAATCATTAGGTAAATTACGCACATGGTTCTCAATTTTCATTATGGACCTTCGATTTTAACACCCAACATAAAGTTAAAATCATCCATAACGGTCTAAAAATGGAAAAGTCAATAAATTAAAATGGTTCAAAATTATATTGCTCATGGTACGACCATTTTCGATTTCTCAAAACATCATTTGTGTTCTTTATCTAAATAATTATTTTCTTATTTCTAACCAAATAACAGTTAAATTACCTTAAAAAAAATTAAAATTATTTAAAATATTATTCTAATAACGAAGGATCACATGCTATTAGAGTGGTTATCATAATCAATGGTAATGGATTGTGATTACGTTAATAAAGTGCAAAGTTCAGGATCATAATGAAATTATAAGGATAATGTTAAGGGTACTCATGTAATTATTACCTCTATCTTAGACCTGGCAATTTCGTGTTTGAGTCGTGTTCGTGTTGAAAAGAGTAAACTCAAACCCAATCCAAAAACTTTCGTGTCATAATCGTATTAATCTGTTCGGGTTAATTAGTGTCCATTTCGTATCGTGTTTTCGGGTTATCTCTAATTTTGTTATGCATATATATTGACGATAACTTTTTAAAAATATAAGAAGATATGATACTTTTTAAAAATACTTTAGGTCATTTTTATATTAGTATGTTAACATTAACTATCAAAAAGTCCGCTAATATTATGTTAAGGGGTCATATAATGTGTTTAAAACAATTTAGGAGGTTCAAATTATATCTCCAAGTAATAATTATAATTTTACTATCTTTATTAATAAAATGACATATAAAAATACGAGAATAATTTGAAATATTCGTGTCATTTCATGTCGTTTTCGGGTTAGCATGTCAACCCTAATCCGACCCAAAAATTTGCGTGTCAGTTTTATGTCAACCCGAAAATGACACATTACCTAGCTAAACTCAAACACTAAATTACGTGTCGATTTCATATCGTGTAATCGGATCGTGTGTACTTTTGTCACCTATACTCTATGTTATATTATATAGGCATAACATATTTTGACCCCCTAAACTAAAACTTCAAAATCAATTAGAACCTTAAAGTATCAAAATAATTAATTAAATCCCTAAACTAAACAAAAATCATCAATTGAATCACTATTCTATCCTAAAATCAGAAAATGCGACTATTTAATATGTACTGTACTGATATCTATGTTGGCTCAAAATGAATCTAAGGAAAAGACTCTGAAACTGTTAAATCGAATGATTTTCGATGAGGATTCAATTAATGATTTTTACTTAGGATGGAGACTCAATCGACAATTTTTACTTAGTTTAGAGATTTAATTGATGATTTTGATAGTTTAAGGTGCAATTAACTTTGAAGCTTTGGTTTGGAGAACAAATAGATATTATGCCTATTATATATATATAGGCAAAACTTTTTCACGTTTTTTATTTTATATATATATATATATATATATATATATATATATATATATATATTTTGTACAACTTATCTTGAAAATAATATATATATATGAATTGATAGATAATATTAGTAATAAGAAGAGTTTGGCTCTGGCTTTGGTATGTCATCATCAACAAGCAAGAACACAAGCAGCAGTGAAGATGATTGTTCTCTTAGACGAGGGCCTTGGACTCTCAATGAAGATTCTCTTCTAGTTCATTACATTTCTCTTCACGGCGAGGGCCGATGGAATCTACTCTCTAAACGTGCTGGTATTTATTCATTTTCATTCATTCATTAACTTTAATTAATTAATCATAATTGGTTTCAATTATTTTCAAAGGATTAAGAAGAACAGGCAAGAGTTGCAGACTCCGATGGCTCAATTACCTTAAACCCGATGTGAAACGTGGAAACCTTTCTCCTCAAGAACAACTTTTGATTCTTGACCTCCACTCTAAGCTGGGCAACAGGTAATTACTACTCCTTAATTTAATTAATTTAATTCCATACTTGTGATTTGATTAGTTTTGTTCAATAGGTGGTCAAAAATTGCACAAAATTTACCGGGAAGGACTGATAATGAAATAAAGAATTATTGGAGAACAAGAGTGCAAAAACAGGCAAGGCAACTCCAAGTTGATGCTAATAGTACTGCTTTTCAAGAAATAATTAGGCGTTTTTGGATGCCAAGATTGCTTCAAAAGATACAATCCTCATCGTCTCCGCCGCCTCTGCAGCTGCCGCTGCCGTATTTAGAGTCTGATAATAGTTCATCAAACACAGAATATTCCATCGGCAATATGTCACAATCAGTTAGTCCTAACTTCCATGCCATGGATGTGAAGGATTTATGTTCACATGTAAACAGTACTACTATGGACACTATGTCAGCAGCTGTGCCGGACCAGGTAGACGATCGACAGGTGGCAGATATTGATTGGGTTGGATCATGTGAGTTTGGAGATAATATGTGGAGCATCGACCAACTTATGACTATTTAGCGGTGATTAATTCGCAATTAATTAAATTAAGAATGTCTCTTTTAATTAGAGAAAAAAAGTAGTAATAATTTTTTAGGAACGGAGTTCTTTTTTTCAGGCAAATGCTTGGAAATTTCTAGTTGTGTTAATGAATTTTTCTAGCTGCTTAATTGAGAAAAGAGTTGCAGCTTTCTTAAATATAATTAAACTTTTATTTTTCATATCAAAATCTGCATTTTAATTAGTCTTTTTATTAGATAATTAAGGATCAAGTGTTATTTTGAAAATTAAACAAAATTTCAACATATCCATTTTTGAAGGAGACTGGCTTGACTCTCTCTCTGATTATGATTATGATTATGATTATGCATTAATTAATTATATAATCATGTTAAATTCAAAGGCAGGCAAGCAGCCACTAGCATTAGCATAGACTTTAATTGGTTTGTTGTTTTTTGAATTAAAATAAAAAAATTCCAATGGTAAACCTACCATACCATTACCAACACAAGATGAAGCAATTCTAGGAAGCAAAATTTTCTCACCTATATATGGACTTTATCATGGTGTGAAAGGAATATACAGACCTATAAATGGATGACTTTTGTTTTATGAATTTCTGATTCAATATACATATAATATAATAATAATAATAATAGTACTCCATGAGAGGGATGAATGGGATATTATAAAAAAGATTAATACTTTTTCTAATAAGTGTTATAGAGAGACTATTATTGTCAATAACAAATGATGATAAATAAAAGTAATAGAAGTGTTATCTCATGTTGTTAGCACATAAAATAAAAAGTTAATTTTATTCCAAATATAAAGTTTTAAAAATAAAATGAGATTGAAAAAATATTATGAAAAAATAAAGAGTAAAAAGAAAGTATAAAAAAAGAAAGAAAGAAAATGATCCTTTTAATTATTTTTATTTTTTAATAATACCAACGTCACTTTAATTGATCATTTGGGCATCAAATGGATGAAATTTTTTATGAGGACAGAAGTTTCGGAAAGTAGACATTTCGAGGAATCCAAAGTATGTTCGTGAGTCCGATTCGAATCCATATGGATGGAGAAACAAAGCATATGTTTAAAACATGTGTAGTTTGTAGTTAAGTTAGTTGATGTTCCTACTCTAGCTCTAACCAACTTAACTAACCATCCTCTTAGCAACTATAAACTAAAATTAAAGGAAGTTAGGAGTTAGTCGAGTGAAATTGGGGGATAGTTGCAACTAATTACTTGTCCAACAAGTCGCTTCAACTATAATTAGAAACCATTTATCCTCATTTGAAAATACACAATACGTCCAACACAATTTACGCTTTACAACTTCTTAAGTCTTTTCCTTTGGTTCCTTGCCTTGTATTTTCGAGTTCATCAGCTCTAAGTGAGTAGTTTTTAGCATTCTTTTGTTAGTTTGTCTATTCTAATTCTGATTTTTAAAGTTTTTGTTGCTCACAGTTCCTAATTTCTGCATTTTGTTCCTCTTCAATAAATGTTATCCAGCCATTTCCGTGACCACATTTCGATCTTATAGAGTCTGTTTTGGTCCAAAATTTTGTTTTATTATCAATCCCAACATCCTAAATTTAATTCCAAGCTTTCATTTTGCTCAATTTTGTGTCCAAAAACTCATTTTATAGCCATTTTTCTGTTCTGATTTTTTCTATTTTCAACCAACCAAAAATGTAATTCCTTTTGGATTTTTACCAAGCTAATTCGATCTCGAGACGTTTTTCTTGCCTCCCTAAACGTCGCTTCTAGCTTTTTAAACCTCACTAATAAACTCAAAATTAATCGTTGTGAATCGTTCCAAATTTCAAGCTTTAATTCTCCAAACATATATTTCACATGCGTTCATTCATCATCAAATTGCTATTGAAATTTCACATTCAAGTCATTCATAACTTCGATCATTCATTCAAGTCGCTCTCACACTCGTGGAATCCATGCTAATTTCAATCCAAGACTCATCAAAGCTAGCCATTAATTATCGGCTTTAAGTTTGTCGTGTCAATTTCTTTCAATTCTATTATTAGCCTTTTAATTTCATTGTTTCGATTCCGCTTTTCAATTTCCATTTTGTTTTAGATTCAACATCCACAATTGATTTAGCTATTTTTGTGATAGATATAAACTTGATTCTAATTGCTCACATTTTATCAACACATATGTAATTAACTCATTCCATATCAATAAAAAATAGAGTTTTTCTTAAATCATCGTGTCAACTGTCTATTTAAATTTCCTTTATTTAACTTGCGGTAGCGATTAATTATTTATAAATATTTTATAGCGGCACTAGGAACCCAATATGGACTTTTTCAATCTTTATGTCCTCCGCTAATCGTTTCATTTAGAATTCAAGTTTTTCAATGTGCACATCACTTTAACCATGCAAATCAATTGGGAATTAATTTCCATGGTACATCGGCTCTAAATCCACACGTGACAAGGTTGAAATTAGTAATATTATGAAAATATCGCTAACAATTTTTGGCACGCCCAGTGGGACCTATTTTTGGCTCTTATGAATTTTTCCATAACACTCCTTGTTTCACACTCATTTTTCGCCTCCATTCACTATCACCAAAATTTGCTAGCTATTGCTAACAAAAAATTTGCACGCCTAGTGGGATCCATTTTTTTAGGCTTTACCAAAAATTTCAATACCCTTTTTTCTATACCACGTCCAAAAAATTTCCACACTTCCACTTTACCAAATTTTGCTAGTGATAGCTAACAACTTTTGACACGTTCAGTGGGACCCAAACTGTCTTTTAATTTTTTTTAATGTGTCCTTTTTTATATTTCCATTCTAACAACATTTCTATCTCACTTCTCACTAGCACCAAAATTCTAATATCAATAGACGCAAAGTTATAAAATCTTGATGAGGACAACATACCAAGATGCAAAAGAGGCTACAATACCGATATATTTTGGTGGTTTCAATCGAGATCGTTATTTTACAATAAATACAACAGTAGCATGAGTTCATTGGTACACTGTTTTTAGATGCTACATTGATGGCTATATTCAATTTATTCATAGTGACGAACATGATATCGACCGTGAGTGTTGTGCTTATATTCATCCTACGTCATTTTATAATGATGAATATAGTTGCTATGTGGAGCGAGTCCATGAGTCCCATGAAAATCCACATGGTCCTAATTATGTTGAAATATGGGAGCATCTTCGGATGAGTAATCCTTATTGAGCGGATAATTTTTTTTATAACAATAGGGATCAAAACCTCTATTTTCATCGTCCTTGTCGGCAATCTTGGTTTGAAAGAAGTATGGTTACGACTCTAATGGAGTATGAGATCTATGAAATTTATGCCTACTTTGATATAAGCTATGATAAAAAAAAATTCTTTCGAGGATTCCAATCCTAATGCAGTTTTGAAAGCAGTTCAAGTTTATCATGAAACACCAGAGTGACTAAAAAAAGAGGGTTATTGTAATGGTTTCTCTAACAGCCACTATCAAAAGTTTCTCAAGAGGCATCCAACAGGGAGAATTTCAGCATGATACAAAGTTAGATATATCTCCCACGCCTCTAACTCCTCTAAAAACAAGAAAGATTCCTGAATTGGATGAAGAGACAACAACATAAAGTCAAGAGGAGGAAGATTATCCTTATAACTCTAATATCGAGTCTAGTCATGAGGATGATGTCGTTTCCAATGATTTTAATTCGGGGAGGGGGGGGGGGGGCTTGTATGAAGAAGAGATTCAACAAGAATCCATTCTAAAAATGATTCCCATAGACATGAATCCCCTGAAGCCAATGGACTTTATAAAAAGCCTTGACATGAACCAGAAGGTAGTTGTACAAACCCAAGAAGAGGAGGAACATATATCTTATGACCTTAATTCTGATTTCAGCTATGAGGATGATGACCTATCAAATACTTTTAACTCGAGGGGTGTCCATGAGGAAGAGATTCAGCAAGAATATATTCTATAAGCGTCTCTCACTCTTGTAAATTCTCTAAAATCAATAGATTTTATGAAAAAAAAATCTGATATTGGTGAAGCAGCAGCTTCAAAAACTCAAAGAGAGGATGAAGATATTTTCTACGATTATAACTCACAATTCAGTCAAGATGAAGATAATTTATATGACCGTGGTTTGGGGGACAGTCAAGATCAAGACATTGAATCCATGCCGGAAATACCTCCAATGATGCTTCCAACAACTCATGATTTGCCAGAACCTATGATCACAACAGAGTTTGTTAACTCAAATGGAAGAACAAATTTTCAATCAATGATTCTGCTCGTCATCAATTTATTTCAGCTTTCCTAATATCCAGAAAATTTATGAGGTTTTTAATTCTTAACCTTGTCTATTTATTTGGATTCTAATTTACAATTACATTCTTCTATTTGGAAAGAAAATCATGAAAATAAGGTCCCCAATATAAAAACTCGTATCCTTCTTGAAGAAATGTTGCTAAGCATATCCTTCTTGAAGAAATGTTGCTAAGCATCTTATTGTATGAGGCGATAACATGAGTTTGTTACTTAGAACATGGTCCATAAGGTCATTCGTGGCCAAAATAAGTTGGCATTTTTTTCAAGCACAAAAAAAAATATTTCCAAAGTATGTGGAATTTAAATTTGGCATTAATTAATAGAAAAGGAAAGAGTGACATGAGGGCACCAAGTTGACAATATGTGGAAAATGGAGGCCACACGTCATGCGGATTTGAGCCAAAACCTCATGTAACTAAAAAAAAAATCAACATGTCATGTCAAGCTTCCCACACGTCGTGTGGGAATCACAAAACCTCATGGTTCTAAAAATAGATTCCACACGACTTGTGACTAATCCTACACATCATGTGAAAAGAAAAAAAATCAGAAATCAAGGCCAGTTTAAAGACGGATACAGGTGTTTTCGTTATTCCTTAACAAGTACTAGTATGTCGCTAAAATGGTTTTTTCTACTTTGATCTATATTCTACACTATTCATCCATCTTCCCTCCTACATTCACTCATCCTCCCTAATCCACCATTGTTGATTGCTCCAAACTCCCTCAACCTCACTCTCAAAATGACCCGAAGAGCCAAACACACAACCGACAACACCGATATGGGCGACTTAGCCAACCAACGTCTAGGTCGTGCCCGTTCCTACCGTACACCAGAAGCACCACCACCACCAGCACCAAACACTGATGAAATCCCACCTCTCACATTGCATTATCGAGCTCCCTTCCATATTCTCACCGATGCGGAAGGGAGAGACTACGAAAACATCGCCTTCTCCGCCGTTATGAGCATTGGTATATAAATAAATTAACATTTTATTCTAATTTCACATCTTTGATTTATCTTTTAGCATAAGTAATATGTGATTAAGGACGACTTAATCCTCTTCATTCACTCTACAACATAAAATTGCACATAATTATTTTAGCCTTTTTGTTCAAATTCTTGCCAAATTAATAGATTAACATACCTTTCTTTATGCTACTTCCTAGTCATTCAATTAAGAAAAATGAGAATAAAAAATCCATGAGCTTAAATAAGGCTCTTATAAAAAAAACATTTCAGCATAAAAAATAAAATAATACAAATTTCAAATTACCAAATCAAACACCCAAGAAAAAATACAAAAGTCCAACTTCGAAAATCTAGACCAAGACTCACAAAGCTTCACGACAGCTTGCTTATATTGCTCACTATGCTGGTTCTAATTTATGCATTAGCTTGTCCCATCCTATATAGAAGCAAAGAAACATGAGGGTTTTTTTGCTCATAGGAAATTGGTAAGTTTGTCGATGAAGAGTAAGTCTCCGATTTGTTTCTTTGCTTCAACCAACTCAATCCTTACACGATCTAGCTCTTTAAGAGCTTCATCAGTAATGGAAGATTGTTTGGTCAACTGCTCTTGCTGCTTATGATATTGTGCAACTAAAGTGCGGAATTGATTGCACAACAAGATGGTGGAGGATAAATCCTGAATAATAAATGTATTAGTAGGGAATGACGTAAAATGACTAAGTAAAATATGAAGAAAGCAAGACTTACATCAACTTTCCCCTCCAATGATATCATCACAACTGAATATGTGGATAAATTTTCAAAATATTCAACATCACTAGGTATAACTACCAATCTGACAATATCTTTAATGATGTCAGGAACTCGTAGAGATAGGCGTTCCCCAAAGAGTGTGCGCCATAACTGGAAATTCGAATGAAAGAAAGTCAAGAAATTTCAAAAGGCAAGACATAGGGTAAAAAAATTAAAGGGCATGGAATGAATACCTCAGGATGATCAAACTTTGCAAAAGCTTCCAACATTTATTGGCTAACCTCAGAAGCAACTTGGTTAACAGTATCAAGGTTCACTCTAGCAGAAATAGTGTTTTGGTGACTCTCTCTTCTTTATACACTTTATATCGCTTCTGTACGGGCTCTCCCGAAGCAGCCACTTCGATCTCATCCGTCCTTGGATGTTTTTTTAGAACTCTAAATCTAGGGAAAAAAGGGTTCTTCGGACCCGTCGGTTCTGAATCATAAGCCCTCTTTGCTGAGTTTCTCCATCCTCGTCATTTCTTCGATGTCAGAAACATCCGAATTTGAATAAGAGAACATGCTTATGGCATGAAAAGAAGGCCCTTTGGAGGAGGTGGCTTGGTTTTTGGCTTGCAAAGATCCTTTTAAGCCTTCGACTTGATTTTTGAGTGGAGATTAAACAGTTTGAGCGACTTCAGGAGATGAAGTCAGTGAAATTATTTATGGAGTTTCCAAAACTTCTTCTTTTTGGAAAATAGGAGTATCACCAAACTCACCAAGGGGTGGATAGCTTCCTAATTCAGGTCAACAACATCATTTAAATGAATAGTTGGAGTAATAGGAAGGGTCCCAGCAGCATCTATAGCGTCTAAAAAAGAAACTGGTGGAGTAGGCATTTCATCATTCTCTTTTTTAGTAACAACATTAGAAGAAGTTCCAATCTCAAGATTCGATGCATTTAGGCTGACTTCGGGAGAAGTATTCATCCATTCGGTGGTAGTATTAGCAGCGAAAGGATTCGCAGGTATCTGTGTGGCATTGAATTTCCTGATTCGAGCTTTGAATTGGTCACGAAGAGACATGGTGTCAGAATTACCTAAATCAAACAAAGAAAACACAAATCAAAACTGAGAAAGGAAAATCACCTTTTGCTGATTTGAATCTTTTAGATTCAGGGTAAACAATTCTGTTTTTCTTGCTAAAGAAACAAGAGTACCCATTGGTTCGCATAAGTTCTATCATATCACGATATTGAAGTTTGTCAGCTTCAATTCTTTCTGCTCCTTTCTCTTCTTCTCCATCTAAGGACCGAAGTGGTTTCCTAGAGGATGAAAGAGTAGGAGTTTCATTCCATCTTGTGGCAAATGGAAAGCCACGAGCATAAGGGTTATTCAGGTCAACTCCATTCGATTCTCTCCAAAACCACTTCGGTTTGAAATTCTTTAAGATTTGCACTTTGTTTTTCAGGAAAGGTCGTCGATGGGAATGACTTGTCCAATAAACCATGTGTTTGTCTATTTTTTTTAGGATGCTAGTAACACAGGAATAAGGGTCTAGTCAAACTAACACTTATATCCTTATAAACTTTGTTGAAACTGAGAAGCTCGAGCTAAATATTTGGAGAAAATTGGCAGGGGAAAAAGGTGAATTCATTCAATGCCGCTACCACACCGTATGGCAGAGGAAACCACATTTCCTAGTCCAAATATTGAGTAAATATATGCAATTTTGGTGAAGGGGGCATGTTAGCTCGTTCATTTTCTTAAGGAAGCGAAATGGTCATTCTATGTAGCCAAGCATGCTGCTCTTCAATTATTCTAATAAGACGCCCAATATTCATGGTGGAGGGTTGAGCAAGGACTTTCAGATTCACTTTATGAATCTTTACAACTTCTTTAGGGGGCGAAGGAAGAGAAGATTGAGTCATGGCGGAAAGCCGAATCTTTTTTGAAGTAGCTTTTTGAGCTTTAGGAGCCATTTAAAAGAAAGAAGTAAAAAAGAAAATAGCAACATAAAAGGATTAATATAAGTTTTATTTACTAGAATTAATTAATTAATAAATTGGGTTCCTTAAATGAAACTCATTAATATTATATTACATAAAACTCATAAGAAACTAATTTTAATCAGGGTAAATAATTTATTAGTCCACTATTTTTTACCTAACACATTATTTAGTACTTTTATTTTAAAAAACACATTGTAAGGTCTATATCTTTTGTCAATATTAATCATTTGGTCATTCGTTCTATTTTTTTTAGATTTTTAACCGTTATATTTGGTATAAACAGACAAACAGAAAATAACAGAGTACACAGTCATTTTGTATTCTACTATGGCTGTTCTGAAAGCTAAGATATTTTCGGTTAAAAATCTAAAAAAATATAGACAAAATGACCAAAAAGTTAATATTGACAAAACACAAGGACCTTATAATATGATTTTTAAAGTGAATTACTATACCTAGCCACAAATTCCTACCTCTAGCCTCGGGAATTGACCGAACTACCCTTTGCACAAAAATTGAAAAAAGCCAAAACCTCTCAAGAACCCTATACAATCTTCGATCAAATCCTGACTAATTTTTGAACCAAATCATGGATGGTGACAAAAGCCGTAAAGGGAAAGCGAAAATGGTAAGATTTACGGTTTTATTTCGTTGATTTACGCTTATATATGAGATCTGTGGGTAGTTTTTAAAAATCACCGGAATCGCAGTCGGGCGTATGAACATCACACCCGACCTGTGGTTTCGGCGTAAGAACATCACGCCCGACCAGTGGTGCGGGCGTGATAGCCACATGCCCGCACCACTAGTCGGGCGTGATGTTCAAACGCCCGCACCATAGGTCGGACGTGATGTTCATACGCCCGACCAGTGGTGCGGACGTGATGTTCATACGCCCAAGGGTGTTTTTTTTAATTTATATTTACATTATTTACATTTAAATTAATTTAGTGTAATTTATAATTTATATGTTACAATTTTAGATTAACTTAGTGTAATTTTTTGTAGACGGAGCGGCCTATTAAGGGTGGGAAATCCATCCCGTCATCTGCTCGTCGTCTAGATATGGACAACGAGGATGATACACCACGACATACGAGATTGCGTGGTATTGATATATCTACTCATAGGTGGAGAGGGGTTGTGACGGAGCAGGTGAGGAGGGGGCCGATTATGGATCAGCCCGATATTCATGGATCGAAGGGGGCGACGGATTTTGGTGACAGAGAGCCTGATAGCGATTCTGTGGAGGACTACCTGGATGTGGTAGGCCAGGTACTGCGACAGTCTGCAGCTGCACGTGATCGCGAGGGTGAGGATATCGATGAGCAGCCGGCCCCGGTCAGATAGCCGACCCAACGCATAGGAGGTCGCTTGCGAGTACAAGTATTTTTTAGTATAATTTTAGTATAATTTTATAACTTTAGTATAATTTCATAACTTTAGTATAGTTTAGTATAATTTTATAATTTTAGTATAATTTTCTAACTTTAGTATAGTTTAGTATAATTTTATAATTTTAGTATAATTTTATAACTTTAGTATAGTTTTTGTACTTTAGTATAGTTTTAGTATAATTTTATAGTTTTAGTATAATTTTATAATTTTAGCATAATTTTATAACTTTAGTATAATTTTATAATTTTAGTATAGTTTAGTATAATTTTATAACTTTAGTATAATTTTATAACTTTAGTATAATTTTGTAACTTTAGTATTTTTTAGTATAATTTTATAACTTTAGAATAGTTTTAGTATAATTTTATAGTTTTAGTATAATTTTATAACTTTAGTATAATTTAATAGTTAATTTTATAACTTTAGTATAATTTTAGTATAATTTAATACCTTTAGTATAATTTTAATATAACTTTAATATAATTTTATAACTTTAGTATAGTTTTAGTATAATTTTATAACATTGGTA
This sequence comes from Euphorbia lathyris, assembly GCF_963576675.1. NCBI lineage: Eukaryota > Viridiplantae > Streptophyta > Magnoliopsida > Malpighiales > Euphorbiaceae > Euphorbia > Euphorbia lathyris. Next base: position 43,242,981 of record NC_088911.1, read on the forward strand.
TAGTTTAGTATAATTTTATAACTTTAGTATAGTTTTAGTATAGTTTTAGTATAATTTTAGTATAACTTTAGTATAATTTTACAACTTTAGTATAATTTTATAACTTTCGGGGACCAGCAAACGTCCCAAAGCTAGTGAGGATGAGAGCTGGCTAGTTAGTGGACCGGTGGATGGTGGCCCCGTTGATGGTTCCGTGATTCCTAGTTTTCTAGGACATGTTGCCTCACGGAGTCACGGATGCTGGGAGGAGAGCTTCAGTCGTTTCTGACATGCTACAACAGATCAACAACATGCCGAGATTTGTGGGTGTGGTTTTTTGGTGCGTCACCCGAGATAAGAATAATTTAGTTTGTCAACATTTATTGTAATTTGTATTTTTAACTATAAACCTAAAAACATTCAGTAATTGTATATGTGTCATTTTACAGTTGAAGGAGATGATCGAGAAGACTGGTTTGTCTCACCTTCCACATATCATGTTTAGGAACCTCGACACTCTACTGTTGACTGCGTTCGTGGAGCGGTGGCAGCCCTATACGAACTCCTTCCACATGCCGTTCGGGGAGATGACTATCCAGCTGCATGATGTATGGCAGATTCTTCGGATCCCGATCGACGGTGCGATGGTGTCCGAGTCTCCCACTACTGACCAGCTTCATGTCATGTGCATGATGATGTTTGGTGTGGATCGGGAGCAGCTTTTATCGCCGACCCGAAATTTCTAGAGTGGTGGAGGTGTATTTGTTGATGCTGTATACAGGCTTGTCAACCAGGGCAGGGATGACGCTACTCGGGCCACAACGTGGATGTGGCTTATGCTCGGATCCACTTTGTTTGTTGACAAGAGTGGAGATAGGATTAGACCGACCCATCCTGCTGAGATTTACAGCGGTGTTAGAGGGGCAACTGGATTTTCATGGGGGTCTGCTACACTTACTACGTTGTACCGGCAGCTGAGAATATCGAGTAGAGGAGACTGTTCCATTATATGCGGATGTTTGACCCTACTACAGACGTAGATATACGAGTATTTTTCGGTGTTCCGATCGCATAGACTAGCTCACGTGATCCCAGCTGACCATGCCCGTGCACTAAGATGGGAGGTCGAGGTACCAGGCAAGACGATCGCCCGACTAGATACCATACGCGGGCAGCTGGACCGTATGACGGCAACATATGTATTTTATAAAATTTTAGAATTAATTTAAGCATTATTTATAGTATACTATTATTTATTATTGAGTATTTTTTTTTTTAGGTGACGTGGTTGCCTTATGGTCCTGTCCCCGATGATGATCGGCTTCGAGTGTCCTACGCCGGTTGGATACGGTGTAGAGACATCGTTGAGCCGTATATGCCCGATCGAGCGCTGCGACAGGTCGGATATACTCAGTCTATCCCAGCTGAGCGTATTAGACCTGATAAAGCAGTACGACCATGGAGGTCTTTATCGTACAAGCTCACGCATTCCTCTGTCACAGTTGAGGATACCTGGCGGAGATTTCCATCGGCTCGGGGCATTGATCGGAGGAGATGCCGACCAGTTGGATACGATCCCACTGCCTGTTATCCTGCTTATATGGACTGGTATATGCGATATTCGCATCCTCATCTCCTTCATGCACCACAGGCTGGACCGGTCCAGCATGCTCGCGCCAACAACGAATTTGTAAGTTTATTATTATTTAATATTATTATTTAGTATTAGTTTATATGTGTTTATTTTTTAATTTTTTTTTTGCAGTGGGTTAGCTGGTTGTGGCGTGTCACCCAACTAGCGACTACCCACCAATCTGACGAGGATGCTCCACGCATTAAAAGGGAGATGGATGAGTTTATGGACTTGTGGCGCCGAGCGAAGTAAATTATTTTTGTAGAACTTCATACATTTTAACACTTTTGATATTATATGTACTCTTTTATGTTTATTAATTTTTATTTTAATGTTTATGTTTTTAAATTTTATTTGTTAAAGGGTAATCCGAGTTAAAATACCGTAATTTTTATTTCTAAACGGATAATTCGAGTTAACCACAATCATCAATAATTTTTTTTGTGATTTATTCATGCGGGCGTGAGATAATCACGTCTCACCACATGGTGAGGCGTGAGGATATCACGCCTCACCATGTGGTGAGGCGTGATTACCTCACGCCCGCGTGCCGGGAGAGGTTTTTTCCCCCATTTCCTACCTCAAAGCCTCAAAGGGTACTTTCGTCCTTTTACAGGGCTAGAGGTGGGAAATTGGGGCTCGGTTTAACACCCTTTTTAAAATAGAGGGACTAAACAGTGTGTTACGTAAAAAGATGTGGACTAATAAATTATTTACCCTTTTAATTATGTCAAAAACTATTAATGAGCTTAGTTTTCAAGAATAATTGTACATTTGATTAAATTTTCTTATTTCATATTGCGAGGTTTAGTTTTCAATGTAAATTTTTCTTATTTTACCTTCATTAATAATCTTAATATTAATTGTATTTTTTTTTCATTTTAAGTTTGCTTTGTATGTAGAGAGTGGTCGAATTTCATAAGTGACAAGAAAAATGAGAATTATTAATAAAGAAATAAAAAATATTTTAGTCTATATTTTATAAATTTAATACAAATCAATCATATCCTTAATATGCGTGATTTGATCAAATGTGACAATTATTTTAAAACCGATGAAGAAATTGAAACAACGCATCCCTAAAACCTAGGAATCTTTAGTCATTTTTTTCTTAAAAAAAATATAAAATTGATACACTAAGGCCCCGTTTGTTTGGAGGAAAATATTCTACAGGAAAATATTTTTCCAATTTTTCAGTGTTTGTTTGGGCAGGAAAATAAGTCAAAGGAAAATAAGTTGCAAGTCAATGGAAAAACAAGGAAGAAATAAGGGAAAATGTTTTACCATTTTCAAAAGGGTAAAACATTTTCCCCAAAACATACGCGTTCAGATAAATATTGGGAAAACGTTAAAAAATGTAAAAATATGAAACACGAAAAATATAAATAATATGAAAACGTTACAAAACACGAGAATATGACAAAAAAACTCGCAAAAAACATGAAAATGTGAACAAATGCGAAAATACAAAAACGCAAAAAAAAAAAAACACTTGAAAAGGCACAAAACATGAACACGAAAAAGTGACAAAATACGAAAAATACAAAAACATGAAAAATAAAAAAAACACAAAAACGTGAAAAAATACGAAAAACACGGAAACACAAAAAATGCTAAAACACAAAAACGTGACAATACGTGAAAAACACGATAAACATGAAAAGACGAAAAATGCAAACAAAACACGAAAACGTAAAAAACACAAAAATATGAAAAATACGAAAAACATGAAAAAAACGTGAATAACACGAAAAAGTAACAAAATGTGAAAAATAAAAAACGCAAAAAAAAAAGAAAACGTGAAAAGGGGAAAAACCGAAAACCGAAAAGCTAAACGTGAAAACACAAAAAAGAAAAAAAAGTGCAAAAAAACATAATAGCGTTGATAACACGAGAAAACATACAAAAAATACCGAAAATATGAAAAAATGTTTTCGTGTTTTTATATTTATTTTTTTCAAATTTTTGTGTTTTTCAACTTTTTTTTCATGTTTTTAATATTTTTTTTACTTTTCGAAATTTTCGTAATTTTCGCATTTTTCGCATTTTTCCACTTTTTGTGTTTTTAATAAATTTTTATAATTTTTTTTTGTGTTTTTTCACGTTTTTCTGTTTTCTATATTTTTGCATGTTTTCGTGTTTTTAACGTTTTCGTGTTTTCCACATCTTTTCACGTTTTTTGTGTTTCGTGTTTTTTTTACATTTTCTTATTTTCATGAGTTTTTTTTATATTTTTTTCTATTTTTTACTTTTTCACAGTTTTCCACGTCTCTATATATTTTTTATGTTTTAATATACAATTGAAAATAAAAAAATACAGAAAATCTATATTTAGTGGTTGGAAAATATTTTTCAGTGTTGTAGCCAAACACCGGAAAATATTTTCCAGTGTTGTTGCCAAACAGGAAAATATTTTATTTTCCTGCACAATATTTTCCCTGCATAAAATTTTCCAGAATACAATATTTTCCCCCAAACAAACGGGGTCTAACTTACAAGAACACATGATTAAAAAAATCCATCAACTTTTATACATTTTTAAAAAATAAAAAATATTTTTTTTCTTTTATTCAACCATTCATCAGACTACTGAAATTTCACATAAAAAATAATCTGTCTACCAAGATATATGTATTTTTTGAATTTCTATGAAATTTTAGAAATAACTAGAAGGTTTTTTTTTTAATTTTAATTGTATAGAATTTTAAACTCATTTATTGGCTTTGAAGTGATATATAGAAAAAAAAAATTGTTTGGACAAAAAACAGAAGACCCAGATGGTGAGAAAGTGTAACCGTAAAGAATAAAAATAATTGGGTGTTTTTGATAATTGTTTTAATAGAAAATAAGAAATTGGTAAAAGCCAATAAAATACCAAATTTAAATGTAAAATTCCTCTAATAGAGAAAACTGGGCCGGAAATTTTGATAAAAATAAAATGCTGGGCCGGAAGGTCCAGTACCTTGTTTCATTAGGCCAAGGGCCTTTTTCTGAACTTTTCTCTATTAATAATCTCGATTGTCCAATAGAAACACCAACCAATCTTGACCCTTGCTTCCTTATATTTAAGCCGCCTTCACCTTCAAACCCTAGGGTTTCTCTCTGGTCTGCGAAGCCTAGACAGCTTAACTAGAGCTTTATTCCGCTCTCACTTGCTACTTCGATCTGCTCTCCCCCTTCTGGTACGTTCTTAATTTTCTTACTGTTGAGACGTATATCGAATTATGTGTTCTAGTTCATCCGCATGGTCTCCAATCCACTTACTAATTTATCGATTTTGTTTCTCTCTTCGTTTTATGCCAGTTCAAAGATGTATACCACCAAGCAGAAGATCCACAAGGATAAGGATGCTGAACCCACTGAGTTTGAGGAATCAGTTGGACAGGTTCTTAAATCTCTTGTTATCAAATATTAAAGATTAAATCAGAAATTTTGTTTAATCGGAATACTATTTTCTGCGTTTGTTTTTATTGTAGGCACTGTTTGATCTGGAAAATACCAACCAGGAGCTGAAAAGTGACATGAAGGATCTATACATTAACTCAGCAGTGTAAGCATAGTCTTATGTAATATTTGCATTTTGGTTTTTATTGGGTTTTCTTCTTACATGTCTGCTTCTTTCATCTGTTGTGCAGTCAAATTGATGTTGCCGGGAGCAGGAAGGCTGTTGTTATCCATGTTCCTTATAGATTGAGGAAAGCTTACAGAAAGATTCATGTCAGGCTTGTGAGAGAACTTGAGAAGAAGTTCAGTGGGAAGGTAATTATATACTCGTTCTGCTGGGTGTTCTTTCTGTTTATCATTGTTCTTTTCAGGACTCCTGCTTAAATTTTTACAAGACATTCCGAGTATAAAGTAATCTTGTTGTATGCACTTTGATTAAATTTGTTGGTAGTTGTGCTCCTATTGAAAAGCATCTTTCTCTAATTTTATGAATGAGAAGTACACTGCCTGTTGGCTTTGTCTGTTTGTTTGGTAGATTGGTAATGGTTTTTGCTGATTTAGTATATCACACGTTCATTATTTTTTGCAAATGCAGCTTATATTTAGTTAACAATTAAGAATTGCTTGAGGGTTGAATAGCATAATGCCAAAATACTTTTATGTTGAAGGCATACAGCTTTAGATATTTATCTTTCTCCTTGTTTTATCTGGCGTGCTTTCTAAATTGATAGTCTTGTGAGCTTATCTTGGATTTTTCATAGGGCTTTAATTATTTCTCTGCATTGTCTGTCTAATATCGAAAATGTTTTTATCTTGGTTTGTGGACAATGATTTCAGGGAGGCTTGAGTTTTGTAGAGGAACCTATTTAGAATTATTAATTTGGTAATGAGCATCATGTTTTCATGAGAATAAAAAGCTAAAGAGTTGTTAGCTGTTTCCACGACACCCCTTTATGATATTGAAGTTTGTGCTGCCAAGGTTCTTATACTTTTAGCCTTGTAAATTGGCAGGATGTGATACTGATTGCCACAAGGAGGATAATGAGGCCACCAAAGAAAGGATCAGCTGCTCAAAGGCCTCGAACCCGCACACTCACTGCTGTGCATGAGGCAATGCTGGAGGATATTGTTATGCCTGCTGAAATTGTTGGGAAGCGTACTAGATATCGAGTTGATGGTTCAAAGATAATGAAGGTAATTGTTTACATAAACATTTGACTTATTATGCACTAGAGCTAATGCATCATATGATCCATATCTCTACAGATTCAAGTATGTTTACATTACTGATGTTCATTTGCTAGTTAGCAGTTCTAAATTACTCAGTTGAAGAACTCATTTTCAGTAAATCAAATTAATAGTGGATTGCTTGTGCATCATTCATACGATCCATAGATGTTTCTGTAATTACAATTATTCATCCTATTTATACCTTTTGGTCCTCAGGTTTTCTTGGACCCAAAGGAGCGAAACAATACAGAATACAAATTGGAGAGTTTTGCTGCAGTCTACAGGAAGCTCTCAGGCAAAGATGTTGTGTTTGAGTTCCCCGTAACTGAGGCATAGAAAGAGAGCTAGTAAACTGTTTAAATGTTTTTATCAAAAATTTTGGATTTTGTGGGCTTATTTAAGTTTTGACATTGATTAGTTGGTTTAGCATTTATGGATGTCTGAAGTGGATTCATTATGTTCATTTTGATCAACGCCGAGTACTTTAACTTGTCATCTTTGTTTGCAAATTATTGCTTACTCCAAATTTATAAATTTTGAAGTTTGATCGATGATGAGCTTGGTCATGGAAAAACAGGTCTCTTAAATTTTTTAGACTACATGGTGATAACAGTAAAAAAGGATGGTCATTAGTCATCATTAATAGAGTTGTAATCGAGCCAAGATGAGCTTTAGCCTGCTCAGGTTTGACTCGCTAGAAAAATGACAAGCTCGAGCTCAATATTTTGTTTGTGAGCTGCTCGTTCATTTATTTGTTAACAATTTCTGTTTGCAAGTTTTATACAAAACTATATAGTTTTAAAACCTATAGAAATAAAGTTTCACACAATTATTATTATAAAAAAAAAAAAAAAGTTTCACACAATTATATAGTTTTGCATTTCCTTCTTTATAGAAATACTATCATTAAAAAAATATTCAAACTAAATTTGTTTCTAAACTTATTTATGAACATTATATTTAAGTTTGTTCAAGAATGTATAATTGAGTTTGTTAATGAGCTTTCAATCTGAGTTTTGTCCTGTTTTAGGATTGTATATGATTGAGCGTTGTGTGATTCGGCTCATTAGCAGTAAAATAATATTGCTAATGGTTATTTTATTACTCATATTTGGTTGTCTTTCCTGCTGAATAGGATTGCGTCTTTTGCCATGGCTTGATTGCATGACAGTTTGTCTTTCTTGCTCTTGTTAAGTTCATTCAGTTTATTTTGAAGGAATCTACATATTAGAATGAGATATTAGCTTCCTAAACTTGTTCAATTCTATTAGCTTTTAAACTTGTTTAAAGTTATACGCATGGCTTTTAAACTTGTTTAAAGTTATACGCATTTAAATTAGTTTTTCTGCATATTTTAAGGGCTAATGAGGCATCTTTAAAATTTAGGTGGTAAGTCAATCTGGAAAAATTATGAATACAAGTACCTTGCTTTTATATATATAAATTTGTCACATTTTACCAATTTCTTGGCATTGTGGGCGAACAGAATTCTAAATGTCTTACTTCTAAATATAGTATGCTAGCCTAAACCATTGTTTTGTGGTTAAAATAAACCGTTGGCCACTAATGTTTGTAGGGTTGTTTTAAAAGAGCTAATTTTGTCAGTACAATATCTCCCATCTTGAAATGCAAATTGTTTGTTTCATATCATGCTACATAATACGCAGACTTGTAAATTATTTATGTGATGTATCTTTTTGGTTACCATCTTGATATTGAAATTGTTACTATTCTAGCAAAAATGTTTTTTTTTTTTTTTTTTAGTTGCTAAAATGATTTTTGAACTCCAATTGTTGTACAAGGGTTTTGGTAATACAAATGAGCAAGATGGCAGGTATAATTAACGGAATATTTCTAGAAAAGAAATTAGACAATATGATGCACATGAAATTTAAAGAAGGGATGACTACCAAAATGGCCTCAAGGTTGGGGAAGTGTCAATTTGACTCTCACAATTTTAACCCAACATTTATGAAAATGTGTAATTATAGTCTTGTCTAATTACCTCGGAGAAGAAATGGATAGACTTGTAGGGTTAATTGACTCCATTTCATGAACATTGGGGTGAAATTGACATCATTTCATAAACGTCGGAGAAGAAATGGATAGACTTGTAGGGTTAATTGACTCCATTTCATGAACATTGGGGGTGAAATTGACATCATTTCATAAACGTCGGGGCTAAATTGATGCTATATATGTGGGGGTCAAATTGACACTTCCCCAATAATTTTGAGGTCATTTTGGTACCTTGTACCTTTAAAAGAAAACTAATTATCAAAAGAAAGATAAGAATAAGAAGAAAGAAATGTGAAACAAAATAAATTTACATATTTGAATTTTCAACTGTCACTGACTGCTGCTGCTTGCATAATATGTTATGCCAATCGAGAATATGTTATGGGCTTTTCTGATATAAAAGTAAAATTCTAGAATGGGTATAAATAATACTAGTCTAAATCAATATGCTTTTGAACGCCTGAAGCTCATGTATCGAAGCAAAATCTGCAATCCTGAAAAATATATATCTAGTTTAGTGATAAAGAAGGATGAAAATGATAGATATAGAATGGGAATGTACCTCTAAGACAATATTACAAGTCCAAGGTACATTGCCCCACAAAGAAACAAGAATGATATCAACCCCCTACAAGAGTTAGCACTTGCAAATTTAAATCTCGTTTTTAGCTCCTTAAAGATAACAACTTTAGAGACATATCAAGCATTCTAAAACATAGAGATGATAAAATACTCACCAAATAATGCCCCATCCCATGCCACTACAAGGGCAAGGACAAACTTCTGCAAATTTCTCAGCGTCGCTTGAATGAACTCGACGTGATATAAGATCATCATAGATATCTATATCATCACAAATATTAGCAGGACGCTATAATTTTCCACAATTTATAAGGATGGAAATATGTTTTAGCTGTTCTACATACCGTAAACAGAAAACAAGCTGTTCATTACACCTGCAGTAATAGACAAGGATGTGAACACAGAAGTTTCTTCTAGGCGAGATATCGGAAACCAGGTTGATTGGTTGGTAAAAAGAAAGAGTTGCATTTACCAATGAATAGAATAATATACCGAAGAGTACGAACTTCTGTTGTTTCTTGAAGGACCCAAATCACCCCAAGGAAAAGAATAAACCCTGATTGCTCATCATGTAAATATGACAATACACATTGAATATTTGCTTGTTCACATAATAGGTAGCCAGATCTATCCAGGTTATTTGACACGTACCGATACAAAGCCCTCGAAGTGTCCACTGTGTAAACAACAAAGAATTATTAAGTAGCAACAATAAGATACATATTGTTCTGCGTCCATTTTTATCTTACAGATGCAAATAAAAGGGAACACATCATTTACTTCATCTACTAGTAGGAGATGTTTTTGTTGCTTAAATCACTTACATTTTTAGCTACGAAAAGTACAACAAGTAGAGCAAAAACAAAACATCCAGCTGCAATTCTCGCTGTGAGAAGATTTGTGGATGCAAGAATCAAAAGCATCCCCCAAAAAGAGGAACCAAGATCTGAAGTGAAGTAAAAGATACCAATAATGACAACAGTCAGTAATTCAAGAACAAAGAGTTCATAGGTTCAAATGTTATACAGGGAACTGCACATCTTGGATAGAAGGTATAGATATAGTTAACCTATACTTCTATTAAAAAAAAGTATACAATGCAAAGGGAAGAGAAATTACATCCAGCTGGCAAGATTAACCAGTATACACCACCACGTGTTTGAGTTGTGCCACCTTCATCTGCATGAACCTGAATCCCTTCTACCTGGAATAAATATGCACAATAAACTGATTCTAGTGTACTGCTTAGTTAGATAATCAACTTATAACTTGGCATTGCCAATCTTTAATTTTGCTGACTGACGCAATGGAACTGTGTTTTCTGCAAGAGTGTTCTGACCTGAAGAACTTGCATATACAAGCATTTTGGATAATTTGACTCATCAAAGAAGTTCTAATAGAAGATGAGGCTTTAACAGCATGTGCCAAAATAGAGAAAGTGATAGTAAATTCTACCAAAAAGCAACAAAACTGTGTGTTTGCAATATACCATCAAACTTTGCTGACAATATTGAGCTGGTTATGTTTGGGAAACGAAATGGAACTTTTTTGCCCGTTCTCTTAAATAACATAAAAATGCACAATGACATTTTGCACTAGCTCAAGAACTTCACTTTTATTTTGATTCCTATGCATATTATTGCAGCACTGAAATCTACTTTTTTGCGATACACAGATGTGGTTTGTCCTGTCTCCTAATTAAGGTGGACTATGAATGTATTCTAGAGTACCTTCACATAAGGCTTGCTTCTGCTGATAACGCAAGGAAACTTAGGAATTAATTATAAAATATTACATTGGAATATGGGGTTTTCTCATAAAAGTCAACAGATTCAATTCGAAGTTCTTTCGTACTAAGTTTCAGTTTTTAACTATTTTATATTTAATTCATTGTATACTATGAAGGCTCTCCTTTATTATCCATTCCAATTCAGATAATTGATGATTATAATAACAAACGGAGTTCTTGAATTTGGTTCACTTTGTTTCCTTTTTTCTCTTTGTTGGGTTTTACATCAGCAAGTTGCACACAAAATAACATTATAGAAAAAGCTTCACAAGTTAAGCATCATATGATGTCATGTTCAATCCTTTATCATATTTGCTAGGTAACAATATTGAAACCATAAAGCTCCTTAAGCCAAGGAAGCCACTGCCAATTCTGCACTACTATGAAAAATCTCTGACTCCTCTCAGGGTCGTCTTATGAAGAGTTATATCCAGAAAACAAGAAAATGGCATACACCTTAATACAATTACATTATTGCAGAGGCAACTAACCTAATAGGATGCGAATAAATCAAAAGCGACTAACATTTCCTTTTGTCACAATCAAGCAAGCGCATGCATATGTTTTCTATATAATTGATGTTTTTGATTTGATCCTACCAGAACACATAATGATGCCTCTAATTCCCTTTAACCATGTGATGCATGAAAATACATGATATTTTAAGAGTACTTAGAGTAAGCCTATGTTGCACGGAAACTGAAACAGAAACTGAAATACATTATTTCTAAAAGATTATAGCTAGGAAACAGTAAGGAAACGGATACAAAAAGAGGAAACACTAAGGAAGAAGAGTTTCCGTGTAACATAGTAGTAAGCATAACTGTTATATGTATGCAATGCAGCACATCAACAAAACTAACTAAGATCTCATTATAGGAAGTGCAATTCCACAAAATAGCTTCTTACATGGCCACATGTCAATTTACAAACAATAGCATGGCTAGCCTCGTGAAGGAACACAGTCACAAGCTTGAATGGCGTCAGCAATACTGTTCTCCATAACTACAAAAAAAAAAAGGTCAATGCTTAATTCCACCAAGTACTAGTGATAGCATAATCTATTACCGAAGTGTGCAACTGAAGCAGCTAAAATTCCAGGACTGCTATTCTGGTCCCAAGATCCAAACTGAAGTTCAGAGTGATATAATACACATTAGTTTCCAGATATTGCAGAAAGAGAAAGTTTAAGCATTTCATATGATCTTCTACATAGCTGAGTTCACTAACACTTTACAAAAGCTTTCTCCACAATTTAGGAATATACAGTTGAATTCGCACATTTTCAAAAGTCAAATCAGTATTACTCTTGAATTTTCAAATATTTACTTTAGTTTCATTCGATTTAAACAAAATTTAGTCCTTAATTTATCTTTGAAATCCCAAAACATTTAGAAGGCAACGCCCATGGAACATAAAATAAGGTGAAACAGTTATATCCCTTAAGAATTTGAGGAGCTAAAGTATAAACAAGGATAAAGTTCACATGTCTGAAATCAACTGAAACAGAATTTTGAGGGATTTTGCTGGGCAGCAGCAAGTTTTTTGTATACCCGTTGGCTCAGATGAAGAACGAAGTAATAGAAAAGGAAAAAGTTCATAAATACATAACCGTAAAAAACAAAATAAGAAGAGAAAGAAGCTCTCAACATCTTAGATCTTGCAGCAAGTCAAGGCATAAATCTAATTATCTGAAGCAGTGTTTGTCAGGTGACAATTTAGTGAAGTAGCAAACGGAGTAAACGCATTAATCAATAGCAATTCGAATTCAACAAAGGAAGCCTTTAAAAGAGAGAGAAATGTGAATACCGCAAGAATAATAACAGCGCAAACGGAGACAGTGACGAGAAACACAACTTGTTCATGATTGCAACAACTCTTGAGCTCCCAATTTGGCCTCATTTCTATTTTCTCTGTTTTGAGTTATGTGAACTTACTTGATCTCTTCTTGGTGGTTGTTCACCCACTGCTTCGATTCTTGCTCATATATATTTATATTATATTTACACACAGATACACATACAGAGAGCGAGAGAGAATCTCTCTTCTTCTATTGGCTGAAGGATGGTCTCCCATAGGTATCATTAAAGTAAGGAAAAGTACGCTGGTATAAAATAAGCTTAATTTGTCCAATTCCCCTTAGAACTTTCAAAGCATAGCTCCGTAACAATGTAATCAATTCATCATTCGGTTGCAAAAAAAAAAAAAGTAAATTAAATGTAGAAAATGTATTCAGAGCGTGTTTTAGAATGTTATTACATAATTCAAAAATAGAGTAAAAATGAAGTTATTACTTACTCAACTATAAACTTTGTATTTTCTAATATTACAACTGCAATATTCCGACCTTAATTGTTTTACTTTTTTTTAAGATGTGTATAATACATTTCCCGCACTTAACTTTTTTTTTTTGCAATCGAGTGATCAATTGATTACATTTTATGCAAGTTCAGGAGCTTCGGGACACTTTGAACGTTCAGGGGTCAATTAAGCTTTTTGGACAAATTCAGGAGCAAATAATATATTAAGCTTATAAAACAATTCCGTGTTTTGGATGGAAAGTAATGATTTAATAATGTATATATATATAAAATTATTTTGATATCCTTTTAATTTGTATAAATAAAAAGGAAATTTATAAAATTGGGATCCATTTATATATTTAGAATAATTATTCAACCTACTACATATCTAGACTATATTATGGTAAGAGATAATTTTATCATTTTTAATTTTATCCGGTCTAATTTGACCATTTATTTGCACAAAAAGATCTAAATAGTTTGATGAATATAAACGTTTATCTAATTATTTATAAAAACATAATAATTAATTAGTGTAATAGGTAAAAATATAAGGTCTAATAAACTCTCAACTTAAACTTCTTTGTTAGAAAATTATGGTTCCTATTTAGAATATTTAAATATCAAATTCTAACTAGACATCAAATTTATTAAACTTAATATTGTTTTTTCTCCATTTAAAAAATATTTATAATTATGTATCAAATTCTGATTTTTGATTATCTTAGTTAAAAATTAAGGATCCTACTTATGTACCTAAATATTTTTTGGGGGCTTTTCATATACCTGGTTCAAAAAAACATATGTATACCAAAATAAATAAAATATTAAAATAATTTTTTTTTAATATTTTTTAATGATTTATTTGATTTCTCAGTTTGAATCTCGTCAAACACTTTGTAGATGGATTCTCGCTCAATTAAAGCTTTTTACATACGCTAGAACTCGAACTCAATAAAAAAAAAAAAAATCACAGAAATAGACAAATCAAAATTTTAAATAGAAGCTGAAGCCGGGAGGATGGCACCCACAGGAAATCCAAAACACACACAATATTATTAAGAAAGAGAAAATAATTACACAAAATGAACGAAACAACCCACAAAGGGGAAGAACAACTACAATTTTAAAAAAAAAACAATTAAGCAAAACGGTACTGGACTAGTCCGTTATTAATGAATTGAGAAATTTTAAACAATAAATAAAATGAAAGAAGGAATAACAATTAAAACATAAAACAAAAAAGAATGAGCATAAAACTTACAACTTAAAAATGAAAAAGGAATAATACATTACATTCTCTAGATATACATCAGAAAGAATACATGTTAATGCTATACACAAGATTAACAGAGCTATATGGTCATCTACCTTCATCAATAGAAGAAATAGACATGGAATTTCTAGAGTAATCTTCAACAAAACTATTTCCCCCAGAAGCGTTGGTGATCCCAGTGCTTGTGCTGGTAGCATTAGTCTTATCATTAGAGAAAGCAGAAGTGCTCGTCGTCGTGAACTGTCCTCTACGGCCTTGAATTCCAGGTTTACCTGGTCGAGCTAAAGTAAATGAATCACTTGAAAGCATCAGATAAACTGAGTTCATATCAGGTCTTTCTGCAATTAATTGCTGACAGCATAACAATCCCAGTTGAATACACATTGCTGCCTCATCTCGATTGTACTTAGATAGGTTTTGATCAACTATATCTAATGTCTTCCCTCCTTCATACAGCTTCCATGTCTGATTAACAATCACCAAACAAAAGATATCTGAAAATCAATACTCAGATGCATTGCAGCAACAGCCTAAGTTCCATATGATATCATGAATTTCAGTTGATTAACTATTTTAATCACAGAATCTAAGATCCTCATCTTGACACACAGCTAGCCACATTGCTCATATCAGCCCTCTTACTTTTGCAGCTTATGTGATACATTGTCTAAGAATATATTTTTGATTTTTAGTTTTCATGTCTTTTGGCATTGAATAGTATTCAGATATTAGTTGAAAAAAAAGTAGAATGTAGATGATTTTAAGAATTATCAGCTGTAATTGTCAAGTTATTTGGGTAGAAAATGAATGTAGGATTTACTGTCTTAGTTATGTTCAAACAGGGCCATAATCGAACCGAGCCAAGCCAAGCTTTGCTCTACTCATGCTCGGTTGGACAAAAAATTGATGAGCTCGAGCTCAGTTCATTAAGAAAATTATCTGATCATGAGCTGCTTGCGAGCAACTCGTTTATTTTATTACGAGCTTTACTCGCGAGAAACTTATTAATTTTGTTTATGAACTTTGCTTGTAAACAACTCATTGATTATGTTCATAAGCAACCTCAACAGAAAGCTACGTACTTTTGACATTAACATTTGAAATCTACAAAGCTACAATTTCACACAAAACTAAGTAGTTTTACATTTCACTCTTTATAGAAATACTATTATTAAAAAAACCGAACCAAGTCTGCTCTCAAGCTTTCTAGCTAAGTTTCGTTTTGCTCAAACTCGTCTCATTTACGAATCAAACCTCAAAATTGTGCTCAAGTTCAGTTTGTTTATAAGTCGAATTAAACACGGTCGAGTTTTATCGAGCCGCTAACGAGCGCTCATCTCATTTACAGCCCTATGTAAAATCAGTGATGTTTTTCACAAAACATCAACTTCTTTTCCTTCTCCATAAGAGTTTGAGTTCTGAATTGTCAAGCAACCACTTAGAACTAAAAACTTAAACTAATAGTTAATAGTTAAGTCAAAAATAGTTTTTATATTAATCTTCCCATATGAATTATTACTGTAAATTTGAATCAAAGAAGGCAGAAGTGTTAGATCAATATTGGATGGTCTGCTTTTGGTGAAACTAATATGGGATGCAAAAGTCAGTCAATGGTAGCAGTGACTGCAATGCATATAAAAAAGGAAAGGTCTAGATAGGTCACTGAGGTCAATTTTATTACCTTAAAGGTAGGACTTCAAAAGAGTTAATAAAATAAACTTGGAAGCCAATTTTTCAAACAACATACTAATGAATTTTGTGCGTTTTTAAATTCAGATTGGTCTCCAAAACACGAGTAACAGATGCATCAGAAATAAAATTGACTTACATAGCACAAGATGTCTGCCTTTTCACCACCAAGTTGGCGGTCATAATTTTTTCTCCCACTTACAATCTCCAGTACCAAAACTCCGTAGCTAAAAACATCGGTCTTCACCGACAAATATCCGCGCATAGCATATTCAGGGGCCATATAACCGCTACATTCACGATTTAACAAAGCCATGTCATTGATTTCTACATTTCTATCTGTATAAATATGTATAAGCCAAGCATGAATAAGTTTACTCACTGTGTACCAGAAATCCTAAATGTATCCATATGAGTGTCATCGCCAGGAAAGAGCCTTGCCAGGCCAAAATCTGATATCTTGGGATTTAAATGTTCATCTAACAAAACATTACTGGCTTTGATGTCTCTATGAATGATCCTTTCAGGGGCTTCTTCATGGAGGTAGAGAAGACCTTTTGCGACTCCTGTAATTATTCTAAACCGAGTTGTCCAATCAAGGGAAGCTGATTTCATTTTATCTGAGAATTTCAACACTTGGACTGTTAGCGTTAGTCTTAATAACCTTAGGAAGACTCATTAATCTTATTTTTTTACTTTTTTTTTTTTACCAAAGAGAAAGTAATCAAGGCTTTTGTTTGGCAGATATTCATAAACAAGCATCTTCTCAGGTCCTTCAACACAACATCCTAACAGAGTAACCAAGTTCTTGTGCTGGATTCTCAGTAATAGTTTCACCTCATTGGTGAATTCTCTCACTCCCTGTCTTGAACTTAATGAAAGCTTTTTTACAGCAACTTTTTGACTACTTGGTAACAATCCCTGCCAGAAAACAGCTCAATTATTCACATCATTGCCAAACCCATCAGATCAAACCTAAATGCAATCATCTTCAAAAATGAAAACAACAATAACAAGAATGATATAAAGATTAAAGGGATAAGGGTCAATTTCACCCCCATTTGACCGTATTTCATTATCATATGAAGGACGGATTGCTCGCCGGAGAAGGCGGAAATTTCATCGAAACTGTGTTAAAAAAATATCAATTTAGCACTAATATATTAAGAGAGACCATCACAAACACCTTGTATCGAAACATTCCCACCAATAGGTTTATCAATAGGCTGAAATGGTTGTATGAAATGCACAAATTGGTCTGTAAAAGTTGTCATACCGATTTGGGTGGCTTTTTACTAGTCTAGTCAAATAAAAATGGTCCCACCAACGACATTTTCTCAGCATCCTCCCTTTAAGAAAATCATTGTTTCGAGCTAGGGCATATGAATCATTGTTTTGTAAGAAAATCCCTAGAACCGTATAAATAAAAAATGAAGCTATATAGCCAAGTTACAACATTCCTAAACTCAGTAAATGTACTGTTATCTTCGTCCTCAATAAGCTCCGCTAATATACAGTTCTCCTGTTATCCCTATTTAAAAAGATTGCAGTAAGAGGATTTAGCACCTTGTAAACGGGACCGAATCCTCCGTGACCAAGCCGGTTCAATTCGGAGAAGAAATTAGTAGCAATTTGAAGCGTTCGGAGATCAAAGAAGAGATCAAAAGCTTCCAAGTCGTCCTGAGTGGCACCTGTCTTAGCAGCTCGGTTGGATCTGAGCTTCTCTAGGCAAGCACATAAATGGGAGAAAAATCCCATGAAGGCATCCGATAAACCTCAGCCTTGGAACGGTGTAATTGGTGATAACGGCTCCAGTTGCAGGTTTATTAGGCAATTAGAAGAATTGAGTACAAGGAGAAGCAGAGAGTTGAGAGAAGAATGAGAAGGTTGGGTCTCTGAATGAGTCTTCTTCATCAGTTCAGGTTCTGTGTACTATGTACGTACGTTGGTTTAATTAAGTCAATGTTTAACCTTTTAGTTTTAAATCCGCGTTTTTATACTTTTCTTTCGTCAATCAAATTAAACAATTACTACTTAACCTTGCGTTGCCGGCTTACCTTTTGACGAGTGTTATTTAGTTTGACTGTTATTATCCCTACAATGGGGCTAATTTTGACTGCACGTTGGCTGACATTTCGTTTCTTTACGGATTCTATTTTTGATCAATAGCTGTCTTTTGAACTTTTCTTCTTTTTAGTAGTTGCAGGTATTATATATATATAAAAAAACCACCTTAACTTTCTTGTTTTAAGTTTTAATGGTCAAGCTTGTATTGAATATTTCATTATCGATTTTATTATGGATCTAACTCTTATTTAATTTTTTCATCAAGTTTGGATGATATATGTTATTAGGATGATTTAACATATTGACACGGACAAATAAAAATAAAAGTTTCTTAATTAGAAAAAATAGAAAATAAAAAGTAAAAAGAAATTATAGGAATCAATTGTCAATAAATTCTTTCAAGCTTGACCTTCTTTTTCTAATTCCGCGATTTTTAGTATTAGAATCGTCAAATAGATCTTCTCCTCCAATAGTAGAATCCATTTCAAGTATATCCTTCCAAAATCGATTTCCAGCTTGAAAGAACCTACTACCTCCGTCTCATAATATAAGTCATTCTAGAAATTTTTACACAAATTAAGAAATACAATTAATATTAAGTCAAATTAATAAATTTGCATTGGTTAACTTAAAAAAAAATTCTCTCTCATGTAACTATTGGACAATAAACATTGGAATGTTAAAAAAACACATAAATCAAGACAAAAAAATTTAATGTTTGGACCAAAAAAACTAAATTAAAAGTTTTTGGAAAATCAAAACGACCTATATTTTGGAAAAAAAAAATCAGTTTCTAAAACGACTTATATAATAGGATGGAAGAAGTACTAAAAATCGAATTTTATAATTTCTTTTTAGTTTTTACTCTCTTCTAATCAATAAACTTATTTTTCAATTTGTCCACATGGAAGTGAAAATATCCACATCAGCTGATCGAATTCCTTAACAACGCATCTCGTAATAACTCGACAGAAAAATTATATTAAGAGTCAAATCCATAACGAAATCAATTTTCAAAAACCTCAATGACAAAAAATAATTAACCATGGACTTCTCTTTAAGTCCTTGTTTGGGAGGAGGTTAATGAGAGTAAATGGGAGTAACTGAAGGTTAAGTATTAAGTTAACCTTGTTTGAGAGTTATTTTTTTTAGAGTAAATGGAGGTTAATGGGGTTAAATGTTTACTTCCTCTAACCTCCAAACTCTAACCTCTAAGCCTTTGTTTGGGAGTTTGGAGGTTAACGGAGGTGAGAGTTAAAGGAGGTAATGGAAAGGGAAGGGAAGTGATGGAATGGAAAGTTAAAAATTAACCTTATTTGGGAGTTTATAGGATGTAAATGAGGTTAAATGTTTAACCTTGTTTGTGAGTTTAAATATGGAGGGGAATGAAAGTTAAATTTACTCTGCAGAGACGAGAAATTTTAAAAAAGTTTATGTTACTCCCATTAACCTCCAATTTGGAGGTTAGAGTTTGGAGGTTAGAGAAAGTAAACATTTAACCTCATTAACCTCCATTTACTCTCAAAAAATAACTCCCAAACAAGGTTAACTTAATGCTTAACCTTCCATTACTTTCATTTACTCCCATTAACCTCCTTCCAAACAAGGGCTAAATTTGGAGTTAATGGGAGTAACGTAAATTTTTTTTAAATTTTTTTGTCTCTGCAGAGTAAATTTAACCTTCTTTCCCCTCCATATTTAAACTCTCAAACCAGGTTAAACATTTATATCCTATAAACTCCAAAACAAGGTTAATTTTTAACTTTCCTTTCCATCACTTCCATTCCCTTTCCATTACCTCATTTAACTCTCACCTACATTAACCTCCAAACTCCCAAACAAAGACTAAAACACACCGAGTTCAAGAGGCTTATTTTTTACTTATAAAAATGGAATTAAAATATAAGATAATGTGGAATCCAAAAGAAAAATTCTGAACCATCTGCCAACTACTCTGCTTGAATTGATGTCCAACCATTGACCAAAGTTAAGCGGGTGGTTCGAAAAAGTGAAGGGAGTCAGATTCGACACTCAACAACACGTCGAGAAGAAGAGCAGTGCGCTGGCACTGTGTGAGTGGGCGTGTACACTACGGACGCAGAAGTAAACGTGTCACTTCGAACAGTTTAAATTACAGTTTGAAATGGTTTAACGGTCACTTTGAACCGTAACTTTTCGGTGACGTTTGAAATTATAAAAAAAACTGTAAAAATCGTAATTTAAACTGTCAAAAATATAATTTCAAACTTACATTTAAAAGAATAAACATTTTTGACCGAATTAGATATTTACTACTAACTAATTTGACAAGAAAATGTTTAATTAATGAATTTAAAAATAAATAGGTAAAGATTGAAGGTAAATTAAAAGTTTAAAAAAGATAGAGGGACTTTTTTGAAATTTTCCATTAAATATTTTTGAAAAGCAGAGATAGAGAATTCAAAGTTTTTAAAATATAAATATAAAATTCAAACCTTCCGGTTTCTAATTTTTATTATTAAAAAAAAATTAAAATTAGAAACCCGAAGATAAACTTCCGGTTTCTTTACAATTTGAAACCGGAAGTTTGTCATCCGATTTCGAGCCCGGTTAAACAAACCCTACAGTGGGTAAAATGTCTAACCGGGCTCCCAATAGAGATAAATTTTCATTTTGAACCCCATTTTGGGGCAAAATCCAAGTATTTTCAAGACTTGGAAACTAGAGTGATGCTCACTTGGAAAAGACATTGTGTGGAAAATTTGCTTTGTTCCTGCTGCAGGTGTGATTTTCACCAGGGGCGACGACATTTTTATCCGCTGGAAGCAAGCCCCCTCCAGTTCAACAGATGTTAGATGGCTCCCATCTCCAACAGGCTTCCCTAAGTGCAACTCTGATGAATGTTATTCCCCGATTTTCAATCTATTGACTTTGGTATTTTAATTCGCAGTGCTAGTAGAAATTTAGTTGCTGCTCACAATGGGGTTCTATCTTATCCTCTTGATCCTCTGTTGGCGGAAGGTTTGAGTACGATGGAAGCTTTTAGTTGGCTGAAAGAGCAGGGGCCTCAACAATGTAATCGCAAGTCATGGTGTCTGCGATTCACAGTCCTCAAGTCTTAAATTCCATGTCAAAGATTATAAATTCCTTCTTAAGAAATTGGTTAATTAGTTAATTGTTTTGTTTGTTTTTGTTAAACTGTTTGCTCACATTTTTGCTAGGACTTATATATAGAGTTTGAGGGTTCTGTACCTCCTTTTTCTTGTTTATGCTCTAAAAGCTAATAGATTTTTCTGTGAGAAAAAGTTTAGGTAAGGGTAGGCATGTCCATTCCCAAAGTCATGTCAAACCACAAATCTCAGTGAGAATTTAAAGTAGAATTTACAGATCACCTACCAATAAGTGCTAAATTTGAACTAATCTTAAAACAGTTTATTGGATTTGTAAGAGCAACTCCAACCGTCTCTTAAGTTGGCTCTTAAGTTAAAATTTGAAGAGGGTGAATGAAAATTCATCTCCAACAGCCTCTTAGAGTCTCCTCATCCTCTCTATTAATAGAGAGCATCTCCTCACCTCTTAGTGCCTCCTAACTTCATTTTTTATTAATAATTTATTATTGATGTGTCTCTCTCCTCACACTATTGGTAATGTAACAATAAATAATAATTTTAATAATAAAATAATAAATAAAGAGTGAATATAATGAGCATTGTTGGAGATGATATATCTTAGCTACTCTTAAATCACTAAGAGTCAATTATTTATATTATTTTTAGAGAGCTCACTAAGAATCTCTTGGAGATGCTCTAAAAGCTAATTTTGAAGCTTATTGTTTCGTCTCTTTTAAATAACATTTTTATCCCTAATTACTACACTATAACTTCAAATAAATGTTTTATCATGTCCTTATTTGTCATTTTACATAAACATTTATTAATAATCAACTAAATTTTACCAAGCAAGTTCACACAATCGGCTAGCCAAAACAGCTAATAAAAAAATAATCAGCTCAGCTATTTACTGAACCCAGTTGCGTTCACATGGACCCTGATGACCACGTAAATTTGGTCATTCACCGTTAGATCTAGGCGGATTAAAATCCTAAAGTGTAGATTCAAAACATCCTAAGGCTTATATTTAATCCGTCTAGATCTAACGGTGAATAACCAAATTTACGTGATCATCAGGGTCTATGTGAATGCAACTGGAACCAAACAATATAAAAGTTTTTTTGTTTAAAAAAAATTACAATAATTTGCAGACTATTTTTTATAAAACAATAGTTTCCTTTCTTTTGCAATAGTTTGTGGAACTCTTATCTTTATAAATACAATTAAAGACAGAAAAATGATAACAATTGAAGACAATAGCATTTAAAATATGAAAAGAAAAATTAAAATCAAACAGATAGAAAATATTCAAACGGTAATAAATTATAAAAATCTATAAATAACTCCATTTGAACACAAAGAAATAATCAACCTCAATTTAAAAAGGTAAATTATAAAACTGTTCCAATTGAGAGATATATTTACATATCTAGACTCATTATATTACTTTTTACTAAATTAAACACTTTTAATGTTATCTTTCCTGAATACCCTTAATATATATTATATATATTATGACTTAACCAATTCTTGCGGAACATTACTCAAGAATTTTTATTCTTTGCAATTCAACTTCAATTTCATATATAAATCTAAGACCAAAGCTTTTTATGTAAGTATTTTGTCGATTTTACATACATAAATTCATTTATATAAGTTAGTTCTATGTATTTTAAGATAATGCTAACATTGAGATATAAATTTGGAGGGTTTATCCAACTCGTAGTGTTCGCAATTTATGATTTTGCTTCGCATAATCGTAATATGTGAAGCAATTGGCTTTGCAGAATCATAAATTATGGTCGACAGTTAGTTATAAGGTTTATGAGAATAGGGTTTGTAGTTCATGATCTGCGGAGTACTGCAAAGCACATTTATTTCGCAGTTTTCTCCCCTGGTCTGTAGTTGTCTAAACTATGAAGTAAAATTTTCTAGACTATTTTTATATAATATTGTTTTGATAATGTGTTTGTTTCTCAACGGTAGCAGTATCAATCGACCGTGTTTTGTGTGTGATTACGTGGAACCGCCAATGGAAAACAGAGGGATAAACCATATACGTGGATGGTGAATCGAAGTTGCTTCGGTTTTCAAAAAATCAACTTCGATATTTTACAAGAAAGAGTCTGCACTTCTATACGTGTTGATTCAACATCATTTGACCTACGTATGGCCATGTAAACAACATACGGTCCAAACAATTTTCTTTGAATAATAGTTCCTACTGTTGATTCCAGTGATGTTGATTGTTGCATAAAGTATTGCCAAATGAATCCAAGTGGTGTGATCCCACTATATGTTACTTTTGAACCCCGAACATTAGATGCACAACTACTATTTCGAGTTATGAAGAATGAGAATGTTTTTCAATCAAGTTGTAATCCCACATTGAAGCTGACACATCGACCAGGTTTTCCATACCTCGAGTATCCAAACCTGTATAAAAGTTTAGTTCAATTCAAATATGTTGATACAAATCTAAAATCATTTCACACACACATATATAAATCATACCTGGAATGCTTGTGCTAACCCAATTAGTTGATATGGCATGGTGCTATCAATCCTTATCAATCCTCCCTTGAGTGAATTTCTCAAACTTTCCTTTGCTAGATGAACTAGTTATAGCCATTTGTGTGGTCCTATAAGTCTTTTCCCAATAAATTACTCCCAATGCAAAATCATTAAAAAGCTTAGGAAAGTAGGTGAGGTCGATGATATTATTATCCACTGAATGAGATAGGTCGATAGTGAAAAATATCTTATGTATAACATACAATATTTCCATTAATACTGCATCACCGTATTCTTCATCGTGCCAATTTGTGTTGTCGAAAGCTTCATATACATTTGTTTGTGTGTTAAGCTCTGACTACCTCTAAAGTACATGTCTCTTAATTTGTTATTCTTCTTTAATAGATTCATTTTTTGTAAAATTGTGTTCGTGTCACCAAATCTCAACCCGGTGATCAGTCCATACTCTCAATCTCCAAATTTGAGTTCAACTCTGTTGATGTTGAACTATGTCTCTCTATATTTTGAGTTTGGTGGAGTAATCTCTCTAGTTATTATATCATGTCATATGAGAGTAGATAACGTGCACACTTCCATATCCACCAAATGCTCGAAATAAATGGTCTTAAACAATTCCATTTTGGTCTTTTGGCAATTTGCTCTTCACTTTCTTCATTACCTCGATGTTAGCCCTCACTGTGGTTAATGCCTTCGTATTCAAGCTGAACGGATACTTGAATTTTATGCCTTTAAGTCTGTCATCAAAAGATACTCCTCTCTCTCGCTTCTTTGAATCCTTCTTAGAAGCGTCAACCTTCACAAAAATGGAAATAAGTGTAAGGGAAACAAGAAAACAATACTACTTCACTGTCATAAACTACTTCACACTGCGAAACAAAAGCAATTAAATTATACTCCATAGTTGATGCAACTGTGAAACAGATAACAAAATGTGACTCCATAGTTTGTGAAACTATGAAGTCACTCATCCACTCAAAGTTATTTTGCAGCCATTAAAATCTTTCGCAGTGAAAGCAACTGCGGAGGAAATTCAAATAAATGATATGAATTTCCTTCGCAGTTGCTTTCGCTGAGGATGATTTTCATGACTGTGAAATTGACTTCCTGGTGAAATAAGAGATTTTTAACATTTAATCACGCAAAATGCATCATAAATAACATTCCAATAAGTTTCTAATATGTTTATAACATAAAATATAACCCTAATGACCTTTAAATCCCTAGAAAAACTACTAAACAATAAAGCCTCAACCAGTAAACCATAGATCATAACAAAATTCTCAGCTAGTAAACTATAAACATGCAAGGAAATTATCACTTATCTTCTTTTCGACCTTTGCCATTGAATTGCAGCAAGAAATTGCACCATAACCAAAGCAGAAAATTGTGCAAAAATCGCACAAACAAGTCCGCAATTTGTCTTTGCACAAGTAAGGTTCCACAATAATTGGTTAAATCATAATATATATATTAAGGATATTTCGGGAAAGATAACATTGAAAGTGTCTAGTTTGGTAAGAGGTAGTGTAATGAGTTTAAATATATAAATTGAGCCTCTAAAGTAATGCGTTAATAACGTCTTTTTAACAGAATTACATATTCACAACTTACTAATTTGGTCATTAAGTGCTTAATGAGATAAAAAATAAAAGATCAGGGGCTTAACGTATCCAAATAAAAAATTAAGGGCTTAATGAACCAAAAAATGAAAAATGTCATTCTTGAAAGAAAAGTCCTAGGGATACGGTATTTTTGGCACAATTATGATGGGAACAGTTCTTGATTAGGGGTCTAACGCTACCATGAAATAACAAAATTAAGCAATAAAGTTCTAGAAAAATATATACTATCAAACATGTAAAGTAGTAATCAAAGAAATTTCATATTCAAATTGCATCCGAGTGTACGACAATTATTTCCTAACATAGTCAATTATGAGCCAACACACAAATGTGAAATACACAAACAGCTGCAAAATCTTAAAAGTACTTGTAAAATCCACAAGCACTCATATTGTTTGTAACTGCACAATGAGATACCTTGAACTACAAATTATACACGTCAGAGGAAAAAAAAACAAAAGCTCTAAAACATCAGAGCACAAACAACTACCATATACAAATAACAAATTCAGAAACTCTTAAGACAATATGCCACAAAACAATCAACTCTATGCTTTCTATTTCATCTAGCTTTCTCAACACCAAGTTCAGAAAATATGGTGCGAAACAAAGCAATGGTACACAAATTACATATAACAGCTAATAAAAATAAAAAACGATCCGTTGAAATACTAAACCCAGGTCCAACAGATTCTTGTCAATAAGGAAAAAAAAGGCTAAACCCAAGTCCAATGAAAAGCAAAATGGAACTCGTAATACATGCAACAGAAAAAAATCATTTAATATATAAAACAAACTAAAAAAATACATACAAGAACCCAAGATTTCGTCAATGGAGAAGTCGATCAAATGCGCAAACAGAAGGCAGACCGTTTAGTATAAGAAACCATTCAATTCCACAAAAAAGATCAGCCCCTAGAGAACAATAGAACTGCCACAATTAAGAAAAGAGGAAAAACCGAAAAGAAACAAACTAGAAACATATCAGTAACATAAAAGAAGCAAACAAGAAAAAATATATACGAAATCAACACTTGAGAGGCAAGAAAATGAAATAATACAGACCTTGAAATTAAAATCGCAGAAGAAACAATGACATATGTAGATTCGTCTGGATCTAGTGATACCATGAAGACGAAGGAATGGACACGTCGCACACCAGAACATGAGAGCATGGGGAACATACTAAACATGGAAATCTCTCTTTTGTTGGCGTGAAAACGCGATCGCCGCCATGGAAGCTAGGAACAGGTCGAAGGAGGAAAAGAAAGAGAAAAGGAAACAAGAGAAAGAGAGGCTCCGTGAAGAATGAGAAAGCGAAGGAGTAATACCACATCTCTCTTTCCCTAGTAAATATGACGATGTTTTCATGTTTGGCTAAGAGAAGAGCAAATGACGATATTGCTCTTGGAGGAACGAAAACATTTTTGTGAGTTACTAAAGGAAAAGCAAATGACGTTGCTGCCCTCCAATTGTGAGTGAAATAAGAAAATTTGGAGGTCAAATGTGCAAAAAGTGGAATGCAATTCAATTATAAATTGAATAGTAAAAGCTTCTGCAACTGTTATATATGGAATGATTTTATATTATAAATAATATGAGCAAATCAGCTCTTTATAAGTTTATTTAATAGTAATTATCAAATAATTATCGATTACTTGGTTATGGTTTTTCATCCATTTCCCTTATCTTACTAATTTGACATCAACCATCCTTATAAAATTTTATTTTAGTTTCTATTTTATTTGTTATTTTTTATTTAATTCATATATTTATTTATTTTTATTTTTTAATTATTGGATTAATTTCACTTTTGATTCTTATATTTATATATTTTCTTATTTTTTCCTCAAAAAATATTTTTGATTAAATTTTATTTTTTGATTTTTTATCCTTATATTTATTTATTTATATTTTTATTTCTAAACTAATTTCACTTTTAATCCTTATATTTATTTGATTTTACTTTTTTACTTAATTTACATTCTTAAGTTTACATGTGATTAATTTATTAATATAGATACATGTATATATAAAAATTATTGTTAAAAATACAACTCTGGTTTATTATTTCATTCGAACCAAACACATCAGACGTATATCATTTCCTATATGGAACTGAAACTAACTGACAAAAAAATTTAATATTATTTCATTCATTTTTTCTTGTTTCTCTTTTATGATTTCATTTCGTTACTTCTACACGAGCCAAACATGACTAAACAAATTCTAAAATTACGAATTTCGCATAATCGAATAGGAATACTTTTGCCATCTCTACCCATAGTCGCATCCAACTCGGAAAAGCATGCCCCAACCCAACAGCGGCCAAAAGTCCATTTCATAGCACTGGACTGTATTCCCATATTTACCCTTCGAACCAGAATGGCCTCTTTGTTGAATTGTTTCTATCGTCTCTCCCGTTCCGTACACACGCTAGCCAGCAGCCAATGACGACGACCTTCCTTTGAACTCCGGGCGCTTCACGGAGTCGTCGATTTGAGCCTGGAATTATTATTTCTGTTTGTTAGACAAGAAAATTGATAGAAACGGAGAGAGAAGACTGCATAATCACAACGAAAAGAGGCAATGAGGCCATCTTCAACCCCTGTTAGAATCAACATCGCAGCGAGTGCCAGAAAAGTTGATGTTGATAATCGGATTTCTCTTCGATACTACTATCGGATCGCGGATAATATTCTCAAACAGGTCCCCCTCTTATCTATCTATCGCATGATATGTTTATAGGAATTCATGGAATTTATCTTAATTTGGACCTTTTTATCAGGGAAAAATTGGTTACAATTAGTACTCTTGAACTTTTCATTGCGCTTGATCAATTGTCCCATTTGTATATTGCCTTTTTGGAAATTAGTTATATAGGTTTTGGCAGCTCGAAATCTAATGTGGAGATGAGCCGTGGTATTGTAGTAATTTAATTGGTTGTTCTTGTTCTGGATAATCGCGATAGATTCTTGTATTGTATTTATGGTTTCCTAATGCTAGTTATGACTTTTAGTGAAATAAGGGGACATGAGAGTTAGTGGTACACAGTTTCTTGAAAATTTTAAAACTTGTATAAAATTCTTGAGTTAACTACTGATAAGCTATGGATTTCTGTACTAGTCCAATATATGTTACCACTAACCATTTTTGAAATCTGCAAATGATGGATATAACACCTTCATATCTGCAGAAAAAACTTAATTTGAGAGCATTATGTTTATTTTCATTTGATTAATAATGAAGAGGCTAAGGCACAACCTGTACTACGGCATTGCTTCATAATAAGACAAGGAATGACAGAAAAACTAATGCTAGTATGATCAATGATTGAAATACAGTAAAAAAAAAAGGGCGGCCCGGTCGCATTACGCGTCCCCGCTGAGCGAGGGTCCGGGGAGGGGTCCCACCACAAGGGTGTATTGGGGGCAAGCCTTCCCTTGCCAATTTAATTGGCAAGAGGCCGCTCCTAAGACTCGAACCCTTGCCAAATACAGTACATTAAAAAAAAAAGAAATATATTACATTCAAATTATCAATTGTATAAAATTATTATGAGTTAACACTGATCAAAGCAGTGAATTAGACTAGGCCAATATTAGCTATACTGATTAACCACTTCTTCATTTTGAAATGAGGATGCTGTGAAAACTAAAAATTTAGGGCATTATGCTTTATGCTATTTGGTGAATTATGAAGAGCTTAAGACACCAAAACCTGTAGTTTTTGCTTCAGAAGGCACTGCATTCAGTTCTTCTGTAATAAGAGCTTAAGTAAATAAGCATGCAAGTTTGCCCAATGACTGAAAATCAATTTGTTAGTGGGACAAAAAAAGGGCTGGAATCTTTCAATTATAATTCATTTTAAAACAGTATCCGGTTTCATAATCTTTCTACTAGTGTTAGCTGCTCCACTTGGCTTTACAGTTCTATGAAATCTGTAGTATAGGTAATCAGTTGAACTTTATCAGCTATGAGTTGTGTAGTTATTTTTGATATGCGAAAAGCTATAATTGGAGACAATCACAACCTTAGGATGGATTTATTGTTATTATGAATCTACAATTATAATTTTTGTATTCTCATATAAGTATGTATTAAGCTGAATTGACTGTGGTTTCATCCTTCCATTTTGGACTTTGAAATGGGTTGATTAATTTAGTTGGTGGGGAACTGAATTTACCTGAAAGTAGGAGCTTCACTTTATTTTATTTCATTTATTTAAATCATTGACAATATGAGTCATCTTCGCAGGTTGGTTTTGTGTATAATGTAGGAATTTGACTTAGATAGCTTATAAGAGTGCTAATTTAGTTATTGGTGTTGATTAGTGGCTGGTAGAGAATGTTTTTATTTGCTAGTAAAGAATTCTAATCTCATAAACTAAGATCTTTGTCAATTCTAATCTCTCTGGTGCTGAGTAATCATACATATGAAGATTCAGATCTGACGTGCAGTGGAAGTGATTTAACATGTGTGTCTTCATAAATGTCAATATTTTATTAGCCATAGTTATTAAAGGCGTGTCTTTGGCGCATGGTGCACCAGGCGCTGGCCTTAGCGCCTTGACATCCACAATGGCGGGCGCAGCCGCCCTGGCGTGGGCCAGGGGTGCCATTGTGCGCCAAGGTGACATAGGTGCAGTTTTTAGGGTTTTTTTACGATTGTAATATATGATACACAACAACAACAACAACAACAACAACAAAGCCTTAGTCCCAAAATGATTCGGGGTCGGCTAACATGAACCATCATATAAAACCGTGAAATCAAGTCGGATCAGCGACACAAATTCTCCCCCTCCACTCTGTCCTATCCACTACCATATTTTCCTCAATCCCCAATAAACTCATATCACTCTCGATCACCCTCCTCCAAGTTTGCTTAGGTCTTCCCCTACCCCTCACCACTACATCCCTTTGCCACTCTTCAGTCCTCCTAACCGGCGCATCAAGCGCTCTTCGTTTTACATAGCCAAACCACCTTAGTTGGTTTTCCCTCATTTTATTCTCAATAGATGTAACCCCTACTTTTGTCCTAATTATTTCATTACTCACCTGATCCTTTCTCGTATGACCACACATCCATCCAGTGTTCTAAAAGTCGTAAGGCGTTAGTCGGGCGGACAAGACCTCAAAAAATTAATCGGAGATTAATCAGGAATTAATCGGGGATTAATCGGATATGTACTTTTCTATTTTTTATATTTATAATTAAATAAATATAAAATATAAACACATTTAAATATAAATGATCACATCTAAAAATAATATTAATAAATATTATATAAATATTATAAATATTTTCTTTAAATAAATAATAAAATATCCATAAATATTATAAATATATTGAAATTAGTTTTATTTGTAAATTTAGTGTTGTGTAAATTAGTTTTATTTTTTTTAGTTGTGTTGTGATCATTAATTATTTGTTATGGGTAGTTTAGTTTGGGTTTTTTTTTTTAATTTGGGTTTAAAAAATCGATTAGTTGTGATGGGTAGTTTAGTTTGGATTTTTTTTTAATTTCCAATATATGTTGAATTTAGTTTTATTTGTAAATTAGTTGTTGTTGTGATCATTAATTATTTGTATTATTTATTTTGTAGCAAATTTTTTATAATTTTATGATTTGATCCGATTTTTAGCTGCCTAACCCGACTTGACCCAATTTTTAGCCGCCTAACCCGACTTACCCGCTTAACCCGACTTGCCCCGATTTATCCCGACTTGAACCGCCTAGGCGGAAATACATCGGACCCCCGATTTAACCCGCCCAGTTATAAAAAATCGGTCAGTGTTCTGAATTTCGCCGACTAGTCGGCCGATTAGTCGGCGACTTGGCCGACTTTTAGAACACTGGATGTGACAGTGTTTCACTGCCCAAGATTGTAATATATGATACACAACAACAACAACAACAACAACAAAGCCTTAGTCCCGAAATGATTCGGGGTCGGCTAACATGATCATATAAAACCGTGAAATCAAGTCGTGTCAGCGACACAAATTCGCTCCCTCCACTCCGTCCTATCCACTACCATATTTTCCTCAATTCCCAGTAAACTCATATCACTCTCGATCACCCTCCTCCAAGTTTGCTTAGGTCTTCCCCTACCCCTCACCACTACATCCCTTTGCCACTCTTCGGTTCTCCTAACCGGCGCATCAAGCGCTCTACGTCTCACATGGCCAAACCACCTCAGTCGGTTTTCTCTCATTTTATTCTCAATATGATACACGTGTTGAATAAATTGTGATCTGACCTGAGGGTCCCAAATAAGCAAAAAAAAAAAAAAAAAAAAAATTATTAGAAGAGGAAGAGATTATACACGTTTGAATTAATTAGAAGAGGAGACAGAGTCTCTATTAGAAGAGAAAGAAGTATAGTACAACAGAAACACAGAAGTCGAATTCAAACAGAAACACAACCAGCCAAAGGGAATTCGAATTCAACAGGAGTTTGTTGATGATGATGAAGAGGATCAGTTTCATGAACAAGAGTTTGATGATGCTTTAGATGAGGAGTGTGATAGTGATGATGAGTAGTGATGAATTTGGAGAGTTTTGATGAGTAGAACTTAGGATTTAGTATTCAGCTTTAGCTTTCTAATATGGGGATTTATTTTGCATTTTAAAATTTATTTATACTTAAGAATATTTTCATGATTTAGTATTCATTGCATTTTTATGTTAGTTTTATAGTTTTATAATTTTTGTTTTTGTAAGTGCGCCTTGTCTCGTTATGGCGCACGACGATGCGCCAAGGTTCGAGGACCCCTAGTGCCTTAGTGCGCCATGTGCCTTCAATAACTATGTTATTAGCCCTTATTACTCCTTCCACTCTTCAAATATGATCCATGTTTATTCTTTTGATCATTTCATTTGTTCCAAATCGTAGTCCATTTCCCTTTTTAAAAGTATTGTTAAAATTCCTAATGTATGCCCTAGTTCAAAATACTTTGTTAACAAGTTACAAAAGAGAATTATTAGATTCTACTTGGAATTAATAAATCGACCACCATGGGTGGTTCTACGGGGAGCTGGCGGAGGCGCCCGCCTAGGGCCTCCTATTTAGGGGGTCTCCAATGCAATTTTTTTTTTTGGATAAAATCTCAAACTTATTTCAATTACAATAAAATAATTATTAAAATCTCAATTATTCAAAATTATCCCCAAAAATAATTATTATCCCGTAGAGGGCGAGCCTTGGCGCAACGGTAAACGTTGTTGTCGTGTGACCAAGAGGTCACGGGTTCGAGTCTTAGGAGCAGCCTCTTGCCAAATAAATTGGCAGGGGAAGACTTGCCCCCAGTACACCCTTGTGGTGGGACCCCTCCCCGGACCCTCGCTCAGCGGGGACGCGTAGTGCGACCGGGCCGCCCTTTTTTATCTGAATTTAATAGTAATCATATATAGAAAACAAGACAACATGCTAAAATGGAATCGAAACTCGACGACAATAACACACATTGTCTCTTCGTTTTCAATCACCACCTCTTAACAACAATAGCACAATAGGGGCTTCCAAAATTTATTTCACAACTCCCCCTTCTTACCTCTTAATAACAGGGATAAGTTACAAATTTAGCCATATGATTATTGGGGGAGAGCCAGTTTAGCCTCTATGTACAAAACATACAAAACAGTACAATTTTAAGCCAAACATTTAACATACGGTACAATTTGGAACCTCATTGGAAGATGAGTTTTTTTTAATTAATTGAAGATGTGCAATTTCAAGCCTTAACCCACAATAATATAGCCATTCACTGCTTCATTCTCTTCAAATTGCTCCAAAAGTTTGATTGGTCCAATAAAAAATTAACTAAATTTTATATTTATTAAATTTAAATTTGTAAAAAAGGAAAAGGAGTATGGGAGCCGTCTAGGGCCTCTAAAATACTAGAGTAATCCTCCAATTTAGGTAGGCGTATATTAGGAACATTATAATTTATGAGCAAATTTTGTCTATAAACCATATTAACATGATCTTCTTAAACTCTGAAAAATGGAAATGGACTATATTGTGCGACAAAGCTGGTGCATTATTTTGAAAATTCAGAGAACATCTTTGATTCATTTTTAATCTTGCAGAAAAAAGCGCAATCTAATAACAATATTCAATTCTAGACTAATTTCCTATCTGTTTGAATTTGCCAGTTGTTGATATGTAAAGAAACATGTCCATTCATTCTTTTATGTTCTAAAGTCTCAAATATTGTTATAGTGAAACACTTGTTTTGATTGCTCTCAAGATAATTCATGTTGTCTGTCTTAGTAGCTTTTCAGTTTCATCATTGTGCAGCTGATCTAGTATCTCTACTGAAATTGAGATGCATTGCATATTTATTTCCATTATGTCTTTATATGGATGGCTTACAAAGAGATGTTTCTTCTTTTGATTCCAGTTGACTGTTTATCTTCTTTTTTTTTTTTTTTTTTTTTTTTGCAATTGGTCTCATTATCTTTTCACAGTGTGCATTTATTTACTGTTTTTGCTATATTGCAGGCTGACATCTTTCGAGGAGAGAAGAATATTATAGATTTGTATATCATGCTTTTGAGGTTTTCAAGGTGAGAAGAGTGGTGAATTTGATGTAAAATTTGAAAACACATGGGAATAATCTTTATGTAAAGTGATATTTCCTTCACTTTGTTTCCATGAAAATAATGATGTAAAATAGTTTATCAATCTACTGCTTTTTCTTTAGCTTGGTCTCGGAAACAATACCATGTCATCGAGATTATAGGGCATCCACACAGAGCAAAAAAAATTATTTGAAAAAGGTAGTATTGGTCCTTCTCTATTTTCCCTTGTCATTTTCCTCTATTAAAACCATTTCGTGATAAATTTTGGGGTTCGGGATTGACATTAATTTATTCCTCTAGAAATTATTGAATGCTGTGACGGAGTTGGAGGACTTAAAGCCAGCAGTGCAGCAGAAGATCAATGAGTTAAACAGAAAACATACGCATCAAGTAAATGGTTGGGGCTCTGCACATCAAAATGATTCATTAGAGTGGCCTCCTGTCAAAAAGAAAACTTTAACTGGTTATGATATGATAAAGGTATGATTAGAACTTCTTTGTGGGTAGTAACTAGTTACTACTTTCAGCAATTCTAGCTAGATATTCTATTGTATTGCTTTTTCTTGCTGTGCTTAGGTTCTTAGTAGTCTGCTATATGAAGTTAAAAGTTATGTCTATGATTTACTTGCCTTTGGCAGACAGTAAGACCAGCTGCACAAATTGCATATCAGGGTTCAAGAGCTCAGCAGTTTTCACATGCTAGACCAGTGGAAGAGCAGTTCCAGAGGATGTAAGATTTCCAAGATTGTGACTTCTCTCAAGTAGAAGATCTTTCCTTTTTAATGCTTAAAGTGTGCTGTTTGCATCTTTCCACATAACTGCTGCTTTGGTAGATAAAATGTTCTATTACTTTGGAAAGAGAAGTTTTCAATGCTTAATAAGCTTTTTCCCCCATTCTTGGCAGGAACTGTTACACAACTAGGCTAATGAATCCATTTATTATTTCCTCTCTCAAAAAAAAAAAAAGTAAAATTAAAGGAAGCAAGAAGATTTTATAATGTTATGTCTAATTCTTTATTTGAATAACCATAGAGACAAGGGATTGATATGTATATGAGATATACTTGATTGCTTGTTAGAAGAAATAGGTCAATCATGTCCATGCTTCATGCTTATTGATGTTTCAAGTCAAAATACACTAAGAATAAAGAGTATGTAGGACTCGATTTAGCTGTTTGGGTCAGCTAATGATGATTATTTCAATCACAAGCAGCTAGTTCAATGTGTTTGCTAAGTTAAAAAAACTAAATACTCCCTCCATTCCACTTTATAAGTCGTTTTAGGGAGTTTTATTTAAAAAGAAAAAAAAATTAAGCGCCGTTTAGAATTTCAATGGAATTTTGGAATTTCTTTTCCATTCTTATCCTTCTCTTCATTGTTTCGTTAATGGCTAATCATTCTTCTAGTATTGATTACTTACTTTTGTTTCCAACGTTCATTAATGCCGTTTTTTTAAAATTATACAGGCTTTATTGCTGAATTTAGAGAGAGAAAGGAATGAAGGGAATGAAAGAGAGTTTTTTTTTTTAATTAGCCAAGGTTTAATTGATGAGAGAGAGAGTGAGAGAGAGAGTTCCAACATTTTTTTCATGAGAGAGTGTTTTTTCTTTTTTCAACCAATTTTAAGGCATCGATTAAAGGTTAGATTAGTAATTTGACTTTAAATTAATTGGGTTTCTTAAGTTGTGTGAAACTCCCTAAAATGACTTATACTCCTTCCGTTCCATATTATTTGTCACATAGAGAAAAAATTTATTTTTTCATATTATTTGTCATTTTAAGTTTTCATTGCAAATTTTTCCTATTTTATTCTTATTAATGAGTTTTTCAATAATTACTCTTTTTGTCATTTTAAGTTTTCAAGGTATGAAGAGTGGTGTAATTTAATGAATGTTACGGAAAATGAGGATTATCAATAAAGAGAGATATAGGGTATTTTGGTCCATTATTCTATAAATTTAATGCAAATCAATCATTTCCTTAATGTGTGATTTGCTCAAATGTGACAAATAATATAGAACAGGGGTGTTGCTAATAACTGTTAGGAGAGAATTTATGTCGCTGACACGATTTGATTTCACGGTTTTATATGATGGTTCATGTTAGCCGACCCCGAATCATTTCAGGACTAAGGCTTTGTTGTTGTTGTTGTTGTAGTGGGAAGTTGGTTTACTTTTTTTTTTTCTTTCATTTAGATCACTTTACCTTTTATTTTAAAAAGCCTTGGCGCAACGGTAAAACGTTGTTGCCGTGTGACCAGAGGTCACGGGTTCGAGTCTTAGGAGCGGCCTCTTGCCAATTAGTTTGGCAAGGGAAGGCTTGCCCCCAATACACCCTTGTGGTGGGACCCCTCCCCGGACCCTCGCTCAGCGGGGACGCGTAATGCGACCGGGCCGCCCTTAGATCACTTTACCTTTTATTTTAAAAATTATTAATCACATAATTTTTTTTTTATTTCAAAAATATTTTATACACCAACAAATTATTCTATTTACTTTGGTTGTATAAAATATGACAATTTTTGATATATTTTCTTTTACTTTGTAGTGTAGTTTGAGTAGATTCTCGTGCAAAATCACTAGTTATTATATTTTAAAACTTTTGGTAGATCAGATATCCCCGCAGTTGTCCAATTTTTATATCAAATGTAGTTGTCTTGCTGACACTCAAGCTCAGCCTTTTCAAGAAGGTGTAATAAGGTGTTTCTGTGAACATTAGTTTGGTTTATGAGAAGGCCATTAATTGTAGAGTGATTTGTTTTACCCTTATCTTTTTGGTTTGGAACCAATTACTGTAATGCATGTGTCAATGATTTTTAATATCTTTGGTACTCTGGACTTTCTTTACAGTTTTAGTTGTTCCTTACAGATCCTTAAATTTCCTGCGCCCAAAGGAGGAAACTCTCTCTAGGCACTCTATATTGGGTCCAAATGGTCTTTATGGGCAGTGGCAGCCACCAAGGAGTGACATAAGAGTATGGTGTTGTTGTTCATCTTGGTTGCTTGTTTCCATTTATTTTGCTTTGTTTTTTTTTTTTTTTTTTTTTGGTTTTGTTTTGTTTCTCTGTGCAAATTTTTTGCTGACTAATGTCATCTAACTGTAGGTCAGCTATCCAAGCAACATAGACGTCACTCCAATTGAAATTCCTCGGTTAGGCTCTTCTCTAGTTTACGGAAGTAATTTATTTACTGCTATTTCGGATATTAAGATATCTGATTTCAAACTCTGAGATTTATTAAATGACAATTTGTTGAAGCCATTATGTAATTGAATTGGTGCTTAAGCTATTGCCTATTTAGTCTTTTGAGTATTATTTTATTGCATGATATCTTTACATCTGGTTACATTATTCTTTTAATCTCCGAAAGTTTGTTGGTTTCTTTGCATGTGAAAACAGCCTGCAGCAATCTACAGAAGATGTAGTTATAGTGAAAAATGACTCCAGCAATTCTGAACCTCACAACCTGCTGCAGTCCACAGAAAATGGACTTGCAATAAAATCAGATAGTGTTTGCTCAGAAACTGAAAAGTCAAGTTTAGAATCAGTTCTTACCAAGAGTGAAGATAGTAAGAGGAGCAGTGCTGAAGAACTTTCTTCCATGATTTCTTTTGAAACGATAGAAACTCCTGTTCAAACAGAGCTGATTAGACAGCCTTCTCCTCCAGCTGTACTTGCAGAAGTACAAGATTTGATACCTGCCATGTCGGCCCAAGTTGCTGAAGCAGAACATAAAATGGACATTTCCTCACCTGAATTGATTCGTTCTGAATCTCCCCTGCAACTGCACATTGTAAGCTTTATCAACTATCTTGTTCCTAATATTATATGAAGCCCTGACACGGGTAAGCGTACGGGTACGGCAAACTGCATTTCTAAAAATATGAGATACGGGTACAACGGGGATATGGTAAATTTTATATATAATTAATAATATATATATCATTTGTAATGAAAAATTTAAAAGATATATAAATATATAAACCACAAATAACATCTATAATATTAACTAATAAGTTATATAATCCTTATATTTTTTAAAAAATTTAATTTGTTAATGGGTGGTGGGTTGATATTACTTTATTTAATTTGTTATATAATCCTTATATTTTTAAAGTTTTTTTTTTTTTTTTTTAAAAACCCCTACAATTTAACTAATTTAATTATGAAAAGTATCCCCGGCGTATCCCCTAATTAAAAAAGAAAAAGAAAAAAAGGGGATACTTCCTAGCCGTATCCTGTATGTATCCCTGCCGTATCCCCATCCTCGGAGTATCGGATACGCGTACATTGACCTCTTAGAAGTATTTGTGCTTCATAGCTAATGTTTGAAATTATTAAAGCTTTTGTGCATTTTTCTCTAAAGAAGAAATCTTTCTGATAATGCAAATTGTAGTATTAATCATTTGTTATATCCTTTTTATTTTAATCCATGTTTCCTTTTCTGGATGTTCCTTTATTTTCCATTTGCTAACTAAGAAAAA
This sequence comes from Euphorbia lathyris, assembly GCF_963576675.1. NCBI lineage: Eukaryota > Viridiplantae > Streptophyta > Magnoliopsida > Malpighiales > Euphorbiaceae > Euphorbia > Euphorbia lathyris. The sequence continues at coordinate 43,281,311 of NC_088911.1, forward strand.
TTATTGTGTTTTGGGAAGGATAGTAAGCCTTCGAGTTTTTAAGGTTATGAACCGTTGCCTATTAAAAACTTGAGCATATGTAACTGTAAAAAGTAAATTCTCTTTGCAGTCAACCACAATGATGGAGAATTTCATGAAGCTAGCAAAGTCAAATACTGATAGGAATTTAGAAACTTGTGGTATCCTTGCTGGTTCACTTGTAAGTCTTGATAACCTAAAATTTCTGTTCTTCATCTTCATTACGTGTATTGCTGATTCCCTTTTTTTTTTTTTTTTGTAGAAAAACAGAAAGTTTTATATTACTGCTCTCATTATCCCAAAGCAGGAATCCACATCAGATTCGGTATGACAATTTCACTATGCATTGATAACGGTGTTTTCTTTTTTCTTTTATAATCATGTCTCTTTGATTCTCGGAAAAACTTGTTTTTCTTATCAGTGTCAGGCCACAAATGAAGAGGAAATATTTGAAGTTCAGGATAAGCGCTCTCTATTCCCTCTTGGGTGGATACATGTAAGAACTACTTCTTTGCACCCTTTCCTGATTTGTCCATTGTTATATGATCTAAATTTTCCCTTTCCTCTGTTAGCTTACTTGCCATGCCTAACAGGACAACAGATCTGAAGCTTTTTCTATTGTTACCTTTGTTTTTTTGCTTGTTTAATAAGAAGTGTTATCATCATCTTGAATTGCAGTGTATTAAAACTAATTAGTGGATGGATTTAGAATCTGAAGTTTTCAGGTTATAAATAATACTTAGAATTTGCATGAATTGCAAATTCAGCACTCCCTCCGTTATTGAAGGGTTGTCGTTAAGGTTTTGACTCACTTATTAAGAAAGTCATGTTGGAGTATCTTAATTATAGTGTTGTTTTACTAAAATATCCCTGTAAATATTTTGAGAATACTAATCATTTTGTTTATTTTATTGCAATCAACATTAAACGTAAGGATATACTTGGAGAAAATTATTACATGTTATCTTGATTTTATTAACATGACAAACATTTTACAACAGAAGTGTTTTCCTAAAACGGCATCCTTTCAAAGACAGAGGAGTATCATGTTATATAAGGGGATGGTGTTATAATAGAAGCCTGAGCAGCTTTATGTGTTCACCTTTGATGCTTAGGTTCAATGCAATAGAAAGGGTAGAAATTGTATGATGATATCAAGCATGAAAGTAAGACAGGTGGTTCAATTGGACAATTACTATTATTCTCCGCGTGCAAATGGGCTTTAACTGGCTACTTGTAGTAGTTATGTTTGGTCATAAAGCATAGCAAGTTAATCAAATGGGCGTTTCAGATAAGAATTTTGAAGTACATGTGAAGAAATGCAAAGGCTAAATAAAAAGTGAATTGGAATGTGTAGGTTGCACCAGTTAGAATATCTGCAGTGTGAAAGAGTTTGTGGTTCGTAGCAGTAAGCAAAACATCATATGAGTTGATATGGTAAAAATGATTCATTGTGCTTGCCTTCGATTTATCCCTCAATAGAATACATGAACAAAGGAAGCCTTATGGTTCATCCCAATTAGTTTGAGGTTAGTTGAGGTTTAGTTGGTTTATGGAAATTGGTGTTTGAGTTGTGGTCCTTGTCGCTTGATTTCTCTAGCTTCAATGTTCCTAGGTTTTGGATAGAAGATTCACATTTTAGCTGTGAAACATGATGTTTCCTCTTATCTTTTCCGCGTGTGTGCCAGAAAAAAACCTTGTATCTTGTAAGTCTTGCAGCAATAAATTAGGATCCATTTGTATATTGAAAACAACAATCCATCTAGGTTATTGATGACAATGATGAGGACAAGAATTTTAAATTTATTGAGCTGTTTATTTATTCCATGCTATTTGCAGATGATATTGTGTTGGTTGATGAGACGAAAGAAGGAGTGGAGAGGAAGTTGGAATTATGGAGACAAACTCTAGAATCTAGAGGCTTTAAGTTGAGCCGAAGTAAGACAGAATATTTGGAGTGTAAGTTTAGCGGCCATAGGAGTAGGGAGGCAGGGACAATCACCCTAGATGGGAGAGTTGTTCAGGCCTCGGATTGCTTCCGGTATTTAGGATCTATTATCCAAACGGATGGAGAAGTAGATGGAGATGTTGCTCATAGGATTAAAGCTGGTTGGTCGAAGTGGAAGAGTGCTACGGGTTTCCTTTGTGACCCTGGCATGCCTAATAGATTGAAGGGAAAATTCTACCGGACGGCAATTAGACCAACATTGTTATATGGTACGGAGTGTTGGGCAGTGAAACACTGCCACATCCATAAGATGTCGGTGGCGGAGATGCGTATGTTGAGATGGATGTGTGGTCATACGAGAAAGGATCGGGTGCGTAATGAAATAATTAGGACAAAAGTAGGGGTCACATCTATTGAGAATAAAATGAGAGAAAACCGACTAAGGTGGTTTGGCCATGTGAGACGTAGAGCGCTTGATGCGCCGGTTAGGAGAACCGAAGAGTGGCAAAGGGATGTAGTGGTGAGGGGTAGGGGAAGACCTAAGCAAACTTGGAGGAGGGTGATCGAGAGTGATATGAGTTTACTGGGAATTGAGGAAAATATGGTAGTGGATAGGACGGAGTGGAGGGAGCGAATTTGTGTCGCTGACACGACTTGATTTCACGGTTTTATATGATGGTTCATGTTAGCCGACCCCGAATCATTTCGGGACTAAGGCTCTGTTGTTGTTGTTGTTGTTGTTGTTTATTTATTCCATGGGTACATGGTGTATATTTAGATTGACTTTGTAGTTGGTAGAAATATCTATCGAGCATTCAATGGAGCAAAACTTCTGTTATGGTTCCTGGCTTTTGGTTTGAGATCTTTCCAATACATATGCTGTATGCTTCATGGGGTCTAAGGCACTTCAAATTAGCATCTAACAAAAACTCTATTAATACTTTAGTAGTTTTCATGTTTCAAACTTTTGCATTCAAGGAGATTGGAGATGCAATATATTCCATCTCACTTTTTCCCTGTGCCGCTTTTGCTTTCTTTTCTTCTTTTTGCATGTTGGGCCTGTGTAATATGTAGTTCTCTTGAAGTTCTGGGCATATGTTGCTTCCTTATACACCCACAGTTGGACAGGGATATGTCTCTGGGTATTCTTATTTATATTACACGATTGGTATATTTTTCATGTGTACTTGCATATTGTTTAGAGTCTAATCTTCTAAGTTAGGCGATATATTTTTCTTAATTTTTATATATGAATTTCCTAGTTATGTTTGTCATCTTTTGACTGACTTGTTTCTTTCTGTATCGTAATTCAAGACGCATCCTACACAATCCTGTTTCATGTCATCAATTGACGTTCACACCCATTACTCATATCAGGTGATTGAATCTTTCCCTTATTATAAATTTATGTTCATTGCAGCAAACTTGTTTTCCGGTTGCTATTTTTTCTTTTGGGGGGTTCGGATCAATTTTTTCTTTTGGGGGGTTCGGATCAATTTAGGATTAGAGGTGGGGATTGGTATATACAATATCCTGAGGCCTGATTTGTTTATGGTAATCATAATGTGAAACTGTTCATGTTTCTTGGTTATATTAATTGGAGCAAGAGGTTTCTATATAAACTGTATTGAGAGTATTTATGCTAATTTTTTTTTGTCACATTTTGAAAGTGTAGCAACTATTGCAAATCCTTTTCAGTGTTTTCCATTAGTTTCTCCATTTTCGACAAAGAAGACATTTGAACCCATTCGGAACCCTCTCTTTTTTGCACGCCTTATATATATATTCCTGATCATTTATTGGTTGTTCACATGGTTGTTTTTTTGTTCAGATTATGTTGCCAGAAGCAGTTGCGATTGTGATGGCACCAAGAGATACTTCAAGGTGACTAGTGCTGCATTATAAGTTTCCACTGCTTTACTCAATCATATACTGAATATAATTTTGTCCTCTGCACAGAACGCACGGCATATTTCGGTTGACAACCCCTGGTGGCATGTCAGTAATAAGACAGTGTCAACAACGTGGATTTCATCCACATGATCAACCTCCCGATGGTGGGCCCATTTACAAGACTTGTACAGACGTCTATATGAATCCCAATCTTAAGTTTGATGTTATTGACCTCCGATGATTCATCTTACTTGTGCCATTTTTAATGGATACTGTTTTGGCAATTCAATTGTTCATAGGAAATCCATTTACCGGTACTTGAATTGTTAAAATTTCGTGGGTAAAAAAGGGCGGGGGGATACTATAACTGTTTGTATATTATTACAAGTACGAAACAATTCATCCTTGAAACTGGAAACTTGTACTCTGATATTTTCTTAATTTGAATTGAATCCCCTTAAAGTTGATTACTACCTTGTGTGCGCATAATGGGCATGCTTTCTATTTTCTAATGGATGAAGTATGCCAGCACAATGTCTTGTCCGCTTGCAGTTGCAGAACAGGATGATAAAAGCTTTGAGGAGGGGTTAAAGCAATTTGACATTTCAAAGGTGGTAAATTGTATAAATGGTCACTAAAGTTTAAGGTTGCTTTTAAAAAGTTCACTTAATTTTATTTTGTTTTATTAGTTATAAAATTGCCCTTTTTTAAAATCACTGTAACAGTGACATGTGAAACACGTTGAAAAGAACTTTACTTTTAAGAATAACACGATAGTCATGTATAATTTTAAATTTATAAACATTAGTTTTAAACGGTTGAGTTAAATAAACAAAAAAAAATATAAATTTTACTATTGCGTATATATGTAATTATTTTCAATTTGAATAAACTTTTGAAAATTAAGCTCAAACTGGTCATGACCATCAGCATCAACTCCAATTGAAAGTTGAAAAAGGGAAAAGCAAGGCAACTATCTTGATAGTATCTGTAAGAAAAAATGAACTTGGGTCGGTGGCCACTTTTGGAATAGGTTAATTTATACTTTCTTGAGTGGAGTGGGAGTCTCATCTCATCTCATCTCATGGATTACTGGTCCAGTGTATGGAATGGAACTGGTCCTTTTCTTCTTTTAGGTTTTCCGAAACAAGACTTGGAAAATACTTAATCTCCTTTTGCCGAGTTCCCAATAAAAAGCATCGCATTATTTTGTTCCTCTTCTGCTTTCTTATAGCTTCTCCCCTCACCCATCCATCAATTTGTGGGGGGCAAGGCAAAGCATCTTCATTTAACTAACCACATGAGAACAGCTCTCCTTATCGTTGTTTGCTTAAACTAACTTTGTGAAATTAGAATATGATTATCCCTTAATACGAATCAAAAACCTTGATTAATGGGGCTCCCCATATGGATGGGTTTCCATATGCAGGCAGCTAGGCGTGATGATAGTGATACCACTTGTGCTTATTAGAGTTCACTACGACAGCCACCAGAAAACTGCTTCAATGGGTCATAAAATTTGGTGAATTGAGACAAATGTCTGTATGTATTATTTATTTGTTTATATGTTCCAACTCATCTCACTAACACTATGCTCCGTCTCTACAACCATTTAACAGAAAATAGAAAGTGGGACCAAATGGAGGAAGAGGGTGATGGTGGTAGGGGCCTCATCATGCGATGGATGGAGCATTGCTTAGCCAATACTTTTAGTTCTTAGAATTCTTACTTGTGAATTTACTTCCGAATTTAAATATTTTGGGAAACTAATTCCTCGATTGTAATTTTTGTCATAATAAAATACTTCATCAAAATTGTATTTTAATATCTAGGTCTTCGGACGAGTCAAGACGAGCCTTGGTCAATCTTCAGGACTGCCCTTCATATGTTTCACACGGCGTGTGATAGGTTGACACGCCATGTGACTCCTCCAATGCAGATTCTTTCCCGGCTAACCTTCTCACACGACGTGTGGCTAAGTAACACGTCGTGTGAGTCCACCTTCATTCTTGACTTAGTTGGCTCAAAGGAACGCCCTCATCATTTGAAGGTGATTGAATACTATGAAGTAACGATGTTAACATACCTTTAGGATTTGTCATACCTATCTATTTATAATATTTCGATTGATCCTTCTTTTTCTAGGAATCTTTCTTTTATTAACAATCTTTCTTCTTTTAGGGGGAATCTTCAACTAGGAGATGTCTTCTAGACGACTTCAACTAGCTGGCAAGAGGGTTTTTCTTGATGGAAAAATGGTTCTTGGAAGTCCGCTGAATCTGAAGGCCCGTAATGTTCTACGTGGCCACTAGATCTGAAGGCTCTCCTTATTCCATGTGTCAAATGTTTATTTCCTATAGTATCATATGTTTCTCTCCCTTTTTTTCTGATAAAATGGAGCTCCTTAGGGTTTAGTTTGTCTGGGAAAGGAGTGCTTAGTGCTCAAGCTTTGCTTCGACGCTGCCTTTTTCCTGCTTTCGGTTTTTAGCATGCGCGTTAATTTTTTTACGTGTGAAGTGGGTGTTTTTTTGGAATTTGGAGCGTTTCTTTTTTGTCCATGCCTATCTAGGTGGTCCGTCAATCAATTCTCTCTCTTCTTCTGATTGGAGTGAATGTTGGTATGATGGTTGTTCATCATTGTGAGCATTAAATTCGATTGTCGAATCATCTTTTCCATCGTTTGCTCTTCTTCTTCCTGCCTATAATAAAGGCTCCCGGATTTTCCTTTTACTTTTTCTTCTCGCTTTCATTCTGCCTTTCAAAATTTCATGCTTTCTCTGCTTTGCGTCTTCTTTTCAGCCAGTTCACATTTTTCATTCTAATAAGTTACTTTGGCCCTTTTCTGCTGTTTCTTTTCTGTTTTTTTTGTCATGGTTCCTAAGAAACCTATTGTCGTTGAAGAGGCTTTTAATCACGAGTTTAAGAAATCGTTAATCCACAAACTTAAGAACTTTGAACAACCTTCAACTTTAAACGAGGTCTCTTTAGCAGAGCTCATCTCACAGTATCTCGAATTTAAACATTTGGCACCTGAAGGTTATTTAGGTTTTTACTGTTTGTTTTTCGAAAATAGGGCCAAGCTCCCTTTTTCTTCTGGTATTGTAAATGTGTTAAATGAGTTTAGCATTTGTCTGGCGCAACTGTATCCAAATGGATGGATGGACCTTCTTAGCTTGATCAAGGTTTGTGAGGATCTAGACATAGAGATGATTGGACCTCTCTTTCGCAGCATATGGACTCCTTTTATAGGAGTGGGGACTGATGACTCTATTTGGATCTAAAAACTTCCTTCTAATCGAAAATCCTTCGTTAAAAACAAAACTTCAAGCAACAAGGATTTTCAACCCCAATGGCTCTAGAGTTTGACCCTAAGAGACGATGATCGGAAGTCTTTGAAGGGGGATTTATATCCCAATGGGTTTCCTTTTCGGACGTCGTGGAACAACGACCCTATGAACAAGGGAAACGACCTCTTCTAGAGCCTTTGACGAGGGATAAGAAGGTCATGTATAATTTTCTATTGCAGTTGGATTTGTCCTTCACCAAAGAGGCCTTACTGGATCATATCAACCGCAATATCCCTTTTCTCCTCTATAGCTCTGAAGGGGGAGTGCATTTTGAAGGATCGCCTAGATATGACGTTCTGTTTGAAGGTATATTTTCTATATCTTTACTTGTTTTTGATTCGTTCCTTTCTTTGTTTGCAGGCTCTAACATGCATTTTGTCTGTTAAAAAATGCTAGCCCGTTAAGTAGCTGAAAAGATTGATGCCGAAGAGCGGCAACCGGATGCGGCTCTTGTGAGCGGTATGAACGTATCTACTTCTTCATCCCTCTTTGAAAGGCTTACCTCATATTATTCGCCAGGCGCTGGCTCTACCCCTCCAGTTTTGAGCTCTTTGGGAGTTTTTACTCAGGGAACTGGGGATCATGCCGCTGGTAATCCTTTTTGCTTAATTTAACTTTCCTCCTCCTCTTCATTTTATAGCTCTTCTAATATCCAAACTCACTTGGACCAGAGGAGGTGCTTCAGTAGGCTTGGACGAACAATGTTGTGTCACATCCGTATCCTTAATTTTAGTTATTACACCCTAATATTAGGTTACACTACATTTATTTATTGATTTGAGAGTTAATTGGGTATTATGGATATAGTTTGGAGGCCAATTTCATGTTTTAAGTGTAAAATTAAAAGTGTAGGATAAGTTTTAAAAGAAGTTAAAGTTTAGAGGGACCGAAAAGGAGATTTTCCCTTATTAGGAACATAAATCACAACTCTCCATACATGCATTTCAGATATCTAAGTCAAAAAAATCACAAATATGTTTTTAATTTCATTATTCATTTGATCATCTCCATCTTTGTTCTTCAAACACCCAAAATCACCAAGCTTTGATCATAACTTGATATCTAGAGATTAAACCGTCGGATCGAGCTGATTTATTTACAGTAGGTTCTAGACATCCTAATACACATTGTGGTCGGTGTGATTTTGATTTGGAGATTTCTACATGGGGTTAGATCTAGGCAGATTATAGTGGTGGATTTGAGGATTTAATATGTTTTCCCCTCAATTATGGCTAAAGTAAATAATTATCAACTACCCATTTGAGTTTTTATGTATATATATGTATATATCACTCTATATTTTCCAGAAAATCAAATTTTTGTTGGAATTTTTGCCATGCATTTGATTAATTTGAGTTTTTATGATTTAGTTTTGAATATGAGTTTAAAGTTAAGTTCAAGTAATTATATATGTATTTGCATGTTAATTTTAACCTATAATATATATTTATATACACATATTTTGGGTTTTGTTTTGATAAACTTAGTATATTTGATTAATAGTTGTGTAAGATTTGATATTTTGAGGAATAGAATTAAAAAAAGTGTATTAAGAAACTTTATCGATAATTGGTTTATGAACAAATGTATATGTATATACATTAAGTGATTTTCTATAGATTTGTTTCTCAAACCAAATTTTAGTTTTAATTAAAGATTGTTAAAGTTGCAATTTTGATGAATTTATGATTATTTACATATATATTTCTGATTTTAAATTATATTATGAAATTATAATACTTTTAGTATCCATCAAGAGTAATCCGGATAAGTGGTTTTTATTAAAGTCCGTATTTAGTGAGAAATACGGCTTGTGTACACAGTTGAAAGACCTATCAGGTATGGCAAAGAAGTGTTGAGTAAGACCATGCGAGTTAGGCAAAATACGGCTTGTGTACACAGTTGAAAGACCTATCAGGTATGACACAGAAGTGTTGAGTAAGACCATGCGGGTTAGGCAAAATTATGAGATATATCGATTCTATTATATGGTGGGGATTGATACATAAGAGGATTATCTCTCGGATGGATACGGTCTATAAAGTATTTAATGATATACAATTGATGAAGTATTTATTGAGATACAGTTATGAAGTATTTTATTGAGATACAGTTATGAAGTATTTTATTGAGATACAGTTTATGAAGTATTTATAGAGATACAGGTTATGAAGTATTTATCGAAATACGATTTATGAAGTATTTATCGAAATACGGTTTATGAAGTATTTATTGATTTATAGTTATTTTGTGGTATTAAGTATTTTAATACAGTTTTACAATGTGTGATATTTGAGAAATATTTGCAAACCTATTTATTTTGTATAGTTAAGATTTTAACCAAATAAATGCATATAGCTATTTTGAACACGAGTTTTATCTTAAGTAATCTAATAAAGTGATTTACATTTTGACTATGCTTGGTATTTTGAGAAATGATAGCAAACTTGATATTTTAAGTTGCAGATTTTATTAAAAGTATCATTTGACTCGGGAATTTTCACATGCACCTTAATGAGCATGTGAATTTGCTCATTCACCGTTAGATATATGCTTATTAAATCTAAGTCTTACGATGCTTTGAATCTCCACCTTAAGATTCTAATAAGCCTATATCTAACGGTGAATGAGCAAATTCACATACTCATTAAGGTGCATGTGAAAATTCCTGAAAGTCTACATCCGTCTCTCCCTAGTGTTGTGTGTTGCCCCCCCCCCCCCCCCCCCCCCCCCCTTGCTCTCTCTCCTAGTGCCGCACATTATCGCTCTTAGTTCGTAGATATATCATTTTTTTCTAATTAACCTCGGTGTAGTCATGACCAGTAATATGAAGATCATAGCAATATGTTCTTCTGTCGCTAATCACATCAAAGGTTCTCTGTGCTCCAAGAAATAATACGATAACCCGACTTGATTATGTAATATTTATTCTTCAATTGACTTGGTGGCAGTTTATATAAGTTTGTAGGGAAAGGTCAGGGTTGGATTCTCCATTCCCACATAAGTTTCCTTTTTATTTTATACTGAATAGATAAAAGTTATCTGATTCATTGCTCAATTGGAACTGATTTAAATGGTTTGTGGTCGGTTTGAGCTGGTTTGTTCAATAAAATTATCTGAATCAGGCGGCTTAACCGAACAGGTTCAAGTGGTTGAAAAATAAGATTTAATTAATTATTATTTTTTATCAGTTATTTTATGATATTTAATAAGAATATATTTTGAGGCAGTCAATAAATATCATAATGAAGCAACGCCAAAGAGAGAAGAGAAGTCTCGTATTCAAATAAAGAGTGGACATATGGAAGCATTAAAAAAAGAATAAAATATAAGATTTCTTCATAATAAAAGTATTTCCATGGAAATATCATATGGGTGCCTGGTCTTGAAAGCAGAGTGCAAAGTCAAAAGTGTTTTTGAACAAATGACACAGTGTAGTATTATCTTCACTTATAAATTAAATGATGCTTATTGCTTAGTTCATCTTTACAAATTGTGTTGAATAATGCTTAATTACCTCTTAAGAGACCAATTAGAGGATATTTAAATGATTATTAATTGTTTAATTGCGTTGCGTTGAACCAATCTAAATATTAAGATGCTCTTGCTCCACTTATTTTATATATAAGGTACCACTCTTTCTCTTACCAAAATGGTCATCAAATAATTATTTTTTAATAATCAATTTCTGATAAGAATAATTTGACAATTTCTAATAAATTAGAAGTTTTTGATATTAAGTTATTTTTGTATCAAACGATTGTGTTAAGGATATAAAAAATATTTGAAAAAAAAACATGTTTATTCATTTGTTAACTAATAGTTGTTGATGTTTTTGTTAGCCCGTGCTACTCATTTCATTATACTGTATAAATCATTTTATGGTGTTTCACACAAATTAAGAAATATAATTAATATATAATCAAATTGATGAATTTATATTGGTTAACTAAAAAAATCTCCCTCATCTAACAGTTGGAGAATAAGCTTTGGAATTTTAAAAAACATATAAACCAACACAAAAATTTAATGTTTGGACCGAAAAACTAATCTAAAATTCTTGGAAACTAGAATGACTTGTATTTGGAAAAAAAACCAACGTACTACAATGACTTATTTTTTTTGGTAGAAACAGGAAAGGAAAAACAAACAAACAAAGAAAACTAACCCGGGATCAGCCTAGGCAGGCTGACCCCAATCCTATCCTCTAAAAGAAGAGACGAAAGAAAGATGGGAGGAACATAAAGGGTAGAAACACCTAACATCCCCTCATGCTCAGCTGCCGCCAAGCGATCCGCAACCCGGTTCTGTTCCCTATAGATGTGGCTGAACTTTAAGAACTCAAAGGAAGGGCGAAGCCTTAAAATAGCTTTGATAAGATTTTGGCTGTTAAGACAAATAGCCTGGTTATCAGAAATCCTGTTGATCGCCTCCAAGTTATCAAATTCCACAGATAACCTCTTAACACCCAGGCTAATGGCAAGCTTGATACCCGAGAGAATACCCCAAAGTTCCGCCGAAAAGGATGAACACATCCCCAAGTTATGGGTAAACCCAGCCAGCCAGGCGCCACCCGCATCACGAAGAACTCCTCCAGCAGCAATTTTGCCATTGCTAAGGCAGGAACCATCCGTATTCAGCTTCACTACCCCTTCTCTCGGCTTGCTCCAACCAACGAGGTGGAACTCTCTTTTCTGGGTAGATCTGACAAGGGGATCCCCTTTGAAGCTCTCAGTAATAATAGAGAGTTTTTTCGAGAAGAAATCAAGTAAGTCAGGAATAAGGACAGTTTTATCAGCAAAGATCTCCTCGTTCCTCCACTTCCAAATTTGGTGACAGATGATAGCAAAGAAAATGTCACCGTGCTCCATGTTAGCCAATAATTTCCCACTAGCACCATCAGAGAACCAGTCAAACTCAGAATGAGCCATGAAGGAAGGGAGGGTGTGGTGAGGGAGAATCTTCTTCCAAACCTCGTTACTCTTAGGGCAATCCCTCAGAGCATGGCACAAAGTTTCAACATGGCCTCTGCATCTACTGCAGGCTCCTGAATCCGCCAAGTGCCGTCTGTGCCTATCCGAGTTAGTGAGCAACCTGTTCTTGACTCCCAGCCACAGGAAACTCCTAATACGGTAAGGGATTTTAAGGGCCCAAATGGATTTCCAAATATCCGAGAGAGGATCGGCCCTGTTAGGGGTAAAAGCTTCATAGGCTGACTTACAAGAATAAGCGCCATTATTTGTCAGGGCCCAACAATGCCTGTCCTTGTCTTCCTCTTGATTACTAATCTTAACTCCTCTAATTCTAAGGAAGGTCTCCAGGCTAAAGAAGGTATCAAACTTAGACCAGATCCAGTCTCCCTCCGAGTCCACCACATCGGCAACTTTCCAGTTACAGATGTTACTAGGCGGGGGGGAGCTACACACTTCTATAAGCGGTTTGTCACCAATCCAAGTATCATACCAGAAACTGATGGACTTACCATTACCCACCTCCAGGCCAACCCCCGTATAGAACTCAGCAAACACAGCGCTAAGCCCTTTCCAGAGGAAGGAACAACTGACAACTCTCTCCTTAGGGCCACCAAATTTTTTGTCTTTCCGATACTTGCCACAGAGAAGACGAACCCAAAGGGAGGATGAGCATTGCCACATTCTCCAGAGAAGCTTCATTAAAAGGACTTTATTGTTGTCCTTAGCTTGCCTGATGCCCAGACCCCCCTGCTTTTCGGCTGGCAGACCTCCTTCCAAGGGACCAGGTGAATCTTTTTCCCTTCTCCAGACTCTCCCCAAAGGAAGCGCCGGTTAATCTTATCAAGCTCGTTGAGAACCGGCTCAGGGAGTCTATAGGCTTGCATGATATGTTTCGGAGCCGTGCAGTTGACAGACTGGATTAAAGTAAGACGGCCTGCTAGGGAAAGAGAATTAGCTTTCCAACTAGCACACAAACCGTTAGTTTTGTCCAAAGTATCTTTAAAAGAGGCTTTGGAGACCCTGTCGCTGTGAAGAGGGACCCCAAGATACTTCCCCAAAGAGTGAGTCAGGGGAATGCCGGAGAGATCACTAAGCCTTCTGCACATCCGAGATTTTTGGATATTAATCTTCTGGCCAGAAGCATCACAGAAGCAATTAAGGATATTCATCACCACACCAATTTGCTCCTCATTACCTTCCACGAAAAGCATCACATCATCAGCGAAGAACAAATGGGTAATAAGAGGGCAATGTTTGTTGATGGATACAGGGTGGAGAATCCCCTTGCTCACCGCCTCTTGGATCAGATGCGACAATCTTTCCATAGCAATAACAAAAAGGAAGGGGCTCATAGGATCTCCTTGGCGAATTCCCCTGGAGGGAGAGAACTCATCAGACATGTCTCCATTGATCATAACCTGGAAAACAGGAGAGGAAATGCAATTCTCAATTAATTTCCTCCAGCTCTCCGGGATACCAGCTTTCATCAAACTATCCAAAAGAAAGCTCCAGTTTAAACGATCATAAGCTTTCTCCAGATCCAGTTTGAGAGCCATGATCCCTTTCCTTCCTTTCTTCATCTTCATGGAATGGACCACCTCCTGGGCAATAACAACATTATCCATCATTTGCCTGCCAGGAACAAAACTCCCTTGATTCTGGCTTATAATATCCGGAAGGATCCGCCGGATTCTATTAGCCACAATCTTAGTGATAGCTTTGTATAGCACATTGCAAAGACTGATAGGCCTCATCTGAAGAAAGGAGGAAGGCTTATCAACTTTTGGGATCAGAACTATGAGGGTTTTATTAACCAGCCTAATATCATTGGAACCACCAAAAACACCTAAAACAAAACTGTAAATGCCCTCCTTCACAGTATCCCAGTGTTTATGGTAGAAACTAGCAGGGATACCATCGATCCTAGGAGCCTTAGTAGAACCGATACTGGAGAAAGCCAGATCAATTTCTTTCAGGTCAATAGGGTGGAAAGCTTCCTTAATAGCATCCTCCCCCAACCTAGGAAAGGAGATCCCAGAGTGGGCACTCTTCAAGTCCACCGCTTCCTCTTTAAAAAGGTCTTTGTAGAAATCAAGGGCAAGGTATCGAATATCTTCCTCCTCAAATGTCCAATCACCATTGGAGTCTTTGATAGCATCGATCCTATTCCTCTGTCTCCTAATAATTGTTGAAAGGTGGAAAAACCTGGTGTTCTGGTCCCCGTCCTTTATCCAAGCCTTCCTAGATTTCTGGAACCAAAGAAGCTCTTCCTGTCTAAGCACTGCTTCCAACTCATTTTGGAGAGATCTAAGATGACAATTCAGACTGTGGTCGAAGCGGACCTCCAAACAACGTTGAATGCCTTCCATCCTTCTCAAAAGTTTGTTTTTCCTTCTGATAATGTGGCCAAAGATGTTTTTATTCCATCCTACCACATTCCTCCTGAACCCCTCAGCGGCAAGGAGAACATCAGAGTGAGGTTGCCAATTGTTTTTAACAAAATTCTTAAACTCAGGATGTGAATCCCAAGCAACAAGATACCTAAAAGGTCTATTCCCTTTAAGCCGATTACATTTAACCAGCTTAATGAGGATAGCGCAATGGTCAGAATGACGGAAAGGGAGATTAAGCACATTGACCTCGGGAAATCTATAGATTGCAGCAACATTAGCGTAAACCTTGTCTAACCGAACAAACACACTATTCCTTTTCCAGGTAAACTTGTGACCAGCGGCTCCCAGGTCCGACAGCCCGCATAAATCCATACTCTGCTTGTGATTAAGGCACCGGTTCACATAATGATTACCCCCTCCTCTCTGATCACTCATAAGGGCAATGTCATTAAAGTCCCCAGCCACCAACCAAACATCAACCATGCTAGTACTAATAGAGTACAGGATCTCCCACAGCCTTCTCCGGTTAGTCAAAACAGGATCGGCATAAACAAAGGTGACAAAGAAAGGTTTATTACCAGGGTAACACACCTTACTATGGATGAATTGATTGTCCATACTAATAATGTCAATATTAACTTGACCTGGCTTCCAAAAGAGCCAAATCCCCCCTGCCCGACCAGTAGCCTCTGATCTGACACAACTCCAATTCTTAAACTTTCTAACCACTTCATCTGCTTTGGAACCACTAACCTTGGTTTCCAGAAGAGCAAAACAAGAAGGATTAAATTGCTTAATAAGATCATTAACATGGATGCGGGTTGCCTTGCTCGCCGCACCTCTAACATTCCAAACAAAAAAGTCCATCAGAAAGGAAGACTACTGACACAAGCCCAAACCCTAGATCATGTATTTATTCGGGGCTCCGGAGAGCCTAGAAGAGGTACCAGAAGGCCCCCTTTTATCCCAAGAATCCAACCCACTATGGTTCTTTTTAGGTTTAGCTTTGGGTTTCTTCATATTCACCTTATTAATTCCCATAGATTTTCCAATTGGAAAATCAACAAGAGGATTCAAATTACTAACCTCATTTAACAACACTTTTCCTGTTGAGGGGAAGGTCTGGGAACTTCCTTTGGCATCAGCTTTAGAGACAAAAAGAGGATTAATAGATTCACCTAGGATGGAGGCTGGCTCGGCCGATTCAAGGCCTGACATGCTTAACTCCATATGCTCATTAGAAGGATCCGAGTCCTGTCCCTCCTCAATAGAAAAGACACCGAACCTTGACCCCGAACCGGATGCTGAGTCCCCACCAGCATCACCAACCCTCTTGATGTCAGGGGGCCTAACCTTGATCTCAGGAGCAATATGGAGAGAGTTCATCTCATTACTGATATCTGGATGATGACTCCTAGCAGTATTAGCTCGTGGCTTTCTTCTAACCGACCTTTTGGCAAGCATCCATGGGCTAAAATTCCTTTCTTCACCTTGACTCTCCTCAGCTCTACCTATGATAGGTACCACCATCTCCTCCCTCACCTTCCTCTTTTTAGGACATCCATCATAGGTATGGCCAAACATGCCACACTCATAGCAGATATTGTGTATACCTTCATATTCAATATGAAAGACCTTATTCTGAACACAGAATTTGGACAGAAGAGGATTAGCGAGATCAATGTCAATACACACCCTGGCAAACTTGCCCCTCTCTGCCCCAATGGTAGTCTTATCAACATGGTGGACTTTCCCAACAAGGCCACCAATCTTATTCAAGAATCTTTCATTGTAGTATTCAATGGGTAGACCTGGGAATCTAACCCAAGTAAGGATCCTGTTTACAGAGCAATCATGAGGATTGAAATTTGGGACCCATGGTCTCAGCGCCAAAACATGATTGGAGATAATATAAGGTCCACCATTAACAACAGCATTGAAATCTTCAACCCTTGTAAATTTAATGACATAATAGTCATTTTCAAGGTCTGTGATGGAAACCTTTCCTTTGTTTGCCCATTGTGCCTGGATCCTCTGGGCAAAATAATTGAAGCTAATCCTTTTCCCAAGGACCGTGACAATTAAGGATAACTTCCACTTCGATCTAAGGATCCGTTTATCTTTAGAGGATAGACGGATCGCCGGGCACAGCGGGTCTTCTTGATCTCCATCTTCAATATCAGAATCGGAGAAGAATTCCTCAGATTCATCCTCAATAATGTCATCCTCCAACATGGGTTCCTCCTCGACTACCCCTAACACCTTGTCTCTCCAGGAAATATTCCCCCTATCGTTTTCTACAGTGAGATTATTCACCTTATCCACCGGTTTCCATGAACCCGGCTTAGTATTAGGGTATGTGGAGATTTGGCCTTCCGCCCCCTAGGCCAGCGGTCCGGCCCCCGGGACAGCCTCCTCCTCAACTTCAGCCCTAGAGCCAGGGGCCACTGCCACAATCACCACCTGGGCAGCAGCCCCCGTTGAATGCTCAACCGCGGCAGGACATCCCATAGTCGCGTTATCCTCCTGCCCAAAGCCCTGCACGCCGCGGGCCGCGTCTCCCTCCGCAACAGGGTGCCGCACACCCCCATCGCCCACACCCCTAGCCAAACTTCCGTCGATGCTCCCCGGCGTCCCGCGCACCAACTCCTTTCCTTCCCCTGTCGAGCGGATCTCATCTTCCAGATCCCACCATTCCCTTGTTTTCCCCATCCTCCCCTCACCTGCGATATCCGATCCAGGAGCCGGATCCGGCCCCTTCCCATCCCTAATTGCCGGCCGCCCACGATCTTGAGAACGGTCCCTTCGTCTCTCGCCGCCTGGCTCCTCCAAACAACCATCACCCCCCCCGTCAAACCCCCTCCCTGCCCGAGATCGGCACCATGCACCGTCCCTGCCGCCCTCAACCCCAGCGCTTGCGACGCCCGGCCGCCCGCTCCCACTTTTTCCTTCGCCCTAAATCGCCCAACCTCGCGTTCTTTCGTCATAGTTTAGCCTGTCAAATTTTGTAGTCTTATTAATCATGACAATATAGTATCATTACTACAATGACTTATAAAGTGGAAGGAATGAAGAATTTACCATTAACTGTTTGTTGTTACCGTTAACCGTTTATTATTAACATTTGGTAAAATTGTGATTAATTATTACGGTTAGTATACAAAATGTCTAATATAACCATATTTTAAATTAATCAATAAATAAATTATAAAAAATAAAAATTATAATGCATAAATTAATAAAAATAAGGGTTAAGGTGTAAAAATACCCCTAACGTTTTGGGTCAGAAGCAATTTTACCCTTAACGTTTGTAGTCAAGAGCAATTTTACCTATAACGTTAATAATTTGGGTCAATTTGAGAAACAATTCATCAGACTGTCTGCTCGGTCATGGATCTTGTCATCTACACTTCACACGTGCATCATTTTATCAGTAACAAATCACAAACACATGTTGGAATGTGAAAAAAAATAAAAATAAAATGTATTTTATACAAATTAGATAAAAAAAATTTAAAAAACCGAATTTATAAATATTAATCTCCAATTCTATTATTAAATTATAAAAAACATGAATTCCTTTTTTTTTAGAATGAATTGATATGCAATTGGTGCAAAATAATGAACAAAAATATCTGTGTTTTATAATAGTGTCTGAAATTGACTAAAATTAACAATGTTAGGGGTAAAATTGCTATTGGCTACAAACATTAGAGGCAAAATTGCAACATTTTAGATGTTAGAGGTATTTTTGCACCTTAACCCTAAAAATAATCTAAATAATTAAAGGGTTAATTTCAAATAAAACCATGTCGTTTCACATTTTTTTTTTTGCAGATCGATACCCGTGGTTAGTAAAATTTTCATTTTTCCACATTTGACCGATAACGATCTCAAAATGAAATTTTCAAGAATTAAATGATATTCTAAGAAACTTTAATTATTTAACTTTTTAGGTTTGAGATCATTTAAGTGTGGTTTTTTATGAGAGAGAAAGTTAATGTTTAGAGAGAGAAAACTCCAAAAATGATGCTTCTGAAAAATAAAAAAAAATGTGGTTCCATAGTTACTATATGATACTAAAAAGAAATGTGTTTTGTGGAAATAAGAAGAATAATTTTATCAACATTAAATAAATACAAACAGTTGTTAGGAATATCCAAATGGGCTAATTACTAATCTAGTCAATTTGAGGGTGATCCATTAACATATTTGACACACTTCTCTTATATTGTACGAAATTAGACACTTTCATCCATTATGGATAAAAATACCCTAACCCCCAACCTCCTCATTTTCATATCTTTCAAATTCTTACAACAAAATTCAATAATTCAACCTAAGGTCTAAGCATATTCATACATTATTCAAGCTCATGTAAGTATTGTTTCTTCATTTTACATACACATTATTCAAGTACGCAGTTGGTTAGTTGAATGTTTTCTTATTGAACCCGTCATTTCCGATTTTTTCCATTTTTGTCGCATCGATAGTTGCTCCTATTGCATTTGTGATAGGAGCAACTGTGATAGTTGCTCCTATCGATAGTTACTCCTATCGCAATTGGTTAGTTGAATGTTTTCTTGGTAAATGCGTCAGGAACGACTATTGTCGCAAATGCGACAACTTTCGTTGCAAATGCGACATGAGCAACTATCGATGCGGCAAAAATGGAGGAAATTGGAAATGACGGATTCAACGAGAAAACATTCAACTAACCAACCACATACTTGAATAATGTGTATGTAAAATGAAGAACAAAGGAGATGGAGAAGGGAATGAAAGAGAGAAGATGAAACAAAGAGAGGGCGAAGAAGACGTTTGAGAGTCTGAGGAAGAAGGTGAATTGAAATAAGGGTATTTTTATCTAAAATGGATGAAAGTATTTAGATCTATAAGATAAAAGGGAATTGTATCAAATATGTTAATGGACCGCTTAAATGGAGTAGATTAGTAATTACTCCTATTTAAAAATGTGTGGATTTAATGAGCCTATGTAAAAGACAACAACAACCTTTCAAGGTGTGAGAAAGTTATATTAATATTTAGGTCCCGTTTGTTTGGGGGAAAAATATTGTGTTCTGAAAAATTTTATGCAGAGAAACTATTTTGCAAGAAAATAAAATATTTTCCTGTATTTGGCAACAGCACTGGAAAATATTTTCCGGACCGGAAAATATTTTCCAACAACTAAAAACGTGAAAAAACACACAAAAAAACGTGAAAATTTGTTAAAAACACAAAAGGTGGGAAAATGCGAAAATCATGAAAAGTAAAAAAAAATATTAAAAACATGAAAATATAAAAAAACACGAAAATGTGAAAAAAATTAATGTTAAAAACACGAAAAACGTTTTTTCACATTTTCACATTTTCGGTATTTTTTGTACGTTTTCTTGTGTTATTAACGTTATTGTCTTTTTTGCATTTTTCTTCATTTTTTCGTGTTTTCACGTTTAGTTTTTCGATTTTCCCCTTTTTCACGTTTTCTTTTTTCGCCCTTTTTATTTTTCGCTTTTTGTTACGTTTTCGTGTTATTCACGTTTTTTCATGTTTTTCGTATTTTTCACGTTTTCGTGTTTTGTTTGCATTTTTTGTCTTTTCATGTTTATCGCGTTTTTCACTTATTGTCACATTTTTGTGTTTTAGCATTTTTCACGTTTTCATGTTTTTCGTATTTTTTCACGTTTTCGTGTTTTTTTTATATTTTTCACGTTTTTGTATAATTCATGTTTTCTCACTTTTTCGCGTTGTTCATGTTTTGTGTTTTTTTCAAGTATTTGCTTTTTTTTTGCGCTTTTTGTGTTTTTCACGTTTGTTCACATTTTCATGGTTTTTGCGGGGGTTTTTTTTTCATATTCTCGTGTTTTTTAACGTTTTCACGTTATTTATGTTTTTTCGTATTTCATATTTTCATATTTTTATATTTTTTAACGTTTTCCCCATTTTTCTCTAAACGCGTATGTTTTGGGGAAAATGTTTTACGCTTTTGAAAAGGGTAAAACATTTTCCCTTATTTCTTCTTTCATTTTCCATTGACTTACCACTTATTTTACTTTGACTTATTTTTCCGTCCAAACAAACACTGAAAAATTGGAAAAATATTTTCCTACAGAATATTTTCCTCCAAACAAACGGGTCTTAGTGTGATTTTAGAAAGAAAAATAAATAATAATAAATTATTTAAATTTGTTTTTTTTTCTTTCAACTTTTTCTTTTCATTTGCTTTTTCTTCTTCTTAGATTCCGCTATTATCGCTATCGTTACCGTACTTTAGCTCCTCCCATTTATGTTTTATTCTTCATTTTTAGTTTCAAATTTACTTTTTCTTGTTAGTATATACATTCTTGAACTTCTTTTTCCATCATATCTATACCCGTTAACTATACTTCTTTCTTTTATTCTTCTTCCAGTCTTAGCAAGAGCAGAAAAGGTTCATTTTATCCGTAGATCTATAGATCTGGATGTATGCAAAACAGAAAGGACTCAGATCCGAATATTCGGAAGAGCCTAAATGATGAAGCATGGATTACAATGGGTTTTTTAACGGGATTCGACTGACGAGAAGAATATGATTTCTATGTCTGTTATATTTATACATTTTATGGTTTTTATTGATCTTTATTTTCGTGTTGTATTTCTACTTTTTAAGTTAATGAAACGATATATGACATTTTTATAATAAAAAAAAAACAGCAGCAGCTAGAGTGGTGAAAGATTTAATTTTCTGATTAAGAATTTATTATAGGTTCCAATTATATGAGGTAGAATGAGGATTTTTGTTGTTATTTTTTTATAGGGATTTTTGTTGTTTTTTTAGGGGCGGTTTGTTTTGGGGGTTTCAAGAAAAGGTAAGGGAATGAGGAGGTTCCATTCCTTTTGTTGGTGTTTGTTTTATCAATTCAATCATTCTCTTTACCCACTTTTAGTTTTGAGTTTACCTCTAACTCCTCTAATCTCATTCCTCTAACCCCCTAAGGTTTTCCATTCCCTTTCCCCTATCTCTCACTAATTTAAACATATACTTTCTTTATAAAATTTCATTTTAGTATCTACTTTATTTTTAATTTTTATTTTGGTCCATATATTTATTTATTTTTACTTTTTCTAATCCTTAGATTAATTTCACTTTTGATCCTTATACTTATATATTATTTATTTATTTATTCTCAAAAAAATATTTTTGACTAATTTTTATTTTTATCCTTATATTTATTTATTTATATTTTTTATCCCTAGGCTAATCTCACTTTTGATCCTTTTACTTATTTATTTTTATTTTTTATCCTAAAAAATATTTTTGAAAAATATTTTTCTTTTATCATATTATTCGGTTCTGGTATTTATTTTTAATTATTTTAAAATAATTATTTTATTTTTAAAATAGAAAATTTATTCATTTTCTTTGATTTATTTTATTTCTCTTTCTTCAGTTTCATCGTCTTTTGATTTTAATAGTTGAATAAATTGATTTTCATTCTGATATTTACATGTGATTAATTTATTAATAGACATATGTATGTATAGAAATTATTGTTAAAAATACAACTCAAGTTTATTACCTCATTTGAACCAAACAGTCACAAAGGGAATCATGGGTATATCATTCCCTTTGTGGAACTGAAACAAACAGAGGGAATATAAACGTTACTGTACAAATTAGAAAAAAAGTACAAAACAAAAAAAAAAGCTAGAAAGAGTTCTTGAATTGATACGGGTTTTGATGATTTTTTCTTAATTTTCTAATATTGATTCTAACGGGGTGTTTGGTTGTCCATTTTCGTGCTCTTGTTTGTCTTTTCACTTTAAAATAAGGAGTTTTAGGTGTTTGGTTAGTAACCTCTTTTTTTTTGCATTTTACACTTGAAAATCAGCATTAGGTGTTTGGTTAGTGACATCTGGTTTGCCTTTTACACATGAAAAGCAGCCTTTTACAAAAGCAGAGAATCTCTGCTTTTTGGAAAAGCAGCACATCAAACAGCAAATAACAACAACAAGCAGCAACAACAAATCGTAACAGCAACAACAAACAGTAGACAAAACAAACGGGTCCAAGAAACATTACTTCTCCTTTTATAAGATTGTAACTAGTTTTTGACCCGTGCGATGCACGGATTCATCTTAATATATAAATATTAATAAAAATACAATCTAATAATTACAATTAATGACATAAATGTGTTATATAAATTAAATATTATTATTTGATTTACACATTTACTTTAAATAATATTTTTATAGATAAATATAATAATAAAATAAAAACTAATATATTATATATTATATTATATTTTTTATCAATAAAAAAGGAGGAAGTGACACCTCAGTTCCATCGTTACTGTTTTATATTTTATATATAGATATGTAGAGGTAGTGAAGCTCTTAGCCTAGTGGTTGAGAGCTTATCTATGCCTTGGGAGGTCATGTGTTCGAATCACATCTGGGTCTGGTGGGGATTTTCCTTTCTTCTTTAATGTAAGCGCATTGTGCGCAATTTTTTTTTTTAAAAAAAATATAGATGTGTAGAGAATTAGAGAGATTTTAGGGATTAATTTAAATTCTGTAGTACTCTTAGATATATGGGATAAAATAATCTTTTTATAGATAAATATACATAATAAAATTAAAATTAATATATTAAATTTTTTATCACTAAAAAAGGAGGAAGTGACACCTCAGTTCCATCGTTACTGTTTTATATTATATATAGATGTTTAGAGAATTAGAGAGATTTTAGGGATTAATTTAAATTCTGTAGAACTCTTAGATATAGTACGGATAAAATAATCTTTTTATAGATAAATATATATAATAAAATTAAAATTAATATATTAAATTTTTTATCACTAAAAAAGGAGGAAGTGACACCTCAGTTACATCGTTACTGTTTTATATTATATATAGATATATAGATGTGTAGAGAATTAGAGAGATTTTAGGGATTAATTTAAATTCTGTAGAACTCTTAGATATAGTACGGATAAAATAATCTTTTTATAGATAAATATATATAATAAAATTAAAATTAATATATTAAATTTTTTATCACTAAAAAAGGAGGAAGTGACACCTCAGTTCCATCGTTACTGTTTTATATTATATATAGATAATAAAATTAAAATTAATATATTAAATTTTTATCACTAAAAAATGAGGAAGTGACACCTCAGTTTCATCGTTACTGTTTTATATTATATATTATATATAGATATATAGATGTGTAGAGAATTAGAGAGATTTTAGGGATTAATTTAAATTCTGTAGAACTCTTAGACTCTGTTCTTTATTACTGAAAAAAACTGAACTGAACTGAACTGAATGCTACTGAACTGAACTGAACTGAACTGAACTGAATGATACTGAATACTGAACTGAACTGAATTTAACTGAATGCTACTGAACTTAACTGAATGATACCGAACTTAACCGAATTTAATCGAACGTAACAATAATGATGATATTAGACTTTAAAATAATTTAATGATAATATTGGACATTAATAAGCTTATAATAATAATAATAATAATAATAATAATAATATTTCTACCAAAAAAATAATATCAATAATAAATAAACATATTATTAAAGATTAAACTAAATTAAATATCAAATAAAATCTAGGCTCGATAAAATCCTATGACATTAAATAAAAATGAGTCTAATTTAAATTAAAAATATAAATTACATACAAACACAAATTTATATATAATTTAAAGCCTATGAAATTAAATACAAATTTTTATATGAATACACACTCTTAACTTTTTATTACAATTAAGTATTAAGGTACAAAAATACCTTTAACGTTTTGGGTCCGGGGTTATTTTACTCTTAACGTCTAAATATGAATACAAAATCTTGACTCAATTTATCAATGTTAAGGGTAAAATTGCTATTGGCTTCTAATATTAGGGATAAAATTGCACTATTTGAGATATTAAGGTAGTTGAGCCAGTTAATTTTTTAGAGCATTGTAATGTAAACGTATTAATATAATATTTATTTACTTTTCGCAAAATTTGCAAATAAGTTGCACCAAATAATTATAATTATAATAAATAATAATAATATATATAATGACAAAGCATAAATTATATATAAATATAATTATAATGAAAATAGATAAATTAATATATAATAAATTATAATAATTATAATAAATTACTGAAATTATAAATAAATAATGATAATAATAATAAATTATATATAAATAATAATAATATATAATAATTATAATAAATAATGATAAATTATTGAATACTGAAACTGAATACTGAAACTGAATACTGAACTGAACTGAACTGATTACTACTGAACTGAACTGAACTGAACTGAACTGAACTGAACTGATTACTACTGAACTGAACTGAACTAAACTGATTGTTACTGAAATTAAGTAATAAAGAACAGGACCTTAGATATAGTACGGATAAAATAATCTTTTTATAGATAAATATATATAATAAAATTAAAATTAATATATTAAATTTTTTATCACTAAAAAAGGAGGAAGTGACACCTCAGTTCCATCGTTACTTTTTTATATTATATATAGATAATAAAATTAAAATTAATATATTAAATTTTTATCACTAAAAAATGAGGAAGTGACACCTCAGTTTCATCGTTACTGTTTTATATTATATATAGATGTGTAGAGAATAGAGAGATTTTAGGGATTAATTTAAATTATGTAGAACTCTTAGATATAGTACGGATACAAAAATCTTTTTATAGATAAATATATATAATAAAATTAAAATTAATATATTAAATTTTTTATCACTAAAAAAGGAGGAAGTGACACCTCAGTTCCATCGTTACTGTTTTATATTATATATAGATGTGTAGAGAATTAGAGAGATTTTAGGGATTAATTTAAATTCTGTAGAACTCTTAGATATAGTACGGATAAAATAATCTTTTTATAGATAAATATATATAATAAAATTAAAATTAATATATTAATTTTTTTATCACTAAAAAAGGAGGAAGTGACACCTCAGTTCCATCGTTACTGTTTTATATTATATATAGATTCCCTTTTTTGCTAATCCAATCCCATTACTGATAATTTCAATGAATTTTTTATAGCATAATTTTTTTTGAAATTTTTCATAACGTAATTAATTTTAAGGTGTCTTCCATACTTATTTGGTTTTTTTACAAAGGAAGTCTTACTTTGTTTTTCACCATTAGATGATGGTAAACTTTAACAAAGTAAGTTCATCAAATACCGGGAAAAATAGAGTAAAACTTACTTTGTCAAAGTAAGTATAGCCTCTATCTAATTTTAATTATTAAAGAAAAGAAAAAAGAAAGTATAATTTGTCTTATTGAATTGATGACGTCCTTTTATGCAGCCCGAATACATGGTTGTATCCTGCGAGATAAATAAGTAGATAAAAAATATTTGAAAGTAATAAACTTTATTTATATAAAGTGGACCGATTTTAAATGTAGTAGTTGGTGGGTTAATTCCACTCTAGAGCAAAGTGTACATATATAAAAAAAATTTGGTTTCCGTATTTATAAACACAAAGGTTCGGTTTAGTAAAGAGTTTTTTGGAATAAAATTAGAGGTTTTAACTAGTTAAATCTTTAATAGCGGTGTTTGGTGAATAGAGGTTTGAAAAAGCTTATTATTAAATCCAAAAAACTAATTTTGAAAAAGCTCATTTTAGAAGTTTTTTCGATTGGCGTATTGCTTCATCTCTTTTTATGGACATTTTTAACCCTAATTAATACTCTTTAATCCCAAATAAATATTTTACCATGTCCTTATTTTTCATTTTATACAAACAACTATTAGTAATTAACTAATTTTTACCAAACAAATTCATACAATCCGCTAGTCAAATCAGCTAACTAAAAAGGTAATCAGGTTAAATAGGGCCCAAGACATAGTTTAAAAATTTGTAAATAAAAGCTTCAATAAATCATATTTTTTTGGTAAGAAAGGAAAGGAAAAAAACAAAACCAACAAAAAACCTACACCGGGATCAGTCTAGGAAGGCTGACTCCAATCCCATCCTCTAGGAGAGAAGGCAAAAGAAAAGAAGGAGGAACAGATAGGGTAGAAACACCTAACATTCTCCCATGCCCAGCAGCTGCTAAGCGATCCGCCACGCGGTTTTGCTCCCTAAAAATATGGGAGAAATTAAGATACTCAAAGGCAGGACGAAGCCTCAAAATAGCTTTGATGAGATTCTGGCTCTTCAGACAAACAGCCTGACTATCTGAAATCCTGTTAATAGCCTCCAGATTATCAGATTCCACCGAGAGCTTTTTAACACCCATGCGAATGGCGAGTTTAATACCTGACAAGATACCCCAGAGCTCCGCAGAAAAGGAGGAGCCCGTCCCCAAGTTATGGGTAAACCCCGCCATCCAATTGCCACCAGCATCCCGAAGAACTCCTCCAGCAGCAATTCTGCCATTGCTAAGGCAGGAGCCATCAGTATTCAACTTAGCAAACCCTTCTCTAGGCTTACTCCAGCCAACTAGCAGGATCTCTTTATCCGGGGAGGGGCGAACAAGGGAATCTCTTTCAAATCTTTTAGTAATAACAAAGAGCTTCTTCGAGAAGAAAAACAGTAAATCAGGAATAAGGACAGCCTTACCCGCAAATAATTCTTCATTCCTCCACTTCCAGATTTGGTGACAAGTAATAGCAAAGAGGATGGCACCGTGCTCCATGTTGGCCAGCAAGTTCCCCTTGGCTCCTTGAGAGAACCAGTCCCCTTCAGAAAAGGCCATGAAGGAAGGGAGGATGTGATGAGGGAGGATCCCTTCCCAGATCTTCTTACTATTTGGGCAATCCCTCAAGGCATGGCACAAGGTTTCCACATTGCCTCTGCATCTACTACAGGCACTAGACTCAGTCAAGTGCCTTCTGTGCCTATCCGCATTCGTAAGGAGTCTGTCTTTGATACCCAGCCAAAGGAAGCTCCTAATACGGTAAGGGATCTTGAGGAACCATATGGACTTCCAAATCTCCAAGGGAGGATCAGCCCTATTAGGGGTAAAAGCTTCATAGGCCGATTTACAAGAATAAGTACCATTATTCGTCAAGGCCCAACAATGTCTATCCTTATCCTCCTCTTGATTGCTAAGCTTCAATAAATCATATGATATAGCTTACTTTGTCAAAAACAAAGTAAACATGGAAAGTAAGCTCATCCAATAATAGAAAAAATAAAGTAAAGCTTACTTTGTCAAAAACAAAGTAAACATAGAAGGTACCTATTTACTAATTTGAAATTTGAAAGTTTATAAATTCAATTAATATTTAAATTCAATTTATACTGTTGCTATTCATTTTGAAGAGTTGTGTTTTATTGAGATCTAAATGTAATGTTTTAAAATGAAATATTGTAATTTAAAGGGATAATAAGGTATAAAAAGATCCCTAACGTTTACATCCATGAGTAATTTTATGCCTAAAGTTTAAAGTAGTATAATTTTACCCCCTAATGTTTAAAATAGTACAATTTTATCCATAACATATGAAATGATGCAATTTTACCTTTAACATTTTTTAAACAAGATCAATTTTACCCTTACCTAACAGAAAATTTAAACAAACTAGTTTACTATTATTTAACTCGTTATTTAATTATCATATCATGCCTTACAAACATTAATTATGTCTAAAATATTTATTCTGTCATTTACACAATTATAAATAACATACCGAAATGACAATATTTAAGTTTGGCAGATACAAGTTAATCATAAAAAAACTGTATAAAATAACCCACAGATAGTCAATAACTGTCAAATCAGTCGGTTCAAATTTTCTATCATGTATGGGTAAAATTGAACTTGTTTGACAATGTTAGGGGAAAATTGCACCATTTCATATACTAAGGGTAAATCTGTACTTCATAAAAAACGTCAAGGGCAAATTTGAACATTATCCCTAATTTTTTTTAATGGGATAAAGTGTAAAAATAACCCTCACATTTATAGGCAAGAGCAATTTAACTCTTAACGTCTAAAATGATACAATTTTACCCATATCATTGGCAACCAAGAACAATATTACCCCTTTGTGTCAATTTCAAACATTATTATAAAATAAAGATATTTTGTTCTTTATTCTACATCAATTGCATCGTAAGTTGATTCTAAAAAAGATTTCATCTTCTTTGCGGTTTAATAGTAGAATTGGACATTAATATTTTTAAATTCGATGAAATATTAAAAAAAATTTATTCAACTCGTACAAAATACAATATATTTTTAAAAAAAATTCACGTTTAATTATATGTTTGTGATATGTTACTAATGAGTGATAAAATGACGCATATGTGAAGTGTAGATAACAAGATTCATGACCAATAAGATAATTTGATGAATAATTTTTCCAATTAACCTAACTTTATAACGATAAAATTGGTTTTAACCGCGAGCGTTGAGTGAAAAGTGTGATTTTAATGATAAATTGAAAGTTGAAGCAGAAAGAAGTGGTGGTGCAAAAGTCAATTAGCAGTATCCAAGAAAGATAGAAAATGATGTCCTTGTGAATTGGCAAATCCTACCAAAACAAAAGCTGATAATACCAATTTCCCAAAGCAACACCTTCCCTTTTTTACCATCTATTCTATTGGATTCCTTTGATTATGCTTCAAGACACTTCAAAGACTTCTTTTACTGTAGACAGACAGGTATTAAAAATAGTACAATAAAATGTTGACTTACCAAATTTGAAACAATCTTACCTATTTATTCATTTTCATTTTGGTTAGAGGTATGCACATCTTAATAACTTTATAGAAACATATCATATTCTATGAAAATCCAAAAATCTGCTAATAATAAAGTTATAATAATATCGCTTACCTACCAAAGAATATAATTGGATGAATATGACTAATAGATTTGTCCTAAACAAATATTTAATAACTTGAAATGAAAAAGAAACAAGAATTGGGGAAATTGTTGTAAAAGAAAAAGAAAATGATGCTTTCAGTGGTTGCAATGGCAGTCCAATAGTCAATTATATGGTGAGAGGATTGATCTCTCTTTAGCCACGAGGTATACTTATTTATTTATTTTTAAAGTTAAACCTTTCAAAACATTTTCAAAAAAAAATATAAATAATTTAATTAATCCATTCGAAATTAATCAATTAGCTTCACTAACATTTTTATTAAATATATTTTTTCACTAAATTTTTAATCTTTAAGTTAAAATACTTGAAACTCTTTCATTTTAAACTAATATCTAGTTTTTTTTAGTAATTTATAATTTATAATTCATATTTTTGTTTATTATGTGTCAATATTAGTTCTTTTATAATAAAATTTTTTATAAATACACGAAAATTAATTTTATCTATTATAAAATTAAATAAACCAAACAATTTTTTCAATGAAAAGAAAAAACAATAAAAAAGCATCAGAATATGATGAGACATGTGAAAACTTGCTAACAAAGCAACATGAAACATTCTAAAAAAAAAACACCAAAACCTATATTTTACAAAGTTTCATCATCATAATTTATGGGAGAAATTCAACAATAAAATCCCATGTTGTCCGATGATGTTATACAATTTAATAGATATGAATAAAAGATAGATTTTAGTATTTTAGAGGTCATACTTGGTAGGCGTAATTGATCATCCTCCTTCACCTGGATGTTCGGTCCGTATTTCCAGAAGTTTTATCCTTTATGAATGATATATCTCATTTTACCATGTTTAGGAGTCCTTAGCGTGCGTGATAGCCATCAAACAAGGGAATTTATTTCTCTTAAAATTCCTTTCTTAATAGAATGAGAATCACTTTTCTTTATACTAGGAGTCTTCACTCCTATATAAAGAGTAAGAACTTACTTCACAAAGGTACGACACAATCTAGCTATTGTTACTCTCATATTTTCTCTTTTTATATCTCTTATAAACCAGAACTACCTTGAGCGTTAAAGAGTCCATCGATAGGACCCGACCAAACTCTATTTTGGAGGTTTAAGGAGTTAATTTGTTCAGTCAAGTGGAGACTCATTCATCATCTACACCTTCGAGTAGACACATTCCAAATCGCATTGAGCAGATCTCCAAATTCTTAACTATGGTATTTTTTTTATGACGCTATCATTGGTGCAGTTAATGTGGACATGCGAATCTTTCTCGAAATTCGACATGTCTATTTCGATAAAAATAAACATGGTTTCCTTGAAGCTGATAGAATACACTCCTTGCATGATTGAGATGTCAAGAAAGCGTAAACATGATGTAGCTCACGTTATTATCAAATTATTGGAATCTACTCCCCAAAGCTAAGAAGGCTAAGTAATCAAAAGGTAAGGAGGTTGCGCTAATATGACTTTATTGACCTCCCATCCCCTCATATTAAACAAACACTTGACTTGCACACATATGCTTTAGTCGTCATAGCAGATGTAGAAGAGTACACTATGAATATGGAATAAATAGACACTAGTAGCTTTGTTAACATGATCATTAAGGACATGGTACGCGAGTTACAAATAACTTTTATTAGAATTAACCATGCTCATGTGCCCATTATAGGTTTTGGAGGGCGTAGTATCCCAGTGAGTGGCTGTGTAACTATGAGTTATGACTTTGAAGTCAAAAAGCATAGATGGTGGGCGAATTACGACTTCATTATAGTAAAAATCACCTTTTCATATAACATTGTCATGGGGAGAACCTTCTTGTTTGATTCGGAGGCCCTCATATCGATTAGATAATGATCCTTATGAATTCTATAAGGGATGGAACAATGGTGTCTATGAGTCTTCCACATGAATCATTAGAGTCTTTTGCGGTTCTTTCATATGAAGATGGCTTGGAGGTCGAGGAGGAAGAACCCTGTAGTACTTAACCATCTTGGGAGATTGACATAGAAGAATTTTGGACCCTCCGGATCGTGAAGAACTTGGAGAACAGTGTGAAGTAGGAAGTCATTAAGACCTTTAAAAAAGGGGAGATATATTCTCTTTGGAGATGGATAATATGGATGGATTGGATCTAAGAATGATGACTCACAAACTCAATATCAATCCCGCAGCTAAGTGTTGAGCGATTTCCGTAAGTGCACGTTTCGCTTGTAGTAATAAAAATATCGATCCCACAGGGATACGTTTTTTAACGAAAAACTTATTTTTGAATCTGTTAATTTCGAACTTGTTAGATTTATTATTAATTGTAAATGAAAAGTGAAATTTGTCTAATTGAATTTAGGAAAAATAATTGTTTAATTGAGTTTATGAACTTTGAATACTTGAAAAATGCTGGAATAAGATTTTATATTTAGAATAAATCGATTGTTAGAAAGATCTTCTGATTGAAGGATGAATTTTACAAAACATGAACATTTAGAACTTTTTAGAAAAACAATGAATGTATTCATTTGCATTAAGCAAAGAAAACAACTTAAACTTTGTATCAATTATGATGATGAAATAAATGACGGAACCTCTAATTAATTGGCTTTGAACGCGACAAAACCCTTTCGGGATAGTTGCCCTTACTCAAATTAAAACTCTTTCGAGGTGATAATTTGTCTAAGTGTTCAACAAAGTTTCCTTGTAATGATTTTGAATTCAACTGCGTATTAATGAAAACACCAGCCTCACTTATATTGGATTGGTTACCATAAGTGCTGCATAACGATTTGTCGAATAGAACGGACTTTATTAGATGAAATATAAATTGATACAAGTTTACAGAGAACATGGAGCATCGAGTTCTTCGAGGGCGTGTAAGTGAACGGCTTGATCGGTTCCTTTCCTTGGGTTTCCTTAGAGGTTGTCAGGCTCAGGGGCGAACACTCTACTCAATCTTCTCGCTGTAACTTCGTAATAGGGATTCGGTCGGCCACTACCATGATGCAAACTAAAACTGGAACAATGTCTAAACGCTACTGAGTTGTAATTAAACTATAAACAATATGTGTACCTCATCTTGTTTTGTACAGAATCTAATTTCTAACTCTCGAAATGTTTTTACTTAGAACTTAGACATAAGTTCTATGCTCTGATTCTATATCTATATTATAACATTTCATTGCATTTTTCTCAACATCAACTCTTTATTTATAGATGTTGAAGGGTTGTGTTTGAAGTGATGTATCCGTTGGTTAAGAGTCGTGTCCGTTGTGAAAGGACGTCTTTATCCACTTGAACAAACGCGTTTCTTGGATTTCAGCATATGTTAAATGCTTTTGGCAAATTTTCTGCACTTACCGAGGATAGGAATCCTCGGCCGTGAATGACGTAGCATTAAGCTGAACGTTGGACGAAGGGGAGAAATGGCTAAACCACGCGTGTCGCGGCCGCGGGTTGGGGATTCACTGTCGCGGCACGGTGAGTTTTCTCACTTCTTTGCTTTCGTTCGTGTCCTCGACTTGGTGCTTTCGATTTACGTCGTCTTTGACTCCTTTTGTAGGGTTTTTCTTCTGTTTTTGATCCTTTTTCGTTCCTATTTGGATTTTACCAAATATTTAGGTACCTTGCAAGAAAGAAAGATATTCGAGAGTAAAAGTAATCTAAACAGATATAAACAACATAAATTTGTAATAAAAATGATGTAAATGTTAATGATATTTTAGGTATATTTTGGGCTTAACAAATCTCCACACTTAATCTTTTGCTAGTCCCGAGCAAAATTTCACTGAATTTATTCCTTAACTAATCTCTTTATGAAAATAAAACATATATCTTTGTTTTTACCTTTTAAATTAGTTAAGCCGAAAAGACTAACTTCGCATGGCAAATTTATACGTAAAATATCAAACTAACTTAGTATAAATACGATATATCATTCGTCTTGTATTTCAATGTTTAAATTGAAGTATTCGGGACGATGTAAGCACGCATGTTATTGAGTCTTTCATCTCAAGGCATTTCAAAGCACCAAATTTCCTTTCCCAAACTTGAATTATTATATATGAGTATTAAGTTTAATTTATTTGCTTAGTTACGCCCGTGATAAGGGTGGTCTCGATCGTAACTTATATGCATTTGTTTGTGTTCGCTTAAGAGGTACCAACCATGCCATGGGTGGACGCAATCGTTACTTTAAACTTTAAACACGCTTAATTTTTTCTTATTTAAACGTTCCTTCCATACCTCGATTGTGATAAGGGTGGTCGCAACCGTGGCCAAAAGTACGCTTTACTTATTTATTTCTTCTCTTTCATACCTCGACTGTGATAAGGTTGGTCTCAATCGTGTCCAAAAGTTAAGAATACGATTTATTGATTAATTAATATGAATTGGGAAAAAGAAAATTAGCACATTCATCCTATATTGACTTAAAATTCAACATGTATTATGGCTATAGTTTCCTTAAAAACTTCAATTGGTGTTAATGTAAGACAAAATAAAAAACCGAGCTAAAAAATTGTTAGTTCAATTTAATGCCTATAAACCTAATTGAAAATTTAAAATAAGATTTATTGTATCATGAATTTCATGATATGAAATAGAGATTGAAAATAAAGAATTTTTTACTTAAATACATTCACTCGAGACAATTTTTACTTAAAATCGTGTCGAAGATTTGTGAAAAATATTTTGAAAAATATTACCCGTATAGAAATATTTATTTCTATCGATAATGATAACCTAAAAATAATCATAAAAGAATTTTAACTTATGATTATTTGATAAATGTAAAAATGATATTTCATAAAAAATGTTAAGTTTTTTTTTAAGAAATTTAACTTATGATTATTTGATAAATGTAAAAATGATATTTCATAAAAAATGTTAAGTTTTTTTTTCATTTGTTGCAATATATTTAAAAGTGTTGCAATATACGTTGCATTTTGTATTTTTGAAAACAAACAAGTGTTGCATACATTCATTCATTCATTCATTTACATACATTCGTTCATTCATTCGTTTGTATAAAAATGATATATGTATATATCTCCTCCCACACTTAAATTGGACCATGTCCTCATTGGTGCAAAAATGGAGATAAAACGTTAAAGATAAAACAAACGGAAAGAAATGAAAGATATAGCAAAGAAAACATGCATCATAAAATTAAATTAAAACTGAAATTGTACGAAACATAAGAAATGAAAATGTACGAAACTGAAATTAAAACAAGATAAGATAAAAATAAAAGATAAAACCTAAGCATGCGGCGGGGAATCCGGAGGTGTTGGTGAAGTTTCCACATTTTGGCGACGGAAAAATGAAAGCATCCGATGCCGAGTCGATCTTTGCGCACGCCTCAAAGTATTGAGGTTGTCATTCATCACCATGTTGTTCTCCACCAAATCATCAATCCTCAAATTCATTTGTCGATTATTGGCATTGATGTGGTTCAAAATTCTTCTTAAATCCACCGGATCATTATCTTGAGATGCTTGGGCTTGTGGTGCATCTTCCGCTCCTTCCTCCGCACCTCCTTCCTCGGTACCTACATTATGAGAACTAGAAGCACCTCCACCCATAGTGCCACGAAGATGTGCAATACGGGTAGCATAAGAAATAAAAACGGGAGGAGCCGCAGAAACCAATAAATGAGCCCGCTCAAGAGCCGCAATGTCCAAAACCGGAACATATCCATGGTAGGTGGACATATCATAAGTTGCTAATTCATCCCATGCTCCCAAAACAATAGCGGTGATTAAATTACCGAGAGGGACTTGAGTGGTGTGAGCCCTCGAAGCACGATACAAATTGTCAAATATCATTCCAATGCTATCAACCCTTAAACCTTTGAATAAACAATCCCAAACAAACAAATCCCGGACTTGAATTTTTGAACTCTCAACACGACCAAAAAGTGCAAAACTCAAATACTTGTGAAAGAAGAACACACAATTGTCCTTAATCAACTTGCTCGAAGTGTTTTTAGAGTCAAAAGAGGTTTGATCGGAAAGATTTTGCCAAAAAGAGTTATTGTCAAAATCCCGAGGCTTATCATAAAAATCACTAGTAGGGAAACCAAACATATTTCCCATAGCCTCATAATCTATGGTATAGGTAGTACCATTATTCCGAAAAGAAATTTCTGTCCTCTTTTTGTTCATCTTTAAAGTAACCAAAAACTCAACCACATACTCTTGAATTTGGGGAAAACGCATAGAAGCAAAAGTTTCCCACCCCAAAGTCTCAATAAAAGCATCAATTTGAGTAGTGAAGTTCAACTCCCTTACCGAATCAAAATCAAGAAACTGCATGTCCACGAACTTACGATTGGCGTGTGAAAAATGCTTGAAATGTCCAACTTCTTCCTCGGAAGGAATGTCGAAATAAGCCCCGCAACTAATACGAAGGCGATTAGCCTCAATGACAGCCGGCTTGTGTCCAACACGCTTTGCTCTAGGCTTGGTTATGGTGTTTAGGGTGTAGAGAAAAAGATGAAAAGAGAGAAAAACTTGAGGTTGAAGATGAAGTAGAAGGTTTGTATGGAGACTTGAATTGAAAGGTTTAGGTGATTGAAAAGGGTAATGATGAAATTGGGAAGAGTAAAAGTAAGATATTGGGAAGAGGTTAGAGTAGGGGATTGGTTAAAATTGGAGGTGATGTAAGGTTTGTGTAAGTAATAGGTATATATAGGGTTGAATAGGAAGATTAATAAGTAGAGTAGGAATAGGAATAGGAATAGGTAGAATTGGAATAGGAAAAAGGTTGTAAAATAGGCAAAAATCCAAACTTAGGAGTGCATCATCGTCGCGTGTCGCGACCGAGGACGGTCATCCGCGGCCGTGAATCGCGTTGTGCAGCGAATTTTTTTTCCTGAATTTTAGAGGGATTTTGCTGAAGTTACTGAGAACGTGCATCCGCGGCCGCGAATCGCGTGTTTCAGCCAATTTTTTTCTTAATTTTTGGGGGAATTTTGCTGAAGTTACCGAGAATTTAGTCATTCTCGGCCGCGGATCACCTCGTGGCTACCCAAATTCTTCATATTAACTCCATTTCGTGCAATTTCTTGATAAATTCTATCTTGAACTCCTTGAAAATGTTATCGGTACTTAAAAACACAAATGTAAAACATTAAATGATAAGGAAAACCAAAGGTTTATCCTTATTAATTGGAAAAATAAATGAAAATGCTTTAATTAATGAATGTTAAATTAAGAATAGGAAAGGTTTGGAACTCAAATTAATTGAAGTATTTATGTTCATTTATTAATGTAAGTTAAATGAATCTTTATTTAAGGAATTTGAACTTAGTTATTAACATTTAATTAGTAATGAATGCTTTACAGTTTTATTTAATAGATTCATAAGTGTAGAATAATGAGTTTCCATATAATCAAAAGAGATATAATGCAAAAGAGAAAGTTTTATTGATTTAGCAATATATACAAGATATTTACAAACAAAATAATCAAAGCTATGCTAGAAATTCGTCCATTTCAATCAGGATTTTCTTAGCCCTATAGCGGTCTATTTTCATCTGCACGAAGGCTTGACGTTCTGGTGCAGAAAGAAAATTTGGGCCTGATCGAAAAACTCGTTTCGCTAGACCTTCATATTCTAAAAATTCATAGTCTAGTGTCGGGAAAGATTCAGCATCACTCCAAGGAACAGAAATACTTCCCTTGGTCCCTAGTATTATTCCACATATGATATTACCGAACCCAACCTTCTTAGCCTTAGATCTAGATGCGGCAACAGGACCCTCCATCAAAATCTTTGAAGAATCAACCACGTTGCCTTGAAATATATCGCCAAGTACATAAAGGTCAGTTTCTTGGACGACACTACTGAACGTGCGACCGAACAGACTGTGACTCAGAAATTTATGCAAATATAGAATAGAGTTGGAATAAAAAGACTTATTATAGGCAAGTTTAGGGTTGAAAGGCCAGATGCCGGTGAGCATTCGCCAAATATCAGTGGATGTCATGTCTCTTCCATGATGACGTTTGGTAGTATCCTTCAAGGGAAAACCAAACCAAGCATGCAATTCAGGATATCCAAAAGTGAAAGTTTTGCCATCCCGACGAAAACTAAGACGCACCCGATGCTTGTTAACAAAACGAACCGTACAGAAGAACTCTAATATCCAGTCTCCAATTTTAGGAAACTTCATATCAACAAATCTGGTCCATCCTAAACGTTCCATGTAGCGACTCATATCATCTTTAATTCCCAACTGATCGTTAAGAAAGTCATCCATGTATAGCATTCCTACAAAGAATGTGTATCGAAGCTTCAAGAAGCGCCTTCCCTCATCATGATTGAAGATAGGAAAGTTACATCCATAACGCTCGGATATATCAATACGTTTATTGCGTGAAGCAACCACTTTCTTAGGATGAGTGTTTGTGGAAGTCATGGTGTTTGGAATGAGTAAGGAAGAAAGGTTCTGAACTTAATTTCTGGGTAGAGGAAATTGGAAGAAAATCAGTGAATTGTTCTGACAGAGATGAAAAAGAAAGTGACAGAAAACTGAACCTCTAGAACCTATTTATAAAATCCTAGGATGAAAAAGAGGTGTTGTTTTGAAGTAAAAAGGCATGAAATCAGACCTCTTAAAAATGAAGAAACTCAATTTTTCGTTTCTGAAGAGTTGTGTCTGCTGGAGATGAAGAACACAGGTCTGATTTCTGCAGAAATTCAGCGTGTCGCGACCGAGGATTCTGACCCGCGGTCGCGACACGCTGATTTCCTTGCGGAAATCAGGCGTCAAAAACCCCTAATCTCTGATCCTCGACCGAGAATCCCTATCCTCGGTAAGTTCAGAAATTTTTCCTGTCTAATTGAAATCTATTGAAGTCAGAATTCTCAACTGAGAATCCCAAATCCTCTGTAAGTCCAGAAATTTTCCTAGCTAACCAGATTTACCCAAATTCTCAACTGAGAATTCTAAATTCTCTATAAGTTCAGAAAATTTCTCACCTTCTTAAGAATTCTAAATATATGAATTCTCAACTGAGAATTTCAAATTCTCAACTGAGAATCACAAAATTTCTTCTAATTCACATTAAATTCCTAAAAATTAATTAAAATCATGACTTGAATATATATTTTTTATATATCTAAATTTCTAACATAAAATGATATAATCAAAAACAAAAAAAAATAAAATAAAATAAATAAATAAATAAATAAATAACTATGTGTAGAAAAACGAAATGATTTATATGTCAGGAAATTTTGTTACGAAATTAGTTCCTATTTCGGAAATATTTTCGTAATAAATTTTACATCGATTACCATTAACTTTGAAACGATTACCGTTGGTTTCCTCAAGTTCTAAAGAACCATAGTCGAATGTTTTGACGACTAAATACGGTCCGGTCCATCTGGACTTAAGTTTTCCTGGAAATATACGAAGCCGTGAATTAAATAACAGCACCTTATCTCCAACATTAAAGTTTTTGACTTTGATCTTGGCATCGTGCCATTTTTTCATTTTTTCTTTATAAATCCTCACATTCTCATACGATAGATGACGTAACTCATCTAACTCATTCAAATTGAGCAAACGTTTCTTTCCTGCTTGTTGTAAATCAAAATTAAGTTTTCTAATAGCCCAATAGGCTTTATGTTCTAATTCTACTGGTAAATGACATGCTTTTCCATACACTAAACGATATGGAGTCATTCCTATTGGTGACTTAAATGCAGTACGGTATGCCCATAGCGCATTATTGAGTTTTTGTGACCAAACCAATCTTTTCTTGATGACGAAACAGTTTTCTCTAGAATCCATTTGAGTTCTCTATTTGAGATCTCCGCCTGACCATTAGACTGAGGATGGTATGGCGTTGACACGCGGTGGCGTACTCCATACCTTTTCATAAGCATATCAAAATTTCGATTTATGAAATGGGTACCGCCATCGCTAACAACGAATCTAGGACAACCAAATCTACAAAATATATCGTCAAGAAAATTAACAACTACTTTAGAATCATTCGTAGGGGTTGCAATTGCTTCAACCCACTTCGAGACATAATCAACGGCTACTAATATGTAAGTTTTACCACTGGAAGGCGGAAAAGGTCCCATGAAATCAATTCCCCACATGTCGAAGATTTCGACTTCCAATATGTTTTTGAGGGGCATCTCATCTTTCCTTCCTAAATTTCCCGTTCTTTGGCATTTATCACAACGAGTAATAAATGAACCAACGTCTTTAAACATCTTAGGCCAAAAGAAACCACATTCCAATATTTTAGCTACCGTTTTATTAACTCCATTATGTCCTCCATATGAGCTGGAATGACATTCCGTTATTATAGATTCATATTCATTTTCTCCAACACATCTCCTAATTATCCCGTCACCACATGATTTGAATAGAAAGGGATCTTCCCAAAAATACTGTTTAATATCGAAGAAAAATTTCCTCCTTTGTTGGGAAGATAATCCTTCCGGAACAATATCGGTTGCAAGATAATTAGCAAAATCTGCATACCATGGTGATATGATACTTTCTATTTGATAGAGATGTTCATCGGGGAAATCATCTCGTATACCGATAGTTTCACCTATAGGACCGTTTTCATCTTCTAGTCTCGATAGATGATCAGCGACAAGGTTTTCTACTCCCTTTTTGTCTTTAATTTCTATATCGAATTCTTGTAACAACAAAACCCATCTAATCAGACGCGGTTTTGCATCTTTCTTAGCAAACAGATAACGTAAAGCTGCGTGATCTGTATAAATAATAACTTTAGATCCTAGCAAGTATGACCTAAACTTATCACATGCAAATACTACGGCTAACATTTCTTTTTCTGTTGTTGTGTAATTTAACTGTGCACCTGACAATGTGTGACTTGCATAATAAATAACATGTAATCTTTTATCCTTCCTTTGACCTAAAACACATCCTACAGCTAGGTCACTTGCATCACACATGATTTCAAAAGGCAAATCCCAATCGGGTTTAGCAATTATGGGTGCACTAACTAAAGCTGTTTTCAATGTCTCGAAAGCTTTAATACAATCTTCATTAAAATCGAAGGTTGAATCCTTCATAAGCAAATTAGTAAGTGGTTTGGAAATCACAGAAAAGTTTTTTATAAATCGTCTGTAAAAACCTGCATGTCCTAGAAATGATCTTACTCCCTTGACAGTTGTTGGTGGGGGTAATTTTTCTATTACTGAAGTTTTTGCTCTATCCACTTCTAATCCTTTTTCAGATATTTTATGACCTAAAACAATTCCTTCGTCAACCATGAAATGACATTTTTCCCAATTTAATACTAAATTCGTTTCTTCGCATCTAGAAAGAACTTTATCTAAGTTTTTTAAACATGCATCAAAAGAATCTCCATAAACTGAAAAATCATCCATAAATACTTCCATGATATCTTCGATGAAATCATTAAAAATTGCAGTCATACAACGTTGAAAAGTTGCTGGTGCATTACATAGACCAAAAGGCATTCTTCTATATGCAAATGTTCTATAAGGACATGTGAAGGTTGTTTTATCTTGGTCATCCGGGTAAATATATATTTGAAAGAATCTGGAATAACCATCAAGAAAACAATAAAATGCATGACCGGCTATCCTTTCGATCATTTGATCGATGAAAGGTAAAGGAAAATGATCGTTCCTAGTTGCCTTATTTAGGTTCCTATAATCTATACAAACCCTCCAACCAGTGGTGGTTCTCGTAGGTATTAATTTACCTTCATCATTCCTTACTACAGTTATGCCTCCCTTTTTGGGTACACAATGGATTGGACTAACCCATTCACTATCCGAAATAGGATAAATGATTCCATTGTCTAAAAGTTTAGTAATCTCATTTTTGACTACTTCTTTCATGTTCGGATTTAAACGTCTTTGTCTATCCACTTTAGGTGACTTATCTTCTTCTAGGTGAATCCTATGCATTACAATACTAGGATTAATTCCTTTTAAATCTGAAATTTGCCATCCCACACTTCCTATTCTATTTCTAACAACTTCTTTCAATTTTTCTTCTTGATTTTCTGTTAATTTGTTAGAGATGATTATAGGTAGAGTATCACTTCCGCCTAGGAAAGCGTATCTCAGATGGTTTGGTAATTCTTTAAGTTCTAATTTAGGTGGAACTACTACTGAAGGCGGAACTGGTCCATCTTCTCGAATCAAAGGCTCTGGGTCCTTATCTTCTAATTCTTCACCCATTATAGGTTATATTATTTCTTCTCTTTGAACAATGTCATTAACACATTCTTCAACTAAATCAAGCTTCATACAAGCGAAATCCTCCATAGGATATTTCATCGCTTGATTCATATCGAACTCGATCTTATCGTCACCTATTCGTAAAACTACTTTTCCTTCCGACACATCAACTAGAGCACGTCCCGTGTTCATGAATGGTCTACCAAATATTAGCGGACAATTAGCATCATAAGCAAAATCTAAGATAACAAAATCAGTAGGAAAAATAAATTTATCAACTTTCACTAAAACGTCTTCAATTATTCCATATGGTCTTTTAGTGGATTGATCCGCTAATTGCAAAACCATATTGGTACGTTTGATGTCTTCTTCTAAACCTAATTTTTCAAAAATAGATAATGGCATCAAGTTTATACTAGCTCCTAAATCACAAAGACAACTTGGGAATTCCATATTTCCCAATGTACACGGAATGGTAAAGCATCCGGGATCTTTAAGTTTAGTAGGTAATTTGCTTGATACTATCGAACTACAATCTTCAGTAAGCGAAATGGATGAAATTCCTTCCCAACTAATCTTTTTTGAAATTAAATCTTTCAAGAATTTTCCATAGTTAGGAATTTGCGTAATTGCATCGATGAATGTTAAATTTATATGCAAATTTTTAAGCTTATCTAAAAATGATAAAAGTTGTTTATCATGGTCCTTATTTCGGACCCTGTGTGGAAAAGGTGGTTTTGGTACAAAAGGTTTCGTACTAGAGTCAATTGGTGTATCTTTTTGTTTTAACGTATCTTCTTTGGATTTTGGTAAATCATTTCCAGGTAAAGTTGAATTTCCGGGCATTTCCGGACCTAAATAGTTTTTCCCTGAACGAAGAGTGATAGCCTTAACATGCTCTTTCGGATTTTCTTCCGTTTGGATGGGAAGACTTCCCTCTTTGCGGGATGGAATTGATTTAGCAAGTCGTCCAATTTGAACCTCCAAATTATGGATGCTAGATGATTGGTTTTTGATAAGCTGATCGAATTTACTTTCGATCCGTTTAAAACCATCGTCTTGATTACTTACCTTTCCATTCATAACATCTATAAATTTGTCGATTTTTGAAGATAAAGTGCTAATCGTATCTCTTGTTTGATTTTGATAATTATTTACACGATATTGATTAGCATTTGCATTATTATTACTATTACTATCTTTCCAGTTAAAGTTAGGATGATTTCTCCATCCAGGATTATAAGTATTAGAATAAGGATTAGTAGTTTGGTTTTGTCCTTGGACAAAATTTACCTGTTCTATCTCATTCATACCTTCGTAATCAATGTCTCTCTGGATTGGATCATTAGGATCGCATGGTGCCATAAACTTATCAATTTTGTGCGATAAGGCAGAAAATTGAGCTTGTAACATTGCTACTGGATCAAGATTCATTATACCTTTAACCGATGATGTATCTGAGGATGATGGTTTCGCCGTTGGTATATGTCCACGCTCTGCGGGCCACATACTGCTGTTGATTGCCATTTCCTCCAAGAGTTCTCTTGCTTGGGCGGACGTCTTCTTTATAAATAACCCTCCAGACATAGCATCTAATGAACCTCTAGTTGTAGGATTTAATCCATTATAGAATGTCTGCATTAAAAGTGCATCTGGCAGTTGGTGGTGTGGGCATAAACGTTGAAGTTCTTTAAAACGTTCCCAAGCTTCATAAAGAGTTTCATTATCATTTTGTGTAAAAGATGTCAATTCTTTGATGACTCTTGCGGTTTTTGCTAAGGGAAAATATTTTGATAAAAACGCTTGGGCTAATTGGTCCCAAGTTTCAAATGTTGCAGCAGGCATAGAAGTTAACCAAATTTTTGCCTTATCCTTCAAAGTGAAAGGAAAGAGGCGAAGTTTGATTGCTTCGGCTGTTACATCAGTAATTTTAAAAGTATCACAAATTTCTAAGAAATTTGTCAAATGTGCATTAGGGTTTTCGTTAGGTAGTCCATAAAACGTTACGTTGTTTTGCAACATATTAAGCAAAGCAGGCTTAATTTCAAATTGATTTGCGTTTATACGGGGTCTAACTACACTATTAGTTACACCGGCCATTCCTGGCCTAGCATAATCCATAAGTGTCGGTGGATCGGCCATATTTTCTGGCTGGATTTTTTTGGTTTTTATGGGTGTTTTGTCTTTGTTTTTGTTGTTTTTCTTGTTTTTCTTAAGTGTTCTTTCAATTTCTGGATCAAAAGGGTCTGGTGGTGTGCCCGAATTTCGCGAACTGCGCATGAACTTGAAATGGTTACA
Source organism: Euphorbia lathyris (assembly GCF_963576675.1). Lineage (NCBI taxonomy): Eukaryota > Viridiplantae > Streptophyta > Magnoliopsida > Malpighiales > Euphorbiaceae > Euphorbia > Euphorbia lathyris. The sequence goes on from NC_088911.1 coordinate 43,325,262, forward strand.
CGAGCCAAACTACCTTCAAAACAAAATTGAAAACAAATATGTTATATAAACTGATAAATAAATAAAATATAAAAATTGTATAAAAATAATGTGTAAACCTAGATTCGAAAATAAAATACGAAAAATAAAAATTTTGTCAAAAATTTTGGCGTATCCCCGGCAACGGCGCCAAAAACTTGTTGAGCGATTTCCGCAAGTGCACGGTTTCGCTTGTAGTAATAAAAATATCGATCCCACAGGGATACGTTTTTTAACGAAAAACTTATTTTTGAATCTGTTAATTTCGAACTTGTTAGATTTATTATTAATTGTAAATGAAAAGTGAAATTTGTCTAATTGAATTTAGGAAAAATAATTGTTTAATTGAGTTTATGAACTTTGAATACTTGAAAAATGCTGGAATAAGATTTTATATTTAGAATAAATCGATTGTTAGAAAGATCTTCTGATTGAAGGATGAATTTTACAAAACAGGAACATTTAGAACTTTTTAGAAAAACAATGAATGTATTCATTTGCATTAAGCAAAGAAAACAACTTAAACTTTGTATCAATTATGATGATGAAATAAATGACGGAACCTCTAATTAATTGGCTTTGAACGCGACAAAACCCTTTCGGGATAGTTGCCCTTACTCAAATTAAAACTCTTTCGAGGTGATAATTTGCCTAAGTGTTCAACAAAGTTTCCTTGTAATGATTTTGAATTCAACTGCGTATTAATGAAAACACCAGCCTCACTTATATTGGATTGGTTACCATAAGTGCTGCATAACGATTTGTCGAATAGAACGGACTTTATTAGATGAAATATAAATTGATACAAGTTTACAGAGAACATGGAGCATCGAGTTCTTCGAGGGCGTGCAAGTGAACGGCTTGATCGGTTCCTTTCCTTGGGTTTCCTTAGAGGTTGTCAGGCTCAGGGGCGAACACTCTACTCAATCTTCTCGCTGTAACTTCGTAATAGGGATTCGGTCGGCCACTACCATGATGCAAACTAAAACTGGAACAATGTCTAAACGCTACTGAGTTGTAATTAAACTATAAACAATATGTGTACCTCATCTTGTTTTGTACAGAATCTAATTTCTAACTCTCGAAATGTTTTTACTTAGAACTTAGACATAAGTTCTATGCTCTGATTCTATATCTATATTATAACATTTCATTGCATTTTTCTCAACATCAACTCTTTATTTATAGATGTTGAAGGGTTGTGTTTGAAGTGATGTATCCGTTGGTTAAGAGTCGTGTCCGTTGTGAAAGGACGTCTTTATCCACTTGAACGAACGCGTTTCTTGGATTTCAGCATGTGTTAAATGCTTTTGGCAAATTTTCTGCACTTACCGAGGATAGGAATCCTCGGCCGTGAATGACGTAGCATTAAGCTGAACGTTGGACGAAGGGGAGAAATGGCTAAACCACGCGTGTCGCGGCCGCGGGTTGGGGATTCACTGTCGCGGCACGGTGAGTTTTCTCACTTCTTTGCTTTCGTTCGTGTCCTCGACTTGGTGCTTTCGATTTACGTCGTCTTTGACTCCTTTTGTAGGGTTTTTCTTCTGTTTTTGATCCTTTTTCGTTCCTATTTGGATTTTACCAAATATTTAGGTACCTTGCAAGAAAGAAAGATATTCGAGAGTAAAAGTAATCTAAACAGATATAAACAACATAAATTTGTAATAAAAATGATGTAAATGTTAATGATATTTTAGGTATATTTTGGGCTTAACACTAAGTCAGTTATCCAAAAGAGGATGAGTCATACGCTCGAGGCAATATGTAGTAGACAAAGGGATAGAAGAACTACTGAAGGCTAACTTCTTCTAGGAGGTCTATTATGCAGATTGGTTGACAAACACCATCGTGGTGAAAAATAAGAACGGTTCGTACCAAATATTCGTAGATTTCACTAACTTGAACAAAGTTTGTCCCAACGATAAATATCCTTTGCTGAATATAGACCACCTTATGGATTCTATTATAGGGCACGAAGTATACTTTTATATAAATGTCAAGTCTGAATATCATCAGATTCCTTTAGAACTTACTCATAAGGATACTTATTGTTACAAAGTAATTCCTTTTGGTTTTAAAAGTTCAAGTTCTTTATATTAGAGGGTGATGAATACTATATTCGAAAGGAAAATTGGAAATAACATAGAACACTACATGGATGATATGATCATCAAGATTAAGGATCAATCGAGCCATATATTTGATATTTGAAAAACCTTTCAGACCCTCAGGAAAAACAAGCTCAAGCTCAATCTAGAAATTGTACATATATTGTAGATTCAGGGAAGATTTTGGGGTTCGTGATATCCTAAAAGGGCATTGAGGCAAACCCAAAGGAAGTACATGTAGTGCTATATATGAATTCTCCAACATTCCTAAAAGAGGTGCATAAGCTGAACGATGTGACTAATGCCTTAGGCAAACTTGTATCCTGCTCTCTTAGAAGATGCCCGCCCTTCTATAAAGCAATTAAGAAGACCATGAAGTTCAAATGGACTAAGGAATTTCAAGCAGCCTTCAAAAAAAATCAAAACATTCTTATCATCACCACCTCTGATTAGTTGCCCAGAAAAAGGGGAAACCTTATACATTTATCTAACAACCATTGACGAGACCGCATGTTTGGTTATAGAGAAGTGGAATGCCAAAAATATCTGGCATATTACACTAGCAATGTGCTAAGGGTTACAGAGTTATGATATTGCAAGATAGAAAATGTGTCCGTAGAAGTATTGTCAGCCTCTATCCATTTGCGGCCATATTTCCAAGCACATACCATAATAATCAAAGCTACTTTCCTATTGCGAAAGGTGTTGCCGAGACCAGAAACATCTGATAGATTTGTAGAAAGGACTGTCAAATTGGGAGAGTTTGACATAAGGTATATACCTTGGACAACAATCAAAAGTCACTGTGTGGTTGAATTTTCAGGAAAGATCCTTAAATCGCCTGATGCAACGGGAGGGTGGGAGATGTTTATAGATGGGCACCTTTCTCGAAAGGTGATGGTATCATAATGTGGATATAGATCGCAGGACCGAATGGCATCCAAATCTCATATGTTGCTAGATTTCCCCACAAACAATAATGCAACTGAATACGAGGTCATTATCTATGGAATATATATCCTCAAGGAGATAAGACTAAAAAATATGTAGACTTTTACCGATTCTCGGTTTATCGTAAACTAGATCAACAAATGCTATAAATAAAAGATGCTGATGCGAACCCACGAGGAACAATGCCTCGAAAACCCGACAACTAGATTTGATCCCTAGGAAAGCTAACGAATCAAGGTCGGACAGAAAAGAACCCTTACAAAACTAGGTTGTAAATACCCAATCCCAGTCTCCAACAATTAAGGATTTAATCCCGAATTGTTCAAAGTAGTGCTCCAAAGAACACAAGAGAAACCACTCATAAACTCTTAAGAGTAATATTTTTATTGAAATCAAACTTGTGTCTTACATATGAAAAAGCTCACCTTTAAATAGGTAAAGCAAATACAAACAATGACTTGAATTGCCCTTACATATCTTTGATAACAATAATAATATAAGGGCATTTAAGTACTTTATTTAGTCAAACCATTAAGACAAAGAAAATCAATACACATAATTTGACAATAATGCAAATGAGAAAACAAGACTCAATTCTCATGGAATTGATTAGGTTCACACTGTGTTGAAATTGTCATTTTGACCATTGAAATAATTAAATCAATTCATATTGAATTGATTTTATTTTCCCAATAAATCCAAATGGTTAAAATTCATATGGTGGTTTTTGACTCAATTTCACCGCTTGTTTTGTTTAGTCCATGTTCGGTTTCTTTGATGTGTCCGCTTTCCGAATAACCCGAGAGGTATGAAAAAGTTATAGCTTCTTGAATTCCATCTGTGTCAATTTGGTCCGACATATCTAACATTTGCACCACATATGTTTGGAGCTCCTCTTCAAACTGCTTAGCACGTGCCCGAGTAACAGGTCCATCTGGTAGACGTATTCGCTCCATATGAGAATCCGGATTTTCAACCCGGGTTATATCAGATGCGTCCATGGTTCAACACGTAGAGGTGGTAAATAAAATTCTCTATAATTTGGAAGAAAATGGCACCCGATGGGAGGTTATGAACATCATAAGCGAGCAAAACATGGAGGCATATAGACTGGCTAAGTCTGCCGCTAAAATAGACATGTGGAAGTGCCTAAAGTTCCATTTTGAGGTAAAGAGCATCCCTACTTGCACATAACCAGTCAGAAGCCTATCTACATCATATGACCTTTCTCCACTTGGAGGATAGACATGATAAACCATTTGCCTAAAAAAAATAAGGCTATGCAAATTCGTGATAGTGGTAATAGACCAATTCACCAAAATGGGTTGAAGCGGAGGTATATGTTCAAAATAACTCCTAAGGATCATCATTATATTCGGTATATCGAATACTATAGTGTTAGTCCCAAGTAGGCTAGAAAATATACTAAATGGAAAGGGGGTGAATAAAATATTTACCAAAATAAAATTATTATTGAAAAATAATATTTTTATTCAAAATATATTTGCACTTAAAATTAGTCTTACAAAAAAAATGTGAAATTAAATATTCATACAAATTTGAAAACAGTTTAATAGATAAAACTGAATGAATATTCTAAATTTCTCTAACTGATAATTTTTTCTATGTGAAAGCTAAATTGGTTCTTCTTTAATAATTATATAACTAAATTTATATTTTATTCCTAATTTTGTTACGTGAGAGAATTGAGAAAGAGGCGGTGGATTTTGATTAATTGGCATTCTAATACAAATCACTTTTAGAATAGTTAGAAAAAAAATTGAGTTCGAGTCCCGAACTTCCATTATTTTATTCATAAAGTCTTTAATCAATAATTTTGTAATACTGAGCTTTTGAACTATTAATATTATGATTTCAAACTTGATTTTTTGATATATATTTTTAAACTTAAACATT